>NC_062562.1:62947653-63550582 GCF_022837055.1 Prionailurus viverrinus | reverse complement strand
TGTAATTAACATTCCTTTCAGTTTAAATTCAATTGGCCGATGCATTTTGACTTTGTAGGTCTATGAATTCTGGAAGTATAAGCAGTTTACACACAGGTTTCCATCTAAATATGTTGAGTGTGTTATTACTCATTTAAGACAACCTTGGTTCTGTCCTCTGTTGAGGAGAGTCCTTTATTTTCAAAGTGTATGAAAATCTCACCAAAGGTGATGCCTCCGACGTTAACCAGGTGGACCACAAAGTCAGCGTTGCCATGCAGTGTGAAAACTGTAATTGTTAAATTAATGTCTGTGCCTGATGCACTCTCTCTGTATGTACACGCATGATGGGAGATGGTGAATTAAAAGCAAGCATTTGAGGGGTGCCTGGGTGGCTCAGTCAGTTAGGCGTCTGATTTCAGCTCAGGTCATGATCTCACGGTTCCTGAGTTTGAGCCCCGCATCGGGCTCTGTGCTAGTATCTCAGAGCCTGGAGGCTGCTTTGGATTCTGTCTCCTTCTCTCTCTGCCCCTCCTGCATTCACTCTGTCTCTCTTTCTCTCTCTCTCAAAAATAAATAAATATTAAAAAAAATCGAGCATTTGAGGGCGCCTGGGCTAAGCATCCAACTTCAACTCAGGTCATGAACTCACAGTCTCTGGGTTTGAGCCCCATGTCAGGCTCTGTGCTGACAGCTCAGAGCCTGGAGCTTGCCTCTGATTCTGTTTCCCTTGCTCTCTGACCTTCCCCCATTCACATTCTGTCGCTCTCTCTCTTTCTCTCAAAAATGAATAAATATTTTTAAAAATGTCTTAATTGAAAAAATCTTAGAAAGCAAGCATTTGATTAAAGAGTGTGAAACTGGGAGCTCACACTGGTGGCTCAGTGGGTTGGCGTCTGACTTTTGATTTTGCCTCAAGTCATAATCTCGTGGTTCATGAGATCAAGCCCTGTGTCCGGCTCTGTGCTGATGGTGCAGAACTCTTGGGATTCTCTCTCTCCCTTCTCTCCCTGCCACTCCCCCACTGTGTGCTCTCCAAATAAATAAACATTAAAAAAAAACACCTTAAAAAGAGCGTGAAATCAAAGTAAGAGGGTCCATGCCTTCTCGGGCAGATGTCAGGCTCATTGAGGCCATCTGCATAATCGAGGCTGAGCCTCCCAGAGCCTTCTCGCCCCCTTCAGCTGGTCTGGACCTCTCTTTTTAACTTGCAGAGACCCTGTGCCATATTTTTCTTCTGCAATTCACCTTCTTTCCCTTCCCCACATTCCATGCATGCCCCGGTTATTAAGGAGAATTAGATGATTTTTCCAAATTTGCTATTTCCTAAGTGTAAGAACCAGAATGTTGTCTCATCCCTTGTCTTTGTGATTCATATCCTGCAATAATGCAGAGACTCATCACTACAGGAAAGGGGAGGAAAACGTCTTTTTTTGAGGAGCATTTGTCCCAGGCAGGGGCAAAGTACCGTCTCATCCCATGATCATACTTTCACCTTACGGGTTTTTCCAAGAGCTGCCAAGGCCCATCATCAACCCGGGGAGGTTGCCCCCAGAACATCTGGACAATCTCAATCTCTGGGCCAAAGGGATTTTGTTACGTTGCACATCTGCTCTTTCTCAGCCACCGATCACCCAGATTTAGTGAATTCTAAACCTCTGCCCTCGGGAGTCTAATCACAACCAAGAATCCAAGGAGATTTTAAATGGTCTCAGGTTGAGAGTAAAACGAAATCAAATAAAATTAAAAGGTTAAAGAATGAGGCTTTTATAACTGTTCGTTTGTCGAGAGTATTGAACGTATTTGATTTGTTACAAATGAATACATTTCGCTCAAGACCCGTAAGACTCTTTCCTATGATGATTCTTTTTGCCAAAGTTGGATTAACCGGGATCAGTCAAACGTGATGGTTTGCTTGCTCTTTATGTTTGATGCATTTGTTTTGTGGAAAATAAGAAATATTAGAACAGTGTGGGGTTGAAGAAAGTGTATTAGGACACAGAACCTTGCTTTCTAAGCTGCGCATGCTGTAGTGCCCGTGGCTTGAACTGGAAGGCAGACTTTGGTCAGTGAATCGTTTTCTGGCTTTGTGACTTCTAACTGATACTCCTTGGTCACCTCATCCCTAACATGAAGGTAATAGCTGCTCAGGACTCAGCATGGTGCCTGATACATTATTATATATGATATATGATACATTATGTATTATATATTATGTATATATTATATATTATGTATTATATATGATACATATTATATATTATGTATTATGTATATTATGTATTATGTATATATTATGTATTATGTATTATATATTATATACATATGACATCATATATATTATATTTTATATATATATAATATATATATGACATATCATAGTATACACTGTATTTTTTTTAGCTTGTCATCTTTGGGTCCGTAAAGGTGGTTTGAAAACACCAGAAGACGTGGGTTCAAATCCTGTGTCTACCTCTTATTTATGTATATACGATGGTCCAAGTTCTTTACATATAGGATGCTTCAGAGATTTCATGAAGACATGTTCTATGTCAACATATATTGACAAAAGATGGCTGTCTACCGGACATCGTGTGTGCTAGGAATCTCCTATGTCTCACATCAGCAACTCAGCAAATTCCATGAGGTGGGGATTGTGAACCCCATTCCACCCAAGTGGCAAGTGGCAGAGCGGTGATTACACATAGGTTATATGAAATCCAAAATCCTCCAAATTATAGAAATAAAACAATGCATGTAGGACATGCTTACTCATCCTTTAGGGGCAAATACAGACTTAGTAAGGAGCATGTGGTCAAAGACAAAGGGTTTAAAAAAATGAGATTCTGGGACTGTATATTTCTCAAAAACTTGCAGATCCACAGTGGGGAATTAACTAGAAACCATCTTTTGTGATAAAGCAAAGAGGTAACTTCCTTTGTTTCTAAGCTGTAAAGGTACCCAACTCCCACACACTCATCAGAGATGTCAAGAAAGAAACGGATTGACAGCTTACAATTTCACTTATTCCTACCTTTTACTGTTTCCTGCCATGTCTGCTCATGTTACCATCCATACATGCTAAAGATGCTCTCACAAGGAAAGAAGGTAAAAACACTGAATCTCTGAAATTCCACGTAGCTGCGTCTGTGCTAGACTGGACTGAGGTAGACCAGGGTGGCGGTGGCCTGGGGCTGGTGTCTGTGCCCTCGACTAGACAGCCTATCTTCAGGGTCCTCTCGGCTTACTTTCCTTGCAGATGAGAATCAATACAATGAAATGCAACAAAGTGACATAGAAACAAACAAAACAGAGCATGGACCACCACTCTGCTGAGAAGAACGCAGTTGATGGTACTACCACATCAGTTAAGACACTCTCTTCCCCCGCTCCCAACCCCCAAAATAAAATCTTGTTAATTCTGCCAGAAGGCGTCCTGGGGAAATTAACCAGAGTTTATAAAAACACAAATGAGAGCTAACTGAGGCAACTTTGCCACAACACGAAGGGAGAACTGAAAAACATTTCCCAGAGTGACTTCCGAGGACATCAGGATAAGACACCAAGTCCTGGTAAGTGGAATTTAGCTACTGAATTAAATTTCCAGTTTCGGGGAGATTTGATCTCAGCCTGTTTCAGGTTGAGACACTGTTCATTAAGGGGGGATCTTTTTGTGAGGCCTGAAAAATCCAAGAAAATGTTACCTTTGGACATCAGGCACCCCATAGATTAAACTACGTGAAAATTGATGTGTCTGGATTCGTAATCACAGCCAACTTCATGTTTCAGCTGGGTCACACCATAAATAAGGCTCCATCAGCTGACTTCAGCCTCTAAATAGAAATCTTCTGTTTAGGCTAAAAATAGTTAATACACACACAGTGCAAAAATTCTGGATCCTGAAGTTTATTTTGAAATTTCCCTATTCTGAGTGGAAAAGGCTGATCTGTGATTTGTTCCTTTTTCTGTAGGGGTGGGGAATGTACAAGAAAACTATTCATTTTTTTTAATGTTTATTTTTGAGAGAGATACACAGAAAGAGCATGAGCGGGGGAGGGGCAGAGAGAGGGAGACTCAGAATCCGAAGCAGGCTCCAGGCTCCAAGCTGTCAGCACAGAGCCCGACGCGGGACTGGAACCCACGAACCACGAGATCATGACCTGAGCCCAAGTCGGACACTCAACCTACTGAGCCAACCAGGGGCCCTGTAAGCTATTCATTTTTAATGAAAATGCCATATAAATGAAACTAGCATCCTTCAAAAATTGCAAAGAAAATGTATTCTCTGTATTTTGAATGAAGCCTCATACAAAAGAATGAAAAATCCACAAAGGTATCGATCGGGCTTTACTGTATGGGTTCATTCTTCAGAGTAATCATCCACCAATTTAGTGTTTACGTGCCTCCGTGACCGGTGCCTTCGAATAGTAAATGCATTTGATGATTCTGGCTCGCCGAAGTGAAACGCAGAGCCGGAGTTTAGAGACCATTTGTATTTTTAATGGCCTCCTCGAAGAGTGTTCTCTGGGGGCCCCCGGCCCTTCGCGCAGCTGTTACCTGGAAATGAGGCTTTTTCCCTTTGGACACCAACTCACTGCTGCAGCTTTGTGGCGTCTCCAGGCCCTGAGTCATAAGCAGTAGGATCTGACTCGGTTCAAGTGCAGTATTTTGAATGGTTTTAAAAGATGCTGTGCTTGGAGTTTAAAAAGTGTGGTGGAATGATCTGAAGAATTGGTGGGTGGTTTGCAAACGCAGGGAAGCCAGCACCCGCTCCGTCCTGTATCAAGTCTCCTTTGGGGCACCTGGATGTCACAGATCCTGCTACACACCCCCACATTTGCCCACTGCTGACCTGCTTGGTGGACCAGCGCTCCCAGAATGTCATGGACGAGGACCCCAAGCAAGGGACTGGGGGCCAGCTGTAGACAGCTGGTTGCTTTGGGTCACCCAAACCTGGACAGTCTGTTCTCCGCGGAAGGCTCACCACCCAGTGGGGCATCCCCGGGAACCGGACGCTCAGCCCTAAGTCGGAGGAATGTCACGTTCGCATCAATGTTCCATGTGACTAGACCACAAGGTGCCCAGATAGATTCTGGCTGTGTGTGGGAGGGTGTTTCCAGCTGACGTGAGGATTTGTTGTTGCTGTTGTTATGTCAAAGTTTGTTTTTATTGATTTTGAGAGCGGTAGAGAGCAAGCAGGGGAGGAACAGAGGGAGAGGGAGACAGAATCCCAAGCAGGCTCCACACTGTCAGCGCAGAGCCTGACAAGGGGCTCAAGTTCACAAAGCCACGAGATCATGACTGGAGCCAAAGTCAAGAGTTGGACACTTAACCGGCTGAGCCACCCAGGAGCCCCTGGGTTAGGATTTGAATCTACAGACTGAATGAAGCAATGGTCCTTCCTAGTGTGGGTGGCCTCAGCCCATCCATTAAGGATCCAAATAGAACAAAAAGGTGGAGAAAGGAAGAATTTTGCTCTCTTTACCTGCTTGGGCTGTGCCCTCAATCTTCTTCTGCTTATACCCTTGGCTCCGTAGCTCTTGACCTTTCACACTCTGGAGCCATTCCACTGGCTCTACTGGGTCCCCCGTTTGCCGACTTGGGGCTTCTCAGCTTCCGTCCACAGTCCTGTGAGCCAGCCCCGTGCAAATATGGAACCTGTTTGTTCTGTTTCTCTGGGGGACCAAGATTCATTCAGGACCCGCCAGGAAGCTGAATGAGCTGACTGCCCAGTGCATGTGTGGGACAGACACTGATTGCTGAGTGAGCAAACCCGAGAGACCTCAAGTCCATCCAGCCCAGTGTCTGGGTCCCACAGAGATAGACCTTTGGGTGCAGAGAAGGAGTGACTGAACTGCCCAAAGTCACTTTGATTTTAAAAACTCAAAGTCAGGGTGCCTGGGAGGTTCAGTCAGTTAAGTGTCCGACTTCGGCTCAGGTCATGATCTCGAAGCTGGTGAGTTTGAGCCCCGCATCGGGCTCTGTGCTGACAGCTCGGAGCCTGCAGCCTGCTTCGGATTCTATGTCTCCCTCTCTCTCTGCCCCTCGCTCACTTATGCACATTCTCTCTCTGTCTCTCAAAAATAAATAAACATTACAAAAAAAAAAAAAAGTCCAGGTCATTGCATTCAGTGGTCTGGTCACGTGTTTGCTTGCTTCACTCATTCGTTCATTCATTCCTGAGACATGGGATTGATTCCCTCCCTCAATACCAGATGAGATACATCTCTCCCTTCAAACAGCTGAGGAAACAGTTTAAAGAACGTCTGAGGAGGCTGAAGAAAGAGAAATATACTCTGTCCAGGTGAATCATCTTTTGTCCACAAACAAATTTTATTCAGTCCCTGCAAGCGGGGGTCTGCTCCACCTGAAACAGCGAGGAAGGACAGACGATGGGTGTCATCACAATGAGAGCCTCCCTCACGGTCAGTGAATCCTAACCCAACTAAACGAAGCCACCCAGAACATGTACGACTGTGTGCTTCAAACAGTCACCCTGGCTTCCCTCTTGGGAAATCAATGAGTCAATCAATCAGTCTCACATCCCGTGAGGTACCAGCTTGAATGCGACAGTCTTAGCAATGAGAAAAATCATGTTTTCTGTTTCAAAACCCTCCGCTCTGTATTCTTTAGCAGGTGAAAAAAGGGAGAGCGGCTATCGCATGAGAACTACCACAAGCGAGGGAACCTCGCTCTCAGACGGAAAACGTGGTTATCGGATTTTCGAGAACAGAATCCATGGCCTTGAACAGAAAGGACATTGAACACACCGTTGGGAGGAGACTCCCCTCAACTTGAAAGGAAAATGGACGAGCAGATGAAGACTTTTGAGGGGGGAAAAGAAGAGCTGGGAGCGACAGATCTAGGAGGAAGAGAAAGAGAAACGGCCCCAGGTGGGGGGTGCACCTGTGCGCACGCGTGTGCGGCCATCAGGCAAGGTCACGGGGTTCGCAAAGAAACATTGTCCGAATGCGAAGGAAGTTCTCAAAGGAGAAATAAAACAACGAACGGAGCCGGATCTCCAGACACGCCTTGGCAAATTTTCTGATTTTTCCAAAATAAAGGGAACCGATATAAAAATATAAAATACAAAAATAAAGCTAGAAGGGGAGTTGGATAATGATCATCTGCAAAGGAGAACAAGAGACAGAATGCTGGCATTAGGGCTTCTCTTCCATAATAGTAAATGTGGGAAGATGATAAAGCCCACAGAGAATTGTGTTGAGAACAAAGCAAACCCGTGTCAGCAGATGCCCACGTGGGGTGAGGACGAGGCCCTGAGTCAGGGTCCCGGGAGACGCGATCTGTCCTGTGCCAGGCCACTCCTTACGTCCTCTCCCTGGGTCGCTTGGGGTGTGGGCTGCGGGCGGCACCCAGCTTTGCAGCCTGGAAACGCTGGGGGCGTTTCAAAGGCAATTTTATTCCATGGAGATGGGTTGGCTAATTCGGCGTTTTTTTTATTGTTTTGTGTTTTTGGGGTGTTTGGTGTTTTCTTTGTTTTTGCCCTTGTTTTACCTTGTTTCCTCCACAGCTCCCTTAGAAAATCCTGCTCTGCCGTCCGTTGTGAGAGTCATCATTATTTTATTTACCGCTAAGAAAACGAAACCAACAAAATAACCCAACGAGGGCCTGGCATCTTTGCCTTGATGGATGACACAATGTGAAGAAGAAGGAGAAGGAGGAGAAGGAGAAGAAGAAAAAAGAATGGTTTTAGAATTTGGGGGATGCACTCTTTTCCAGGCAGTTCTGTGTCAGGAACCCTGCCCGAAATTCTTTTTGAGGTCATTCTCGAGTTTTCTCTATTCCTTTGATGTCTGGCTTCCAGGCTGTTCTCTGAGCCCAAGCCAGGCTACCCTGAAGCGACCCGGAACCAGACGGGGGGCGGTCGGTCTCCCTCCCTGGGATTTTGCCTCAGTTTCTTGTAACCGAAGAGAGGTTGGACTGGGTCTGTGTCCTTCCAGGCCTTTCCTCAGACCCTGTGTCAGTCTGGGGCTTCCCAGCAGTTGGCCGTTTTCACCTGTAAAACCACCCATTTTGGAACCTCTCTGTCCCTGTTCATTTCTGCTGGAAAATCAGTTCATCTTTCCTGAAACGTTGCTTCTCCCTGTCTCTCTGTCTCTGTCTCTCTCTCTCTCCCCACGTCTCTGCAATACCTTCCTAAATAGAGCAGGTAGCAACCGAAACACAGTAAAAGTGTTCAATTATTCAGTCGCCTCCGATACAGCTACGAATTTATCTGCCCATTTCCGAGCTACCGTGGAGGCTAGGGAGAGAATTAAGAGACATCTAAACGTCTACACGGTGTGGTCTGTGTCCAGTATCACTTGTGCAGCATGACTTCTGTCCGCTTGTATCAGCTGGAAACTTGGGGCAAGTTTCTGGAACACGGATTCCCCGTCTGTAGAAATGAGTGGCCCCATAGAGTAAATAATTGGGCGTTTGTGAAGCCCTAAGAGCAACGCCTGAGACAAAATATCGCATAAACGTGACTCCAGAGCGATCGCCCGCCCTGGGTGGCTTGTGTGTGGCTCAGGTGTCCCTGTTGTGGAGGGTGGACCCTGCAGCCCAAGTTTCTGTCCAGTGGGTTCATACAGACGGCAGGGCACTGCACTGGCCTTAGCAGCCTCCTAGAATAAAATGCACATTTGTGTGAACCATTATGCCACAAATGGACAAATTCTAGCATCTATTATGGAGGCCTGAGATAAAGAAACGCACCAGGCTGAGAAAAGCGGCTTCTTTATCTTTAAATTGTTTATTTTTGAGACAAACACATAATAGTGTTGCCTTTGTTCTGCAAACAACATAGGACTTTTAGCGAGACAATTGATTTTGATCTTTGGTGCTAAGAATAGAACATAGCCAACTGCTGGGCTGGGGCGCCTGGGTGGCTCTGTCAGTTAAGCCTCCGACTCTTGATTTTGGCTCAGTTCTTGATCTCATGGTTCACGGGTTCGAGCCCCGACTGGGCTCTGTGCTGACAGCAAGGAGCTGCTTGGGGTTCTCCCTCTCTCCCTCTGTCTGTCCCTCCCCTGCTCACATGTACACACTGTCTATTTCTCCCTTTCTCAAAATAAATAAATAAGCATTTTTAAAAAAAAAAATTAAAATTCTGAGGCACCTGGGTGGCTCAGTCGGTTAAGCGTCAGATTCTGGGTATCTGCTCAGGTCGTGATCTCAGGGCTTCGTGGGTTTGTGTCCCGCATCAGCCTCTGGATTCTCCTTCTCTCTCTCTCTCTCTCTCTCTCTCTCTGTCTCTCTCTCTGCCACTCCCCCACTTGTGCTGTCTCTGTCTCTCTCAAAGTAAATAAACTTTAAAACATTAAATTAAATTAAATTAAATTAAATTAAATTAAATTAAAAAATAAAATAATAAGATAATTGTCCCATGCTGAGATTCACCCCCACCCCAATCTGGTTCAAACCCTTACACGCCACCTGCTTTCATTGCTGTGGCTCTGCTCCCGCCAATCAGGTTCCCACGCCGGATTTCTAACCCATGGCCTTTTCCCGCTGAATATTATGCTTAACTAAGAGGCTCATTCAGGTAGTGCAGGGGTAAAGGGAGGGCTGAGGCGTGGAGGGGAGGAAGGTGTCACAGGTCAAAGGTGTTTTAAAGTCTTGGCATCACAGAAATAGTAAAAGAGCCAATTTTTCTAAACACCATGACCCAGAAATCCCAAACCCAGAAACTGGACCCTAACGCGGACATATTCCCAGGGAACCTGCCAGTTGTGTCCTAGGACCCTCAGAGAAGGGCTTCTCCATTTTCTGAAGCCCATATAAGAAAATCCCATGTCAGCGTCCCCTTTTATTTTAAAATTTGATTGATTCGTTTTCAAATATTTAATCAACCCTTGAGTTTTAGTGCATAACACATTCTAAATTATGGAAGTAATTCAAGCATTACAATGTCATGCAGGATAAAATCCATAAAATCCCAAGTGAAATCCTTCCAGCCCCCCTCCACTGTGGAAGGAACCACTGTTAACATAATTTCCCAGACACTTTCTGTGCCTTTACAAGTTGCTTTGTTAACTTGTATTTTAAAGAAGTGGGATTGGGGCACCTGGGTGGCTCAGTCAATTAAGTGGCCAACTCTTGATTTTGGCTCAGGTCACAATCTCACGGTTTGTGAGTTCGAGTTCCGCATCAGGCTCTACGCTGAATGTGCGGAGCCTGCTTGGGATTCTCTCTCTTCCTCTCTGTCAGCCCCTCCGTGAAAATAAATAAATAAAGTGTAAGAAAAAAAAAGAAACGGGGTCATACTGTACATCACATCCTACAAAATGTTTCACCTTCCAGTAGTAGATAAAAGCGGAGAGAAATCAGGAAATAAAGGCACATCATCTTTAGGACAAGAGCGGACCCTGCAGCCGCCCAGAGCGCAGGGAGACCTGCAAACCCACCAGGCAATTGCAGGGACCCTCGGAGACAAAACCCACACCCACACGCAGGCTTTTCACAGGCCCACGTCTCTGGCTCTGGGAGGAAATCTCTCTCCACTTGGCCAGCGCCTACACGGACAGGTAAACATGTCCTGGGACACCGGGTGGTGCGTGAAACCAAGGATCCTGCAGGGCTTAGCTTCTTGGTCTGGTCTCAGCCTCTTGCACGGGTCTCTGCTCGGGCTTGTGTGCTGGGAGATTCTGGCATCTTCAGTTAGCTCAGGTTGCACTGCTCGACCCAACGGAGGCTGGTTTCTGGATGCACTTTGAAACGGCTGAGTTGGAGAAGTCCCTCTTTCCCCGGGGTGGCCTCTGGGCCCAGGGAACCTCCAAAACCCCCCGCTACCCTCTCCTCTTCCAGGGCCCTTCTGCCTGGGGGTTTCCCTACTCTGACGACCCTCACAACCCAGTCACATAACTGAGGAGGCCTCAAAAGTGCTCTCAGGAAGAGAATAGCACCGTCGAAAGCCCCTGGGGGTGGTGACCAGAAGACAGAAGTCCAAATTCAAGATCCACTATCCGCCAGCCCCTGGGCTCGGAAAGCCGGCTTTTGCCCCGCCCCCCGCCTTGGCTTCTGTTTCATCAGCTGTAAAATGGGGTAGCGTTGCCCTGCTCTGAGTTCCGATGAGAAAAACGCCCTACTCTGTTATTTTTGTGTTGTAGCTGCCGACCACGGGTGAGTCACAGCCTGGAAGCCTCTCCCCCAGGTTCGTACCTGCCGGGGTCCCCTGGGCCGGCAGCAGGGATTGGAATCAACCCCTGGGAAGTAGCTTCAGCCTGCAGCTCTGTTTCTCCACCACCACCATCTCTTTGTGAGTTGTGGGGGCTGATCAAGCCTCCAAGAGTCCCTAAGGCCCCTTTCCTACAAACTGCCTCCTGAACTCCACCGCCCCCTGCATTTCCTACCGAGGGGCATTTTTCTCTGCTTTTGTATCTTTTTTTTTTTTTTTTGCCCTGGTGTTGAGTGTCCACAGATTGAAAGGGACAGTGAAGCACACAGTGTTTTTGTTTTCCCAAAAAGAGCACACACGTGGGGACTTTCACTTGGTTGTGGCCCCTCCCTTGGTGCTTGCTCTGACCCAGGCTCCCAGGCTGTGGTGACAGCAGGTCTCAGGTGGACTTTCCTGTTGACGGGGGTGAGGATGTGGCCCGCCCAAGGTCCTTAGCACTCCTGGGAAGGAAAGTCTTCACCCACAGACTCTCCCGGGCTGGAAGCGTTGTGGGGGGGCCCTTCGCAGTCACTCAGTGCGGTTTCTCTGGGGGCGGGCGGGCCACGTCCTCCTGTAGATGGAGATGCCAGCCACTTGGCTCGTTGTTTATTTTTCAAATGACAACAGCTTGTTCTTTTTTTTTTTTTAATGTTTATTTTTGAGAGAGACAGAATGTGAGTGGGGGAAAGGCAGAGAGATGGGGAGACCCAGAATCGGAAGCAGGCTCCAGGCTCCGAGCTGTCGGCACAGAGCCCCACGCGGGCCTCGAACCCACGAACCGTGAGATCATGACCTGAGCCGAAGCCGGACGCTTAACTGACCAAGCCACCCGGGCGCCCCGAGAGGCCGTCTTCCTCCAGGTCCCCCACCAGCAGCCCATGGAAGGACACCCTCACACCATTCATTCTGTGTCCCTTGTTCCTGTTCCGCATGTACTATTCCTTCTGTCTGTCCCTCGCTCTCCCTGCAGGAAATGGCCTCCATTCTTCAGGACACACAGGACACCTCCCCTGTGTAGCCTTCCCAGATTCTAATGTCCACGCACACCATTCAACCCACTGCCCCAAAACTATTCCTTACTGAGAACACTCAGGACACACAATAATCCCTGAGTGTAAGTGGGACCGGGGCGGGGGATGGGGAAGAAGTCGGGGAAGGGTCACGGCCCCGCGGCTTGGTGAGATCTTCAACTACAGGACCAGGTGTCCCAGAGTCTAGCAGAATAACCTCCACTTAATAAGCAAGCCCGACCCCACAAACGTCTTCTGAAGGAATAGAAGAAATATGGAAAGTGTTTGTACATGCAGTAGTGAGCCCGGAAGCCTTGTACATACTTTAAATCCAACAGCCCAAGGGCGCCTGGGGGCTCAGTCAGTTAAGCGTCCAACTTCAACTCGGGTCACGATCTCATGGTTCGTGGGTTCGAGCCCCGCGTGGGGCTCTGGGCTGACAGCTTAGAGCTCAGAGCCTGGAGCCTGCTTCGGATTCTGTGTCTCCCTCTCTGCCTCTCCTCCACTTGTCTGCATTTTTTCTCTCTCTCTCTCTCAAAAATAAATAAACATTAAAAATTAAAAAAAAAATCAAATAGTCCAATGGTGTGATCAGTTGCTCCTCCTTACGGTTCATTATTCCTGATCAGTCTGCCTCACTGGTCGCCAGGGCTCTCTGGAGGCCAGATTGCCCATTTTGCTTCTGTTTGATAATTTGGCAAGGTAATGCAAGATTTATTTCTTAAGAGATGATCTTGTTGAACGGAAGACCGTGCAATTTAGCAAATACTTCAAATGTCAGCATCCGTGAGAAAAGTACATAATGTTACCGTGGAATTTTAATCAATAGTTTCCTTGGAAAATATAAAAATATACACCCAATTATTAGATTAACCCCACCCTCTGGGGTTCATTAACAGCCTTGCATAATTAAATAGCCATGGCTCAGTGGCTTGAAAAATCAAATGTTCTTGAAATTAAAAAAAGATACTTAAACCATAATGTTTATTTATGGTAAATATTGAACACTGTATTATGAAATTACTGTAGTTTTAAGCTATATATTATTTTGAAATTGAATTTCAGACTCTCAATTAGTGGGAAAAAATGAAGTCTGAATTGAATTTCTGGACCAAATAAAGTGATGTATGTCTCAATCCATCATTTTTAATTATTAAAATTTTAGCTTAGAGATTTTAAAAATGATGCTGTTTATTTAAAACTAAAGGCTATGGTCTTCAAAGAAGTTAAATACAATAGAGTTCTAATATTTGAGGGGAGTTTTTTACAAAGAATTTTTTAAAAAATATTGACCAAAGATAAAGTTACAGAACCACGGCATGTAAGGATGAGCCAAATAGAATCGGCATTGTTGCGTCAAAAAATGGTGGAATAGCGACGTTTACAAATGGACATGACATAAAAATATGTAAATTCAAATAGTCTAGACGCTATGAACACTGTGGAAAGCACATGATTCATTGACCAGCGGCGTTCTCTGTGGACTGGAAGGGAATCTAGACCATAGTCCCCGGGTGTGACCACTGCTGAGCGACAGCTCTCCGGGACCTCGGTTCTCCAATAGGGAAATTGCTAATTCTCCAATTCTTGTTTCAGCTCTGAAGTTCTGTAATTCAATTCACACATTTCCCCCTGCCATTAAAGATATTTACACCGGGGTGTCCCTAAAACTCTTATTTTGTTACATTTACTGTCGTAACTGACAAATCACCTTCATTCATTAGTGCGCGAGATGTTCTGTTCACTGAGTGCTTGCTGCTGTTCCAGGCACTTTGCAGACGCCTAAACTACACAAAAGTCCTTCCCTCCCGGAGCTCCGTTCTCGTGGGTGAGGCAGGTAATAAACAAAGAAGTATTAAATGCAGTGCGGTGGACCGCAGGAAGGGGGCGCTGGAAGTGCCCAGGTGGGGTGCCCTTTAAATGGGGCGAAGGGGAAATTACCATCACAACATCACAAATACTTCCAGTGCAAAAACCTGGTCAGCAGTGACTTGGACAAAGAGGGGTTTGTTTTTCTAACCTGATAAATAGCCAAGAAGTAGATTCTCCCCAACACAGATCCAGCTACTCAAACACGCCGCCGGGTACTCCGGCTTACCTTCGCGCTACCGTCCTGTCTTGGGCATTCACCGTTCCTCCTGACACTTGTGACCTCATGGTCACAGGATGGCTGCTGCTGTTCCAGACCACCAGTGGGGGAGTAGCAGCAGACAACTATCCCCTCTCCCTTCTGAGCCTTACTCCCAGAGCAGTAGTCTCTCCAACCCCCACAGCAGTCTTCCCCTTGCACAACCAACCACATTGACGTCTTTTGTTTTTTTTTTTTTCTTTTTTAAGTTTATCTATTTATTTTGAGAGAGAGAGAGAGAGAGAGAGAGAGAGAAGAGAGAATGAGTGGGGGAAGGGCAGAAGAGAGGGGGACAGAGGATCTGAAGCAGGCTCTGTGCTGACAGCAGAGAGCCCCATGCGGGGCTCGAGCTCACGAACCATGAGATCATGACCTGAACTGAAGCTGGATGCTTAACCAACTGAGCCATCCAGGTGCCCCTGTTTTCTGTATTTTGATGCTTTAACATCTGGGCCTCACTGACTAAGTCTGGAAGGACTGTTCCTTCCAGGGTAGGACAATTGTTAGTGCCTGTCTTTTTTCTTTTTTAAATTTTATTTTATTTTTATTCATTTATTTTTTTTATATAATTTATTGTCAAATTAGCTGACATTCAAATGCAAGCCAACAGGGGCGCCTGGGTGGCTCAGGCTCAGGTTGTGATCTCACAACCCACTCAGGCTCAGGTCGTGATCTCACGGTTGGTAGGTTCAAGTCCCACATCGGGCTCTGTGCGGACAGCTCAGAGCCTGGAGCCTGCTTCGGATTCTGTGTCTCCCTCTCTCTCTGCCCCTCCCCTTCTTGCACTCTGTCTCTGAAAAATAAATAAACATTAAAAAAAATTACAAATAATAATAGTGGTCTGTCACAGATGATGAGATCACGTTCAACAGTTCTTCTTTAAACATTCTATACTTGCCAAATATCATAGAATTAACATGCCACTTTTAAAAATCAGAAAACAGATTTGAATATACATGAGCATATGTGTGTGTGTATAATGTCAGGCAAGCGTGGAAAGGCTGTCAAGATTAAGTAACTAGATGTGCTGTTAAGTAAGCACTGAAAATGATGCTGTTTTTTTTTTTAATTGGGGAAAATGTTCACGAAGTAAGCAAATATAAAGTTAGAATATGAGATCGTAAATTGGATGTGTTCTGAGCTTTACTTAGCAAACGAATAAAATATATGTAGAGGAAAATAATTTAAGGAACCATAGAAGGTGATTGGGGTTCTCATTGGATACACCTTTCTACTTTGGCAGTGTTTTCTGCCTTGATTTCAATGAGTGGAGACGGGTTCTAGCTTCGGATGTAAATATCACAAGGCAGGGAGGTGATGGTGTCATTACAGCCGTGGCAATGTCTGTGTCCCCAGGACACACACATCCTCTCACATTATGGTGAAGAATGGTGCACACTCGCAGCAGGACTTATCAACACGCTTGCAAATGCTCTTTCCATGAGCTGGCCAACCTGTACCGCCTCTGGCTTCCTCTGGATGGTTAAAAATTGTAATAAAGGGGCGCCTGGGTGGCGCAGTCGGTTAAGCGTCCAACTTCAGCCGGGTCACGATCTCGCGGTCCATGGGTTCAAGCCCCGCGTCGGGCTCTGGGCTGATGGCTCAGAGCCTGGAACCTGTTTCTGATTCTGTGTCTCCCTCTCTCTCTGCCCCTCCCCCGTTCATGCTCTGTCTCTCTCTGTCCCAAAAAAAATAAATAAACTTTGAAAAAAAAATTTTAAAAAAATTGTAATAAAATATCCTTAAAATATATGAGTCCCTTGTGATTGTCTGGAGCGCTCGCCATTACCAAATGTTCAAACAAAACATTTTTTTGTTTTATATATATATATGCATATATATATATATACACACACACACACACATATATATACACATTTATATATATATTTTTATATATACATTTAATGTATATATATTTGTCATATATTTGCTTCTTTTTCCTCTCATCAGCTTGGTCTTCTAAAAAAACCTATATGTTGGTGTGGTTTGGAAATTTTGCTTTTTGATTCAGTTTACTTCGTTGCTTCTGAAAAGGAAAAAATCATAGAAACACTCTCAAGATAGGTACACCTCCTGAAAATACGGTGGGCCTAGCGAAATCCACTAAATAATAAAAGTTTCTGCATTACTCCTCCTCCCCCTTTTCCCCCCGGGGATTTTCTTCGACATTCCACTTTATCAAACCGAAAGGAGCTGTAACAATCCCGGGTTTGGGGAGGCTGGTGGGCACTCCAGTGAGAGCAGAGATAGGAGAGTCCCTCCCACGAAAGTCTGCATCTAGCCCATGCACTGTTTTGGGGGGGAAGTTGTTTTGTTTGGAGCTATTCCAATCTTCAGATGCAAATATCACGAGGCAGGGTGATTAAAGGTGACAAAAGACGATCACTGTTCTCTCCCGACCACTAGTTTCCATGCAGTTGTTGGTACAAATAACTGAATCACCTCTGTAACAACCCCCGCCCTCCCCGTGGAATGAAATTCTGACTGTCACTGCAGACTCATCATTGACGAATATTTCTGGGACTAAAGCTTCCCTCCATCCAAGTGGAGTGTGTTAGGAAGCAGGATTTCAAGCGACTGGAGACATGTATATTTATTCCCAAGTCTCTAATCGTTTTCTGCCTTCCTGCAAGTCTCAGGGGCCAGAGTGTTGGAAGAAAAATCAATGCAGATTAAAAGTCAGCGCAGGCAGGGCTCCAAAGGGAGAAGCCGGTTTCTCGTTTCAAGGGGAGAGAGAACAGAACAGAGACAAAGAAACTAGGTGTATTTCACCTGTTTGCAGAAGGAGGCTTCTGGATGTATCTGGAGGTGTATCCATCTGGCAGTGGGTGCCTGGTTAAACCCTTTGTGGCAGAGGCAGGTGGCTGGCCGGTTATAGAACAGGACAGAAGAGCCAAGGGGAGGTGACAGTGGTTATTTTGGGACCATCCACAGGAATGAGTGGCAGGAAGGAGACCAGCCAGTGAGGGAGACATCAAATAAATGTGATTTTCATATTTGCAAAAGCCCATTTCTTGCAAAACTGAGCTTGTGTTATGGACAGCAGGTGAAAATCCTCCGATCATCAGGGACAGTCGGGCAAGCCTGACGTTCTGCATTTTCATGAGCCAGTTTTTCCTACACAAGCGTTTTTCAGAAGATAGCAACTGGGTCTAAAGGCAGACGAGATTGGCAGTGAATTACACGGTTGTCCCTTGTGTCTCTTTTTTACTTCATTCTAACTTGCCCCCGACTATAAAGAGGACATCCTTCTTTATCTTGTTAGAAAAGATTACAGATTTTTGTCTCGTCCATATTCAAGAACAACAAAAACACATGAGGATGAAGCAGAGCTTGGGGTAGACGGTCCAGGCCCCCCGGGAGACTTCTGTCCTGGGGGAGCCACGGGGCCGGGCCGCAGGGTGGGTGTTGATGCCACGCCAGCCACGGAACGAAGTGCAAGGTGATGGCAAAAGTTGGCGTGTTGTGCCCTGATCTCGAGGTTTACGTGCCGAGATACCCCCCATTAGCCAATCATTTGCCAAATCATCAGGTTTTTGTTGAGCACTACTTTGCTCTAAGTGTGCCTTAAAGACAGGTGAAAACCACTATATTTTGCTATGTCTAGAGATCTGTCTATACACTTCTATTGATCTATTTGTCTAACCACCCATATGCAGACAAACTGATTGAGAGTTCTAAGTGTGTGTGTGTGTGTGTGTGTGTGTGTGTGTGTCAATCTATTTCTATACCTGCCTATATCTGGAGTTCTCCGTCTCCCCACCGCAGGGGAGGAAAATCTCCCTCCTGGCTCTCCGGTTCTGTGGCTGGCCTCAGAATTAAACCCACAGAAGACAGGCTAAGAGGAGACAAGCCTACACACTTATTTACCATTTTTACCTGGATGAGGAATCTCCAGAAGGAAAACGCAGACCGGAAGGGGCCTGCTAGGCGCAAAAGCTTCCATTTGTTTTTATACAAAGTACAATCAGTCTTGGGGCTGTGACGGGACGCAGGGCTGGGGAGGCGGGAGACCGCGGGCCGGGGCCTGGGACATACACGGAGGGGGCCGGGTATCGGAAGGGCAGCCTTGGTTCTGGAGGTTTGTCTGTCCAGCTCCATTGCAGCATCAGAGTCCCGTCTCTGGAGAAAAGAATATTCTTCTCTTCCTGATGCAGGGAAGGCACGGGAGATCTTAAGACTCACTTTCAGGTGGGAAGGGGGAGATGACAGAGCCCCTCTCAATCTGTTTCTCAAATGTCTGCGGCTTAAAGTAATCAATATGACAAAGCGGCGTATTTGGGGGGGCTTGTTCTAACCCCCTCAGTATCATCTATCTGTTATCTATCTATCTATCTATCTATCTATCTATCATCTTTCTATCAACTACTTATGAGGCTATCATCTATCTATCTATCTACTTATCTATCATTTATCTATCAATCATCTATCTATGTATCTATCTATGTCTCCAACCATCCATCCATCTGTCTACCTACCTATCATCTATCTGTCTATCTATCTCTATCTATCATCTGTCTATCTGTCTATGCATCTATCTATGTCACATGCATGGAAAGTCTCTGTGTGATAGCGCTCGGGCCCTGACAACGAAGTCCCTGCCTAGGGGCAGTCAGGGTCCTGTTTGGCAACTTCCCTGGGAGCCAGCTCCACTCACCCATTGCTTCCCTACCCCCCAGATGGCTGGGTCCCTCTGGCGCCCGCCTACCGTGTTGTCTTTGCTGGGAACGATATGTACCTCACCTCCCGCCCCCAGAACAGGTGGTGTTTTTCTCAGAGCCAATGGCAACCGTAACCATCTATCAAAATTTTTGGTTTCACTGTCCTTTCCTCACATGTGACCACTAGTGCATTTTCATCAGAACCCTCCGAGGGCCTGGCACAAGACCGGCTCTCGATGCATGTGAAGTCATCACCATGGTTTGGGTGTGACCTCCACTGTGCAGAGCCCCAGTGAGCACGGGCAGGGCAAGAAATAATCAGAGGTCAGCAAGCAAAGCTGTCCCCCCACCCACAAGGCCTCTGGATGTGAACTCCTTGCAGTGCAAAACACTGGGGGGCATTGGGGGTCATCAGGGTTATGTATTTGCTGAGCTTCTCTTAGATTCACTAATTAGTTAGCTGCATTCATCCTATTCACGGGGGCTCCGCCCTCAAGACTTAAGCATCTCCCAAGACCCCACCGCCCGGCACGGTCACCCTGGGCACTAGGTTCCAACATATGGCGGAGGACAGGGACACTCAGCCAATAACAATCTGGAGATAAAAGTTCCCCCGAGTGAGGGGCTCACGCATGTTGCAGTAAAATCATTGCTGTCCGGAGGCAACGGAGGATGTTCATGCGGGATGGGTTGCAGCATCTCCACGATCAGCCGCTGAGACCTTGAAGGGTCCTCCCTGCTGGCAGGTGCAAATGCTTCGCACAGAGCCTCTCTGAGAGAGCCCCTCGGGCCTCGCAGACAGAAAAGGCCCATTAAATCTGTTTGGCTCTCCGAGGGCCCTTTACCAGGAAGTGAGCCCTGGGGGAGAACCCCCGCCTAAGGCTCCCCTGCCCCCGCCCCGTCTTGGTGGCTGGTCTGAGTCCCCACTCTTTAGGCTGATGTGGAGCTAAGACCTAGTTTGCTGCCATGTGCAGGAGACCCAGAGATGCCAAAGATGCCTCCATTTATGTAGGGCAGAGCAGGCTTATAGCTGCCAGCGAACATTGGAGAAATTCTTAACTGTGGTAGAATGCTCTGGCATTTGGATTAGTCGCCCAGACACATCCTCTGTGTCCAGAAACCCAATGGCAAGGAATTTGAGACAATTTAACTTATCTGCAGCATGAGTGTAAGACGTGATTAGAACATCTGGTGGTTCGGGCGGCTGGGGGGCTCCGTCGGTTAAGTGTCCAACTCTTGATCTCGACTCAGGTCATGATCTCATGGTTTATAGTTCAAGCCTCGCATCGGCGCTCTGTGCCAACAGCTCGGAGCCTGGAACCTGTTTCTGGTTCTGCGTCTCCCTCTCTCTGCCCCTCCCCTGTTCACTCTCTGTCTCCCTCTCTCTTTCTCAAAAATAAACAAAACATTTAAAAAAAAACCCACACACACAAAGGGTTAAACCCTTCTACTGTTAAAATCCCGAGAGAGAGGCGCCTGGGTGGCTCAGGTGGCTGAGTGTCCAACTCTTGGTTTTGGCTCAGGTCGTGATCTTGTAGGTTGTGAGTTTGAGCCCCACATCAGGCTCTGCGCGGAGCCTGCTTGGGATTCTGTGTCTCCCTCTCTTTCTGCCCCCCTCTGCTCATTCCCTCTTCTCTCTCTCTTTCTCTCTAAATAAATAAATAAATAAATAAATAAATAATAGATACTTTTTTTTTTTTTCAACGTTTATTTATTTTTGGGACAGAGAGAGACAGAGCATGAACGGGGAAGGGGCAGAGAGAGAGGGAGAGGGAGACACAGAATCGGAAACAGGCTCCAGGCTCTGAGCTGTCAGCCCAGAGCCCGACGCGGGGCTCGAACTCACGGACCGCGAGATCGTGACCTGGCTGAAGTCGGACGCTTAACCGACTGCGCCACCCAGGCGCCCCAATAATAGATACTTTTAAATCCCAAGACAGCTACTCAACAGGAGTAGAAGAATTTTCTCCCTCTACACCCAGAGGAAGAAAAACTCTGGCATTAGAGGTTTGTAAGCTGGTGCCTGGTGGGGGCCAGCAGCTCCAAAGAGGGTCTCCGTTATGCTAAGTGAAATAAGTCAGGCCGAGGAAGACAGAATAGCATATGTTTTCACTCATATGTGGATCCTGAGAAACGTAACAGAAGACCATGGGGGAGGGGAAAGGGGGGAAAAAAGTTACAGAGAGGGAGGGAGACAAACCATAAGAGACTCTTTAATACTGAGGACAGATTGAGAGTTGATGGGGTGGGGGAGAGGGGAAAGTGGGTGATGGGCATTGAGGAGGGCACCTGTTGGGATGAGCACTGGGTGTTGGATGGAAACCAATTTGACAATAAATTATATGTAATGAAAAAAAAAAAAAAGCAGGGTCTCCAGCATCACGGACATTGGCATGTTAATTATTCAGAAAGATCCCAGACAAGGCTGTGTGCCAGAGGGCCTGTTAACAGTGTTACCATCACTGAACGTGACTACCACCATTCCAGAATACATGTAGAGAAGTGATTAATTTTACTTCTAATAAAGATGCTTCTAAAACTGCTACTTGCAAGCTGTGCTCCGTAGCTCGTAGCTCGGAAGCGATCCTACTGTGTAATGTACGTGGTGAGGTGTTTACAAACACTCAGGATAATAACGGTAACAAATAGATCACTGCCAAGCTGTGCTGAGAACTTTGTTGTTCCTAATGAAAGTGAAACCCATTTGCTAACGAAGGGAATAAGATTAAGTTCCCTTTTCATAATGGTGTTTCTGATGAAGGAAGGAAGGAAGGAAGGAAGGAAGAAAGGAAGAAAGAAAGAAGAGAGGGAGGTAGGGAGGGAAGAAAGAAAGAAAGAAAGAAAGAAAGAAAGAGGGAGGGAAAAGGGAGGGAGGCAGGAGGAAAAAAAGAGTACGGGAAAGATCCCGATTGCTACACACAAAGGCTGAGAGAGAACATCAAGAGCCCTTAAGGAGTTGGGGACATACCAGTGAACACAGGTGACAAAGTGCCTTCAAGGAGCTGACATCCTGCCAAAGGAGAGACAAAACAAGCAAACATATACGTGCTAGAATGTCTGGCAGGCGAGACACAGGCCAGAGGGCGCTACTGCCGATGGGACCCTTGGGGAAGGCTGACCTTGGTCCAATCTGAGACTCGGGCCGTGTAACGGAGACCCACGTAATGCATTTACGTTGGAGGGAATTTAGAGCAAATTTTCACTCTATTTTGAAGAAGTCCATTGCATGGAAAGCGTTCTTGCTCTGGTAGTTTAAACGACAGCTACACTTCCAAAACGTTCATGTCACTGGAGGCGTCAAGCAATCTGAAGAAATGTAATAGAAGTCATCAGTTACTCATCGAAAGGGGGTTAAAATATTTAGGGCAAATTCAGCTAATACCACAGCGATGGTCAGATGGGAAATCACTTTCATTTTATAGTTTATTAATTTAGGACAGTCTGCAGGGCTCTATTGCTTTGGGGTTGCAAAAACATTGCATCATTGTCTGAGCCTATCACCGAAGACCCTGTTATTTAACACGTACTTATCGAGTCCTTACAAGATGCCTGGAACTTCCCCAGAGGCTTTCCTAGTACCTTCAGCCCCTCAGATAGAGAAGTGGGTCTCGAGTGCCATGCTCTGTGATGTGAGGTGCTCAGAGCTGGTGGCCCAAGAGAAGGGGAAGGAGCCAGCAGACATGCTGGGTGCCGGACGAAGGCAGGGCTGGGAGGGGTCCTGTGCTGGGAAACCTGGATGGTCGGCCTCTGTGGACACCCCCGGAGTCTTCGGAAGGGTTTTCATGAGCGCCCTCTCCCACCGATCAGGTAGGAGGACACTTCCTGTTGTCCAGCACCCTCATCAACTTTTAGGAGACTCTTGAATCTTTTGCCAAGCGGGTGACGTAGGCTGAGCTTTCACTATTCCCTCCTCCCCGTGCCCCCCTTCCGCACTGGGGTACCTGTGCCCAGCATCCTGCCCTGCGATGTTCTCCCTCTCAGAACCTGCTCCCCATTCCCTCTGAGTAGGAAAGAGTCTGGTGACCACCTCTCTTTAAAACAGTCACAACCGGGGATGCTTGGGTGGCTCAGTCGGCTAAGCATCCGACTCCAGCTCAGGTCATGATCTCGCAGTTTGTGGGTTCAAGCCCCGCGTTGGGCTCTGTGCTGACAGCTCGGAGCCTGGAGCTGACTTCGGATTCTGTTGTCTCCCTCACTCTCTGCCCCTCCCCCGCTCACGCTCTGTCTCTCTCTGTCTCTCAAAAATAAATAAACATTAAAAAAAAACAAAACACTTTAAAACAGTCACAACCAGAGGCACCTGTCTGGCTCAGTCAGCCGGCGCGTGCGACGCTTGATCTCAGGGTCGTGAGATCAAGCCCCACATTGGGTGTGTGGAGCCTGCTGAGAAACAAATAAAATCAATTAATTAATTAGTCACAACTGAAAATTGCTTCATGAGCTGTTTTTCATCTTCCGTGTAACTGACGCTGCCCCTCCAAGTATGGATGAAGTCAGATGCCAGGCTGGCCCATGTGAATGTCGAATGTTACGTGCCCACCGCTCCACAGATGAGAGCTCTCTTTCTGCCTTGTCTTTTTCATACTGTACTCGCTGAGCTCACGATGTTTTTCTTTTCCTCTCAGTGGTAATGAGGGATTATTGTTCTTAGCCTTCACACTGTAGTCCTTCTAAAGGCTAGACACGAACGGAGAAAAATATCGGTGAGAAGAATAAAGATGTGTCTATTTCCCTGCAGCTAAAGAGAGGCATATATATATTCCTTGGCATCCAGAACCACCCACACAAGCATTTGTGGGGTTTTTTTTCCTTTTTTTTTTTTTTAAAGAAAAGAATCTTATTGCAATCTCTGCATTAGACTCGACTACTAAGTTCTGTGAAAGGAAATCGACCTGTAGCAAATCTGCTATTTTATTGAAGAATCTTGGTCCTGGTAATGCTGGTAAGTTTTTGCTTCTCGGTTCCAAATATAAAAAATGCATTTGTTCAGCTTTTGTTACTTAATTTTTTTTTTCATTTTCCTTTAGCTCTCCTACGCGTCTCTCAGATTTCTTATTTAAAGAAACAGTTCTTTTTTTTTTTTTTTTTTTTTTTTTTTAAGAAACAGGGGCGCCTGGGTGGCTCAGTTGGTTAAGCATCTGACTTTGGCTCAGGTCATGATCTCATAGTCCTTGAGTTTGAGCCCCGCGCTCAAACTGACGCTCTGTGCTGACAGTGCAGGACCCTCTCTCCTCTGTCTGTCCCTCCTCCACTCATGCTTTCCCTCTCTCTCAAAAATACATACATACATACATACATACATAAAAAGTTTAGGGGTGTTACCTACTCAGTTTAACACCAGTGACTTCCTGTGATAAAGAGGTATTAATAAAAACGCTGTAGTAGCAGTCATAACATTGTAACCAAAATTGAAAGCAAGAAGCAAATTGGAATAGTATTTGTGTGCTCTATGGCAAATGATTACAATCATTGGTTGATGAAACTATCTTAGAGCTCAGGAAGAGGAAAAGTCCTATAGGAAAAAAAATGAAGACAGATTTGAAAAGACAATTAAAAAAAATAAAAAAGGATAGCTAATCTGAAAAACTCTCAGGCACAGTAGTAATCAAAGAAACTCAAAGAGCAGTAAGAATACGTTTTTAACACATCTACCATTTTGGGGGTGCCCGGCTGGCTCACAGCGTGTGACTCTTGATCCCGGGGTTGTGAGTTCGAGCCCCACGTTGGGTGTAGAGATTACTTAGATATAAAATCTTTTAAAATTTTTTATCATTTTAGAAAACATTAAATAAAATTAAAGCAGTATTGACCACAATCAAGTGGAGAACCAGGTATTCAGGAAAGAGGTGTTGATGAACACTGTGGATGAAATGCAAATCCTCACCCGCTGACCAGAGAAAGGAGCTTGGAATGTGCCTTCGTTCATCGCCCTCTGGAACTACTCTCTTTGCCCTGTGATATTGGACAGGGTGATACCTTGTCATTTGGGGGAAAGTCTGACTCCCAGTGACCCCCGCCCTGGCAGAAATACTCAAGGAAGGAGAGTTTCATGAACCAAGCCACCCCGGCTTGTTTTCGTATAACAGCTTTATTGAGATATATTTAATTCAGACACCGTCAAATTCGTGCTTTTACAGTAGGCAACCTCGTGGCTTCAGCACATCCTCAGAGCCGTACAGCCAGCACCGCTGTGCAATGTCAGAGCCCTTTCACTCCCCAGAAAGAACCCCCGGTAACATGGCAGTCACCCCAGGACGCCCAAGGTGCTGGCACCAGAAAAAAGGAAAATGCAAGCCCTCTCTAGAGAAACACACCCTGAATGCAGGCCCTAGGGGTTCCCAAAGATTTAAAGAGTGAAAAATTGACCCCAAAATAAAAAACAAGTAAGACAAAGTATACCAGCAGACAGCAAGCCACCACGGGAGGGAGTCAAATAAGACAATCAGCAATCAGAGTTGCAGAACCCCGAAGAATGTGGCTAATTTGGATCACCGGAAACAGAACAGAAAAGGCACGTGTCCAAAATGTTCAAAACATAACTCAGAAAACTACCGGAATGAATGAGAGGCCACTACAAATATTACAGGTATTTAAAAAAAAATAAAATTTTAATTTTTTCATTGTTTATTCATTTTTGAGAGAGAGAGAGAAAGAAAGAAAGAGAGAGAGAGAGAGAGAGAGAGAGAGAGAGAGAACATGAGCAGGGGAGGGGCAGAGACAGAGGAGACACAGAATCCGAAGCTGGCTCCAGGCTCTGAGCTGTCAGCACAGAGCCCGACGCGGGACTCGAACCCACAAACCATGAGATCATGAGAGTACGACTGAGCCAAAGTAGGAAGCTTAACCAACTGAGCCACCCATGCACCCCCCAAAAAAATAAAATTTTAGAAATGAAATTATAAACATCGAAACGAAGCTATGTCTGATTAAAAAGCCAATGAGACATAACGGAAAAGATCATTTATAAACTAAAATATACCTTAGGAGAATTGTAATACAAAGGACAAAATTTAAACATGCAAAGGAGAAGCCAGGGTCCAAAGACAGCAAATGAGCTGATCTGACAAACATCCTCCCCGGATTTCAGGGGAATGAACCCCAACAATGGGAAAGACATGATTGTCAAGTCTCTGAAATCGAGCAGGATTTGAACCTTGAGATGTGAGCCTCCAAAAACTGTAGACTAGGTAAAGGGACAATTGTCACTTTGAGATTTCAGGAGCCAAGCATCATAAGTGTGATACACAAACAAGGAACCCATGGGCACACAGGTCACGGTGAAGCCACCAAACACCAACGTGGCTGAACAAGAACAGTCCGGCTGTGCGGGCACGGTTGAGCACATTAACAGCACTGGCGAAAACCAGAACCTCATAAAATAGCATCCTCAGAACGGTGTGAGAAAGCCGTCAACCTATAATCCTGTACCCAACCAAGCTTGCGCTCAAGTTTCTACAAATAAAATGGAGTTTGATCATTTAGTTGGAGCCCAGACATTTTGCTGAGCATAAAACAAGTTTCAGAGCGTTGCAAACAGTAAGTATATCCCTCTTTCAATAGGAAACAGGGGTGCCTGGATGGCTCAGTCAGCAGAGCATGCAAGTCTTCATCTTGGGGTTGTGAGTTCGAGCCCCATGTTAGGTGCAGAGAGAGAATAAAATCTTAGGGGTGCCTGGGTGGCTCAGCCTGTTAAGTCTTTGACTCTCAATTGTGGCTCAGGTCATGAGTTTCGGATCAGGTGTGTGAGTTCGAGCCCCACATCGGGCTCTGCGCTGACAGTGTGGAGCCTGCTTAGGATTCTCTCTCTCTCCCCCTCTCTCTTCTGCACCTTGCTTGCACTCTTTCTCTCTCTCTCAAAAATAAATAAATATACATTTAAGAAAAAAACAAAAAAATAATGGATCAATGAGTGAATGAATGAATAAATAAATACAAATATTGAACATTCTTTACAAAATATATATATTGAATGCCCTGAAAAATTTCTGAAAAATAAAAGCAAAATTGATGATTAGCGGTTACCTCAGGGGAAAGAAAAGAAAACCAGATGAAACTAAGGAGTACTTTAGACTTTCCTGCTGTGTTCTTATTTTCTTATGAATATAAAATACACAAATATGACTCGTGTGCCTCTTTTCAAAGAAAAAAAAGAAAAGAAAAGAATGACATAGTGGTGAGGTTTTGAAGTGAGGAAACAAATAAAAGTTAACAACAGCAGAAGTCTGGACCTTTCCTTGCCCACTGCTAGCTCAGTGATCTGACACCTGTTTCTTATCTCCACAAAGAAGCAAGGACTGGGTTGCATTTGCATTGCGTCCCTTACTCCTTGGCATGTAACATACAGCCAGGCATACAGCAGGCAGGCAATAAATGCTTCTTGGGTGCACAAATCTCAAACTTTCAGTTACCTGCTGAGAGGGTTAATTACACCCTCTCAGTAGGCACCTCCCAAACGAGATGAATTCGGATGAATTTTCTTCTTTTTTTCCAATATTTTTAATTTATTTTTGAGAGAGAGAGAGAGAGAGAAAGAGACAGAGCACGAGCGGGGGAGGGGCAGAGAGAGAGGGAGACACAGAATCCCAAGCAGGCTCCAGCCAGAGCCTGATGCGGCGCTCAGACTCACAACCTACAAGATCATGACCTGAGCCCAAACCAAGAGTTGGACACTCAGCCAACTGAGACACCCAGGCGCCCCTCTCTCGGGATTTTAACAGTAGAAGGGGTTTAACCCTTTGTGGTTTTTTTTAAAATGTTTTATTTATTTTTGAGAAAGAGAGAGGGAGACAGAGAGTGGACAGGGGAGGGGTGGAGAGAGGGAGACGCAGAACCAGAAACAGGCTCCAGGCTCTGAGCTGTTGGCACAGAGCCCGATGCGGGGATGAACCACGACATCACGAGCTGAGCTGAAGTCGGACGCTTAACCGACTGAGCCACCCAGGTGCCCTCAGATGAAGTCTCAAATCACTGTGTAGCTGTTCTCTCATTTGTCCCTTCCAAGGGGCTTCCTAGTCTCCTTCCTGGTTTTCCCGCAGGGTCATGGTCTCCACCATGTCAACCCCTAGACGTAAAAATGTCAGGGTCGTCCGGATGTCCTCCACTCCTCTTCCAGATCATTTATAGTGGGTTGCCCTGTTGGGCAGATTTGATTTCTCAAATGTTTCTCAAATGCTGTGTAGATCCAGGGAGGACCCCGCAAAGTCTCTTACTGGATGCGTGCAGCTCTCAGCACGTGCTTCTGCTGCTGGTAACCAACGGCAGGCTCAGGGTCATTTTTCTCAATCACGTGATGTCACACACACGACATTCTTTCAAAACACACTAGGCATCTTCGTAGACAGGGCACAAGGCAGTGCAATCGTTCGGTATGACGCCGTACTGGTGGATGCGTGTCGTTATATATTCGTCCAAGCCCATTAACTGTACAACGTCAAGAGTGAACCTTAATGTCAACTATGAATTTGGAGTAGTAGTAATGTGTCAGTGTAGATTCAACAGTTGCGACAAATGTACCGCTCTGCTGGGGGATCCTGACAGTGGAGGAGGCTGTGCATGTGTGGGGTCAGACATGGGAACTCTCTACTTTATGCTCAATTTCACAGACATCGAAACTAAAATTACTCTGAAAAATAAGGTCTATCTTTTAAAAATTAAAAGAATCAATCTCCAAAGAAGGCTTCTGCATGAGGGAACACAGATGACAGTGGAGGAGACTGAGCACAGAGAGACTCCTGAGCGGATTCTAAGCACTTCTGGGTACTTTCAGCGATTTGAGGCTGATATACCTGGCAAATTGTCAAATGAACAACACATACGAGTGAATAAAAGTAGGTAGGAATAATTGACCTTCGTTGACAAAAAAAGTAAGACCCAGAGAGGCAACAAAACCTTTCCGTGGCCAGACCCAGCAAGCAGCAGAGCAGAAATTCAAAGCCCACCTGCTTCACTCCACATCCCGCACTCACCTCGGAACCTGACTGTCTTCCCAGAGGAAAAGCCCAGGAAAGTGGGAAACATTCACTAGACCAAACCTCGTGGCACTGTTTCTGGAACACTGACATAATTGATGAACTGTTGGCGAATGTCAGTCAAGTGGGATTTAGGAAATTGAAACAACAAATTACCTTTTAAAATCATGAAAGTTGGTCATATTATGGGTCCATAATACTTAATTTAAAAATTAAGAATGTAGGGGCACCTGGGTGGCTCAGTCAGTTAAGGTCCGACTTCAGCTCAGGTCATGATCTCATGGTTCACAGGTTCTAGCTCTGCATTGGGCTCTTTGCTGATGGCTTAGAGCCTGGAGCCTGCTTGGGATTCTCTCTCCTTTCTCTTTGACCCTCCCCTGCTCCTGCTATGTCTCTCTGTCTCTCTCTGTCTCAAAAATAAATAAAGGGGCACCTGGGTGGCTCAGTCAGTTGAGAGTCCAACTTTGGCTCAGGTCATGATCTCATGGCTCATGAGTTCAAGCCTTGTGTCGGGCTCTGTGCTGACAGCTCAGAGCCTGGATCCTGCTTAGGATTCTGTGTCTCCCTCTCTCTCTCTCTCTTCCCTTATCTACTTGTGCTCTGTCTCTGTCTCTCTGTCTCAAAAATAAATAAACATTTTTTAAAAATTTAATAAAGAAAAACACTAAAAATTGTGAAAAAATAAAATAAATTAAGAATATAAAAAAGAATGTAACCTATAAAAAATAACCATATAATAGTAAAAAAATACTAGGCATCTTAATAAATATGCAGCTGATATTCTCTCCTATTGATACAGCGCATTTTTGGTTGTTTTTAGTTTTTCATCATTGAGATTTTACTTCCAATGAAGAACTTTACAAGTATTTGATAACAATTCAGTTTTCCTAGGATAGTCTTGATAGTAGATGGAGTCTTAGTACCAGAATTATAAGGTCAAAAAGGTATGAATATGTTTGAGACTCCACATGCCAAAGTACTTCTAGAATGTTCCTACTAACTTACACACCCTCTCACAGTAGGTTTGAGTATACTGATCTTTCCAAACCATTGCTAGCACTAAAAATTACCATAAATATTGTTTTCATTTGCTTTCTTTTACTCAAAAAGCAACATCAAACCAAACAAAACCAAAAACACGTATGTTTGTTATCCCTTTGAATATTCTCTTTTGTGGAATAGCTCTGTTTCTTCTTTGTCTCTTTTGTTTCTGGACATTGATATGTTCTTATTGACATACACAAAATCTTTGTATTTTTAGAATAAGTCCCCATGGCTTTTACCCTCTTCTGTCTATAAATTTTAATTGTTCATTTTTTATGTGCAATTTCTTAATGTTACTTGGTTGCACCCATCCTTATCCCTTGCCATTCCTTTCATATTATTTTAATGTTTATTTATTTATTTTGAGAGGGAGAAAGAGCATGAGCAAGGGAAGGACACACACAGAAAGAGAGAGAGAGAGAGAGAGAGAGAGAATCCCAAGCAGGTTTTGCGCTGTCAGCACAGAGCCCGACATGGGGCTTAAACTCACGAACCCTGAGACCATGACCTGAGCCGAAATCAAGAGTCAGGCGCTTAACCAACTGAGCCACCCAGGCATCCCTCTTTTTTTTTTTTTAAGATAGCCATTCAAACAGGTGTGAGGTGATATCTCATTGTGGTTGTGATGTGCATTTCCACAATAATTAATGACGTTGAGCTCCATTTCGTGTACCCGTAGGCCATATGTATTTCGTCTTTCGGAAAAATATCTATTCAGGGTCTCCATTTGTTTTCTTGTTGTTAGGATGCATGGATTCCCTATATATTTTAGGTATTTATCAGGTACATGGCTTGCAAACATTTTTCCCTGTTCTGTAGATTGCCTTTTTATTTAGATGATCGTTTCTTTTGCTGTGCAGAAGCTTTCTAATTCGAGGCGATTCCATTTCCTTTCTGGTTTGGTTGCCTTGGCTTTTGCCATCAAATCCAAAACGGTCATAGCCAGGGAATTTTTTCCCTATGTTTTCTTTTAGAGGTTTTATGCTTTCAGGTCCTAGGTTTAAGTCCTTAATCAATGTCAAGTTGATTTTGGGCAGTGATGTAAGATAGGTCTCCACTTTCATTCTTCTGCAGGTGGATACCCAATTTTCCCAGTAACATGTACTGAAAAGACTATCCTTTCCCACTGAATCTTCTTAGCTCCCTTGTCAAGTATTATTTAACCATATATTCATGGGTTTATTTCTGGGCCCTCAATTCCGTTCCACCGGTCTACGTGTCTTTTTTATGTCAGCATCATATTCTTTTGATCACCCAAGCTTTGCAATATAGTTTGAAATCAGGAAATATGATGCCTCCAGTTTTGTTTTTCTTCCTCAAGATTGTTTTGGCTATTTAGGGTCTTTACAATTTTTTTAAAGAGAGGGAGGGGCAGAGAGAGAGAAAGAGAGAGAGAGAGAGAGAGAGAGAGAGAGAGAGAGAGAGAGAGAATCCTAAGCAGGATGCATGTTTGGCACAGAGATCAATGTGGGACTAGATCCTCCAACCCTTGGAGATAAACCCAGGATTTGACCTGAGCCGAAGTCAAGAGTCAGATGCTTCGTCAAATGCTTCATCACCTATGCAGCCCTAGGGGGTTTACAAATTTTAAGGCTGATTATCTGTGACAGATGTTATTGAAATTTTGTTAAGGAATTCTGTTGCGTCTATGGACGGATTTGGGTGTTATGGATATTTTAACAATATTAACTTGTCCAATCCACTAACACAGGATATCTTTCCATTTATTTGTGACTTCCATCATTTCTTTGATCAAGGCCTGATAGTTTTTAGTGTGTAAATCTTTCACTTCATTGGTTCAATTTATTTCTAAGTGTTAAGTTTTCGATGTTACTGTGAATGAGATTATCTTTATTTCTTTGTCAAATAGTTCACTGACAGTGGATAAAAATGAAACTGATTTTTATATATTGATTGTTTATCCTGAAACTTTACCAAATTCATGATGTTCAACAGGGTTTTGTTTGTGTGTGTGTGTGTGTGTGTGTGTGTGTGCACACGCGCACGCGTTTGCTGGATTCTTTAGAATTTTCTGTGTATGAGGTCGTGTTATGTGCAGAGACAATTTTCCTTCTCCTTTTCTGGTTTGCGTACCTTTTCTTTCTTTTTCTTACCTAAATACTCTGTGTAGGACTCCTACTACTGTGCTGAATAGGAGTGGTTGAGAGCGGGCACTCTTGTTTTGTTCCTGATCTGAGAGGAAAATCTCTCAACTTTTAACAATTGAAGAAGATGTTAGCTATGGGTTCATCATATATGGTCTTAGTCACGTTGAGGTGTTTTTCTCTTACAGCCAATTTTCGAGAGTATTTCAGGATGAAGCGATGTTGAATTTTGTCAGATGCTTTTCCTACCGAACCTGTTGAGATCCTTTTTGTCTTCCGTGCTAGTAACATGGTGTGTCACAACTTTTGACTTACATACGGTGAACCATCCTTGCATCTTGGAGATAAGCCAAATGTAATCATGATGTATGATACTTTCACTGTATGCGGAATTCAGTTTCTTAATATTTTGTTGAGAATTTTCACACCTAGATTTATCAAGGATATTGGCCTAATTTTATTTTACTGGAGTACTCTCATCTCGCTTTGGCATCCGGGTAACACTAAACTTGTAAAGTGAGTTTGGAAGTGTCCCCTCTTCATCAGTGTTTTGGAAGAGTTTGAGAACAATTGGCTTACGATCCTTAAATGCTTGGCAGAACTCACTAGTGAAACCATATGGTGCTGGGCTTTTCTCTGGAGGTTTTTTGATTACTGAGTCGATGTTCTTACTTATCACTGGTCTGCTCAGATTTTCTATTTCTTCCTGACTCAGACTTGGTAGAATGCATGTTTGTAGGGATGTATCCATTTCTTCCATTTTGTCCTATTTATTGGTGTATAATTTTTCGTAGTGGCTCTAATGAACCTTTGTATTCTGTGGTAGCCGTTGTAATATCTCCTCCTTCATTTAAAATTCCATTTGTTTAGCCCTCTCCCTTTGTTCCATGGTAAGTACAGTTAAAGATTCATTGGTTTTGTCTATTGTTAAAAAATAAAAATAAAAAACCAGCTCTTGGTTTTGTTCATCTTGTCTCTTGCTTTTCTGGGCTCTGTTCTGTTTATTTCTGCCCTGATCTGTGTCATTTCCTTCTTCCTATTAATTTTGGGCTTGGTTTGCTCTGGTTTCCCTAGCTCCTTGGGGTGTAAAGTCAGGTTTCCTGGAGATCTTTATTTTTTTCTTCCTATAGTAATTTATCACCGTAAGTTTCCCTCAGCCTTTCTTCTTTCACAGGGTCTTATCAGTGTTGGCATGTTTTGTTTTCATTTTCATTTGCTTTAAGATATTTTTTCAATTTCTTTTTATTTCATCTCTAGAACTAATTGGTTGTTCAAAACTGTGTTATCTAATCTCCACCTATTTGTGAATTTTCTGTTTTCTAGAGTATTGATTTCTAGTCGCACATCATTGTGAGAAATCATGCCTGGAATGCTTTCAGTCTTCTAAAATTCGCTGAGACTTGTTGTGTGAGAATGTTTTGCATGCATTCGAGAAGACTATGTACCCCTGCTGCTGTTGGATGGCATGTCTGGATGCAGTTATGCAGCCCTGCGTAGGTGCCTGCGTATTCAAAGATGCAGTCAGCTCTTCCAGACGGACTTTGGTGAGAGAACACCTTCACCTGTGGGTGGGGGCATGCCGGAACACCCTGAAACCCCAGGCCTGCAGGCGCATGGGGGCCTTTGGTGGCTCCTGGTTCACGGAAATGTGATATCTCTTTGGATCTAGCTGCTGGCATCCACAGCTTTGGCAACCGGTCAGTGCTGCAGGTGCAAAGGTTCTTGGGGCTCTTCAGCAGTACCCCCAGATCCAGCAGCTAGGGGTGAGGGCTGTTAGCAGTATCGGACACAGCTGGTGGTGTGCACACAATCAACTACGGGGGCTAGCTGCGGGTGTCTGTGCAAGTGGCAGGGGCCAGTTGTAAGCAGACAAATAGCAGTGGAGGCCAGAGCAAGCAGAAAGAGGCCAGCCAACTGTGGGTGTGCGGGTAGCTACCGGGACCCTGTTAGTAGCTTTACTGTGACATCTGAGTCTCATCATAGGTGCATGGCAGTAGAGGCCAGTGTGCAGGGACACAGCTGGAAGGGCTAGCTATGGGGAGGCCCGGTGATGCAGGCCAGTAACAGGAGACAAGGCTGGCATTGGGTCCATTAGCATTTGTGGTGGTGGGGGGTGGGTCTTAGCTGTTGACGTTCGTCTTTGTGGTTGCAAGATGTTTCCATGAAGGCACACACGGCAATGGAGGCCAGTGATGATGGCCGGTGGGGCTGGAGGGGCCGACCCGGAGAGCGCACATGGGGTAAGGGTCAGCTGTAGCCACAAAGTCCTGGGCTGGTCACTGATGTGGGTCCCAAGCTCCAGTGGGGGCACGAGGGGACTAAGGAAGGACTCAAGTAGCTGGTGTCAGAAACTGGAGAAATCTGCAGGGGATTCACAGTAGTTGTGTTGGCTGTTTGTTATTTCAGGGGTGAAAGCTGCTAGGAGTCATTCACAGAGGTCACTGAGAACCATGGTGTCTCCCCCCTGCTTGGCATTTTGTCCTGGTTCCTGACCATCTTTATGTATCACAGATTCACTGGTGAAGGTGGGGTGAAACCAAAGCGGGTTCTTCACCTGCTGCCCCCAAAGCCTGGGGAAGCTGGTTGCTCACCCCCTTCTCCTTGTCCTGGTGTGGGGGACTCTTTTTAGCCGGTGACTTCCCTCTGGGTACTCAGCAGTTCTGCCAGCGGGGGGCCAGGAATGGGATGATGCAGGCAAAATGAAGCCATCTTCCTTCTCTTCTTGTGTAGTTATTCCCAAATATTTGGTTCCATTGTGTTGCTGACATTTCTTAACAGGACTCCAGAGCTCTCGAGGAGCTGTTTTTCTTCACGGATTGCTGTGTACTTGTGGCTCTTTGTGGTGGGGACAGAGGCTGGGCCTTCCACTCGGCCATCTTGCTCGTTCACCGGATTCTCAAAAATCCCTGTTGATTTTTATTCTGGTAAATATTCATTTTGATGGCAAATAGCCAGCTTTTCCTGATGGACAACTTCCCCAACTAGTTTATTAAATAGTTCACCACTGATGGAGGATCTCCATTTATCCGTTATTGACTTTTGTGCGTGTGAAGTTTGCTTTCTGGGCTTCAGATGCCGAGCTCTTGATCTATTTATCTCTTTCTGTGAAACAACCTCAGTCCTGTGACTCCGTTTATGATTTGATTACATTTCACTGTCTTGTAAGCCAAGTTCTCTAGTCAACTTTTTGGATCAAGGATTTCTTAGCTTTAAAAAAAAGGTTTATTAGCTAGTGTGCGTGTGTGTGCATGTGTGTGTGTGCGCGTGCGTGCATGTGAAGACTAAAATACATGGAAAAAGAAAAGAAGAGTTGTTAGCAAACAAGACAAGAAGTTGTTGGAGCATTAAAGAAGATGTAATATTCTAAGGCACACTCCAAACTCCAGCGCTGGCTCTTTCTGACCTACTTCCTAGGGCTGTGGAGCCATGCCAGATCAGTTATAATTCTGAGGCTGTCAAGCATCACCCTTCTGCTCTGATCTGTAGCTGAAGCTCAAAGCTGTGTTTCATCTCTGCCACCTCACTCTGTGCATGCAAAAGAGAAGGTTGCTCCTGAGAATCGGCAACTCACCCAAGGGCAAAGAGATGCTTTGTGGAAGTTTCCAGCCCCGTGCAGATTTTGCAATTACAGAGCTCGACTTAAGATAGAAGATATATTTTTTTTTTCTCCCTCCAAATCTTACTTAGAGATCTAGGTAATACTATGCAAATTGCTTAGGATAAAAGGCAACTTGAGAGCCAGAGGATTGGGGAAGGGCAGAGTCATGGAGAGCGCTGATATTTAGACAGGATGACTGAGTAGGGCAAGGCCCCAGAAGTATTCTAAGGCAGTCAGAACCGCAGCCCTTCAGATACTCTCCAACACTTACCATGGAAGCCTATCTTCCGTGCAGTAGTTTTTTTAATGATCATTTATTTTTGAGAGGGACAAGGTGAGCAGGGAAGGGGCAGAGAGAAGGGGAGACAGAGCATCTGAAGTGGGCTCTGTGCTGACACAGAGAGCCCGGTGTGGGGCTCAAACTCATGAACCGTGAGATCTTGACCTTAAGCCGAAGCGGGATGCTTTCTGTGGGAAAGTCACTAATTTTATCACCCGCATTAGGGACTGAGGCATCCACTGTAAAAGGTTAATCAAACTGAAGTGACCACATGAACGACAAAGTCACTTGGAGACGGTGACAGATGTGTAAAGTGTAAGTCGGTGACTATTGCTACCTTTCACCCCAGCAACAAAACTCACTCTTTCCTTTGTCACTAAACCCCAGCATGCAATGCATCCTTTATAGCACACCACGATTCTCTTCCGGGTGCCTCTGTGAGTCTCCCTCCTCTTCTCCCTCCCACAGAAACGCAGGTTGGATTGTCACCGTTAATAGTGACTATTGTTTCTAGGTTTTTCTAGAGCTGAACAAACTGCCTGATGGAGGCAATCGAAATGTTACCTGGATGATGAAATGGCAGGGCAGCAGTCAGCACTAATTCCTTACTTTATCACCTTAGTTTTTGAAAACCGAGGTGCCATTGGGACCTCTGGATGGCTCAGCTGGTTAAGCGTCTGGCACTCGGTTTCGGCTCAGGTCATGATCTCACGGTTCGCGAGTTCGAGCCCCGCCTCGGGGTCTGTGCTGCCAGCTCAGAGCCTGCTTGGGATTCCCTCTCCCTCTCTGTCTGTCCCTCCCCTGCTCGCATGTTCTCCCTCTCAAAATAAATACATAAACTTAAAAAAAAATTAAAGATTGCCTCGTCTCTTGTGCCCTCGTTCCTTTGAAACATGCTTGTGTTGAACACTGCAGTGAGCATGGGAGTGTAGATAGGTCTTCAAGATACCGATTTAATTTCCTCTGAGTAGATGCCCCAAAGAGGGATTGCTGGATCATGTGGGATTTCTATGTTTAATTTTCTGAGGAGCCTCCATACTGTTTTTGCACAGTGTGCATTCCCATCAACGGTGCACGTGGGTTCCGTTTGCTCCACACTCTCGTTGTCATTATCTGCAATATCTCCCTCTCCCGGCATGCCTTAGACTGGCAGCGTCCTTCTAGTTGCCAGTCCTGGCTCTCCAGTGTAGATAAACCTTCCAAAACTCAGCTGAGGCCCGAGTTTCTTCTTACCCTCTCCAAAGGCAATCCCCCCCCCCCCCCATCTCCATCTTGGTTTGGTCCTTTTTCTGCACTCTTGCTTCCCTGTAAGGAGACAGGCCCTGCCTTGCAAAGCATCATCTTTCATCCTCTGGGAACACTGTTGACTTTGCATATCAAAGAACCATTTGATGAAGTACATCATGATTTTATTACCAGAATAGTTTCTGATTGTGTTCTGTCCACACATCATTAGTCCTGGTATTAGGACAGCTAGAACCATTCATTTCCAAGATGAATGGAAGTCCCTACCTGGGGCATTGAGAGATAAAGCATGCATATTCATAAGGAAAACTGCTTTCTTCCAAATACTTAACTGATTTTTGTTATGCTTTTGTAATAAAAACAATCAGAAGTTTGGGGAGTAAGTTCAGGCCCTGGATCACTGTCATTGCTGGGTATGAAAACACAGATCTTTGGTATCTCTTTCATCCACAGTGTGGCCGGCTATTATCGCTAATTCCAGAATATGAATAGACGCGTAATAGTCGCTGGAAAGACAAGAGAATATCACCTACGTGTGATTATTTCATGCTGGGCACTGTAAGCTGATGTATGGTCATTACTTGATATACAATTTCTTTTTTCCTAAGGTGGCTCATCTCACCTGGTGCTTGTGTCATAAAGTTGGAGAAAATGAATTTAAATCATTTGATTTTTTTCTTATATGAAGGGTTTAAGCGTTATGTTCTATGTAAGTCATGGTAAGAAATATTCTCTGGGTAAGGAGCCTTGAAGAGTCCACCGAAGAAGATCCCCTTTTAGCTGTCAATTCCTACAGATCCTCTCATGAATCCTTACGTCCACACCCAACCCACCTTGGTCAGGAGCGTGGATAGGAGAAGGCCAGCCTCAGCCATTTCATCATGTGTTTCATATTCTGACTTCTCTTTACTTATTTATTTATTTTGAGTGAGAGAGAGAAGGAGTGTGAGTGGCGGAGGGGCAGAGAGAGAGGGAGACAGAGAATCCCAAGCAGGCTCTGTGCTGTCAGCACAGAGCCCAACGTGGGGCTCAAACTCACGCTGTGAGATCATGACCTTAGATGAAATCAAGAGTCGGACGCTCACCCGGCTGAGCCACCCCGGCGCCCCCACATTTTGATTTCTAAGAGCGTTCACTCCTTCCTCATTTCGATTAAAATATTGCCGTCCAGGGGCGCCTGGGTGGCGCAGTCGGTTAAGCGTCCGACATCAGCCAGGTCACTATCTCGCGGTCCGCGAGTTCGAGCCCCGCGTCACGCTCTGGGCTGATGGCTCGGAGCCTGGAGCCTGTTTCCGATTCTGTGTCTCCCTCTCTCTCTGCCCCTCCCCCGTTCATGCTCTGTCTCTCTCTGTCCCAAAAGTAAATAAAAAACGTTGAAAAAAAATTAAAAAAAAAATATTGCCGTCCAAATGAAGCAGTGTACTATATCCAATTTCGTAATGTGTCGATATTTTGCAATCGTACGCAACATTGGTGTTCATGCTGCATTTGTAAACCTACCTCTGTGTGCTCTGCTTACAAATTACAAAAGGTGAGCTTGGAAACAGGACATCAAATCTGGGGACTGAATATGTGCGATTATGTCTGATTTAGTTGGTTTCTCTTGCAAATAAGTTTCTTTTAAGCAGAAACCCAGGAGATCTGTGATAAGAGCCTGCAGAGGTAAATGTCCAGTCCCTCTCTGTGTCCCTGAGCTCCGTCCCCCTGCCATGTGGGGCATGCATTCCTACAGACATCTATCCACAAGGACTCGAATGAGCGAGGGCATAAAAAAAGGCGATGAAAGAAGGTTCAGCTGGACACGCTTGGTCCCCCAAATCAAAGCTGCAGAAAAAAAGCTGTTAGATTTGGAAGCATGAGGCCTGGTTTTCAACGCCAGGCCAAAAATGTCCTTTTTTTTTTTTTTTAAGTTTATTTATTTATTTTGAGAGAGAGAGAGAGAGAAAGCACAAGTTGGGGAGGGGCAGAGAGAAGAGAGTGAGAATCAAGCAGGCTCCACACTGTCAGCGCAGAGCCCGACGCGGGGCTCAAACTCATGAGCCGTGAGATCGTGGCCTGAGCCGAAACCAAGAGTGGGACCCTTAACCGACTGAACCAGCCAGGCGTCCCCAGAGATGTCCATTCTTAAACATAGTAGTTAGAATAGGTCAGATTGCCTCTGGACAAAAGTCTCTGTGGACTTTCTACGGCTCTCCTTTATTAACATAAATAAAGACCCAGCAAGTTATTCTTCATTGCTTCTCAAAACAAGGAGGTGACGGGAAGAGTAGGTAAGTATCCCAGAGAACAGAGCCAGCCTCGTGCTGGTGTCTTTTCTTCCTGCCCCGCATGCCACCTGCTCCCTTCCCTCCTCCTTTCCTGCTCCTGTGACTGTCAACCCTGCCGGCCTGAAGCCAGGGACCTCTCCAGGAAGGGGGCGGTTTCACAAGAACATGCGCCTGGGTCCCTCGTGGTCTCACAACGCACTCTGGGAGCATCCCGCCAGAACGCCACAGAAGTTGTCTGTACCCCCAAGGAAGTGGGTGAAGAACGGACAAAGGCCGTCATGCCCTCACACAGTAGAATGTGATGTAGAAACGGAAAGAATGGAATGTGCCTCGACACGGATAAATCTTATACACATTCTGCTGGGAGAAGCGGGCCAGACCCTGAAAAGCTCGTGGCGCACGAGTCTATGCACGTGAAGCTCAAGAGCAGCTAAAACGCATTCTGACAGAAGTCATGGGAGAGGGTACCTCTGTGGTAGAGATCGACTGGAGAAAAAACCACGGAAGACCTTTCTGGGGTGGTGGGAACATTCTACGTCTTTATCCCGCCGGCTGGCACTGGCCTACAGGTGCACGGAGATGTAAGCTTAAGATCTTTACATTTTATGGCATGTAAATGATACATCAATACTTCGAAACCAAAGAGCAGAAGGCAGTTCAGCAGTGGGCTAAACTCTAGAGATTTTCCTGGCCTTACGAAAAACACACAGTTTTTAACTTAGAAACCCAAGAGATGGTACACAACATCGCCAAAATAACTCTTTAAAAACGAGACAAGTACAGGGGCGCCTGGGTGGCTCAGTCGGTTGGGCGGCCGACTTCGGCTCAGGTCACGATCTCGCAGTCCGTGAGTTTGAGCCCCGTGTCGGGCTCTGGGCTGATGGCTCAGAGTCTGGAGCCTGCTTCCGATTCTGTGTCTCCCTCTCTCTCTGCCCCTCCCCCGTTCATGCTCTGTCTCTCTCTGTCTCAAACATAAATAAAACGTTAAAAAAATTTTAAAAACAAGACAAGTACAAAATATTAGCCCTGGTTTTTGTCTGTGCCAGGTCCTCTCACTTTTCTCGTTCCTACTGGAGACGAGCAAAATTTTTTTCCAGGTTAAAATGCTTCCAAGGTGCCAACGACGTCCCAGTCGCTGTGTGTCGGTGCTACAGCAGTGACCAAAACACAGATGTGACAGTAAGAACGTCATCACCTAAAAGGAAGGGCTGGCCTCTTTATAATAGTAATTCACACTTTCTGGGTGCTGTTTATTTACACCATGCCCTGAAGGGTTCTGAGCGCTTTATTTATATTAGCTAATTCAGCACACCCACCGCCAACAGCGGTCAGGTTAAATAACTTGCCCCAAATCACAGGATGGCGTGAGACAGAGTTTAAAAGTTCCCACCTGGCTGGACCTCCGTGGGACCTCGTTATTCATATCTTCATTTTGTGCTTTTTTTTATTATTCTCCTTCTCTCCTGTGTGTGTCAGTCTCCCTGCTGGTTCGCTTTAACCTGCCGGCTCCACGAATGTCAGTATCCGCGGGCTGTTTCCTTGTCATTTTTCTTTAAACTCTTGAGTCCTTCCTGAAGATATCATGTATCCCCAGGTTCCACCACCGAGTAGCCTGCTCTCTGCTCGATGCGCCCACCTGAATTTTCTAGAGGCATTTCTTCCATCCCTGGTCCATAATTTAATGCCGTATCTTTCTCCCAAACCTCGCTTATCCACCTGTGAAAGTGGGACCTTCTACTGAATTGCAGTCTGCAGGCACCTGTGACCCCCCTCCACCTGTGTCCACTGCAGCTAATGCATAAGGACTTCTGTGTCTCCGCTCACCCCTCACTCAGCCCCACGGATGTCGCTCGGCTCAGGTCCCATCACCTCTTGCCTGAAGTTCCGGAACAACCGGACAACCCCCAACATCACCACCAAGATCCGCTCTCAGACCGTGGACTTTCTAAACTTCAAGTCCCATTATTTTCGTCACCTGCTTAAAGAGCCACACTGGCTACAGGACGAAGTCTACACTGGTGAGCCTGGCATACAAGACTCCGCCCATTGAGCCTGGACCTCCGACTCTGAACGCGGCAGCACCGGAGGAGACCAAGGCTCTCCCAGGTGGGTGTGCAGATGAGGAAATGGGATCGGGAGCAGCACCGGTAATGAGACTAGGATCCGTAGGGAGAGGAGGCACAGAGGTCATCACGGAAGTTGATGGGATAACACCCATCAATGTAACTTCCCACATATGGAAGAGGCGAGGGAGGGAATGGAAGTGAAATAGCTACACTAGCCACAGGCTTTCCGGGATGTGGCTCCCTAAAGTCCCATCTGCTTGCAGTACAGTTAGGGGGGGTCTCCACTCCATGCGTCATCACCCATATGGTCTTGCCCATCACCAAGGGATGAGGTGAGCGTAGGCATCCTTCACAGGCACCTGCAGCATGGACAAGCTAGGAACTGCATCTTTGCAGTTCGAGCCCTTCTGGATGAAACTAAGGAGGTGCCTTTCCCTTCTAGGGTCCCGCCTGCTGTGGAACCCTGCAGTTGTCCGCTTTGCTTTTGGAGACTGGAATGCCGAGGCGCACAGCGTCTTCGTCCCTTGGCTGCCTCTTTCTCCAGCCCGGGTAGATACCCAATCACTCTGGCCAACCTGGCCAACCGGTAAGAAGCCTAGCTCACTCTCGTGGTGCAAGGAGCCATCTTAGACACTCGTGGGAAATCTCGCATCCTTAAATACAGTGCGCACAGTTAGAGAGTTTTCTCCACCCTCACGGGTTCTTCTGGATACTATTTCTGAGCTATCGCAGCTCCATCGGCCATGCCTCTCAAGATACGCCTCTCACCCTAAATTTGCAAAAGTATTTAAAGAAAGAGGCAGAAATTACAGAGCCAGAGATGCCAGTAATAATCGTCAAAGGCTATAAGGGATTGGGGGCCACACTGAGGAATGGGGCACAATTCTCTGACGCACATTTGGAATTCAGCAACCCCATGTTCCTACATAAAGCAGCCGGAGGCTTCCGTGTAGACACGCCATTAAAAAAGGACCTGTCACCTGTGCCGATCCGCCATCCTTTGTCCCCTCTCTGTCCTCACTCATCTATCTTTTTTGACTCCGGCTTTGATTCCTGTCTCCCAAGTCCCCACTTCATGCCCGTCCCGGTCTTATTCTCTGACGTGAGCTCTCGCCCCTGCTGCTGACCATCTGGGTTCACCCCCAGGGCTCACGCCAAACTCCTCTCCCCTTTCCCTACGTGTTTTTGCTGAATATTTGGCAGATATTTTCGTGGTTATTTATTTATTTTGTTTTACCTTCCAACACTTAGAGAACCACACCATGCCTCTGTCTCATTGCCCGCATGATGGCTGATGAGGAGACCGCCGTCCTTCTTATCCTGTGCCTCCGTAGCTAACATGTGTTCTGTTTGCGTTCAAGATTCGTCTTTGGCTTCGGCTTTCAGCAACTTGAAAGTTATGTGTTAAGTGTGCTTGTGTGCCTGTGTGTGTGTATCTGCGTGTGTGTGGTATTAGCCCCAGGTGGTGTTCTAGGGACTCCTTAGATCTGTGGTTTGGCTTGGTGGTTTGGGAAGGTTCTCAGACATCATTTCTTCAAACCTTTGGTTCCGTCCCCTCCTCTTTTCCTGACATTCTGTGTACATGACACTATTTGGTACTGCCCACAGTTCTTAAATGCTCTGTTCTTTTTTTTCCTTTTATTTCTTTTCATTCTCTTTTTCCTCTCTGCATTCCAGTTCAGGAAATTTCCACTGATCTGTATTCAAGTCCACTGACTCTTTCCTCAGCTGTGTTGAGTCTAATGATGAGCCCATCAAAGTAATTTGTTGTTTCTGTCGCTGTATTTTTGTTTGATTTTGTTTTTATTTTAGAGACAGACAGAGAGAGAGAGAGAGAGCATTCATGAGCAGGGGAGGGGCAGATGGAAAGAGAGAGAGAATCTTAAGCAGGCTCTCCACTGAGTGTGGAGCCCTACTCTGGGCTCAAACCCATGACCCTGGCATCATGATCTGAGCCAAACTCGAGTTGTACGCTCAATTGACTGAACCACCCAGGCACCCCTCTGTTGCTGTGCTTTTTTTTTCTACCTCAGTCAGTTGAGAGTCTGACTCTTGATTTGGGCTCAGGTCATAATCCCAGGGTCATGGGATCAAGCCCCATATCGGGCTCCACACTGAACACGGAGCCCACTTAAGATTCTCTTTCTTCCTCTGTCCCTCTCCCCCAGGGACATGTGCTCTCTCTCTCAAAATAAAATTTTTAAAAATAATAATAAAATAAAATAACCATTAGCACTCTCAACATGTTTAATTTGAAGCTTAAAATATGCATTAGTATTGTTTGTAGTTGAAAGGGCGTCAATCGTGACAAATAAAAGGTAAACACAGTTGTGTGCTGTTGGGCATACATTCTACCATCATGGTGTTTTACCATCTTCTGGGGGTGGAAGATGCATAGAAACAGAAGCCAAGAGAATATCAAGGGAATGCTAAACTCAGGCGTATGATAGAACATATCCGCTGAAAAGCCCCATACTGAAATTAAGGAATTGTGACAGACGAGGGCATCGCATCTGGCCCAGGTCATTTGGGAGGGATCGCACAAAAGGACCCACTCTTGCCTGTAGCCCCGGAAAAGGATTTTCTTCCTGGGGAACCAAAAATTAAAAAAAAAGCAATCTAACTATCTGCCTTTAAGGCATCAGGAAATATATTTGTGTCATTCAAAAAGGGCATCATCAAAACTGGAATTGTATAAGTGGCCTGTAGTACAGGACTTCCCAGTTAGCTCTCCTGGCTGCCCCAAGCCTCCTTTCCCTTATCTGCAGCCTCCACGCAGACCCTACCCGGTCTGGATCCGGGAGGTCCCAGAGGAGCCTGAGAAAGGAATGCGGCCAGCTCCTCGTGTAGCAGAAGACTGCAAACTTCCTCCCTATGTGCTGTGCAGTGCTGAGCGATGGCTGCCCAACACGGCTGTCCTCTTGAGCACAGAGCACCGCGGCTCATCCTCGGTGGAATTCAGGCAGCATCCAACAGGGCAAAGTGAAGGACCGGCTCTTTGACAGTTTCCAGAATTCTCGTTAATGCCACATTTTAATACCATATGATACCAGGCTGAACTCACTCGATAGCTAGGGATGTTCAGCTAGCTACAGAGAGCCCTGGAAGAAAAATACAGCCTGGTTTCAGGGACACATTTATTGGAGTAACATTCAAATTATAAAACACGATGGGCCTTTGGAAGAGAAAACGTCACATACATATGGGTCTGTGTGTGTTTGGTCTGTGCGTGTGTGCGTTGGTATCGGGGAAGCATTGGAGAATCCTAATGGTAATTTCGGTTCTCAAACTATTTTACCGAAAATGGAAGTCTCGGTCCAATGATCTTTGGTGGGTCTGCCATTTTTAATCCTTAATCTAAAGCCTTTGTCTACCTGGCTTCCCCTTTCATTAATGACACTGAAGCAAATCCCACTGGCGGTACCCTTTCAAAGGAAATACACACTAAGCACACCCGTCACCTGTGGCCTAAGTATCTGCTAGAGGCACATGGTTCCAACGTCCCTCATGTGCCCTTGACCAGGAGAAAGAGACCTGCACGTGACACGTTATAGTGTGTAAAGCGGTCTGTCCTTGTATATCTTTCATGTCAAAAAACTCTATAATGGGTCTGAGTGTATTTATTATTCTATGGAAAAAAACCACACCATGGAACATTCAGCCATTGTCGATATTTACTGTCTCTCTTTTATTTTTGTAAAACATAAACAAGGTGTTCCCAAGTGTGAGTTTTTTAGACATCTATTGATCTGTGAGCACATTTCTGAAAGGCCATAGGAGAACCTTGGTACTAGAATTTCTAAAGCCTTTAGAATCTTCCACTTTGCCAGGAATGAAATCTTAGCTTTTCACACCAGGCCTCATAACCCAGCAACATTACATACAGGGCAGTGACTTGAGAAATGATGTTTAATGAGCACTAACCACTGCCATTCCACGATGTAATGCTCAGGGTGACTCTATCACATAGGATACTATTTCTAATTTCAAACGGAGAAAGGACATAATTTCAAGTAGACCCAGCACATTGAAGTCACTTGGGTACAGCAGAGATTCTGTGCAATTTGAGTGGAAGGTCCATTGACTTGAGAGCCCACACATGTGAAGTGCATTATATTGTGTTAAACTGTTAAAGGGGTTAATGGCAACAGCCAGGAAAAGTTGGACGGGAGCAAAAATTCCTAATGGCTCCTATTTTCATTGGTAAAGTATCTGACTTTCATGCTAGACCTACCCACGATTGCTGGGCACTTCAGAGGCGAAGGAAGACAAGCCCTGTGTGTCCTGCCCCCCTTCCAGAACTTTCCTCACCTGTCCCTTCTGTATCTCTTTGCTGACCATCCCAGGGCTCACACACCTCACACATACACTGCATCTTCTGCTGCAGAGCGATGCCCTTGGGAAGGCTATTCTTTTCCCTGAAGGTGTCTCCACTCTTCTCTTGGAAAATTCCCACTCAAGCCTAACACCTTGATAAAACCTCACCTTTTTCCAGAAAACAGTGGGTCTTCTTTCTGCATTCTCACAGAGACATTTTAAATATGTATTTTAGTCAATTGTGCCTACTTAACATTCGTGGTTGTGACTGTCCGTTGCATATCTTCCCAGCCCGGCACCCAGCTCAGAGCCCAGAACACAAAAGGAGTCTGGGAAGGCTCCAGGAGACCAGAAGTCAGATGCTAACCCCACAGACCTTGACAGCGGCCTCCATGTGCCGCAACGTCCATTCATCAAGAACTCACTTTGCTATTATTTTCTTCTCTTAATTCCCCACGTGTTAATGAGAAACACTTCAGGTAGGTGCTCCATAAACAAGCGTTTACTAAAAAGGCATTTAAAGGTCTGCTCCATTATTGTCTCTGATATCAAACGATCTAGCAAGAGGTAGCGATAGAACCCCAACATTTGTCGATCATGGCAGGCTACTAGAGATTATTCCACAATAAGGACACTCCCTGTCCAGCGGTTGCACTCTTTACTAATTGGTTTGGGAGTAACAGATGAAACATTCATACAAAACACTTTCTCCGAGAGCTAACTGACACCAACAAGGAAGCCACACAGCACTGGATTGGCTCATTTTACCAAGTGCCTTGGTCTGTTTATACTTGGATTTGCTCATTTGTTCAAAGTCACGTATAGAAAACAGTAGTGTTTGGATGCCAGTGGACCTTGGAGGGACCTTCTTCTCATCACGATTGGCTCAAATCTCCCACTCAGATCATCCATTAATCCCAAAGGAAGCCCCCGGCCCTCTGTGGTTAAGCCCTGCCCCCTGCTGTCCAGTGAGACTCTTGAACTACATTCCTCACAGCCCACTGGAACCTGGTGACACCACAGTTTGCCCTCCAGGACCCTGGGTGAGCTCTGGGCACCTTTCAACCCCAGTCACCATGGCTCCTCCCCCCCCCCCCCCCCCCAGCTCTCAGGAGGGTATTGTAGAGACTGGACCTAGAAGTCACAGACGGGGACTCCAGCCTGGCTCTGTGACTTACCAGCTATTTTCTGGAAGGGAAAATGTACATTTACTGGATTGTATTTATCAAGAAAATCTGCATATAAGTGCACCTGTGCAGTTCAAACCTGTGTTGTTCAAGGGACAGCTGCATTTCTCTGAAAAATTCTGTGGACCTTCTGCGAATCTTTTGGGAGTTCCCTCCTTAGACAAAAGGCACACTCACAAATATCTTTGAAATAAGCCACTGTCTACACTGGAGCGAAGTCCATCCAGGTTTGATCCCTCCGGAGTGCTTTTACTCAGCTGAACAGTATTCTCAGGTCCCACCTTAGATTTTCCCTGACACCGTAACCAAACCAAACATTTCATATCGCACTTTTGGTTTCATCTTTGGACCCCCTTTACCCGGCACCATCCAGGAATTTTGTTTGGGAGCCATTGTTTCATTTGGAGATTATTTCTTAAATGTTTGCAAATGAGACCATGTGAGAGGAGGCAGGTCAAGATGTCGACACTGGATGGTTTCAAGCATTCTCAGCCTCTCCAAAAAGCGCACCGGTTACCCCAAACTTAGCTCTTCCCTCTTTTATACGCTCATTTCCGTGTCAGACGTCTCGGATTGGTCTTTTAATTTCTCTGTTCCTTCTTCCTTCTGTCTGTTTACTCTTTCAGAAAATTCCCAATTCACCTTTCCCTGAGTTTTCCACCCTGGCAATTCCATCTTCCACCCCAAGCCTCCTTCTGTTCCCCAAATATAACCTACCCCACAGGCCAGGTGGCAAAACCATGGCTTAGGGGTCAAATTTGACCCACCAGCTGATTTGTAAGTAATATTTCGTTGGCACACGTCCGCACTCACTTCCGTTCACAAGGCAGGGCTGGGATGCTGGCCCAAGGCTTGAATACGGACTCTCTGGCTCTTTCCAGGAAAAGTGTGATGGCTTCACTAAGAACATTGATAATATGTTAGCGCCTTCTTCTCTCTGCTTTGCCTCTGTTTCCTCCAAGTTGCTTTCCTTTGCTTTATTTTTGCTTGTGTACTGATTTCGGTTCCTATATTCCATGTAAGAGAATCTTCGCAGATATCTGTGGATCTCTTCAGCCACCACTGCCTGTCTGCTCAGACCTGAGAACACACTGGGTGAAAGCAGGTACCACATCAGTGAGGTCCCGACACCCCCAGGCCAGACGGTCTCTCCTTCACTGTCATTTGCATCTGCTGAGAGACAGATATCTCTTTCAATTACACTAATGGAAACTGGAGTTGCTACAGTATGAATTTTGTGGATTTAATAAATACGTTTGCAGAAAAATTAGCTAGAAAAGTCTCACGGCCAATCGAGATATCATGTGAATAAAGGAGTGGTATCCGTGAATTATATAAAATTATTACACAAAGATACTATTTTCTGTGATCACTAAGGGCATATCGTTATTTTTATGTCACTCTTAGGTTCACAGCCTCCTGGGAGCTTTCCTGGTGGAATCTGAAACCGGCCCCTTTCCCAGAGGGCCACACACAGCGAAGAAAGAGGCTGGGTGACTCCAGGTTGGCAGGTGGTAGTTTTAACAATAGCAAAGGGAACTTACATACTAAGCTTGTCTTGGGCAGCAGCAAAATGGATGCATCCCTGCACCCACCCCCAAGTCTTGAAAGGTCATAAAGATGCCCTAACTGCGCTCAGTCGTGTGTACCGAGCAGGTGTTTTCAATATCACATCACCATCTGAAGGCTGTGTCCTTGGAGCAGCCTCTGGGAGCAAGAAAGGCAAGCGGACCCCACATTCCAAGGACAGAGGAACAGGTGGGGAGCCTCCGGGTGGCTGAGGCCCATCTCATGGGTCAGTCTGCAGTCACCTCTTTTTGATCATGTTCCCCAACGTTATACCCCACCTGACCTGCTCTTACAACCCCAAGATGCCACCCTCTTCTGCGGTGTGCCCTGAGCCCTCCACGAGGGGTGTCACTAGCATGGAGGGGATCTCGTGGCACCTGTTTGACTGCAATGGATGTAGACATCACAGCAACAATACAGATTAGGATGCAAGAGAAAACATAGATTAGGACAATTTCTCAAATCGGCGATAACTCTTTCCACCAAGAGCCCCAGGATCCAAACCATTGACTTATTAAATTCCCTAGGCCAGAGGTTGGATCATTCAGGGCATTTGCTTGTGTCCTCATACGATTTAATAAAGACGACACATTAACAGCCTCATTTTGTTTGGTTAATGATACAGGAGCCTCCTTGGGAGGCAGTATTAATGTCCAAGGCCATCCTATTCGGAGGACAGTTTTTCTCATTAGAGACATTTCCATGGTCAGGAAGAACAGGTTTTGCCCGCTATTGTTCAAGGCTTGCTAGGTGAATTTATAATGTCCTCCAGGCCAGTAGAGGGGACAAAGGCAGTGGCCAAGTGCTCACACCAGTGAAAAACAATGCCTTGAGGAGAGGGAGGTCTTAAGGACTTGACCTGGTTGTGCATATCATACATGTTGGCTGGGAAAGGCAGAATTGTCAGGCATGAGGAGATGCACTGGGGCGCGGGGTGGAATATTCCAGACCAGGACCTCCACATTCTTCTCTCTCTTTCAGGGTAGACGTTTTCAGGCACAGGCCTTTCAACTGGTGCAGCTGGTAGCAGAACAATGAGATCCCAGTGGAGACTGGGATGGTTCCTCCTCGCCCAGGGGCACAAAGTAGGTCACCAACCCTGGCGGGACACCTCATTGCAAATTCCTGTAGATAATTCCTTTCCCAGGTGTGACAGGGCTTGGTGTTCTCAGTAGCACAGAGCACTGATCCTTGGTGACAGTCGGGGCAATGGTTGTTTCCCACGACTTCCACACCTTTTTGGTGTTGGGTGTCTTTGCAGAGTCCTCAGTCCCACATGTAAGGCAACAGGTCTTACTGGTTGATCATTTAAATGTATTAAAGCCTGGCCCACACTTCAGTCACCCGGTCAAGGTGGTTTAACCTGTTAACAATTTAAAGAATTTAATATTTTTTTTCTTATCTACCTTGTTTCAGGTGGATTATAGGGGAGATGAAACCTTTATTTCATACCATGTGTCTTTTTTTTGTCTGTTTTGGTCCCGTCTTGCAGACCATGACCTTTCAAATGTGACCCGCAATTACTATTGGACGAGGTTGTCCGTCCGTAGCACTTAATTTTTCCAGTACCCTCATGGTGACCACCTGGTTTGCCTGGCAGTAAAAGAAAGCCTCGGCTAGGCCAAGCACAGCATCCACATAAACAAGAGCACATTTAGAACCCTCCCTCAGAGGGCCAATGTAATCAACTTGCCAACCCCTCACCATTTGGGATCTCCAGTAAATGGCCCCAGATTCCTTTGGCAGTTGCCTCGGACTGCCTTTAGAACACATGAGAGAGGCTGTTACTATATTAACAAGTCAGTGTATTTCAAGGGCAAGATGGCGCCCTTGGCAACGTGCCATCCTACTCAAGCGTTGCGATGGCCACTCTTTCTGTGCACCCAATCTGTTGTATCTACCTAAGGGTCGGTAGCTAAAGCTCATATCCGAGCTAGGACATCAGCTTCTCGAGTGCCAGGGGGCGTCAGTGCCTTATGAGCTGGGAATTGAAAAACAGCGAGGGCTGCCTCAGGCTTTTGCGGATGGACCCAACTGCAAGACACGTAAAACAAAATTGTCTTCTTGCAATTTTGACCTCATAGGGGCTTATTTATCATCACCCACCTTCAGCTTTCCATCGTCTGAGCCAAAAGGTTAATTCTCTTAGAACCACAGCCCAGCTGTCAGTGTGAAGGGTTAATGGCCAGGGCTCAGGAGTGATCACCCACCGAACTACTCCGAGCTCAGCCCGCTGGCCGCTGCACCCGCTGCTGTGTGACAGGCTGTCTACCACAGTGCCTGTTCCTACTTTCCGGAGTCACCGACACATATAACTCAAATGGGAACCCTGCTCAGAAGATACCCGAGGCTTTAATCTGCTCTACCAGTATTTTTGCCTCCTCAAAGGCAGCTTTGCTTCCTTGATTCCCAGACCCATATGTGCCCCCTTTCTTTTTAACCTGGTGACATAAGGGGTGAAGGCACTGTGCCAGGTGAGGTTTAAAAGACCTCCAAACCCCCAAATCACGTACCTGTCATCACATACCTGTACTTGCCATAGTCTCTCCCATGAATGTCCTAGAGGATAAAGAAAGCACTTTGGCAGAAACACATCCTGCCAAAGCATCAGGGTAAAACAATAACTCTCTAAATAACAAAAGACTTGAAAATGACCATAGATAAAGAGCTGTGAGAGTTTCTTAGACCCTCGGTAAAGGCAAAACGTAGAAACTTTGTTTTCCAGGGCAGCTAAAGAAAAACCTTTGTTCCTAATCTCTTATCAGGGGCCGACCGACAATCCAAGACAATTTTGTCTTTTCGAGAGAGAGAGAGAGAAGAAAACAAAATTTAATCTTTACCAGCGTATTTGCAAATCCATTCATTCAGGTTTTAGTCCCAAGCATGCATAAAACTCTTTCCCAAAGACTCCCCTTCGCACACTTTCTAAGGCTTTCCTTTTTCATTTAGATCTTGTCCTAAATGTTCCCTCTCTCAACAGCCAGTCTCCTTTCAGGACAAAATGATTTTCTTCTCCCCTCAACAAAAGTGTATTCTCATTCCTTATGCCTTTCTTACACATCTCCTATTTTCCCTACAGACCGAATTGCTTTCCTTATCATTTTTGGAAGTCTGTATCTTAAAGAGCCTTCCCGCTTTTCTCTTGTCTTCAATCTTTGAGGGCAATGTTGTGGTTATCTGCTGGGGTGTTTACATTTTAAAGACATGCTATGATTCACAGCCTCAAGGGAGATAGGACACGAGGTTTTTTCCTAGGAATTTTGGGAATAATTTCTATTTAAAATTTTCCTTTGTATTAAGAATCCAAACACGTGGGATATTTAATCTCTTTCCTCATCAATTACTATATTTAAAAAAACCAAAACACTTTTTTAGAGATTCCATTGCTCAGTTTCCTAAACAGGCCTTGTCATGAGTGCCCTGACCTTGACCTGTGACAGCTTGTGCCCTCCTAGCTTTGGAAAACGGCAGGCTGAGGTCTCTGACTCACTTTCCTGATCTCCCACCTTATCTGCCAGCCCCGAAACCATGAGGCTGGTGGCCATTTTCATCTTCTAATCCCAGCTCACCCTTGAACTTCCAGACATGTGCTTTCGTCTCCAGCCGGGCCTCGGTGGCCAGGGGATCAGTGGCCCACAGGAGAGGCCAGCCCGCTTCGGCTACCACGAACTTACCTTCCTTACCTGAACCTTAGACCCACTGGGCACCCCCGCACTTACATGGCAGTCTAGAAGTATCTGACATATGGGCCACCCCTCCCCACATGGAGGTTGATGGCCAACTCAGGATCTTCCCACTGGATGCCTCTTTCCCAAGACCCATTTCTTTGGTCTCCTGCCTGGCTCTTCCATTATAAGTTCACAGCCCTCCCGGGAACTTTGCTGGTACAATCTGCATTGTACCAGGAAACTCCATTTGCAGAAGGTGGGGAGAGAGCAAAGAAAGAGGTGGCTGCCCCAGGACAAGAGGTGGCAATTTAATAATTGAGAAAGGAACTTAGTTACGAGGCTTGTCTTGGGCAGCATCAAGATGAATGGATCCCTGCATCCACCCCCAAATCTTATTTTCTTTTTTTTAATATGAAATTTATTGTCAAATTGGTTTCCATACAACACCCAGTACTTTTCCAAACAGGTGCCCTCCTCAGTGCCCTTCACCCACCCTCCCCTCCCTCCCACCCCCGATAAACCTTCAGTTTATTCTCAGTTTTTAAGTCTCCAAATATTATTTTCTCAAATGTTTTTTTTTAATTTTTTTTCAACGTTTTTATTTATTTTTGGGACAGAGAGAGACAGAGCATGAACGGGGGAGGGGCAGAGAGAGAGGGAGACACAGAATCTGAAACAGGCTCCAGGCTCCGAGCCATCAGCCCAGAGCCTGACGCGGGGCTCGAACTCCCGGACCGCGAGATCGTGACCTGGCTGAAGTCGGACGCTTAACCGACTGCGCCACCCAGGCACCCCTCAAATGTTTTATTTATTAATTTTGAGGGGGTAGGAGGGGGCAGAGAGAGAGAGAGAGAGAGAGAGAGAGAGAGATTGGGAGAATCTTAAGCAGGCTTCTCACTGTCAGCTCAGAGCCCAAAACCATCAATTTCGTGAAATGCGAGATCATGACCTGAGACAAAACCAAGAGTTGGAAGCTTAACCAACTGAGCCACCCAGGCACCCCTGCCCCTAATCTTAAAAGCTCATAAAGGCACCCTAGCTCAGCTCAGTCACAGATACCATGCAAGTTCTTTCAACATCACATCATCTCAAGGCTGTGTCCTTGGAGCAACCTCTGGGAGCAGGAAAGGCAGTGGACCCCACATTCCAAGGACAGGGGACCCTGTGAGGAGCCACCAAGTGTCCAGGTCCAGCTTACCACTCAATCGGTGGCCATGCCTGTTTGCTTATGTTCCCCAACCCTATTGTCCTTATTATGTTTTATAAAAATATAATATAATTAACTGAAAAAAAGATTCATATCTGAGTAGCTTCATGTGCAGATTTTCCCCCTAACTTTTATTCTACACTGAGCCCCAAGAATTATATGGGCAATTCTGGAAAAGCATTTTGAACAGTATCACTTTCTCAGTAAAGGGTCAAGGACTACTGCTTCTCTCTTCCTCTCAAAAAAACCAGGACATTGTATGTAAAAGAAAACAATTCAGGGGCACCTGGGGGGCTCAGTCTGTTGAACATCCAACTTCAGCTCAGGTCACGATCTAGCAGTCCATGAGTTTGAGCCCCGAGTCGGGCTCTGTGCTGACAGCTTGGAGCCTGGAACCTGCTTCGGATTCTGTGTCTCCCACTTTCTCTGCTCCTCCCCCACTCACACTTGGTCTGTCTCTCTCAAAAATCAATAAACATTAAAAAAAATTTTTAAAGAAAACAGCTCAAAACATGGTGAGGAGAAGGCAGGCTAGCCAGTGAGCTTGGAACCTGGGGAAAGACGTGGTGGTGAGTTCCTTGAGTTTGACTTTTGCCTTGTATACACCAGGCACGTTGCCAATGGAGCTAACTAGGCAGAAATGCCAACGTGTGCAGACAAAAAGGCCCCAACAGAAGCCTACTCTCTCCAGCCAAAAGACCAGGAAAAAGAGCAACCCTACGAAGAGCAAGACCTTTTATAAACTAACCACTCCTCTTTAACCCAACACCACAGATACCATGGCGGCCCCACCCCCACCCATGTCATCCAGGGCTGAGGGAGCAGCCTTGACGTCCACCATGCAAAGCTGTAAGAGTGTCTAACATCCCACTGGATGAGAAGAAAGCTAACTCAGGAGTGAGGAATTTCATCACTACTGATCAGTGACGAGACACCCGTGCCCCATGGCATTAGTGGAAACAGCATGAGGAATGGAGACTCCCCCCCCCCCAGCGGTAACAAGAGGTGGTCCCTTGGGTGGACCTGGATGTAAAGCTCCATTGCTGGTAACGAGGTGACATCATCTCCCTTCCCCTGCTGGAGATGTGTTGGAGAAAGCTGATTAAATCAGAACATTGAAATATCACCCAGAATTCTCATAGCATAATGTGAAAATGTCTAGTTTCCAGTCAAAAATCACTTGTCATCAGAAGAAACTGGAAGATCTCAAACTGAATGAAAAAAGGCAATCGATATATGTCAACTCCCGAATGCCAGAGATGTTAACATTATCTAACAAAAGATTTTATTTTATGTTATCTAAGTTTATTTATTGAGAGAGAGAGAGAGAGAGAGAGAGAGAGAGGGAGAGAGACCTCTCAAGCAAGTGCAGGGGAGGGGCAGAGAGAGAGACAGAGATTCCCAAGCAAACTCCCTGCTGTCAGCGCAGAGAGTCTGATGTGGGGCTTGAACTCATGAACCATGAGATCATGACCTGAGCCAAAACTAAAACCAAGAGTCAGATGTTTAATGGACTGAGCCACCCAGGGACCCCGTGTAACAAAAGATTTTAAAGCAGCCATGGTAAAAATGTTTAAACAAGCAATTACTGACATTCTCTCTCTCTCTCTCTCTTTCTCTCTCTCTTTAATTACAGACATTCTTGACACAAATAAAACAATGGAATGTCTCAGCAAAGAAATAAAAGAAATGAAGATTTTGAGATAAAAGAGGGAGAAGCTGGGGACAGATGTTCTATTGCTATGAGCAGAGTTTTGAGGGAATAGATCACTTAAAATTTTTGTTTTCTGGTCGTATTTGTTTGCTAGGGCTCCAGTAACCCAGTACCACAAAGCAGGCACCATAAAATTCTACAGGCTAGAAGTGTGAAAGCAAAGTTTGGGCAGGGCTGGCTCCCTCTGGAGCTGTGAAGGAGTTGTCCCAGGCTCTCTGCTTAGAGTGTAGATGGCCGCCTTCCCTCTGTCCCTCTTCACACCGTCTTCCTTCTGTGCACATCTGTCTCCTAACTCTCATATAGGGACCCCCCCGCATACTGGATTAGGGACCCACACTGCTCCAGTGTGGCCTTATTTTAACTAATACAACTTCAAGCACACTATTTGCCAGTAAGGTCACATTCTGAGGCAGTGGGAGGCAGAACTTCAACCTAGGAATTTCTAGGGGACACAATCCCACACGTAACAGCAGCATAAATGCATCACCCTTTCTGCATGACATTTAGAGCTTCCAGGAAGCCGTCCAGTTTCTCAGCTGAGTGAATGAAGTTTCCTGTGTCTGTGACGAGAGGTTGCTTGACCACAAACTGGAATTTACAGGGACGAGTCCACCCATTGGAATTTACAGGGACGAGTCCACCCGTTGTCCTCCCATTGTCTTGTCCTTTCTCCTCCAGTGTGGTACCGAGAGCCAGAAGGGAATGGCAGTTTGTGACGAAGAGTAAATAGTATAAGGATGTTCAAATGCTTTTATTTTAGATGCTGAATCTCTACTGAAATCAATCTGAAAATACTTCATTAATAATGAACCAGATGAAGAAAATAACCCACATGTTGAGGGCATACCACTTTACCCAGCTCCTCTGCTTCTGTCTCCCCCCTGCTCCCATAAAGAATAAGGCCAGTCTGAAGACTGGACATGAGCTGACCATCAGCACATATCAATTGATAAACATTCTCAGAGGTAATAGTCGCAGGCTCAGCAATTAAGAAAAAGCAAGAAAACCAAAAGTAGTGACATTGTTTTATGTGTTATATATATTAACTTGGCACTTTTTAAAGGTACACCTTTCTAATTAGCTGGAAAATTTCAGACTATATTAGCAAGTCAAATGTTTTTAGAATCCAAGTTACAGTGTTTTTATTATAATTGGATCTCATGGATGCAAACAGAAATGTATTTGGAAGAGGTGCGTATCAGTTCTGACCTTGTTAGACTATTACGTCCTATTAGACCAGAAAATGTACATGCAATACTAAAGCCAGTGTCAGAGAAAGGAGAATGTTTGCACAGCGCTGTGACCCCACTCAATTTTCATGATTTTTCTAGCAGCTTTGATGCCTTGAAAACATTTTTTTAATTTTAATTTTCACCACCAGATCATTTAAATTGGAGCTGGCATTACATTGTCTGTTTTCTCGATGCTTCCTGATAGTTCTTAGTCATTACTCGTCATTGACATGAAGGGCACACATCTGAGTGAAGCCATTAAGAAACCTTGAAAATCTCATTTTCTATTATTATATGGTGGGGGAGGGGACCTAGTATTTTAAGCCTTGCCTTAATTTAAAGACTTCTAGGATCTTATGCATTTTGTGAGTATTTTGACTGGTTCCTAAGCATGAATGTCTCGAACTGTGCGATGCAATAAGAAAAAAACAGGAGAAGCCGGGGTGAAGCCCTCATATTAAAAACTGTATTTCATCACACCATCTTGATTGTATTTACCTATTTTCTCTCATGGTAAATAATTTCTAGTTTGAAAACAGATTAAAGGGGCACCTGGGTGGGTCAGTCAGCTGAGCATCTGACTGTTGATTTTAGCTCAGATCGTGATCTCACAGTTCATCATTTCGAGCCCTGTGTCAGGCTCTGTGCTGAGAGCTCAGGCTCCCATCTCCCTCTTTCTCTTTCCCTCTCCCTCCTGCTATCTATCTTGCTGTCTCAAATAAGTAAACATTTTAAAAAAATAATAAAAGGATAAAAAATAATTTAAGAAATTAAAAACATTAAAAACCAAAAAAACCATTTAATGTTATATCATTTTTCATCGCGGTCAACCATTTCACAATTTTTGTATTTTTAAAGTCAGTATTCCTCATTCCTTTATTCTTAAGTTATTTACACTCTACATCCATACAAAAGGCAGTATGAGATAAGCGGAGGAGATGGTAAATTGAACTTATTTCTAGAAATTCTTTTTTTATGCAGAACATACAATGTAAATGTGCAAGTAAAGTGACAAATAATAATAATAAAGTAAAATGCAGGTTCTCAGGAGCCATCAATGTTGAACACATGCTTGTAAACAACAGGATGAGGAACGTTGGGATGAGATCTATCGTGGGCAGAGGGAACAGAATAACTATAGGTCCCAAGGAAAGTGCAATTTGGGGGGCAAGTTTGTGTGGAGCTCAGGGGAAAGAGAAGGGGGAAAGTCAGGCTGCAGACGGGGAACCTCAGGACAGCTGCTGTCACTCTGACTCACCAGCAGCAGAAACAGGCAATGGGAGCAGGGGCAACGGAGGGCAAGGGTGATCTCTCCACCATAAAGAAGCAGCAAAGACAAGTAGACCCAGCCACATGTTTAGGGAGTAGAGTGACCAAGGCTAGGAGTCAGGATGCAGGAAAGACTCAAAGAACGGAGACCAAGGGAAGCAAGCGAAATGAGAAGGAGCTCACATTGGACAACCGGACCGCCTAAAGAACAGCTGTCTAGAGCATCCATACTTATGATGAGTGACGACCCAAGTCTGATCCAAGTCCCTCCACTCTGTAAAGTTTTGATAATCCCTTATATATTGAATAGATTGCTTTGTAAACCTTCTATATATGTTGTCTACATGCACTGGCTCCAGCAGAAATGGTGGTCAGATTGAGAATTAGCCTGGAATGGGGAGTAAAACTTTCTTCACGTTCGACACCCTCTCTACAGACTGAACAGTAAAGGTAGTAGGTGCAAAAGGGATTCAACATGGAACAGAAAGAATCTGTTTGGGAAAAGCAGAGCTCTGTGGTTTCCCTCCATGGAGAGGAAGCCATACATTCTCCTTGGTCAAAAGAGCCTATTTGTCAGTTATCTGAATGACAAAGACCCAGGCCAGGATCATTGTTTTTCAGGCACAGGACTCTCTCAAACTAGCCAATCCAATAATAGGGGGGTTGGGGGGAGAGAGGATTGCAAGACTATCTCCAGAATTTAAGGACAGGAAGACCTCTCAAGAGGCAGGTGCTAATAACTGGCCTGGAACCACCTTGAGATACAAGCATGGAAGACTCTCCCCATGCTATCTATCTGGCACCACATGGCCATTGTTGTGGTTTCTAAGATATCTGCTTCATTCTTTTCCCTTCCCTGCTGTCCAGGATTCGTCTAGCTGCCTCTGTTCAACTCACCTCTGTCTCAGATATGACTCCCAGATCAAGTTGACACGATCATTCCACGCAGGGGTCTGACAGAGGGTAGCACAGGGCTCTGAGATTCACCTCCATGTCATAGGGGTGGGAAACCAATCGGCCCCGTTGGGCTAAGTGCCCAAACCATCTCCAACCGCTGTAATCAGGATTTGGTTATAAACAAAACCATAAGGGCTGGAAGAGTGGTAACTACACGAGCAACCACCCAAAGCAGGACCAACTTGTAACCCTTGGCAAGATACAAGTGTAGTGCAAATACTCAGTAAAATGTTTCTGAATCAGTTGACAAATGATCATGAAACGCAGGGAAAAAATCAATCTCCCCTGTATGTGCTGACGAAAGCAGTGTGTTTCCTACCGGAGAAGGGTGTGTTTGGACAGAAATGGGGCAAGTAAAGCACATGCACTTGCTGGAGAAGCCGTTGAAAGGAGGCAGGCATTGGGACAATGGTGACAAGGTGATGTTATGTCCCCATCGGTCAAAGTACAGTAAAACCTTGAGTTACGAGAAACTTGTTCTGCAAGTGTTCCGCAAGAGCAGCAAACATTTCTAATGAATTTGAACTTGATAATCGAGTGATGTCTTGCAATACAAGTCGTTCAAGACACCAAATGTCACTTGATCACAACCATTGGGTTCTCTCTCTCTCTCTCTCTCTCTCTCTCTCTCTCTCTACGGATTGTGGGTGATTGTCTCCCATGCTCAGATGCTCGGTCTCAGACCGTGGTGTTTGACAGAAATCAGTGATTTTTCAGCATGTTGGAAGGTGCCCACAACTGGCACTAGTGTATTTTTGTCACTCCAAAGCACCGGTGGACAGTCCTTTGCTTTTCCGTACAAGAGTGAGCTTAGGAACGCTTTGCTTCATTCTAGGTCAGGCTGCCTGCGGATAGAGACCCTTTCTTCCGCTGCCTTATTGCCAGTTACAGTGTATGACAATCACTGTATGACAATCATTATGTCACACAGCATGTCATTCAGTATCCAATGTAATCATTTTATATGAATATTTTTGGGTTGTGGAACGAATCATCTGAGTTTCCACTAGTCCTTACAGGGAAATTCACTTTGATATACACGTGCTTTGGATGACAAGCATGTTTCCGGAATGAATGACGCTTGCAAACTAAGCTTTGACTGTCATTGAGGGAAGGTCAGAAGCTTGACTTCTTGGAGGCCAAACGGGAATCTTCACCTGTCTCCTTCCTCTTCCCACCTGTTTTTCCTCATCTCATTCCCAGCCCTGCATTTACTTTTAACGATTTCATGAAGTCTAACTAATCTGGGAGCTTACGTACCTTCCCTCCGCAGTGGACACCAGCAAGACGTCAGTGCTTAAGAGCAGTTCTACCAAACAGGAGAGATCAGAAGCTCTGCTCACGCTTTGTGCCCTTGTGAACAACCCATTGCTTTCCTCCTCCATCCAGAACTCAAGGAAACAGCTCTCGTGGGTCACCAGGGGAGCCGCCTGTTCTGTTCAAAAGGAGGGCCCAGCAGCATTTCAGCTTTGGGGTAACACCAGCTGGGTGGAAAATCCCGCACCTGCCACTTACCCACGTATAACCTCCTATGGCATATCATTTGGCCCTTCCAAGCCTTTGCTTTGGAAAGCCCACACAGAATAGGCCAAAAAAATGCCATCTATTTAGCCATTATGTGTTCCCATTTTATGTATTTTCTAGGCTTGAGGTACCGGGGGAGTTAGTGGAAGAACAAAATTTCCACCCTGACTCATCCCCCGGCGGGAATGGCTTTCAGTACCAAATGGGCGCGGTTTCCACTGCCAGATGCATCCTGAATGGGCTTTTCAGGAAGACTTCTGGCAATAAAGTCGTGCTCAGAGTTGCCTGTTGTTCAACTGACTTTCCAAAGACAGGGAAGTTTCAGATCCCGGTGGCCACTGTAACAGGAGCGTCATGACTTATTTATCCCATGCTCTGTGGCCGTCAATACAACCCAGCTCTTCAGCATCTGGTTGGAAGAAGGGAAGGGAAAAGGAGCAAAGTCTTGGCAAATACACCAATAATAAAATCATGGTGAGGTTGGAAGACGCATCCATTCTCACTTAGCACCTTTGAAATCCTCGCAGTAGACACCTGCCCCCGCTACCAGCTTCTCCACTGCAAGTGATCTCCCTCAGGAGGCCTCTTGAATCCAGACTACCACATGGGGCGCAGCGACAGGAACGCTGGGTGGAGTCACCTGCATGGATGTGATGGAGGAAAGAGACATTCCTGAAGTACCGACAGGGTTGAGAGGGTGCGTCTAGTGCATCGCCTGGTGAACAGTGTGTGCTTCATAAACAGAGGTGAGTGGAAAACCAACACCACGATGCCCTGTTCCAAGTCTCAAAAGATTTTGAGTGCTTTAGTGAGGTGTTGGGGGAAAGAGACAATGTAGGTTTCCAAAGCCCAAGCCCAGCAGAGGAGTAAATAGTGTATATCGAACCCAGCTTTGATTTGGATTGTGTTGGTCACAAGCAACAGAACCTTCAAATAAAATGGCTTATGTTTCCCCTCAGAGGGAAAGACTGTGAGGAGGCGGCTGTCTGTGCTCTGGGTTGGCATTTGGTTGATTTGGGAGCATTGACAGTTGACAAATCCTGTCGCAACTCCAGGCTCCACGTCCCCAGGCACATTTGAAGTCAGGAAGCTGGAAACAGCACAGTTTTCCTTGGACTCCTCTTTATTAAACTGTATTTGGACAGATTCTACCAGGAAGGAGAATTCACCCTACATCACTGTGGGCCCTCTGTCCCACCAGTCCTGGGAGGTTGGGGGTCTGGCTTTGTGAGCATCTGTGCAGGAAGACGGCTACAGAAGGGGGCCACAAATGCTGTGGCCACAACCTCAGCCACAGACTGGTTAACAGAAACTGCAGAGGCTTACATTTCAACTCAATCTAGAAGTTTCCAGGACTCACGGGAACTGCATAACTTCTGGTAAACTCCTGCTTCATTGGTATTCACAGAGGCTACCTACTCTGTGGCAGGTGCTGAATTATGCACTAAGATTATAAAATCAAAAAGATCAGTGTGTGTCTAGCAAAAGTCTAAGACCCCAGTGGTTCCAGAAGGATGCCAACTAGGAACCCAAACGGTGCTCTGTCCTCCCCTCCACCCAACCATGCCATCCTGCGGAGGACAGCCTTTGGAAGTCTTCATCGTAGGACCTCGTCACACACAGAGGCAGCTCTGTTCCTCCTCTCGCACAAGACACGTGGGCTCAGACACAGCCACTTCCCTAATTCAATTCCCTACAATGCCTCTCCTGTGCTACCAGTCACCCCAAATGCCTCGCTGTTGGTCTTTAGTTAACATTCCATCTCTCCTCCATGCTGATAGGACGTTTCTGGAATGCAGAGGTGGTGGCTCCCATAAGCTGTATATATATTAACTGTGCATCCTTGACTTTGCTCTGGCCTGGGGTGAAAGCCTACGTGTGTATTTCATTGGGTTGGGATGGTGTTGCATGAAAGACAGAAGGAGATTTTAAGGGTTTAAGAAGAGATCTGGGGGCACCTGGGTGGCTCAGTAGGTTGAACGTCCAACTCTTGGTTTCAGCTCGGGTCATGATCTCACGGTTCGTGGGTTCAGGCCCCTCGTCAAGCTCCGTGCTGACAGCATGGAACCTGCTTGGGATTCTCTCTCTCCCTCTCTCTACCCCTCCCCTGCTTGCATGTGCATATACCTTTTAAACATTTTTTTAAAAAAGGAGATCTGAAAGGGGGAAATAATCGCACAATCGCATTCGGTCAAGCGCATCTAGATTGAATAAATTTTTAAAAAGTACATAGTGAGAAAAACAAGAGGAGCGTAGTGGTTTACAGTAGAGGAAAAGGGATTTTTCTGAAGGTGCACCCATCTACCCTGGCATTTCACATTGAAGAGATAAGGTGTCAACACCAAAGACAAGCGTATATATTTGAAGGCAATTCAGTGAAGAACCACAGGAAGAATAGGGTAGGTCAATTACATCTAGGCTCCGGGGAGGCAAAAGATCATCCAAGTGTACCAGGTGGGTGGAGAAGCACACCACGCGAGCAGAGAAGTACCCACGCAAGTGTCCCCTTGTGCCCAACCAACTACAGTTTCAAAGCATGTCCGCAAGACGGGACCCAGCGGGAGCCCAGAATTATGTCGGCACCCCCACGCGGTATTATTTGGTGCCTCAGGGATTGTTACTTCTTACTTCCTATTGATTAAGTTTCTGCTTGGACAGTTTTGTGGTAAGAGTCCTGGCAGGAATTTAACAGATGTACTTTACCCACATCTCTGTGTTCCCAAAGCATCGAGAAGAATCTGCCAACAAAGATAAACAGCAACATAACTCTTTCACCCGAGAAACTTGTACCTAAGCGCAGCTGAGCACCTGACACCCCAGCACAAAGTTATTTAATCGTTTCTTACAATATCACAGGCCTGCCAGAATGTTCTGTCGACTTTTTCCGAATCTTAAAAACAGTGCCCGATTTTCGTAGTGTTGGGGAAAAGAAAGGAATATCTAAAGAGGAAGGTAACAACTGTCATGACACTCCAGCCTCTGACAGTATATCCTTGCTTTTTACTTGACCATAACATAAATATTTCTCATGTCACAGTTTTGTAAGAGCTTCAAACTTTTTTCATACGGATGTGCGATAGTTCAGTTCACCATTCCACAACTTTTGCACACCTGCAACTTTCATGCTTCCATTTTTTGGATGTGCCACTAATTTCCCCAGGAGAAATTCCAAGCAGTGGAATTGATGATCGACAAGTATGAATATTTTTATTACGTTAATATTTATCATGCTTAATATATGTTGGAATTTATCTGTACAGAGTGTTTATCTATTTCACCATATTTTTTCCAAAAGTGGGCATTATCATTTCTTTTATTATTTCTTCTTATGATTTATTTTTATTATTATATATCTTTTAAAATATCATGAGGGTAAAAATACATGCTGTATATTTTTAAAAGTATCATGAAGGTAAAAATACATGATGTGGCTATAATTTTAATCATTTGAATATTAGTGAATTTGGATTTTACTATGTTTATTAATCACTTTTTTAAGTTTATTCATTTGCAGAGAGAGAGAGAGAGAGCACGAGCAGGGGAGGGGCAGAGAGAGAAGGAGAGAGAGAATCCCAAGCAGGCTCTGTGTCATCAGCACGGAGCCTAATGTGGGGCTCGAACTCACAAACCATGAGATCACAACCTGGGCAAAAATCAAGAGTCAGACACTTAACTTACTGAGGCACCCAGGCAACCTAATCACTTTTATTTTATTTTATTTTATTTTTGTCTTATATCCTACCTTTTGATATACACGACTTTGCCTGGGTTATACATTTTACTTACTGATATCAATCTTGCTGTATTTATTAATGTAATAGTTCAAGAAAGTTAAGTGGTAGATAACCATGGTGGTAGAGACCTGGCAGTCAGACTCTGCACAGACGATGCAGATTTACTGACATTATTTTGTACAAGACCTGCTATGAGTCCCCGGCTTGGAGTTACTGTTGCCAAGACTCGCTTATTCGTGTCTCCGTATATTTCCATCACCAAGGGAATTCTGAATATGTCCCATTTAAAACCTTGATGAGTCCAGTACATGGAGGGTCCAGGGCATGGAAAACAGAAGGGCCCCCACGGGTAGGATTGCACGAAAGGTTTACAATGGCCTGGGGGAGCTCCAAGAAAGAGCAGAGGGCACTGGACATTGTCAACGACGCTATTTTCCCAGGATAGGCCATGGTGCTTTGTTTTACAGAAAGAATGATCTTGTTCAACGAACAAGAATAATTTGACTTGCCAGAAGTTAAAAATTTTTTTAAATGTTTATTCATCTTCGAGAGACAGAGAGAGACAGAGCATGAGTGGGGAAGGGGCAGAGAGAGGGAGACGCAGAATCCGAAGTAGGCTCCAGGTTCCGAGCTGTCAACACAGAGCCCCACGCGGGGCTCGAACTCACGAACTGCGAGATCGTGACCTGAGCCGAAGTCGGACGCTCAACTGACTGAGCCACCCAGGTGCCCCATGACTTACCAGAAGCTAAATAAGATATTAGAAAACACTTTTGGATACATCTGGGTTTTTTTTAAGTTTATTTATTTATTTTGAAAGAGAGAGAGAAAGAGCACAAGCAGGGGAGGGGCAGAGAGAAGGAGAGACAGAATCCCAAGCAGGTTCTGCCCCATCAGTGGGGAGCCCAGTGCAAGGCTTGAACTCACCAGCCATGAAATCGTGACCTGAGCCAAGATCAAGAGTCTGACGCTTAAATGACTGTGTCGCCCAGGCACCCCCATGTCTGGTTTTATCTCCAACCGAATGCCTAGGACCAATGAAGTTCTTCCTCCTCTCCACTCAGCATTAACATCAGTATGCTGTGTGGTTCTCCTGTTGTGTGGGTGTGGGTACTGAGAACACGCCAGTCTAAGAATGTGGAGATTCAACATCTCTGGCCTCAACTTTGAAAGGCAAGGAGGGCACATCTTCCCTGCCTGGTTCCCAGGGCTAGCTGGTCTCTCAGGACCCTCAAAGGTCCTTCCGGGATGCGCTAGACCCTTGTGTGAACATTCAGAGCAAGGAGGCAGGGGTTAGACAGCACATGGGCATCCCTTTCCGTGACCAGCACTCAGTCCCTTACAAATTCTGCCCCACTGATACTTCCCCATCTGCCCATTTACTTAGTAAAGTAGACCTACAACTGGCTTTGGAAATATGGTCTCTGTAGATGTAATCAGTTAAAACGAGGTCACACTGGGGTTATCCATTACTGCAAGACCACACATCTTCCTGCTTTATGCAAAGATATGGAAATACCTCTGTGATTCTGTATTGGGTGGGAGCCGGAAAGAGTGTTCTGCCCTAAACTGTGTTATGAACCAAGAGCCTCCAAACAGGCTCCGAGCCAGTCTCCGCGCTTGGTCCACACACCCTCAAGTTTCCTCTCTCATCTGCTTGTGGGAGGTATGTCCAAGGCAAAGATGAGGAGAAGTGCTGGAATCCAGAGCCCTGGAGTGGGTCACCCTTACAGGGTAAGAATTACTGTATGTAATTTACCTGTGAAAAACTAGGGTTCAAGCCTCTAAGGACCTGAGCCCGAATCCTTGACTCATACATGGTGGAGCTGAGATTGAACAAGCCTGAGACTCCAGTTTGTCAAGATGAAAAATGTTATGCAGCCTGAATTTTTGTTAGCTGATCACTAGTCTTATTACAGTTAACAAAAAATAGATCAAAAAATACAATTTCTTCCAAGGTTGGCGTCCCTGCGGTAACCTAAAAATATCTTGAGGAAAATTAGGTTATCTTTGAACATACGAATACCTGTCTTACTGTACTTTTCTTACGAATTCTTAGGATTATCCTCATTAATCTTTTCAAAGTCCTCAGTGGATTGTTAGGGAATCTAGGGCTTTGTAGCTGAGATTCCTGCTCGACCATGGGGCTTCAGAGCATTTTAGAACCAGGAGCAGACCCCGTGTCTCCAAGACCTTGATCCTGAGTTTCAAAATCTGATGCCCAACCCAATATGAGGAAGTGCTACACTTCACACAGAGGGCATCTTGCTCAAAAGATTGTCGAGTGGAAAGAGATTAAGTTGTCACCTTGGGAAACACAGGGTGGCCAAAGGGAAGGAGACCTTCCAAGAAAATCTTTCCAGGAGTGTTCCTTAGGAGACTGCTCTCTTCACCTGCTGTTCAGATACTTTTGCCATGTGTTATCAAGAAGAATTCAACTTGGACCTTCAGCTTGGCATGCCCTTGCTTATTATGGCACTTAGACATTTTTTAACACCTTCAGATATAGGAAACCACACCACAGAATGACCCGAAACTGTTAGAAAGCAGGTTATTTGGCTGGAGGGGTGTTACTAATAATATGGTTTTGTCTTCCCCTTGGATTTAAATCATTTTAATAATAATGTCATCTATGAATAATGAAGTGCCCCTTGCCCAACACCAGGTCAACATTTCTTATTTTATTACTTTTATTCATTTACAGGCATACTCATTGCTAAAATCAATAGAATTTTTAATCCCAGCTCGACTACAGTTTTTACAAAAATTATTCTTTCTCGAAGTTCTCATTTTCCTTGACCTTCAAGAAAAAACATACTTTTGATTTTTTAAATAAATTTTGGTTACCATTTCTCAGCATCCTTTGTAGATTTCTTTTTCTTTTTCTAAATAATACATAAATATCAGGGTCTCCAGAGTCACACGTTTCTTTTTACCATAACAACTGTCCTTGGTTATTTTCATTTACTCCCATGTACTGATTACTGTCTTTAATGATAATCATTTCTAAATATTAGCTCTTGACCAAACCTCACCTTTGAGCTTCTTGGATTCTACTCAACTTTCTCCTGGGAAGCTCCTACTGGGTGTTTAGAGCCACCTCAAATCCTATAGCGGAACTTGCTCCATTTTCTTCAGAGAGTCTTCTCCATCGCCATTGTAGGTAATAGAGAATATATATTGGTCTCTTCCCCCTATTCCTGACACAGTGTTTCTAATGCCCTTGTAATTTCTTAAATGATAAGAACCCTAAAAGCATCTTTTATTCCAATGAGGTGACTCTGAGTGGACTCCTGGGTAACCCCGGATGGGGAATCTCACCAGAAAGACCAAAGATCGAGCCATGATTAGAAGCTTGGCATTTTCAGCCCTGTCCCCCATCCTTCAGAGAGGGGAGAGGGACTGGACATAGAGTTCAGGGTGGATTGTGTCTAATAAGGGAGTCTCCATAAAGTCCCAAGAGGAGGGGATTCAGAGATCGTCCAGGTTGGTGAACATACCCATGTGCCGGGAGGGTGACACACCCCAGCTCTATGCAGACAGATGGTCCTGTTCTCCAGACCCATCCAGACCTACAAATGTAAGTGTTTCCCTGAGTTTATAAGCCACTGGAGCAAATTAATCAAAACTGAAGAGGGGACTGTGGGAGCCTCCAATTTATATCCAAATCAGATAGAAGTTGTGGCTGACCTGGGGATCTACTACTCGTGGTCAGCATCTGAAGTGTGTGTGTGTGTGTGTGTGTGTGTGTGTGTGTGTGTGTGTAGGTGGTAATCTTATGGGACTGAGCACTTAACCTATGAGGGACCTGACACTCTCCACCTGGATAGTGTCAGAGTTGAGTTAAATTGGGGAACACCCAACTGGTGTTCCAGAGAATTGCTTGGTGTGGAGAAAAAAAGCCACACATCTGGTGTCCAGAAGTATCAGAGTGAAGTGTCCCGTGTGGGAGTAAAAGAGACCCACAGAAGAGAAATACAGGAGGTGGACCGAACAGGCTTTTCCTAGTAAACCGCACATCCAGGATCCTAAGACAGAAACTTGGAACCTGTTCTGTTCTCTCCTCTCGCTTTACCATTACCCCCAAACTAGTCACCAATCTGAGTCAATTTTTTCCTTCAAATTTCCCTTGATTCTGTTCTCATTACAAATGTCCATGGTATAGAACATCATCATTCTCCCTAGCCTACCATCAAGCTATTAACTTGGCTGCTTGTCTCCATAATTATCTCATTTCCAGAAATTATACACAGTAAGCCCAGATTACTTTTCTAAAACCAGATCTGAATATGCCATCATTCCTGTTTTAAATGCCTTGTTAAATTCCTATTGGTTGGAAGACAACATCCAGACCTTGTACTGTGCCCTGTGAGGGTCTTCATGATCTAACCACAGATCAGCTTCCCACCCCCTCTCCTTCCCTTCATGCCCCAAACTCTTCCAAGTCTGCAGATGCGCCATTACTCCCCTCTTTCCCTGGGCATTGGCATAAGACACTTGGAGTCATTGCCTGGAAGTTCCAACTCAGTCTTCAGATAGCAGCTTAAATATCACCTCATCAGGAAGGTCTTTCTTGGCTGCTAAATAGGGTTAGTCCTTGCCATTTTCTTATATTATCAGATAAGTGCACATCACATTTTACTGCAGTGACTAGTTTAATTGTTGTCTTTCCTGTTACCATATAAGTGCTTCAAGGGCAGAAGCCACTCCTCTGACTTTCACATAGTAAAATGGTACATACCTAACACATTTTTTGTTGAAGGAATAAATGAGTGAATTTCCTAGATCCTCGAATTTTTGTGATAAGTTTAGTTGTCATGGAGAAAGAAAGTGAACTTACCATAGAAATTATCTATTCACTGGATAACAAATCACCCCAAGACTTGGTTCCTTAAAGCAATAATTTATTACCTCCTGGTTTCCATGGGTCAGGAACTCAGGAGCGTATTATCTGGATATCTCCATCTCAAGGTCACTTACAAGGCTGCAATCAAGGTGTTGACAGGGGCTGCGGTCTCATCTGAAGGCACTCACGGGGAAGATGTGCTTCTGAGTTTACATAGCGATGGTCAGCAGGACTCAGTTTCTTGACAGTTGTGGGCCAGAGTGTTCTAGTTCCTTGCCATATGGGCCTCCCCAGGGCAGTTCACATCATGACAGCAGGTGTCCATCAACTGAGCATATAACAGAAAAGCCTCCTAAGACAGAAGCCACAGTCTTTTTGTAACCTAATTGGAAAAGTGAAAGCTCATCTCTTCTACTGTATTTTTATTCATTTGAAGTGAGTCACTAAATTTAGCCCAGATTCAAGGGGTGGACATTCCACAAGGCGTTAACACCAGAAGGTAAGGATCATAACGAGCCTTTTGCTCACCAAATGTGCTGTTGCATCATGTTGGAAATTTTATTATACAGAATTTTCACATATAAATTTTCAGTGTGAATAATCTAACTTTTATTTTTGTACTATCATGTCCAGTTTTTGCTATCGAGATTTTTGCTGTTATTATAAAACTGTTGAATTCTCTCTCTCTCTCTCTCTCTACACCTCCCTCCTCTGTCTCTCTCTCAATACCACTTTCTTTTTCAGGATTCATATTGTTATTATTATAAGAAATAATTGGTGGGGCGCCTGGGTGGCGCAGTTGGTTAAGCGTCCGACTTCAGCCAGGTCACGATCTCGTGGTCCGTGAGTTCGAGCCCCGTGTCAGGCTCTGGGCTGATGGCTCGGAGCCTGGAGCCTGTTTCCGATGCTGTGTCTCCCTCTCTCTCTGCCCCTCCCCCGTTCATGCTCTGTTTCTCTCTGTCCCAAAAATAAATTAAAAAACGTTGAAAAAAAATTAAAAAAAAAAAGAAAAAGAAATAATTGGTAATTTAAAAATGACAGTAAAGGGGTGCCTGGGTGGCTCAGTTAGTAAAGTATGTGACTCTTGATTTCAGCTCAAGTCATGATCTCACAGGTCCTGGGATCGAGCCCCTGCACTGGGGGCCCTGCACTGACAGCAGGGAACCTGCTTGGGATTCTCTGTCTCCCTCTTTCTCTGCCCCAACCCACTTGTTCTCTCTCTCTCTCTCTCTCTCTCTCTCTCTCTCTCTCTCTTTCTCAATTAAAGAAATAAACTTAAAAAAAATAAAAATGAAAGTAATTGTGTTTTTCTTATTGCTATAGCCCTTTTGGACTTTGTTATATAAGGCTTTTCCAGATTTCAGAAGTTTTTAGAGGTGGTAGATGAGGGTTTCCTGTCCACACGGCCCAAAGTTTATTTAGTGCCATTTCCCTAGTTAGTCTGACAGTCACTTCACTCCAAAGGCATCCTGGACCTCTGAAATAGCAATGAAGCAGGAGGAGAATGTGTCCATGCACATAAGACTGGAGGCAGGTGATCAAGTCAGCTCGGTCCCCAGCCTGCCCAGGCCAGGGGGCTGTGTGATGGGGTGAGGCAGGACAGGTGTCTCAGCACTGGGCGTCTGGGGAATCCCTTCCGTGGTCACATTCCAATGAGAAATACGACATGCGTCCTATCAGCGTGTAGACACAGGACGCTGCCCATAAGACTAGAGCTCAGAATTCTCAGATTAGAAAGCCCCCATACAGGTACAGGACTCCAGGGTGGCTCAGTCTGTTCGGTGTCTAACTTTGGCTCACGGTTTGTGGGTTCGGTCCCCATGTTAGGCTCTCTGCTGACAGCTCAGAGCCTGGAGTCTGCTTCAGATTCTGTGTCGTCCTCTCTCTCTGTGCCTCTCCCACTCCCATTCTCTCTCTCTCCCAAAAATAAACATTAAAAAAAGAAAGCCTATAGGTGCAAATAAACAGGAGAATTAATATAAGTAGCTAGCACTTGGCGGAGGCTGTTTTGTGCAACCAAACACCTCCAGATACGAACAGAGAAAGACAGTATCTAAGATGGGACACGTCCTCATGTGGGGACTGGAGAGTGGGTTCTGAAATGCACACACATACACACACACTGAGCCAGACGCACACATACCCACACAAGTGCACACACACCCCTACACACGCCAACACAGATACACACACAGACCCCTAACACGCACACACACCAATCCACACACACACACAGATGCAAATCCCGACACAGAGTAGCACAGATACCCAGATGCAAAGACACACTCACAGAGAGACCCAGACCCAGATACATGCACACACAGACACAGATGCACACATATTGCCAGATTCATGGACTCGAGGATAACGTGGGCCACTCAGGTGACTCGCTGGGAGAGTGACACATCCTGTTGCTGAGGCCCCTGCCGCCCCACCTCCTTGCAGAGCATCCCCACCCCCCACCCCCAGAGGCCTTGTCACCAGCTCCATATGAGGAAGGCCTGAATCCCATGAACGAAATGACTCTGTTCTCTGTGGTTGGTGCGCATATTACCCTCGAGGCGACAGTTCCATAAAAACGAATGCGGCCGCCACCGGGTGTGAGCTCACTGGCTCCGGAGTTCCCAGCTGTGAATGTCGCCCACGCTCCGGGGACCCCGTGGGACCCCCCGTTTCCCACAGATTGGTGAGCAAGGGCACCCCAGCCCCGCGGTCAGGGCGCTCTGTTCTGGGAGGGTCGGATGGACTGGGCAATCTTTCCAGAGAAAGCCTTCCCTCCCCTGCGCTCTGGGCCCGTGCCTGCCACCCGCCACACGTGCCCACCCGTGACCTGCCACCTGCTGGCTACATCCGCAGCCCATCTTGAGGTGTAATTTCACGCATTCCCCCTTAGTTAAAATTACCGGCCTGCATCCTCAGAATTAATGAATAATGGTTGCATTCGAAATAAATGCGACTAAGGTGACGTGGTTACAGATCATTCCATTTCCACCTGCATCTCTGATATGCAATGTGACCCAGCGAGACAGAAAATGAAACAAGATTGCTTAGAAACTGGTTGTGGTCTCCTGGTTAGATAAATTAGCGGGACTACAGTCTGATGGTTTCATTTCAGTTCCCTGGTGTAATTTTGATTACAATACCACGCCGTGGAAATTTTTATTTTCCTGGAAGAGAAACACAGCGCTCTGGAAATCATTCTGTGGCGGCCTTACTTCTTATTTTATTAAAGATTTGCACCTACTATTCCCCTGCTTTAATTTCTGCGTCCTCCCTCTAAAAGCCGTTCGCATAGTTTTACAACAGCGGAGCACTGAATTTTTCTCACTGGTCTTTCTCTTTTTCTTAAGCGAGGAGATGATCCCACAACACAGTGTGCTTGGGTCTGGCCGGCACTAAAAGGGGAGCCCAGGGACGGTCCCCTGCAGTGTTGTCTGTTGTGACAGCAAAACAAGATCCCATCTCCCCCCACCCCCACCCCAGTGCCCCACCAGGTGGCTCAGTCAGTTGAGCATCCAGCTCTTGACTTCAGCTCAGGTCATGATCTCACGGTTCCCGGTTCAAGCCCCATGTCAGGCCCTGTGCTGGCAGCGTGAATCGTGCTTGGGAATTTGGGAATTCTGTCTCCCTCTCTTTCTTTGCCTTTCCCCTGCTCGTGCTCTCTCTCTCTCTCTCTCTCTCTCTCTCTCTCAAAATAAATAAACTTAAAAAAAAAGATCCCTTCCCCCTGCCCCATTATTTCTCTTGTTGTGCACATGGCTCTGTGATAAGTCCTCATGAAGAAAGATAAATCCCTTCCACTCGCAAACTGGGCGATACGGATGATTGGCAATATTGTGCACAGACTATATCTAACATGGGGAGTTCAGCTGGGGGCACATTGGCGGAAAATCTGGAAGCAATCCTGACCCGGGCAATGCTGCGCACTGTGTGAGTCTAGCAGGAAAGGAGTGCGCAGAATATTCTAGAAGCTGGTCTTGGGCTGCCGGGCTGATGAGTGTGTGCCGTTTCTGGAGTCTCAGAGAAGGGAGAGGAGGGGGGAATGCAGCTTCTGGTTCAGCCCTCCTGCTAACTCTGCCTTCCTTCTTTTCTTCTCTTCCATCCTTCCCAGGCTTCACCCGTCTGGGGATGATTCTTCCTTCTTCGTGTTCTGTTACGCAAACTGTCCAGACCGGCTTGGAATCTCCACTCCCGTGAAGCCCTGTGGCATAAACAGCCATAGTGTGGCTCGCAGAATCTCAGGATCAGCTTCCTCTTGGGTTTTCATTCCAATTCGAATTTTCATTCAAATGCCCCAGCATTTTCCGCCCAAGGAGCCTCTTGGGTTCCTTCTAACATTTCACTGTGGCCTCTGTCCCGGAGCTTCTTGCTGCCACACTGCAGATGCCCAGGACAGTTCAGCGGAAAGGCTGTCTCCTCCCCAAGAAAATGCTTGTCCCCGTAAACCAGTTTCATGGTTTCTGTTCATGGCGGCGCGGTGGAGGCCCCGCTTCTCTCCGTTCCCCTTTTCCCCTCTGGTGGATTTCCACGCGATACCATCAAAGTTTTCACTTTTATTTATTTTTAATACTTTTTCATTTTCAGTCACCACCATCCCCCCACGAACGCATCTCAGAGCCTCCTCTCTCCAGCCTGCCTGTGGATCTCATTTCCCAGGGGCATTACGATTTCTCTACTTGGCCACCGGGGCCGTATGCATTATTCATTGATGGGCACTTGTTCGACAAGAAAAACATCAGTATGTCTACAGCCTAACGTGGAAGTCTCCGATGTGTCTGAAGATTGAGACTCCTATTCCTGATTCAGTAATCCCACATCAAAAAACTTGTCTCCAACGATCGGGGACACAACCAAATATGTACATGACTGCTCAACACAGCCTATGGAAACCGGTGAGAAATGTGTAACAATTTTAATGTCCCAGGGGAGTGTTTAGAATCCTTCAGCTTTTAACAAGTCTTTTCATGGGTAAATGTGAAATTTCTTGGAATAGACAATGAAGTTCAAATGCAGACTTCAGAATCATAAACGATTACAGGGTAGAAATGCCATTCGTAGGAAAAAGTACAATAACTTTGGGCTGGTATTTGCGGTCATAATACTTATTTTTTAACTATGGAGACGCATTAATTTCTTGGCTAACGTGTTCAAATCACCTGAACCTGCAGGTTGGAAGGTCACGAAGAGATGAGATATCCTCGAGATAAAACTGCCCATTTCTCCAGAAAATCTGTCAGTGTGAGAAGTCCTTTAATTGAAAAATCTATCCACCTTTATAGAAAATCTTGGGGAGAAAATGGAATGAGAGCAAAACCCACGTCTGGAATTATGCTTGCCCAAAACATCGGCCCAAAACATAGGCACCCCAAACCGGCTTTGTTCAGAAGCAAGAACTGTAGCTGTATGCAAAGCTCTAGGGGTTTCAAACCCTGATGGCAAGTGAGGAAAACAAGGGTGAGGAGCACGACGTAATTTGTGTAAACAAACAAGCAAAGTGTATGTTCGTATGTGTTCGCATGTCTATGGTTATATGTATTTTGTTGGATATATATTGAATATTTCCATCTAGTCATTATTTCCGTATATTCTCTATATATTCAGCAAATGCCTATGCACATCAAAGTGGATCTGTAGTTACAGGACGGAGAAAAGCAATCTATGGTCAGTGCTTCCTTTGAACACAAGGCTTGGGTGTGGGATTGGGGCGAGAATTTCACGTTTCTTGTTTATCTTTCTATATTCTTTGCATTTCCTTATTTTATACTTGGTCATTTCCTTCGCTTTAGTTTGTATATGTTTATTTATTTATTTTGACAGAGAGAGAGCGAGCACGAGCAGAGCAGGGGCAGAGAGAGAGGGAGAGAGAATCACAGGCAGGCTCCACACTGTCAACGCAGAGCCCAACACAGAGCTGGATCTCACAAACTGTGAGATCATGACCTGAGCTGAAAACAGGAGTTGGATGCTTAACCGACTGAGCCACCCAAGAGCCCCCCCCACCCTTTCTTTTACTTGAAATACATGTGTCATTGAGGGCTATTGGGAAGTGAGATTGAAGACTGTACTTTGTGTTAATGTCTCTGTGCTTGTCTTCTGTATCAAAAAGACCGACTGAATAATATAATTGAGAAATCCTGTTCCCCTGTGATCAACTGGAAACTGGCTTGCTTTCAGTGATTTCCTGGGATGATAAGTTTAATGGCAGCATATTAAGGATAAATCACAGAAGGGTGTTTGGATGGTATTGTAGTGGCTGGTGCTAGCTGATTCGTATTTGGCCGCCATATTTAGATAGATAATAGTACTCTCGACCCTAACCTGACCACATCATTTAATAGGTTCCACAGTGGAGTGGGAATATAGATTTCAGATCTGAATCATTCTCCGTGACTCTACATCCCCTCATCTGTAGAATGAGATCATCTCTATGATTGTTTCCGGCTCGAACATCCAAAGGTTTTGCAAAGTGTAAGTGAAACATCGATTCATTTTGTTGTTAGGATATGGTCAAAATTATGACGACCTCATAAAATGAGTTCAGTAAAACTTAGTTTAGACTCCAGAAGAGATGTTTATCTTTGGTGGGTAGCTGATTGTGAGTTTAATTTCTTTAATCAGTATAGATTAGAAACTTCGAATTTTCCATTTTTCTCTGTCCATTTGGGTAAAGAATGCTTTCCTATGAGTGTCCATACCATCTAAACTTCAAGGTTTGCTGCTACAGATGTGTGCAAATTCATCCTCTTATGTTTTGAATGTGTATCATATCCTAGTGATGGACCTTTGATCATTCATGGTATTGATTATCTAATCCCTCTCACGCACACTCTCTCTTCTTTCTATTCTAGGCTTCTTTTCTGTGTCATTATTTCCTTTCTATTATTGCCTTTTTTTTGCTGCCTTTGTGTTCATTAACTGTTCTTTTGTTTCTTTAGATGGATCTTCGGAAAATAGATCTCTAGCCTTTGTCTTTTCCAAGATACGTGCTTATGACTGCCATGGTCCCTCCGGCCATGGCTTAGCTATATCACTCGTGTTTAATTTTGAGTATCTTTACTATTACTCAAACATTTCCTAATTGCTACTGATTTCTTCTTTGATATATGGGTTATTACAAGTGGATTTCTTAATTGTCCAGTGTTATTTTGCCCATGAATTTCTTGCTTACTACTACTGTCACCACAGAATATTCTATGTGTTTTGAAAAGAATAGCTTGAACTTATTTAGTATAATACTCTATATATGTAAATAATAACAAGTTTGTTAATGTTTTTAAAAATCCATGCCTTTGATCTATTAGTATTAAAACATCCATTGCTATACATGGGAATTTTTTGTTCTTTCTTATTTAAGTCACTTTGTCTTCATATATTTTATAAATAAATTATTAGAATAAAATCTAATTTTATTAAATTTATTTATTCTAATAAAGTACTTAAAGTTTTTGGCATAACATTAGATAGCTACTGTAGCTGTTTTTTTAGTTATAGTTTACATCATATACCTTCTTACACCCTTTTCCTTTCTCCCCCTCCAAACATGTCTCTTATGAGAAATGTATAGTTAGATTTTGTTATCATTTTTCCTATCTGAAAATACATGTCTTTGAGTATTGAATCCATTTATATTTAAAGAACATTAAAGAATATCATATTCTGATAGATTTGTGTTTTAGTCTCTTATTTTATTATTGGTTTCAATACACCCTGAGTTTTCGATGTTCTTTTTCATCTATCTTCTTGTGTTTGGTTTATTTAATTAGTTGTGTATATTTTTACATTATTTGCTGTATATTTGCTTGATGGGTATATATTCCTTGACATTTTCTTTTTTGGTTTTCTTTAAGAAAACACATACAGGGCGCCTGGGTGGCGCAGTCGGTTAAGCGTCCGACTTCAGCCAGGTCACGATCTCACGGTCCGTGAGTTCGAGCCCCGCATCGGGCTCTGGGCTGATGGCTCGGAGCCTGGAGCCTGTTTCCCATTCTTTGTCTCCCTCTCTCTCTGCCCCTCCCCTGTTCATGCTCTGTCTCTCTCTGTCCCCAAAATAAATAAACGTTGAGAAAAAAAATTTAAAAAAAAAAAAAAGAAAACACATACAACCACAACTTATAGTATGCATGTGCATGTGTGCACACACACACACACACACATACACACACACCTGAGGGACACTGCAAAGACCTTAGACTATAGTAAATCTATTTACCTTCTTTCGATACTATTACCTTCTTGGATATTATTGTTATCTTGTATATTAATTTTCTTGATTTTAATCACATTACAGATTATATAAATGCATATTACACTTGACCCTTGAGCAATGCAGGTTTGAACTGTGCAGGTTCACCCATAGGGAGATATTTTTGGATAAATACAGTGCAGAACTGTAAACCTATTCCCCTTTCTTACAATTTTCTTAATGGCATTTTGTCTTCTCTGGCTTACTTTATTGTAAGTGTGCAGGATATGATATATGTTACATATAAAATATGTGTTAATGGACTCTTTGTGTGATTGGTAAGGCTTCTGGTCAACGGTAGATTCTTAGTAGTTAAGTTTGGGAAAGTCAAAAGTTAGAGGTGAATTTATGACTGCACAGGGGTCAGTACCCTAACCCCGTGTTGTTCAAAGGTCAACTGTATATATAAACATATAAACATTTGGGTCTGTCAATGACATTTATAAAACATAACATGAATAGTAATTTAGTCACAGACGTAATACTTGATTATCAACGAATTTCTCTTTTAATGAGATCACTTCCTCCTGAATGAAAGGTATCTTTAGTTTTCCTACTGAAGATCTGTTGGTGGCAAATGTTGTCAGGCTTTGTTTGTCTAAAGTGTACGTATGTTCGGGATGCCTGAGTGGTTTAGTTGGTTAAGCATCTGACTTCAGCGTGGGTCAGGATCTCACAGCTTGTGAATTCTGTGCTGATAGCTCAGGGCCTGGAGCCTGCTTCAGAGTCTGTGTCTCTCTCTCTCTGCTCCTCCCCCACTCACACTCTGTCTCTCTCTCTCTCTCAAAAATAAATATTTTTAAAAAAACAGTCTTTAAATAAATAAATAAATAAATAAATAAATAAATAAATAAAGTGTATGTATTTCCATTGGGTCATTTGTAGATGCATTTTCTTGGAGACTGATGCTTCTGCATGATGTTTTCTTTCTCTTGCCAGAATTTTTCGGCATCTTCACACTGTTTTCTAATTTCCATTGACCTTTGCAGAAGTCCTTAATGGAGTCTTTAAGAAGTCTTTAAGCTCCCTCTGAGGCTCCTTGGAACTTGACCTTGTTTTCTGTCTCTTCCTTGAAGTTGTTCTAGTCTTTGCTTTTCGACTTTGTAAAATCGTATTTCCGGGTGTCTTTTTGGAAGGTACCTTAAGCCTCTCAGTGCCTCTTAAATCTGTAGCTTGACCACTTTAAACATTTTTGGGAAATTTGCAACCATAACCTCTTCAAGTACTACTTCTGTCATTGTTATTCTCCTTCTGGGATCCCAATTACAAGTGATCGTTTTTCCTGCACCTGACATAGCTCATGGCTTTTTCTTCTGAGTGTTTTGTCCTTTTGTCTCTTGAAGTCTGGCTATTGTCTTCGATTCATCTAGTTCACTAACTTTTTGGTCAACTACTTATAATCTGGTCTTATATACCAGATTTCTCCATGTGTATGTTTCACTGAGTGCATACTCTGGTTTGTTGACACATAGTCTCGTCTTTTCCAATTACTGATTATTTCTGTTGAGCATTTGATATTGTATATGAATGTTGCACAGGTGACCCAAGGCTTATAGGAGGCCGCCTTCCTCCAGGACCAGTTGGGATTCCAGATCAACTTAATCCAATCAGATATCAAAATGATTCCCAGCTAAGCCTCAGTCCCTGTGAGGCATGGTCTATTCGGTGTTAACCTTTACTCTTAGGTTGTAGCTTTGTGGAGTCCAACACAAAGCCCGGGACTAAGCAGGGCCCCTCCCAAACCCTGGTTTTTGTCTGCTTGTTTTTCTGACTCTTTGACAGCTCTGTTTGCTTCTTGGCGCCTCGTCAAACTGATGAAATCCACAAAGACTTCTCGGTCAAAAGAGGCCCGGAATGGCACACTTAACCCTTGGTTTATTTCTCCCAGATTTTGATTCCCAAATTCTCAGTGCCTTGAAGGTTCTCAAATGCCTTTATTTATATGTTAATTTTGTGTTGTGTGGCCTGACTTTTTGATTTGATCTCGGTGTTAGTATTTATCTGAACATCCTTATTCAAAATTGACATTAGCAGAAGTCCCCAGAATTATATCTGATGCTCTCATTCAGAAATATGGCATCAGATTCTGGAGTACCTAGAATTCACATGTGTTAAAAGAGCTTCTTGTAGAATTTTACATCACTCTTGATGAAATACTGACAGTGGAAACAATTAAAATTGTGTGGAGTTAAAATTCCACTTACAATTATCTTATGAAGATCAAAATTATTTTAAAAATGCAAGTGACAAGAAATGTAAATAGCACTGGAAGCAAAGAAATCACAACAAACTGCATTTAAGTATTTGATATTTCTTCCCCCCACCCCCACCCCCAGGGTAAATTTTATATCTTTACGTCTCTGGTGGGCAAGATGACAGGATAAAAGTACATTTCTATGTGCTTTTCTGGAATAGCATGGTGGTGATTGTTCTGGCAGGAGAAGAACAGAACGTTGTATATCATGTCAAATGCATTGGCATGAGGAATTTTTTACATGAGACAATGGATAAGAAAGCATTATTAATTTTAAACATCACGAATTTTTCATGCATCTTCGTGAAGTTTATAAATGCAGGGACACCACCACAAAGCTGTTTTAGCACAAGGTTTCGGACCAGGAGAAAGCTGATGCTCTAAGGTTGATGTGGAAGGAAAGGGAACGCGCCTCTGACCCAGCACCGTTCAGTCTGATGGGTGACAAATTGTCTCAGTAATCCTCTAAGGAAGTAACTGTTTTCTGACTTTTTTTTATCTAAGGACCACAGAGCTCAGAGAGTTTGTGTGACTTGTCCAAGGGACCCCAAGTAAGTATGGTGGAACAGGAACTAGCCTGTTTTCCTCCCTGGTACCTAGCACATCCTCCTTCACTGCCAGCTTTTTTCCACCACATTCCCTAGGACAGTGGCTCTCCCTCCCCTCCTGCCCCCACAGTATTTGGGGTACATGTGTAGAATGCCCAGGCAGCCCACATGCTCCCATGCTGGTTTTGTTGCACACCCATGGTCCTCTGCAACCCTCCATGATTACAACTTATGAAGAATGATTAGTTTCATCATATTGCAGCCCCATGTTGTCAAACTCTTGCTTGTCTCTCACTTTATTGTGATCTGATCGCATATGGAAGAATGGAAACCAATGGGGCAGAGCCTTCCTCACTTGGAATTGGGTTACATTCCCTTAAGGAAGAACATGCTTTCCCCCATGGTTTTCCAAGTTCACTGTATTTATGTTGGGGAACTCCTTTCCTTTTACCTGCCTACTTTTTCTTACCTCAAAGAGAACATTCTTTTCTGCTATAATGTATTTCTGAAACTTCACAAGGGATCGTGAGTCATTGCTCTTAGGGCAGTTGGGGCATTTGTAGCAGACATCCATAGCTTTCTATCCTGTTTAATGTTTAGGGGCTGTTGATGGGAGAATGGTCGAAGTCACAAATGTTGTGCTGAGCATTTAGGACTGTGTTGGGTATATTTTGTTGAGAGAGATACAGGCTCCACTGAAGAGCTCCATGTAACCCCCCAAGTCCCTGTGGTACCAAGTGCTGTGACTAGTGCTATCCCTCCAAAGTTCCAAATCACCCTCCCGCTGCAAGTAAACCATGCCGGACTAACAAGTAATATTTATTATTTGATAAATAAACGCACAGTCGCACCCCCTGCCCCCGCCCCAGAATCACTCTGACGTGAAGCTGGTATTTGTATGGACACGGGGAAGGGTTCATTCTTCAGAAAGGCGTAACATCACTGCAGAATGTATTCGGCAAACCAGCGGAATCGCTCAGCGGAGCCTGGGAGAAAAGGTCAAGACGATAAAATAAATTTGAGGAGAATATGGAAGTACTCATCAAGTCGCACTTGGGATGTCTTGTTGACCTTTATGTGCTAGGCAGCATTGTTTCTAACATTTCAAAGCAGTGCTATTTTTTTAATTTTATGTTTATTAAAAAAAAAAAAAAACAGGAGTGTGGTCTGCTGTGTGCAGTGTCCGATGTGTGGTTTAGAATTTGGAATATAACCTGAGTACTGCCAATTTCTGTATCCTCCTCTGCCTTTTAATAGTAGAAACAGTCCATGGGCATCACTCATGTGCGAGGTGCTCTCTGTGACCCTTTATGCAGACACACAATCCCCCCTCTTACCTGCCCTACAAAGTAGGGTTTATCGTCCACCACACCCATTTGACAGATAAGTGGACACAGTAAAGGAAACTCAATTATAATAAACTTTATGGGTCATCAGACATGATTGAATTATCATAAATTGACTTGTAAAGAGTGTTTTAAAAATTATAACAGACCTTGGGCACCCGGGTGGCTCAGTCGGTTAAGCATCTGACTCTTGATTTCGGCTCAGGTCATGATCTCACGGTTCATGAGTTCGTGCCCCATTTGGGCTCTGACCACATGGAGCCTGCTTGGGATTCTCTCTCTCCTGCTCTCTCTGCCCCTCCCTTGCTCTCTCTCTCTCTCTCAAAATAAATAACTTTTTTAATCCCAAAAGGATTTCTAAAGTGATTGTAGCAAATTTCTCTCCCAGGAGCACTGTATATCCTATACAGTTTCTCTTGCTTTACACGTTGTCAACATCTAAAGTGCAACCTTTATTAATTTTTCCCAGACACGTGCATGTGTGTGTGTGTGTGTGTGTGTGTGTGTGTGTGTGAAATGCTGTCCCACAGCTTCAATTTGCAATTCCAAAAGAATTGTAAATGCAAACACTAAATCTGTAATTAAGAGCGAGAAGAGTTGTGTCCTATGTTACTTGTTGTGGCGGCTTTGACTACAACCAGCTCGGTGTCCACACCTTGATGGCTCCCAAACGGGAGAGCCACGAGAGCAGGCTGGAAGGCGGAAGTAGAGTAGCAGTGGACGCGGGCCATCCAGCATCACCATTTCTCATCCATGGTCAGAGGAAGCATGAGATACTGTCAAAAACATCACACATCGTAAAAAAATTTAAGAGTGAAAGACGAAGCATCGTTTTTCTGTCCTGGATGAAAATTCTTCAGGAACATAAATCACAGCCGGAGGCTGGATGGGAGTGGTGACAGTAAGTAAAGCCTTGGATTGTGATTAACGTTGTTCTGCGAGTGTTCCACAGGACGAGCAAACATTTCTAATACATTTTAACTTGATAAACAAGCAGTGTCTCGCAATACGAGTCGTACTTGATGCCGAACGTCACATGGTCACAATCGGTCCACAACGGATCACAGCTGAGCCAATGGTTCTTGAAATTCGCTTTGAGATACGCGTGCTTTGGATGACAGGCACGTTTCCGGAACAAATTATGCTCACTGTATTTACCACAAGTACAAAAGGGGAAATATGATGGGTTTTAGGCTCATTTAGCATCCAGATTGATTATTCTGTAACTTTAGTCGTAACAGATTTCTTAATAACTCCGTTGGGGTAGCTGATAAATGACACACAGGCAGTAAACAGGAGGTTTAACTGGGTATGAAAATGTTCGCAGTTGTGATTGCATGACAGAAAGTCGGTAACAAACAGGATGTACCAAATAACCCCAATTCTGTGAAAAGGAACTCGTAAGAATGAAAACACATTAATGGATTTCTAGAGGTAAACATCGCAGCATTCTTGAGAGATAGATGCCATTTCCGAATTATGGAATTATTATGATATTTCTTTGCTTATTTGTGTTTTGGTCTTTATAGCTCCCCAGAATGGACACATATGACTCTAATAACATAAATTGCCTAAAAAGACCCATGAATCACCGAGTCCAGCAAGGGAGCTGCTGTCCTCTGCCAGCAGCCCAATTCCCCCCAGTTCCCAGATTGTATCTAGGATGTTGGGGAGAGTTTTAGGGCGCGAAAAAAACGTGAACAAAATAGAGCACTTGCAGTGATGTAGGGCTGCGTGTGTGTGCATACCCATCTGCGTGTGCATATGTGTGTGCATGTGAGTGTTTGTGTGCAAGTGTGTGCACATATGCACGTATATGCGTGCATGTTTGTGTGTGCACATGTGTGTACGTGTGAGTGTTTATGTTCATGTGTGCATACGTGTGTTTGTATGTGTACATATACACATGTGTGTGCATGCATGTTTGTGAGTGTACGCACATGTTTGTGTGTGCACATGTGTGTACGTGTGTGTGCGTGTGCATGCGTGTGTTTGTGTGTGCACACATGCGTGTGCATGCATGTGTGTGTGCACGTGTGCATGTGTGTTGGCCTGTGCGTGTGTATTGCATGTGTGTGTGTGTGTGCGTTTTTGTGCACGTGTGTAAAAGGGTAATGATTATGGAAGGAGGTGAGTTTATGGGTGATTGGTGTCTTGCAATGCTTCTGTTTTAAGAGCTCCCCTCCCTCCACAGATTTGGTCACCATGCACACGGGGTAGCATACTTTTTGTTGTTGTTACAATTTACACAGTCTTGGAAATTATCGACGCAGCATGGTCTGAGGCGCGTTTCAAAAACCCTCAATACCAGCAATAGCCAATGCACCCATCAAAGGGCATCATAGGCCAATCATTAAAATCACCAGAATTATCTAACCAGCTATGCAAGAATCTGTCTCATTTATAGGTTAAAAAGGGCAAGGAGCATTCTGATATTCAAGAAGCTAGGTGTGAAGCCTATAATAAATAATAATAAATTAAAAATATATTAGATGTGTAGCCGGCAAAAGATAAATATGTAAAGATTCTTAACTTGTTTGTTTGTTTAACAAATGATGCATATTTAGTATATTCCAGACACAATTCTAGGTTTTGATGATACAGCAAAGAACCCAGTAAGCAAATATCCTGCCTTCTGAAAATTGCATGTTAGTAGATACAGATAAACAGTGAAACAAACAGGTAAATTGTATGGCGTGACAGAAGGTGATAAATACTGTAGAGAAATATAAAGCTTGGAAAGAGAAACAGAAAAGGGGACAGGAGCTGGCAATTTTGAGCAGAGTAATCAGGAAAGGCTTTATGGAGAAAGTGGTATTTGGGCAAATACTTGAGGGAGGAAAAGAATGAACCAAACGGATTCTTGGAATAGAGCAGTGAAGTTAGAGGGAAGAGCATGTACGAAGGCCCTGAGGCAGGAAGGAACACGGCTGACATATAGCTGGGGGGCAAGGGGAATTGGTAGCAGGGTGCTGTGGAACATTCTGTAGGTTCTGATAGGCCGTTGGCAAGACTCTGGATCATGAATAATATGGGAGGACATTTTGCATAGATTGTTGTACAGGTGGGAAGAAAAACACAAAGCAAGCTCTATCATCATGTGCTCCATATTTTGCTCAAAGCATATGCAAAATGTTGGCGTTTTCCATCTTCTTCCCACAGGGGACATCTGGGGCTTTGAGATGCCTCCATTACGACACTCCGTCATCCTACTGGCAGCTTCCATGTCCACACGACCACTTGAGCAACTGTCAGTGTTGGAAGATTCTTGGTGTTTGCAAATGCACTTTTGCCTCCAAATTGGTTCAGGTTCCTCTGTTAGGGTGCAATCTGCTTCTTTCCACACACTACCCAGAACCATCCCAGCTCTGAGCTTAGCCCTCATTACGGTGTTTGTGTAATAACCACAGGGACCCAGCAGAGCACCGACGTGGCGTGGTCTCTGAAGAGCGTAAAGATGGGACCATCTACACAGCGAGCAGAAGTGGGGGTAGAGATGTGCGTGCGTGTCAGGATGTGGGGTCGAGAGCTTAGCTGGCCCAGGGTGGCAAGGAAGACAGGGAGCTGGCCTTGGGGGTCGGGAACTCGGTCACACATCCTCCAGGGACCCCGGAAATGCAAAAAGATTGGTGTCTGTGGATGCCTGGTTTTCAAAAGATTCAGGCTTGTTTTGATAAAAAAAAAAAAAAGTCCAGGAATATCGCCGCAGGGGAGTCACGGGAGAATAGGGATAATGCTGACTTTTCCCACATGTAGGGAGGAAAGAAAGGGAAGAAGGACAGAAGCATCCATCAGGAGGAATGCAACAAGCTCAAGTATCCAAGTTTCTGACGTTTTTTGAAAGAATCAGCAACCAGCGTTGATAAAGCCTGCAAAACCCTTAGCACAGAGCGTGGCACATTCCGGCAATTAAATCGGTGTAAACTGGGCCCGTGCCGAGGTCGGGGAGGTGCTAACAGCCCCCCTCCAAAGACCAAGGATTCAGATTCTGTTTGGTATGGGTCCCACCACATTCTAGATGATGACCCCCCTCCAGGGTCTGTCTTCCCACCCGTAAAACTGAGACCCTCCCTGCATTCACTCTTTGGCAAATGCATATGCTCAAGGAGGTGATGCGCGTAAAATAACTTTGCCAAGCACGAAGCATGCTGTGAATATTTGACAGCCGTGAGCTATTAGTATTTGTCTAATCCATGCCAGCCAACCGTGAAAAGAGTCCACTTTCAGACCTCTGTTCCTGACCTTTGGTGCCCTTGAACACCCACACGTGCCATGAGAAGGATGATACGCATGGGCGACGGCAAATGTAGCACCGTTTCAACGGTGCCATTGACTTCAGGAAAGCGATTTCCTTAATAAACTCGGGACTGGTGAGGTATTTAGCACGGAAGATGTGTCCCCGGCTTTGAACACTTTAATGAAAGCATCGTCACATATCGGCCGGTGCCGGATTCATCTCTAAAGGGCAAAGCGGAGGTGATCACTGCCACTGAGAACACGGTTCGGGGCTGAGAAACCCCTGTATTATGCATCACTGCGGTTACATCAGATGCCAAGTTGGATGACCTTCTCACGTTGTGACTCTCTTAGGAAGAGCAATCAGAGTGTTACCAGCTTTGTAGAAAAGGGGAAACTTTGGATGAACGTGGCCAAGCGATTTCTGCTCCGATCGCCTCACCCTCTTCTACCTAGATCTGCCTGGTGTGGATCAATAACACGGCTCACTGTTTCTGCCCCTGTGAAAGGAAACTCTCTCCCTTAATTTGCTCCTTCGATTCTATTCGTTGATTCATTCATTCATTCATTCATTCAATCATTTGTTCATTCAGCAGGTATACTGAGCAGGACACTTGGCCCGAAGCTTGCAGTTGTGCAGCCTTGATGAGTTAATAAAAAAACATTAAGGTAGAACTGGATGGGGGGGAGGCTTTATGGCAGGGGAGGGCTCTGAATTCAGGGCTGGCAGTGAGATGTCAGCATCAGTGAGTGGGCGGGTCATTTCAGGCGAAGACACTGAAGCAGTAACGCAGAGGCTTATTAAAAGAATAGTCGATGGTCTTTGGTTTTTCATCCCCGGTGCGATGCAGGGGGCAGTCGGCGGTGAGGATGTACATCCCAGCTGGAACTGAACAACCAGGACCAAGAAAGTGTAATTGCTAAAAGTCACAGTTTCTAATAATCGGGTGCGATTCTGATAGGATATTTTACAGGGGTTAGAGAAATGTCTCACTGCTCATTTATTGCTCTGTTCTTTTCTGTGAGTCGCCTAACAGAAAGAGCATTCAAAGACAGCTGGCATGACTGTTTACATGAGGACTTCTGAGCTGGAATCATAATACCGACGCCTCTCCAGGGAGGCAGGCAAGATCGTCTGCGGCTTGTTTCTCTCTGCTGGTGTCAGGGCCACCTTGCATGAGCAGGGTCTGTAAGAGTGACCATAAAGCGACTGTGTTTTACTTGCACTGCTCTTACATCCACTGAGTGGCACAGGGGTTCTCAGGTGAACTTTGTGTAGGTCCTAGCTGTCTGCCGTCTCTCAGGGAGCACCCAGTTTCCTGGTCACGTCGGGCAAATGTTCCGTGGTTAGTTTTTTGGCTCTTCGTCTCACAGGTGCTGAGAATATCTCCCTTGCCATGGGTGAAACCCACCTGTTCCAGCTGGTTGTTTATGTATTATTAGCGTGCCATAAATCCACCTCTGTCTTATTTATACAGAGGAAGCAGACAATCTGGTCTTTCTTAGGATCTTGGGAGGAACTTTCAGTCTTTCCTCAGGTATCGTGCTTGCTCTAGGATTTTCCTAGATGCCCTTTACGCCGTTCAAGGAATCCCCTCCAAGTATTTTGCGGAGAAATTTTCAAGAGTGGGTGTTGGATTGAGCCAAAATTTTCCACTCCTGGTGAGATGACTATATGTTTTTTTTTTCTTTTTTAAGGTGTTTATATAGGAAATTACAGTAATTACTTATTTGTTGTGGGTAAATTCATATTATATGCAACTCACCATTACAGTGCCCGATTTGGTGGCCTTTAGTGCATTGACCATGCTGTAACCCACCACTTTTCTTCACTCTTCCTATGTTTCATCACCTGAAAGTAATTATTCCCCATTTCTCCCTCCCTCCATCCCCCTGGCGACCACTCATTTGCTTCCTATGTCTATGGATTTGCCCATCCTGCATAAATCATATATATAAGGACTCATATCATTGTGTGATATTTTGGGCTGGATTCTTCTGATTAGCATACTATTTGATATTCAAGATAATATTATTCGGAAATAGTCAAGAGTCATCCAAGTTGGCATATGGATCAGTACCTTATTTTTTTCTGGCTGAATAATATTCCACAGCACATGTTTACTACAATTTGTGCATCCATCCTTCCATTGACGGACACTGGGTTGTTTCCACCTTTTGGCTCTTGGGAACCATGCTGCTATGAACATTGGGATACAAGTTTCTAGGTGGGCATACAAACTTGGCATGTGTTCTTATTTCTTTTGGGTACATGCCTGGGAGCGGAATTGCAGAGTCATATGGTAATTGTAACTTGTTTTCTAAGTCCTGACCATCAATGTAATAATCATTATCATCACAACAGTAACAGTTAGATGAGGAAGAAAAGCAAACTCCCATACAGCACATACTATGTGCTGGCACTATTTTTTTTTCTTTAAAGTTAAGTTAAACATACAGCATTGTCATGGCTTCAGGGGGAGAACCCAGCGATCCATCACTCACGTACGACACCCAGCGCTCATCCCAACAAGCGCCCTCCTTAACTCCCATCACCCATGTAGCCCATCACCCCCACCTCCCCTCCAGCAGCCCTCAGTTTGTTCTCTGTGTTTATTCATCTCTTATGGTTTGTCTCCCTCTCTGTCGTTATTTTATTTTTCCTTCCTTCCCCTGTGTCCATCTGTTGAGTTTCTCAAATTCCTCATATGAGTGAGAGCATATGATATTTGTCTTTCTCTGGCTGACCTATGTCTCTTAGCACAATACACTCTAGCTTCATCCATGTTGTTGCAGATAGGAAGATTTCATGCTTTTTCATCACCGAGTAATATTCCATTGTGTGTGTGTGTGTGTGTGTGTGTGTGTACACCACATCTTCTTTATCCATTTATCAGTCGATAAATTTGGGCTGTTTCCATAATTTGGCTATTATCATTAGTGCCGTTGTAAACATTGAGGTGCATGTGCCCCTTAAAATCAGCATTTTTTTATCCTTTGGATAAAAAGTAGTGCAGGGGCACCTGGGTGGCTCAGTCAGTTGAGCATCCAACTTTGGCTCGGGTCATGATCTCAAGAACCGTGGGTTCGAGTCCCATGTCGGGCTCTGTGCTGACAGCTCAGAGCCTGGAGCCTGCTTCGGATTCTGTGTCTCCCTCTCTCTCTCTGCCCCTCCCCTGCTTGTGCTCTGTCTCTCTCTCTCTCTCAAAAAATAAATAAACATTAAAAATTAAAAAAAAAATACCTAGTAGTGCAATTGCTGGGTCGTAGAGTAGTTGTATTTTTAATTTTTTGAGCCACCTCCATACTGTTTTCTAGAGTGGCTGCACCAGCTTGCCTTCCCACCAACGATGCAAAACAGATCCTCTTTCTCCGCATCCTCGCCAACACCTGTTGTTGCCTGAGTTGTTAATGTGAGCCATTCTGACAGGTGTGAGGTGGCATCTCAACGTGGTTTCGATTTGCATTTCCCTGATGATGAGCGATGTTGAGCGTTTTTTCATGCGGTAATTGTATTTTTAACTTTTAGAGTCACAGCTTGCACTCCTTTCACATCCCCATAGGCAACATATGACCGCTCCTGTGTCTCCACGTCCTGGCCAACACTTGTTAATTCCATTTTATTAAAAAAAAATTTAACCATGCTGTGCGTGTGATGTGACATCTTTTTATGTTGTCAGTTTGCATTTACTTAATGACGGATGATGCTGAACCTTTCTCGTGTGTTTGCTGGCTATCTGTATGCTTTTGATTGCGGACAGATCCATTTGAGGCCGCTGTCCATTGTTATAGCTGGATTGTTTGTCATTTTGTTGTTGAGTTGTGAGTGTTCTTCACGTATTCTGGGTACTACGCTCTTATCTGATGCCTGATTTGCAAATGTTTTCTTCCATGAGGCAGACTATCTTTATACTCTCTTGATAATGCTTTGATGTGCAAATGTTTTTAATTTTAATGAAGTCTATTCTAAACTGTGAAGTGGGGGCGCCTGGGTGGCTCAGTCGGTTAAGCATCCGACTTCGACTCAGGTCATGATTTCACGGTCCGTGAGTTCGAGCCCTGCGTCGGGCTCTGTGCCGACAGCTCAGAGCCTGGAGCTTGTTTCAGATTCTGTGTCTCCCTCTCTCTCTGCCCCTCCCCTGTTCATGCTCTGTCTCTCTCTGTCTCAAAAATAAATAAACGTTAAAAAAAATTTTAACTGTGAGGTGTATCTACTTTTTTTTCCTTTTGTCGCTTGTCATTTTGGTGTCAAATGCAAGAATCCGTTAAGAATCAAGGTCATAAAGAATTATCCCTGTGCTTCCCTCTAATCATTTTAGAGTGTTATCTGTTATTGGAAGGCCATTTTGAGTCTCTGCAGGCTGTTCCCAAGATGAAAGGGATCATCACTGTGCCTCACATACAGAGAAAGCTTAAAAAGCACCTCGTTTTGGTGTTATTATCAGGATGCAAAGTTCTAACTTCATACTTTGCAAAGTGAGCAAATAGAAGCCCTTCAATTTGAATAGATTTCTTCAAGATCACAAAGGGGGGGAAAAAACTATTTTTAGTTTTTGACTGCTGCTAGTGCAGATGGAAAGTCCCAAGGTGTCACTATGTGTCCAACCTTGAAGTCGGGCATCCTCTGTCCTGGCAAATATTCCCCCTGTGAGCAAACTAAAGAGCTTCTGAAGAGCCCGGTGCTTGTCCTCAGGATATGGCCAATGTTGACTTGGAAACATGGATCCCATGAGGAAGCCCTGCAGCCCAGGAGCCATCAGAGTCTCCCTTTCAAATGGACCTTCTCTGGAGGGTCAAGTAGATTGGACATGAAAAGTGAGGAAGAGATAAGCCCAAGTAGTGACATTATTGAGGGAGGTAAGAGAGAGAAAGAATTAAAAATATGGCATTGCAAATTTTACAGAAACATGTATTTGTGCAAACAGATTGCTGGAAGCATTCCAAGGCCTGAGAAGAGATCTGTACCATTGAAACCAAACTTCATTAGCTGCCCAGTGGATCCTGTTTGGGTTAAAAAAAAAAACATCTGTTGACGGGGGTGCCTCGGGGGCTTAGCCGGTTAAGCATCCAGTCATGATCTCATGGTTCGCAGGTTCGAGCCCCACATCGGGCTCTGTGCTGACAGCATAGAGCCTGGGGCCTTGCTTCGGATTCTGTCTCTCTCTCTCTCTCTCTCTCTCTCTCTCTCTCTCCTTCCCTCAAAAATAAACATTAAATTTTTTTTTAAATATCTGTTGACTAACTCTCTGACTCCCCACCAACTATGTGGTGTAGCTTCTCCAATAATTTTTATTTTAAAATCCCAATCAAATGGTTAAGCAGGTTCTACCTGATCAGAATGGAATAACCACAGTGTTTCAACGTTGGATTCCAGCACTTTCCTCTCTCGTATGCCTCAAGCAAGCAGACTGCCTTGACCCAAGTGGGGCGCCGCAACGGCTCAGGCCCCATCTCCGAGACTCCCACGTGCAGTCGTGGATTCTGCCTTCTCTGGTGCCTGGCTGTCTATATTCAGATCTTGTCTGATTCCAATTGGAGGTGCAGATAATCACTCCAGCAGTCAGTTTAGAACTGTGTCACCTTTCAGTTTTAGTGGATGGTAAGACACCGAGGGAGCTTAGCAAGGGTATTGATGCGCTTAGAAAATACCGAGCAGACGTTAGGTACATTCAATTGTGCTGAGTGCCAGATACACACAGCTATGGAAGAAAAATATGGTTTCTAGTCCAGTAAACAAAGTGGAAAATAAGTCAATAATTGACTCTGTCTATTAATGAATGCTGTGAAATGAAAGAAGGCAGGGCTTTGTTGAAAGAAGGTGGTGAGAGATACAGAACACTTGTTGAATCCCCACTATAATTCTGGTGAGCTGTGGACACTTAAATGTTCTACCCAAAGTGTAACGATCACTGGTTCCATTTTATTTATTTTTAATTTTTTTAATGTTTATTTATTTATTTTGAGAGAAAGAGATAGAGCGCAAGCAGGGGACGAGCAGAGAAGGAGGGGGACACAGAATCCCAAGCAAGTTCCAGGCTCCGAGCTGTCAGCACAGAGCCCGACGCGGGGCTCACACCAGTGAACCGTGAGATCATGACCAGAGCCAGATCGGATGCTTAACCGACTGAGCCACCCAGGCACACTAGTTCTATCTTATATGAAGAAACAGGCTTATGTATTTTGTCCAAACTAACAACAACAACAACAAGCTACTGTGCATTAGAACCACAGAAGGTCTGGGGGCCTGGGTGGCTCAGTGGGTTAAGTGGCCGACTTCAGCTCAGGTCACGATCTCACGTTCCGTGAGTTCGAGGCCCGCGTCAGGCTCTGGGCTGATGGCTCAGAGCCTGGAGCCTGCTTCCGGTTCTGTGTCTCCCTCTCTCTCTGCCCCTCCCCTGTTCATGCTCTGTCTCTCTCTGTCTCAAAATAAATAAACGTTAAAAAAAAATTAAAAAAAAAAAAAGAACCACAGAAGGTCTGGTTCTAAAAGCCCTACTGCGCATGTGACCCAGAGCGATGCTTGTCTTGTTCACAGCCATTAGACTATGTGACAGTCACACAGTGTGGCCACCCTGGCCAGGAAGAAACAACTCCATGGTTCCTTAATGAGAGTGGAAAGACGCGAGTTATTGGATGATGGGTTTCCCTCCTCTGTCCCGGGCCCTTTGTCGGTGACCTGATGGCTACACTTCTTGGGATGCAGACAGCGAGACCTGGTTTTAATGGCAGGCGGGGAGCCCAGCACAAAGGCTGTGAGCTCATCAAACACACAAGGGCAGACCGAGAAGTCAGGAGTTCTCCGGGAAAACCAATGTCATTTGCTTTGCACAAACTTACGCTGAATACACCATTTTTTTTTCACCAGAAGGCATAAAGTTGTTACCTTACAAAAGCCGGCATCGAGTATCAACTTACTGATTCATAGGGTCCCAGTGTGTCACCCCAAACCCACATCAAGTCCCACACCTTAGGTCTTAAACTCTCAAGACTGAGCTCCAACTAACTGCCGCTAAAGTCTGAGTCCTGACACGCACGTGGCCCTTGAATTGGGTGAGGAAATGGGGATTTGAATCACAGCCTCTGGAAGACCCACACTGTTCCTGAAATGCCAAAATGCCAGGATTTAAAACATCCCCTGTGTTGGTCACAGAGGCAAGAGCAGAGCACATCAAAACATAAACTTATTACCGTCTGAATTTTCTCCTGTGGGTTTGCCTTGCAAACTGTTCCTTCTGCTTCTTAGATATTAAAATAGTTATTCCAACCACAAAAAAGTCTATTTTTAAGTAATGTTTATTTATTTATTTTGAGAGAGAGAGAGAGAGAGACAGAGCATGAACAGGGGATGGGCAGAAAGAGAGGGACAGAGAGAATCCCAAGCAGGGTCCCCGCTGTCAGTGCATAGCCAGACACGGGGCTCTGAACCGTGAGATCATGACCTGAACTGAACTCAAGAGTCAGATGCTTAACCGACTGAGCCACCCAGGTGCCCCCCAAAAGCTTATTTTTTTAACTGTATGAATGTAGGAGGCAGAAAAATGCCCCCCCTCCCTGAAGATGTCTACGTCCTAATCTTTGGGTCTTGTGAATGGGTTGCCACACATGGGAAGAGAACTGTGGAGAAATGATCAGAGATGCCACATCTCTGGCTTTGCAGATGGACAAATGGAACCATGAGATAAAGAACGCCAAGAGCTTCTAGAAGAGAGAAAATACAATGAAACAGACACCCCCGCCTCCCCCAGGTTCCAGAAAGGAGCCCAGCCTCACTCCCACCTGCATTGTAGATGCTGGGACTCACCGTGAACTTCTGAACTGCAGAACCACAAGATAATAAATCTGCACTGTGTAAGTCACTAGGGTCATGGTAATTTCTTAGAGCAGTAATAGGGAATCAACACCATAATGGGGTTTCTCTTTTGTGACTAACCACAACCTCATTTCTATGTGACTTCCTTGTAAGTATAAAATGAATACTTTTTTTTTTTTTTGAAGATAAGTCCACTGGGGCACCTGGGTGACTCAGTCGGTTGAGTGTCCGACTTCGGCTCAGGTCATGATCTCACAGCTCGTGGGTTCGAGCCCTGCGTGGGGCTCTGTGCTGACAGCTCAGAGCCTGGAGCCTGCTTCAGAGTCTGTGTGTCCCTCTCTCTCTGCCCCTAACCCACTCGCATTCTGTCTCTGTCGCTCTCAAAAATAAATAAACATTAAAAAACATTTTTAAGGTAAGTCCACTAACAAAATCTTCCAATTAAGAGCGTTTGGTATATGTCAGAGGTTCACTCTCACTGTAATCTGTGGAAGAATATACCCACTGTAAACAGAGACCATGTCAGATAACTGTATTTTTCTCTGGAGGAGCCAGCGTCCGACCAAGGGGCAGAATGCAAGAGGAAGAACATGGCAGCTGATTCTGCCATGGCGGCCACGATGGGGTCTTTTCTGTGTAGATTAGTAAGTAAAACTATGTGAGGAGCACTGACAGCAAGATTCAAGAGACAAGAACAGCTTTAATGTTAAAAAAGAAAAAAAAAGAATAAATTTATGAATATTGAAGGTTTAGGGGATTGGGTTTGGAAATTAGTATATTAGCACATAAATTTTCAGAGGTAATGTCAAAAGCTAACATGAAAAGATGTTCAACCACATTAATAATATTTTAGTGAAATATTTTTATTAGGAAAACTTATGTTTCAAATTAATGATCCCCAGGATTTCTGATGGTATGCGAGTCGGGGAATCTAGTGTACTCCTACCGTGAGTATAAATTGATAACATTTCTCTGCAAAGCTTTCAAGCCATATTTTAAAATCATATCCAAACTAATAAGAAGCAAATTTTAACATGAAGAAGTATCACTTCCAGGAATGTATCTCAAAGAAATAAACAAAGCTCACAGAGATATATACACAAAGACATCCACTATAGTCATTTTTAGTAGACTTTATTTTCAATTTTTTTTAGGTTTTTTTTTTAATGTTTATTTATTTTTGAGAGAGAGAGAGAGAGACAGAGTGTGAGCAGGAGAGGGACAGAGAGAGAAGGAGGCTCCAGGCTCCAGGCTCCGAACCAGGCTCCAGGCTCCGAGCTGTCAGCACAAAACCCTATGTGGGACTCAAACCCTCGAACCGCGAGATCACGACTTGAGATGAAGTCAGACACTTAATTGACTGAGCCACCCAGCTGCCCCTAGAACTTTATTTTTTAGGTCTGTGTTATGTTTATGGAAAAATAGGGAAAACAGTACAGAGTTCCCATCTTAACTCAGTATTGTAAAGTTTTTTGCAATCAATGATTTTTTTGCAATTAATGAAATTGAACTCATGACAGTCCACAGTTTACTTAGATTTTCCGAGTTTTTGCCTAATGCCCAATTTTCTGTTCCAGAACCTCATCTCAGATCCCACACTCCATTTGATTGTCCTTAGGGTCCTCTTGGCTTGTGGCCTTTTCTCGGACTTCCCTTGCTTTTAGGTTTTTATTTCTTTTTCCAATGACCTTGACCCATTTTGAGGACTAAAATGTGTCTGATAACTTTCTCACGATGAGACCAGGTGAGGGGCTATTAGGAAGAAGACCACAGCGGTAGACCGCCATTTCTGTGACGCCATATTGGGTTCACAGTGTCAATGTAATTCATGACTGTTGATGCCTCTCTTGGTCACCTGGCACATGTTTGTCAGGTTTCTCCACTGAAAAGTTACTCTTGTCCCCATTCGCAGTCAGCACACTTTGAGGTCAGTCCCTCTGTGCAGTGTGCCTTAGGGAGCGGGTGACAGTGCTCCCCAACTTGAGGGTGGTGGGTCTACGCGAGGATTTGGAATTCTTCTTCATGGGACCATTGTCTATTCGCCTCAGCTTATGAATTTTTCAATCATTTCTTTATACTAGCGTGGACTCAAATATGTTTATTTTATACTTGGAGTTATAACCCCAAACTATTTTATATATTTTAATGCTGAAATTGTTCAGCCAGTTGGTGTGGGCATTTGACACACCCCCAACAATGTACGAGTGCAGGCGCACGTGTGAGGGTGGGTGCATAGCACGCATGCACGTGTGGTGTGCGTGTGGTGTGTGTGTGTGTATGTGTGTGTGTGCATGTGCATGCCTACATGTGTGCACCTGAGCATGGCTATGTGCATGTGTGTGCAGTGTGAGTGTATGGGTGTTCATGTATGTTTGCATGCACATACGTGTGCTTGTGTGCATATCGATGTGTGTGCTGTATGTGTGAATGGGCGTACATGTATGTGTACACGTGTGTGGCTATGTGTGGTCTGTGTGCATGCGTGTGCGCACATTTGAAGGCTCCCTTTCTTTTTCACAAGGTGCTGCAGGCTTATCTTGACTGTTTCCTTCACAAACCAGTCACTTCTCCAAGGAGCCCTGATTCCTTTTATTGGCGAATGATGCCAGATACCAACATTTGAATCCTAGGTGTCCTTGTCACTGGGATGTTTTTTCTTTCACATCCCCTCAACGGCCAGAGCAAAAACTACCCACATTTATATGGGCTTTTCTATATACTGCACATCTACAAATGTTCAGCTGTGCAACCATCCATACCTACGTGAGGGTAACGAGATCTCACGCTGGCTTTCCCTAACTTTAAGCCATCAGCACATGGCCCACCCCACCCTCTTTCCCTTATTTATCTGTAAACCCCCACCCCAGAAGCGAGAGCTCTGGCTCGCGCCATGGCTATCCATTTACTGGAATGTTCCATTTCAGCACCTGTGTGGCAGTCTCGAGTGGCTAAGCCACACGCCCACAAGACTCATGCTATCAAGTGCAGTGAGTACCATGTGGACACGCACATCCTTCTGCCCCTGGTGTCACGGACTCCAATCACTTCCAAGGTCACTTACATCAGCACCCGCTCCCCATGCCCTTCCCTGAGGCCCTTTCATGCATGTGTAACTCAATTAGACCCGCTTCTGCCAGGCTGCACTCTTCTTGGGCTCCCAGCCTCCTACCTGACTTGTTTTTTTAACATTCATATTCAGGTTCACTCTGTATGCCATAAAGTCTCTGGTTTTCATCAAATGCCTAACATCTTTGCAGTTCCGCATGGAATGGTTTTGCCTCCCCAAAATTCCCCGATGCTCCTCCCCCTCCTCCCGGACTCTCAGAATCAGTAAGCATTTTACCGCATCCACAGTTTTGCCTTTCCCAGAATATTATACAGCTGGAATCGTACAGTGCATAACACTCTTACCCTGGCATTTTTCACTTAGCAATAGACGTTTCCTCCGTGGCTTTTCGTGGCTTCATAGCTCATTTCTTCTCAATGCTGAATAATAATACCCCACTGTATCAATGTACCAAGTGTGTTTATGCAGGCACATCCTGAAGGGCATCTTGGGAGCCTCTGGTTTGGGCAATCATAGCTAAAACTGCTACAAACATTTGTACAGGTTTTTGTGTGAACACCAATTTTCAGATGGATTCATCGGGATTGACCGGCCAGTCAATCAATTGCTGAATCATAGCATGAGACTGTGCTTGGCTTTGCATGAATTTCCCAGACTGCCTTGCAAAGGCACTGTGGCAATTTACAAGGCCCACCAGGGGGTGACTAAGGGTCCCTGTTGTTCCACATCCTCACCAGTGCTGGGCGTTGTCAGAGTTCCGGATTTCAGTCCTTCTAAGAGGACACAGAGTTATCTTGTCTACAATTCTTTGACAGCAAATGATATTGAGGATATTTACATATGCTAATTTGCCATATGTATATCTGCTTCCATGCGGTCCCTGGTTTTTGCCCATTTTTTAATCGGGTGGTTTTTTTTTCCTTATTGTCAAGTTTCTACAGTTCCTTGCATATTTTGGAAACATGGTCTTTACAGATACATATGCTGCAAAAATTTTCTCGCCTGTGTTTTAATCTCTCAACAAGGTCTTGCAAAGAGCAGACTTTCTAATTTTCACATAGTCTAGTGGATTACTGCCTTCCTTCATCCCCCATGCTTTGGAGATCCTATTAAAAACTCATCGCCAAAACCAAGGTCATGTGGAATTTCTGTTTTTGCCTTGTTACACTATTGCATTTTTTTGTTTAGCTGTATGACCCTTTGGAGTTAACTCAGGTGAGGTATAAAGTCTGACTATACATATTATTTCTCCATACGGACATCCAATTCTGCCAACACCATCTGTTGAAAAAACTCTTTTCACCATTGAATTGCCTTGTTCCTTTATCAAAGATGAGCTGAGGACATTTCTGGGTTCTCTCTGGATCCATTAATTTATGTGTCTTTAGATTCCACTGGTACTAAGCTGTCTTGATTACTGTAGTCTATACTAACTCTTGAAATGGGATATTGTCAGCCCTTCAATTGGGTTCTAGCTCAGTATCACATTGGCTTTTCTGGGGCTTTCACCATATAGACATTAGAATTAATTTGTCAATATCTACACAATAGCTTGCTGAGACTTCAGTTGGGGTTGCGTTCAATCTCTCGATAAAGGTGAGGAGAATCGACGTCTTCTGTTTCAGAGTCCCCAGTCCGTGAACACAGCATGTCTCTCCATTTGTTTCGACCTTCTTGGATTTCTTTCCTCACAGTTTTATAACTTCCCTTATAGAAATCCTGTACCTTTTTATCAAAGTTATTTAAAGTGTCTGTCTGATGATTCCAAATTGTGTATCATATCAGTCGCTTTCTCCTTTCAGACTGGGTCTTGTCTTTTAGTACACCTTGCAATTTTGAAAGTCAGAGGTGATGGATCAGGGAAGAAGTGAGGTACATAGATCTGTAGTGTGAGGTTTACATTCATCTGGCCATGAGCTGAGCTGTATTGACTGTCTGTGTAAGAGGCCTCGATTTCCTCGAGTATCCTTCTTTCTACACCCCTGTTATCTTCGGGTTTCCTTCAAAATTCCTCCTGAAATGGGTCTGAGCCCTGCGTTTTTTCCAGCCTGGACAGCCGTTACCCTACTGGAGCTTGCTGGTGGAGAGGCAGGGATTCGGGGAGGGGGCATGCTACCTCTTGATGATTGAATCTCAGTCTTTATGATCTTCAGAAATGTTTTTCGCCTTTTTTGCAGACCCTGGTTGAGACAGGAAGGCTGGAGAGGGAGGGAGTTGGGAAATTTCCCTTCCCTCAGGTCAGATAAGGCCCAGGAGAAGACCTCCCTGCTGGGGGTGTGTGGAGAAGGCTCTGGGAATATTCCAAAATGGTTACATACGCCCTTCGCGCCCCCCTCCACTGGAGAGAGGAGGGTGTTTCTCGGTTCTTCCCTGTGAGAACTTATGGGGTCCCCAGAGGTAGAAGAAGGGCAAGTGTGGACACCCCCCCCCCAGATATGCAGGCTCAAGAATTTCTCCATCTCCCGTCGGACTGTACTCTGCCTCTAGGAAAGGGTCAGAGGCGTCCTTCAAGTGCTCCTGCTGATTCTCACCTTCGGCACCCACTCGTGAAGATCATCATGCATGTGGTCCTCTGCGTTTGACTCTTTCCAGATTATCAGATGACAGTTTGCTCTGGGACCTCGCTTCTCCAATGGCAATTTTTTATTTTTTTATTTTTTTTAAAGTTTATTTATTTATTTGAAGAGTGAGAGAGAGAGAGAGAGAGAGAGAGCAGGAGTGGAGGAGGGGCAGAGAGATAGGGAAAGAATCCCAAGCAGGCTCAGCATTGTCAGCACAGAGCCCGACGTGGGGCTCGAACCCACACACCGTGAGATGGTGACCTGAGCTGAAATCCAGAGTCAGACGCTTAACTGACTGAGCCCCCCAGGCACCCTGAAAAGTTGACAATTTTTAGTTTATTCCTTTTTTTTTTTTCCTTGCTCTAAGACCAGTGACAACTTGTAAGCTCTTTACGTGTGGGAACTAAAACTAGAAGTTCCCACAGTCCTGTCTCAATAGCAACCATTAGAAAGAATACTGTTGTCCAAAATAGAATTCACTGGATCACCGTGCAGGCTCTGAATGACAGAGAGCTCCCATGATTTCCTTGGTAAATATGTCTGAAACATATGGTTAAATGTATCATACCACATAAGATCATGGAATACGCGTATAAGCAACGGAGTAAGGGGTGAAGCAGAAGACTGGTAGTCGGTGGTCAGAAAATAAAAAGGTTCCTAGTTATTCATACTTTCATTTTTTTTTAATTTTTTAATCTTTATTTACTTTGGAGAGAGAGAGAGAGAGAGCACAAGCAGGAGAAGGGCAGAGAGAGAGAGAGAGAGAGATAGACAGAATCTAAAGCAGGGTGCAGGCTCTGAGCTGTCAGCACAGAGCCCGATGCGGGCCTTGAACTCATGAACCACGAATTCGTGACCTGAGCCAAAGTCAGACATTTCACGACTGAGCCACCCAGGCTCCCCCCGCCCCTTCATTTAATTTTTTTTTAATCTTTAGTTACTTATGAGACAGAGAGAGATTCATACATTCATTTAACTAACATGTATGTTGGGGGGGAGGGGACAGAAAACAAACAAAAACTGAAACCAGATATGTGTTAATTCCCCAAATCCTCAAACTGTGATGTGATTTCCAGTGACCCATGGCGCTTCGGACGCTAAACGTTCAGCTGAAACTCCACCAAGTGCCCACGGTAATAAGGGACAAACTTAGCCCAGTGCCTGTTACTCAGCTGAATATACTCAGCTGAACCACTCTGTCTTCTGCTGTGTTCATAAGAAAAAGACAAAAAAGGTGGGATAATAGGTAGATCACCTGGCAGGAAATAAAAATACGGTCAGGAGTACGGACCCTGTTGATTGCTGTCCCGAAATTCTACCAAAGGTGTAGAATTGACCCCAAATAAATACATTCCAAATTCTTAAACAGACCGAGAGATACACAGTGAATTTTCACGACTACTGCAAAGTAGCATCAAACCTTCGTGGTGTAAAGAAAGGCGTAAAGGTAAAAAGAGGCACGCTGTGTATCCACCTCTCTGTCCCGTGGAGGATGTACATGCGGGGTATATTTTACCCCGAGTGCAACCGTTTTCCAGGGCTTGTGACTGCAGATTCTCAATGGTTGCTTCTCACTTTCAGGCGCTGGCTCTTCCTGCTTTGCAGCCTCTGTTAAGCTTTGCCCAGAGAAGATACTTGAAGAGACTGTGGCCGGAGAAGTGGCAGACTCCTTCCTGTACTATCCCCTTGACATCCTGCATCCCCGGGACAATACGCCCTAACTCCAACCGCAGCCACTCTGGAGGGCAGGTTGCACCTTCCCTGGGCTCAGAGACAAAGCACCAGCTGACCAGCCCTCCCTCCTCGGAGGACGGGGCTCCATCTCTGCCACCCCCACCCCCCACTCCTTCCTGTGGACCCCACGTCCCTGATAGCCTAGCGCCCACTCTCCACCTGCCGTGGTTAACCTACCTACCGATTGTTCATATTCAGTTCTAGCTGCACAAGTAACCGGAAGTGTTTCTGCCTTTGACTGATAGATCAATAAAATGGTACACATATTTGATTGTACAAAGTGATTAAACATCTATGCAATTAAAAGAATATCTGAAACACAGGCCAAGGATAGCTGGAACACCTTATATGTAACAATGTGAAGAGCCCCAGGAAACAGGGTGCCTGGGTGGCTCAGTGAGTGAAGCGTCTGACTTTGGCTCAGGTCATGATCTCAGGGTCTGTGGGTTCAAGACCCATGTCAGGCTCTGTGCTGACAGCTCGGAGCCTGGAACCTCCTTCAGATTCTGTGCCTCCCTCTCTCTCTGTTCCTTCCCTGCTCATGCTCTGTCTCTCACTCTCAAAAATAAATAAACATTAAAAACAAAGCCCCAGGAAATAATGGTCACCAGGGAACACATCACCTGTATATTTCACACTATTACTATTGCCAATAGTAACAATAATGACAATATCAAAAAATACCTTCAAGAATAGAAAAAAATGTTTAAAGCCAAAAGTATTAAAATGCAGCAGCAAAATATTTTTTAAATTTTTTAATGTTTATTTTTGAGAGAGAGACAGAGCACAAGCAGGGGAGGGACAGAGAGAGAGGGAGACACAGAATCTGAAGCAGCCTCCAGGTTCCAAGCTGTCAGCACAGAGCCTGACACGAGGCTTGAGCCCACGGGCCGTGAGATCATGACCTGAGCCGAAGTGGGACGCTCAACCGACTGAGCCACCCAGGAGCCCCCAAAATTTTCAATATTGATAATTGATGATGGCTTAATACACACATTCTAATACGTAACTTGGATCTGTAAATTGAAAAATCTGTCTCTTAAAAGCAGTTTGTCAATAGATTTCAAGAGCCCAAGAAAGCGTTCAGACCCAGTAATGTCACTCCTGGGAATTTATGAGACTAGTATTTTCCCAAAAATTGAAATAAAGAAAAGAAAAGAAAAGAAAAGAAAAGAAAAGAAAAGAAAACCTATAAAAATAAAAATAATTATTTTTAGGGACACCTGGGTGGCTCAGTTGGTTACATGGCTGACTCTTGATTTCGGCTCAGTTCATGATCTCATGGTTCTGACATCAAGCCCCATGTTGGGCTCTGTACTGACAGCACAGAGTCTGCTTGGGATTCTCTCTCTCTCTCTCTCTCTCTCTCTCTCTCTGTCCCTTCCACACTTGTGCTCTCTCTCTCTCTCAAAATAAATAAAGAAACTTTTAAAAGCCAGTTATTTTATTTGGTATTATGTATTAATGAAAAGCTGGAAATCAGTCAAGTCTTTGAAACTAGGGTACTATTTAATTATACAAAGTGGATTGTGGTTTACTGATCTGATAGAACAGAGTGTAGCTGTTAATGATTTTAAAGACTACGCATTAGCGTGAGAAAATAATTATATTAATATAAAGTAACCAAAGGAGAGTACAAAATGGTAACTTTGCTATAAATATGTAAAACTCATGTATGCATGCAGGGAAAAAAAAAGAGAAGAGAGCAAAAACACAGAGATAAGGGGATTATGAAGTAACTTTTGTCTTAAAAGCTGGAATTATATTGCTTTTAATATTGATGAAACAAATTAAATATTTCAGAACTTCGGTACAATTTCTAAAGCTTTATTTTCCTCAAGAGATTTTGTAAATGCTCATCTTAATGAGTGATACAATTTGAATTTGAAAGATTTCAAACAACAGTGATATTTCATGTCAATATTGTAGAAACTAAAGGTAGGATTTCTGTTTGTTGGAAAGAGGAGAGGGAAATGCTTTACTAAGTGTCACAAAACAAATGGTGGCTTTTAACACATGTGGTTACCGAGAAATTTAGCCTGGACTATTCATCAAATACATAACATTTTGGAAAGTGCCAATGCAGCCCCGAAAATATTAGGTAACTGTCAATTTTATATAATTTTTTATGTATCATTTTTTCCAGGGACTAAAGATTAACTTAAAAAGATAGTTTTAAGAGATTTACTAAAATAGTCAAGCCATCAAATAACAAATGTTGTTCTGTGCTGCGGAGCAGGAAGGCAAGAACTAAACACTGAAAGGAAATTGGACGTAAATACATAACGACAGAAATCTGCTTTCTGGATTCTATTTACACCCTGACGCTGCGGTGCTCCAGATCTGGTTTTCTTGTGCCTGAGTCCCCAGCTGTCAAATGAACAGACGTCTGATACAGGTCATGCAACAACAATCGTTTTTCTGAGTTGTGTCCAGTCCTGGAATACCTCATGTTACTCACTGAGTGCCAATGCCCGGGACAACTCACCGGGGATATTTAATATTAAAGATTAAATGATTGGGGCGCCTGGGTGGCTCAGTCAGCTGAGTGTCCCACGGTGGCTCAGGTCATGAACTCACGGTTGGTGGGTTCGAGCTCCTCCTCGGCTCTGTGCTGACAGCTCGGAGCCTGGAGCCTGCTTCGGGTCCTGTGTCTCCCTCTCTCTCTGCCCCTCCCCCGCTCCCAAACTGTCTCTCGAAAATAAATAAACGTTAACATTTTTCTGTAAATAATACTATGTAGCTGGACATTGAATGCTACCCTAAAATGCAAACGGGTTATTATTCCTCAGAGCAGTGGGAAAGCTCAGTGGTTGTGTGGATGATTGTTCAGATGAGTCGTTTCCTCTCCGTGGGGATGATGTGACTTTGGGGGCTCGACCATCTGAATTGGTCTGCCCAGTAAAATAGTATGGGTAGTCACATGAGCCACCTCGAAACAGAACCTCTAAGAGACACTGTTCTATTTCCTCTATGGGACAAGCAGGGACCTGGAGCAGGGCTGCGTGCTCACTTAGGGTCCCAGAAATGGAGTAGGGGAGCTGTAGCTGACCCCCAGCTTTACGTAAAACATAAAAGTAAAAACCAGACACAATCTTTTTCTTTTTTTATTTGGTATTAAAATTTTTTTATGCTTATTTATTTCTAAGAAAGAGAGAGACAGAGCGCGAGCAGGGGAGGGGCAGAGAGCGAGAGAGACACAGCATCCGAAGCGGGCTCCAGGCTCCGAGCTGTCGGCACAGAGCCCGATGCGAGGCTCGAACTCATGATCCTCGAGATTGTGACCTGAGCCGAAGTTGGACGCTTACCCGACTGAGCCACCCAGGCACCCTGAAAGCTGGACACAATCTTAACACTCATAGAGCATTTACACAAATCATGATATGCTTAAACATTGCAATCATTTTAAGAAAAGCACACGAAGGCATGTATTTATAGAGCACTGTGCGACAAAAAGGAAACAGAAAATCAACTAATCTGAAAGCACTCTTATGTAAAATGATTACAGTTGAATCTGGTCTGGAAACACAACTAAACGCATAGGAGCTATGTTACACGTCCCTTTTTTTATTTTTACTATCTTTAAGTGAATCAAGGAAAGGTATATTAAAGATGACAGCATCAGCAAGCTGACTTTTTCTAGCGATAGTTGATTCTAGCCACACACACACACGCACACACACACTCACACACCATATTTACAGAGCTTTGTCGGTTGTTTTCCGGAGATTTAGCGAGTTGAAGAATAAACTCTGGTGTCTTCCATACCTACTTGGTTACAAAGGGCCCCGGGGCCAGACACCGTAGGGACTCAGATTCGTCCAGAAGTGTTGGAAAAACAGCAGTGAGCAAAACAGATTCCTGTAACTATAAATCAGAGACATCGCACGTATGCCGCCCTCCCAGATGCCTCACGACGACACCGCCCTCGGCTGCTTTCACTCTAAGGCTGCTCTCACGCTAAGACTTTCAGAGAAAGTCCTGGATATTGCTACCTGTTACACGTCCACTTGAAATGTCTGCTCCATGGGCCTCCACATGCTGGACCGCTCGAATGTTTTCCGAATGCTTCAAGATCTTTGTCTGGGAATCGTAACATTTGATTTACGGGAAAGGGGACTCTCTTATAACTATTTGGACCGAAGCCAGAGCTAATCAAGGAGTCTGTCTAGATGATTTGCATCTCTAAACACCACGCATGCATTTTAATGCACTCAAATAAGAAAATAATCTCTGTGCGGCTCTCTGAGTTTGACATAATGCACTGCGAACAGTGCCTGTCTTTAAGGGCGCTCGGGATAAAGCACACAGTGAAAGGACAACGTTTTTATGTGCCATGAGATCATTTCACTTGAAAACAGCTTTTTGCTTAATATTTAAAAGAACAGAAAGCCAAACATCTTTCTATCATACCATGTCCCCTGCACGAGGCCACCTGGCAGAAACTTCTCAGGTCTCCATTTCAGGAAATCGGGGCTTCTGGACAACTAGTTTGCTCTTGTGGATACGAGACTCCGGAAATTATGTACGTCTTTCCTCTGACGTCGGGTATTAGGGCTTAGGAACAGACTCACAGTGACTTCTAGAAATGCCCCCGTGAGTCTAGGCTCTGCGATGTACACGCCCTCATGGGTCCTGCCGGTAATTTTTATTGTGATTTGAGCTTCAGTTGGTTTCTTCCACTTTTGCGTTGGTTCCATATTGTCTATGTATTTCTCTTAATTACCTTAAATGGAAGTAAGGGAACGTAGGATACCTGAATTGCTTTCCTTAAAAAATAAACAGTAGAGGCAAGCCTGGGTGGCTCAGTGGGTTGAGTGTCCAACTTTGGCTCGGGTCATGAGCTCACGGTTCGTGAGTTCAAGCCCCGCGTTGGGCTATGTGCTGACAGCTCGGAGCCTGGAGCCCGCTTCAGATTCTGTGTCTCCCTCTCTCTCTCTGCCCCTTCCCAGCTTGTGTTCCCTGTCTCAAAAATAAATAAATCTTCTAAATAAATAAATAAACAAACAGTAGCTTAGACAAGTTTTCTGGACATGGTGACCGGATCTGCGCTTGACCAGGCACAGATCCAAACCCCTTCAGAGTGTGAGCTCTGCAAAGTCCTCCAGGAATTTGTCCCTGACTCTAGAAGCTACAGAAAACTGATTCCCTGTTGGTGGCCTGCCCAGCGTGCCAGGGGCAAAATTAACCTTCCCTGGCCCTACTCCCAGGTTAACCACCTTGGTTACCTACTTTTCTTCTCAAATCTCTTATTGTTCTGAGGGCTCAAGCAATTAACCTTTTCCATTTCTTTTCTGTTTAATATAGGCTCCATGCTGAGCGTGGAACTCAAGACCCTGAGATCATGACCTGAGCTGAGATCAAGAGCCAGTGGCTTAATCGACTCAGCCACCCAGGTGCCCCTCACCTTTTCCTTTCTTAGTGAGCAAAATCGTCTTGCAGAGAAAGTGTTATTACTTGTCAGCATCTTATAAGGGTGATTCTCATAATTAAAATTTAATTAGGGCGCCTGGGTGGCTCAGTCGGTTGAACGTCTGACTCTCGGTTTCGGCTCAGGTCATGATCTCACGGTTCATAAGTCGAGCCCCACACCACGCTCCGCAGTGAGCAGCACGGAGTCTGCTTGGGATCCTCTCTCTCCCATGTTCTCTGCCCCTCCCCTGCTCGTGCTGTCTCTGTCGCTGTCAAAATAAATGAAAAAACTCAAAAAAAATTAATCAGTCAACAATGCAGTTCCTTAGAACCAGCAAAGTCAACCATGGAGATAGGGGCTATAAAGCATCTGTCCCCAGAGCTGCATCGCCCATCCTTGATCCCCTGACCCCGTGCTGGCCCCCTGGGCTGGGCTGGGGTCACCAGATCTCCATGCTTGTCTCCGGTCAGGAAGCTTGGCTCTTTACGGCATAAAGCCAGGTCTCCAATGTGCAGATTTAATTGCCTTTTATTGTGTCTCTTCAAGAGAGACGAAGCCGGAAGTTTCTGCCAAATTGGCCTGTGCTCAGGGCACCCTTTGCTCTTTCTCTTCCCGTTCTTTGCCAGGATCCCAGACAAAAGCAACATACCAACACGCCAGCAGGTGATGTGCGGACACAGGACTCCTGACCCTCCCACCCTCCCCCTACATCTCAGACACGGGTTTTGACCACACAGCAAGATTCGTGAGGCTTGAGTTCCCCAGGCCTGAGGCCTGGGCAAAAACATAGGGTCACCTGCCTCTTCGTACCAAAATTACCACAGCTCCCAGCTTCCCCCTAATGCATTCTGTCTGTTCCTCGGGTGTGTGCCTCAAATAAGCCTGAGAATTGTTTCCAAGGTGATGCCGCTCAGTTAATGTCCCAGGGCTCCCAGCGGGTGAATTACTTGTTAAGGGTTCCACACCTACACAAACGCAAACATCTGAGATAAAGTGTTTGGAAGCTCGTAGAGTCATTTCACAGACTAATAGTATGGACATTGATTAATAAATCTTGAGGGCTTATAGTATGATTTTGTTTGTTTTTAAAATTGTTTCTAGTGTTTCATCTTTATTTTACTGTTTTAAAAGTGTTAATCCATGAGGCCTCAGTGGGGTAAGCATCCGACTTCGTCTCAGGTCATGATCTCCAGGTTTGTGAATTGGGAGTCCCGCATGGGGCTCTCTGCTGACATCTCAGAGCCTAGAGTCTGTTTCGGATTCTGTGCCTCCCTCTCTCTCTCTCTGCCCTTCCCCCACTCACGTTCTGTCTCTCAAAAAATAAATGTTTAAAAAAAAAAGCGTTGTTCTATCCTAGGCTGAGAAATAAAACAAGGGAACAGGGTCCTTCACTGCAGAGCACTGGAGAAACCCCATGCTGGGCTGGCCACCCACTGCTGTGTAGGCGGTTCTCACTTGCCTGGTCTCCGCGGGGAAAGCAGAAATGACGCGATGCCCGGAGGTCTGTCATCACATAGCGCCTTCCTAACGATCCTGCTCTAGTCTAAATTTGTAAATGTGCAAACTCCATGTTTAACCTGTAGCATTTAATGAATGATGAACACCACCAGCAATAACACCACCCCACGCTCCCGCCGTCATCGAACAAACATTCTTATGCACATGTCACTGACATTTACATGGCCCTGCTATCTTCCTATGCTGAAATACACATTTTGGGGTGGCGCCTGGGTGGCTCAGTTGGTTTAGCATCCAACTCTTGATGTCGGCTCAGGTCATGATCTTGCAGTTCATAAGTTCAGGGTCTGCACAGACAGCGTGAAGCCTCCTTAGGATTCTCTCTCTCCCTCTCTCCCTCTGCCCCTCCTCTGTTTGTGCTTTCCCTCTCTAAATAAAGAAATAAATAACTGTTAAAAATACACATTTTTGCAAAGTTATCTCAAAGCTACTCTGGGGCATAGATCTTACTCTTATCTCAAAATTACAAAAAGGAAGGGGGGGGGTCAACAGATCTAAGTAATCTGTTCAGATTGTGGGAATGGCAAAGCCAAGATCTGAACCCATGGTATTGGATGTACAATACCACGCTCTCCCAAAGCCCCAAGGACGTCTCTCCGTGTAAGCATCTTCCTGCGATATCTTCATTTCAATGGGAAATGATGGGCATTTCAAACTCCATGTGTCTGGTACAAATTTGTAACACTTCCCCAACCTCCGAAATCCCCACTGCCTCCAGCAATCCCCATTCATCCCTACCCCACTGACCCCCCACTGACGGCCCCCCGCCCCTACTGATGGTGCCCCACCCCCACCACCCCTCACCCCAACCAACCCTCACCCATTCCACACACCTCCACCCACCCCTACCCACCCCCATCCACTGCCACTGTCACAACTGTTATCAGGGAATTATGTCATTGACTTCCCTTCTGCTCATGCTCAAATATGGGAACCAAGCTTGCTTTCAGTATCTCGGCAATATCTGTGGTTTTGATCCCTAGATCTCTTAAATATATCATCTTCCTCTGCATGAATGTAACCATTCGTTTCAGCCAGGCAATGGAACCAGCAGTCTGTGCACAGGCGTGTAGAGAGAAACACAGAATTGGCTCCTGTGACTGGGGGGGGGGGGGGGGGTCACGCCCACATCTGCAGGGCAGCAGAAGGCTGCAGAGCCACGAAAGAGCTAATAGTGCAGCCTGAGTCTGGAGGCAGAGATCCCCCTTGGAAGACCTCAATCTTTTCTCCTAAATCCGCCACCTGATTGGACAAGACCCACCCATGTTGTGGAGGGCCATCTGCTTTACTCCAAGCCCACTGATTGACATGTTAATCTCCTCTGAAAAAGAAAACACCTTCTACGGAAACATCTAGAATAATGCCTGACCGAACACCTGGTCTAGCCTGGTGACACATGAAATTGCCCATCAGCCCAGTTAGTCCAGCCCAAATCACCGTGGTCACTCACCCATGCACTGCTGTAACCCCATTAGTACCCCCTACAAAACCTCTTCCCCCCAGAGGGACCTTTTCAAGTGCAAGGAGGACCCCAGATTTTAAAAGTTCCTCATCTCCCCATTTCTCTTGGACCCTCTTTTCCTAGGCATCCCTCAGCTGCCATCCTTCCTCATGGCGCCCAGGCTGCCCATGACGGTATCCGTCCTTCCTGTTCCTCGAACCACTGGCCTCCCTGCTTAAACCGTCCTTTCTCTCCAACGCCCTGGTTTTCCCACGGCTGCTTCCAGTTTATCATTTAGCCTGAGTTCAGGTGTCGCCTGCTCAGAAAAGCTCCCATCTTTTTCATGGGCAGAGAAGATATTTCATACACACCTGTGACACAAATGAGTGATTGCATGCGTTCCCACATTTGTTGCCGTGTCACCTGGCACAGGTCCGGGCTCTCAGCGGATGGTGCCATGGTGTTAGGAAACGGTTAAATTCTTTCCTCCTCTGATTTGAACATTCCGAGGCTGTAGTTTTTCACGCACGCCTGGCAGAGTTATGGCATGGGAGCCTGACGGCCAGGAGTGAGTTAGGTACCAAATGGGTACTTGAAATGTAGAAACCTATCAGTCAAAGTGTGCTGGAGGCATCTCTTGATTCCAGAAAATGAAAAGTTTATGAGCGTCATGTCATAGAATCTTTAAAGACCTTAGGGTGTTTTTTGAATTACGGCTTTAAAAGAGCAGAACCATTTTAACTCACTGATTAAGTCAGGGATGTTGCAAATATAACCATGTTACCTGTACCCTCCCTATTGATTAAAACACAAACTCAAACCTTATTTCAGCTCATCAAACTGTAGACTTTTAACTGCTATTGCTTATCGAGTGAACTCTCCTTTGCCACAGGCTGTTGCGAGCACTCCTGAGCTTTGAAGGGGGAATGACACCACAAAACAGAAGGAGTAAATCAGAAAAGACTTATTATGAGAAAAAGGTTTGACACCTGCTAAACGAATAGGGGGAAAATTATGATACTTCAGTGGAAAAAGGACTCAGGTACTTTTCCTTTTCAAGGACATCCATCTAGTTTTCACACCCGTGCCACAAAGCAAGACTGTTTCCTCAATAATATTGACACGCTTCACTCTATTCTTAAAGGCTTGCAAAAATAGTATTAACATCTCCCAAGCGCACAATTATGTGCAAATGAAAGGTAGTCTCGGGTTTCAGACACTTGTCTTCTTTATAGGACTAATTATAGATGTGAAATAAATCTCAAAGCTTGGACCCTTAACTGATGACAAGTAAGCTGTGAGGGTCAGAGACGTTTCAAAAGATGGGATGTGTAGAGAGCGACAGCTCTGTGCTGTACGGTGAGGAAGAATCTGCTTCCTGCACAAAGTTACACTGGCATTAGCCAGGAAAAGGGATTACATTCCCTTTGAATGATCGTAGAAATGATTTCCTGTGAGCCTCCTGGGAAATGTTTGATGACTCTTCTCTCCTTTCTCCTTTGTTTCTCTGCATCACTTTCTGTACACACTTGTGGAATGCCCACAAAGTCCCGGGAATTGTCCTTGATCCCGAAGCAAACATGAATAGGACGTGGTGTCTATGACAGACCATAGACTCAGTGGGTCCAGTAAATGAAAAACACATCATTTAGACTTGCCTGCACTTCAGGTAATGGTAGACCGGGTGATTTGGATCTGCTGCTCCGATGAGGACTTTCAAAACTACCGGCAAACATATGTCTCGACAAATTTACCAAAAGCACTGGAATACTGAGAAGTCACTTAAGTGCAGGAGAAGGAGCAGCCCGGGATTTTCAGCCCTACATTTAGAGTTGTTTTTCCCTGTACCATCGTGAAGTCTGAGAAGAAAAGTGGCTCGTGGTGATTTCACAGTTGTGAATGCCCAGGGGGAGAGCGTGAGCAGCTGAGGATCTCCAATGGAGCACTGCTGAGAGCATCTTACCCTCTGAATGGGAGCCAGAGGGTACATATCCTCCCAAGATGAGAAACTAGCCTCAAACTGGCTAGTCTGGCTTCCATGAAAATAGGCTACAGTGGCCAGATCACCATTTTGTCACCTACCTGGCAAAAGCAAAGCAAACTCTTTCCAAAGAAAGATAGCATTTTCCTAGGCTGGAAATTATGTTTCACAAATAATTTTTCAAATTCACACTTTATGGAACAGAGTTAAAAATAACCAGAAACACTCAAGTGAGACTCAAAGGAAACAAACTACAGAAAAATTAATATAAGAACTCATAAGTAAGAGTTATTAGCTAAAGATTTTAAAATAGCCAAGAGTGATTGAATTCACAGATTAAACAAACACAAAGAAAAAATCGGCAAACTACTTGATAGATCAAAAGAAAATATTCAGAAAGAAGTATAGAAAGACAAAAGTAGGGAAAATACATAAAAGAAAGTAAGAGACCTAGAGAATTCCATGAGCAAAACTATGAGCATTTGAAAAGATAAAGAATAAGAACTTTCTAGAACTTATGAACTTTAGTAAGCCAAAACTCAAAAATCTCTAAGAAAGTATACTGAAGGGTGTGTGGGGGATGTGGGGGTTTGCCAGTATTCTAGGTTGATCATAAAAACACTAAAAACAAAGGCAAACATAAATTATAGAAGGAGTCAGAAAACAAAAGTAAAAATTGGGCTGACAGTTGATTTTCTCAGAAACATTGGAATCCTTAAGAAAAAAATAATGGAATCATATCTTAACAGGGCTGAGAAAATGTAACTACCAGTTTAGAATTCCATATCTAGTGAAAATCAGTTTTAAAAATGAACATGAAGTAGAACATCTTCAGTCACAAATTGAGAGAACTTGTCACTGGATCTGCAAGAAAACAATTCATAAAGGGCAGAATATTTTAAATGTAAAAAGGAAATGCTGAGTGATGCAACAACTTTTAAAGAAGAGTTCCTTCAGACAACAAAATGAAATCAAAGACATCAAAATTGGCAAAGATGAAGTCAAACTTTCACTTTTCGCAGATGACATGATACTGTACATGGAAAACCCAACAGACTCCACCAAAAATCTGCTAGAACTGATACATAAATTCATCAAAGTTGCAGGGTACAAAATCAATGTACAGAGATCACCTGCATTCTTATACACCAATAATGAAGCAACATAAAGAGAAATAAAGAAACCGATCCCATTCACAATTGCACCAAGAACCATAAAATACCTAGGAATACACTTAATCAAAGATATAAAAGATCTGTATGCTGAAAACTATAGAAAGCTTATGAAGGAAACTGAAGAAGACACAAAGAAATGGAAAACATTATGTGCTCATGGATTGGAAGAATAAATATTGTTAAAAGGTCAATACTACCCAAAGCCATCTACACATTCAATGCAATCCCAACCAAAACTTCACCGGCATTCTTCTCAAAGCTATAACAAACAATCCTAAAATTTGTATGGAACCACAAAAGACCCCAAATAGCCAAAGTAATATTGAAGAAGAAAACCAAAGCAGGAGGCATCACAATCCCAGACTTTAGCCTCTACTACAAAGCTGTAATCATCAGGACAGCATGGTACTGGCACAAAAACAGACACATATATCAATGGAACAGAATAGAGACCCCAGAATTGGACCCATAAATGTATGGCCAACTAATCTTGGATGAAGCAGGAAAGAACATCCAATGGAAAAAAGACAGTCTCATTTACAAATGGTGCTGGGAGAACTGGACAGCAACATGCAGAAGAATGAAACTAGACCACTTAGTTAAATCATACACAAAAATAAACTCAAAATAGATGAAGGACCTGAATGTGAGACAGGAAACCATCAAAACCCTAGAGGAGAAAGCAGGAAAAAACTCTTTGACCTCAGCCGCAGCAATTTCTTAATACATCTCCAAAGGCAAGGGAAACAAAAGCCAAAATGAACTACTGGGACCTCATCAAGATGAAAAGCTTCTGCACAGCAAAGGAAACAATCAACAAAACTAAAAGGCAACCGATGGAATGGGAAAAGACATTTACAAATGACATATTGGATAAAGGGCTAGTATCAAAAATCTATAAAGAACTCACCAACCCCCACACCCAAAAAACAAATAATCCAGTGAAGAAATGGGCAGAAGACATGAATAGACACTTTTCCAAAGAAGACATCCAGATGGCCAACAGACACAAGAAAAGATGCTCAACTTCACTCATCATCAGGGAAATACAAATCAAAGCCACACTGAGATACCACCTCATGCCAGTCAGAGTGGCTGAAATTAACAAATCAGGAGACTATAGATGCTGGAGAGGATGTGGAGAAACGGGAACCCTCTTGTACTATTGGTGGGAATGCAAACTGGTACAGCCGCTCTGGAAAACAGTGTGGATGTTCCTCAAAAAATTAAAAATAGATCTACCCTATGACCCAGCAATAGCACTGCTAGGAGTTTACCCAAGGGATACAGACGTGCTGATGCATAGGGGCACTTGTACCCCAATGTTTATAGCAGCACTTTCAACAATAGCCAAATTATGGAAAGAGCCTAAATGTCCATCGACTGACAAATGGATAAAGAAGATGTGGTTTATATATACAGTGGAATACTACTTGGCAATGAGAAAGAATGAAATCCTGCCATTTGCAGCAATGTGGATGGACCTGGAAGGTATTATGCAAAGTGAAATAAGTCAGAGAAAGACAGATACTATTTGTTTTCACTCATATGTGGAACCTGAGAAACTTAACAGAAGACCATGGAGGAGGGCGGGGCGGGGGGGTGAGTAATAGAGAGGGAGGGAGGGAAACCATAAGAGGCTCTTAAATACTGAGAACAAACTGTGAGTTGATAAGGCTGGGGGAGATGGGAAAGTGGGTGATGGGCTTTGAGGAGGGCACCTGTTAGGATGACCACTGGGTGTTGTATGGAAACCAATTTGACAATAAATAATATTAAAAAAAAAAAAAAGCAAATCTGTACATTCAGCACAGCCAATGTCAGAAGTGGGCTGCTAGACAAGATTTTTTTAAGGCCTTAGAAAGCTCATCCAGGCTTACTAATAAAATAGGTGGTGGTGACTGCACAGCCATGGGGTCTGGGGGCTTATGTTTAAATGTGGGGCCTTATTGGGGTGCCTGGGTGGCTCAGTCAGTTGAGCGTCCGATTTCAGCTCAGGTCTTGATCTCACAATTCATAGGTTGAAGTCCTGAGTGGGGCTGTGTGCAGACAGCTCAGAGCCTAAAACCTGCTTCGGATTTTCTCTCTCTCTCTCTGCCCTTCCCCACTCTCACTCTGTCTCAAAAATAAATGAACATTAAAAAATTTTAAAAAAAGAGTTCCTTTATATTAACGTAATAATTTCTTGCCCCATTTATTATTATGTAACATACATTAAATAATAATATAACAATACATTATGTAACATGCATAATTAAAATACCCAACAAGTAAGGCAGGAATCCAACGAACTATTCTGGGAAAAGGATTTAAATGTCAAATAACATAAATATGATGAACAGATGGTACACACTTGATCTCAGAGTAATTATTAAGGAATACTAACAGAGTGGAGAATAGACAAGCTAATGCAGGAGAAAATAGAATTAAAGCAAGTGGTCCAAAAGAATGGAAGAAAAAAGGGGGAAAGAAAGATAGCAGGGATGGGTCAAACAGAAAGCTAAATTATAGATTTAAACCCCCAACATATCAGTGGTTTTAATCAATGATTATTAATCAGTGTATTAATAAATACACCAAGCACTCTAGAGACAATTATTTTATTTTATTTTATTTTATTTTATTTTATTTTATTTTATTTTATTTTAATTTTACTGTATCTTATCTTATCTTATCTTATCTTATTTTGTATTTTATTTTTTTATTTTGACAACGATGTTAGAGTTGGACTTTAAAGCACCAAGCTATTTGCTGTTTTGAGAAACACTTGTGGGGTGCCTGAGTGGCTCAGTTGGTTGAGCGTCCGACTTCAGCTCAGGGCATGATCTCAAGGTCTGTGAGTTCAAGCCCTGTGTTGAGCTCTGTGCTGACAGCTCAGAGCCTGGAGCCTGCTTCAGATTCTGTGTCTCCCTCTCTCTCTGCCCCTCCCCCACTCACACTCTGTCTCTCTCTCAAAAATAAATAAAGTTTTAAAAAATTTAAAAGAAAGAAACACTTGTAAAACATAAGAATATGAACAACGTATCACACAAACACCGGCACCAGGGGAGCTCATGTAAGTATTGTATAGAGGAGACTGTAGGACAGAAGTATCCCAGGAATTAGTGCTATCTCTTCTATCCATAAAAACCATGAAGCTATTGGAAATTTAAAATAATGTTAAATTTGTATGCACTTAACACAGAGCTTAAAACTGGACAAGGCAGAAACTGACATAATCAAAATGGGAGACATACACAATCATACTGAGAGCTTTTAACACACCTTCCTCAGTAAACTTTACACAAAAAATCCTACAAACATCGTACTCTATGATAAACTACTAAAAACTTTCTTCAGATATGGGAAGTGATCTCAGGAGCCCTCAGCCCAGGCAGAAGGGCAGGGGTTGGGATAGTATACATATTGTATACAGAGGGATGCCTCAGTCAGTTAAGCAGCCAACTCTTGATTTTGGCTCAGGTCATGATCTCACAGTTCATGAGATCGAGCCCCACGTCGGGCTCTGTGCTGACAGCACAGAGCCTGCTTGGGATTCTCTCTTTCCCTCTGTCCTTCTCCCCTGCTCGCTCTCTCCCTCTCTCTCTCTCTCTCTCTCTCTCAAAATAAACAAACAAAAAAGTGTATATGGAGAAACAAAAGTGTGTCATTCATAGACAATATGGTAGCTTAGGTAAAAAGAGTCAAAAGAAACTACTACTAATGAATGGACATGATCGATTGCTAGATCTTACACCATAGAGCAAGCATTGCCCTTTTACAATGTACGGAACCAAGATAGGATTCGTAAGAAAGGGACTCTTTGCAGACTCTTCAACAGCATCAGCTAAATTTTACAGCAGGCACACCCACGACCTCCAAACCCCATTCTCAGTTATACACCCAGCAGAAATGTCTGTCACCAAGGACCACATGCAAGAATGCTCATAGCAGTGTACTCCAGCTCTAAGAGCCAAGAACTATGAACAATATAGATGCCCATCAACAACAGAGGGGACAAACTGTGCTTTATGTAAGCAATGGAAGATACAATAGCAGTGACACTTAAGGAACTCCAGCTATACATAACACCACAGACGAATCCCAGGATGTAATGCTGAGACAACCAGTAACACCAGGAAGTTCTTACAAGGTGGGGGACGTGACATGGTTTCCCTGGAGGTGAGGAAAGGAGGAGGGAAGCAGTCACAGCTAGAACTTTCCAGTGAGGCCAGGAAGAGTCCATGCCTCTCCTTGGCTGAGCCTACCAAGGGAGGCAGGGAGAGTCCCCCGATCAGAAAGTAAGATGGGCAAGGGCAGAGAACAGCACCAGCGGAGGGAGGCATGTGCAGAACATTTCCACAACCCACCCTTCAGCCTACTCTGTCCATTCTTGCATGCCACTCAAGTCAAGGAATCTTCCTGTCCAACACAGAGCATAATGCAAATGTCCATCAGGGCCACATGCATTTCTTATCATGGGAAGAGGGACAAAACATCAACTGACCTAAGATGTAGTTGCTACATTCCCTGCAGGAAGACATGTGGCCAAGGATGCCCACCAGAGCTTGCTTCTCCCACCAGCCATCATGCCCCCATCTTGTTATGCTAGCACAGCGGTGACATTTTCATGGAGAGGGCATCCAATCCTTCCTTCCCCCAGAATCCCAGGACTTTATTGCACTGGCGAATCTCCCATTGATCATGAATGATGGATTGGAAGGACCATGAAGCATGACAGAGAATCCTCTGAGTCCCATACCGTAGAGTCCTCACTGGTGACATCTTGCGAGCAGCTACCCAATGTCCCCTTGAGATCTGGAATTGCTGATCTCGGAATAGGAACTCTGTCAATTTTGTGGAATGAGACTCCTCCCCCCACCAAAAAAAAGGGCCAGGGCAGTCTCAAGTTTCATGATAACAGGACTGACTGTGACTCTCGATGGAAGAATTCTTTTCTAATTAGCTATGGCTTCCCAAGCCCCAAGGTCAAGTATATGCGAATGGTAAGTAAGAGCTGAATATGTGAGTGAGCGAGGCCACTTGCTTCTATTCCTTGGGGCCCCCAGACCTGTGCATTCTGGTTACAGGGAAAGAAATTCTCCCACCTGTTACTCTCCGACCCTGCTCTCAACAGAAATAGAGATAGGCGGAGTTCATGGGGGTCCACATTCTGGGGTAAAGGTGAAGAGAGGAGAGGTACTGGTCAAGTGAGAGGAGTAAACAGAAAGGGGGAGCTTTTCAGGAGGACAAGACACCTGATCTAGCTCTGAATGGCGAAGTCACCATCATTTCTCCGATTCCTACCTACCTTTCATCCTGGGCTGGACCATTTCCTGACTCTGGCTCCAGAGCCTCACTGGGTGAACAATGAGTGGGAAAAACCCATATTGGACTCCGCCTGTCCCCTCACTCCCAGGGCAGACTTCCCAGAGTCCGAGAGTGGGCTCCATGGGCTTGGTTCCAGATCAGAGGTGTGAATAAGAAGAAAAAAGAAATGAACGTGGGGTTCCAAGTCAAACTACTGAGCAGAATGCCCCTGGACCCCTTCCTGCCCCAGCCCATTCCGTAACACAGCTAGAGATGTTGTCTTTTTACAACTTCCAACTACTGTAAGTGTCCTATGAAATATCCTTTAGACAGAGTGAATCAGGAACCAAACATGGGGGTAATGTGAGGAACTTGTTTCCCTCTTGAGCGGGAAATACCGGTTGAGTTCCTCTGATATTGAACGAAGCAGATGGAATTCAGCTCTGTTAATCTGAAATGAAATAACACATACAGAGGTGTCACACGCGATATTTTCTGAGAAGGGCATAGCTTGTGGCAGGAATTAGAAGCTCAGTGTCCCCGGGGCTCCTGGGTGGCTCAGTCGGTTGAGCATCTGACTTCGGCTCAGGTCATGATCTCGCGGTGCGTGGGTTCAAGCCCCATGGGTGGCTCTGTGCTGACAGCTCGGAGCCTGGAACCTACTTCCAATTCTGTGTCTCCCTCTCTCTCTGTCCCTCGTCCACTTGCACTCTGTCTCTCTCAAAAATAAATAAAAATAAAAATAAAACGTCCCTGTTTCTCTTAAGATGTTGCAAACTCTCTCTGGACTTCTTCTTGTAGCCAGGTCTTGTGACAACTTCCCTGTCACCTTGGACAGTGTCACCTTGAGGCTTCTTTGTTCCATTGTCTCTGTTCAACCCAACCTGTTGCCGACGATCCAGTTGCTAAGAGTCAAAGTCGGGCTCAGGTCAACCTCTCAAAACTCACGTACCTAATTCACTTAATGTTTAAAGTCTTCTTGCCCAGACCGTGTGTGCAAAGCCATCTCTTGGACTTTCTTAGGGTAGGCACACCTACTGAGAACAGAGCATGACGGTATTTTTTTAATCTGGCCAAGCTGGGGAAAGTGAAATGTTGGTTCTAGGCAGGCCAACCTCTCTGCAGTCTTTCTGCTCAGTAAACAGAATTCTCCTGTGGGACAGTCAATTTCCAAGGACCCAGAAAACCTTGCTTGGAGCTCTGCTTTCTAAACCACCTACTGGGTGGTGGTTTTTCCCTTGGGTTTTGCAATGGTTAATGCCATGTGTCGACAGCATGGGGCCATGAAGTGCTCAGACCTTTGGTCAAACATGATTCTGGGTGTAGACACAGAGAGTGTTTCTAAATGAGATTCTAAACATTTGAATAAGTGGATTGAGTAAAGCAGACAGCCCTCCCCTGTGTGGGTGGGCCTCACCCAATCGATTGAAGATGTGACAGAACAAAATTGTTGCGTAAGAGGGAAATGCCCCTGCCTGACTGACTGAGCTGAGGCGTCTCTCTCTTTACTGTCCTCAGACTCGAACTGAAACATAGGAGACTATTCCCGGGTCTTGATGTTTCCTGACTTTCAGACTGGAGCTACACGTCAGCTCTCCCATAACTCCAGCTTGCTATGGATATACCCCATCAGTTCTATTTCTCTGGAAAACCCTAACTAGCATCTAATAATAACATATTATTAGATGAATTCTAAGGACCTCATCACCTGAGATACTGCATTTTGCTTTGAAGGAAAAGGAAAAAAAAATCTTAGCATAGCAGAGCACATCCTTACTTCTGGAAATAAATTTTGAGGAGATAGAATGATTCACAAGTATGTATTTACTTGTAGTTTGAACAAATTAGCATGTTAGACAAGCAGTCCCTGATGTCAGAGAGCTGACCCAGCAATATCATCTAGTGGTTTTCCTTTTTTTTTTATGTTTATTTATGTTGAGAGAGAGAGAAAGAGAACATGAGCAGAGGGACAGAGGGACAGAGGGAGAGAGAGACAGAATCCCAAGCAGACTTCGCACTGTCAGCACAGAGCCTGACGTGGGGCGCAGCTTCCTGACCTCAAGATCATGACCTGAGTGGAAATCAAGTGTTGGATGCTTAACTGGCGGAGTACCACCCCCCCACACACACCTGGTGCCCCTCCAATGTGTAGATTTAACTGTCTTTTTTCATGTCCTTAAAAAGCGTGGGAAGATGGAAGGGCCGGCCACGTTGCACTGTCATGGGAAACAAAGACAATTTGACCTGTTGTAAGTAGTCTTCAGTTTCCTTCTGTTCTTGGCCAGACTCCCAGGCAGAAGTGACAAGGTAATGTGGTGACACACTGTAGCAGGAGCAAAGTGCAGCCACAGGACACCTGTCCCTGCCCACGCTTGCCCTACTTCTCAGTCAAATGCTTTGATTACCTAACAAGACTAAAAAGACCCCAGTGTTCTAGATCTCACTCCCACACACACAAATAAATAACAAAGGAGTCACATGTCTCAGTCTTATCGTAAATTCTATCTGCTCCCTGGGGCTCCCCCTTCAATATTTCTGAGAGGATTTCCTAGGTGATGTAGCTCTAATTATGGTCAAGAGCTCATAGTCCGTGAAGGTCCATGCCTACACAAATGCAAAAATTGAGACAGAGTGCAAAGATTCGATTCAAGGTCACGGCCAATGTGGCTGTATGTGCCCTTGGAACACGAGCCAGATTTTCTGAAAGGCATCTTTGGGAATCACCCTGCAACCGAGCACATGAAAATAGCTCTTCATCTCCATTTCCTATATCAGCACTGACAGAAATGTCGCCGGTTCAACAGAAATCTCTAGATTTTATTTATTCATTGAAAATGGCGTTACTCATTGATACGTGTAAAATGCCAGATCTTGGTAGGTCATTATTCAGTGCGGCGATTACCTTTGACACAGTGGGAGAATGTGGTTCAGGCAATGCAGTGACCCCACCTGAACGAGACGGCAGAGTAGTTCTGGGCTAGTGGGCTAGGATGATGGTTCTCAGAGTGTGCTCCCCGGACCAGCAACATGGGAACTTGTAGAAATGCAAATTCTCATGCCTCATCCCAGATCTACTAAGCCAGACATTTTTTAATGCTTATATATGGAGACAGGAGTATAGTTGAAACACAGTGTTACAAATGGTTAGAGAGGGAAGGAGCCAAAACATAAGAGACTCCTAAACACTGAGAACAAACTGAGGGTTTATGGGGGGTGGGAGGGAGGGGTGGGTGGGTGATGGGTATTGAGGAGGGCACCTGTTGGGATGAGCACTGGGTGTTGTATGGAAACCAATTTGACAATAAATTTCATAATGAAAAAAAAGAATCATATCAAAAAAAAAAGAAACACAGTGTTACATTAGTCTCAGATATACAACGTAGTGATTCAACAACTGTTATGCGTTACCCTGTGCTCAGCACAAGAGTGGCTGCTGTCACCTTACAAGACGATTACAATACTCTTGACTATATACCTTATATTCTTGACTGTATACCTTACTCTGTACCTCTCATCCCCGTGACTTATTCATTCATTAAATGGAAGCCTGTGCCTCCCTCTCCCCTTCATCCATTTTGCCCATCCCCACTCCCCTCTGGCACCCATCGCGTTGTTCTCTGTATTCGTAGGTCTGATCCTGCTTTTTCTTTGTTTATTTGTTTTGTTTTCTTAGATTCGACATTTAACAGAAATCACAGAGTATTTGTCTTTCTCTGTCTGACTAATTTCACTTAGCATAATACCCTCCAGGGCCATCATGTTGCCACAAATGGCCAGATCTCATCCTTTTTCATGGCTGAGTAACATATATATATATATATATATATATATATACACACACACACACACACACACACACACACCACATTGTCTTTATTCACACATCATGGGCACTTGGGCTGCTTCCATGTCTTAGAAAAAACTCTGCTGGAAACATCAGGGTGCATAATCCCTTTAAATTAGTGTTTTCTATTCTTTGGGTTAATACCCACTGGGGCAACTGATGGATCCGAAGGTAGTTCTATATTTAACTTTTTGAGGACCCTCCCTACTGGTTCCCACAACTGCTGCACCAGTTTGCGTTCCCGCCAAGCGTGCACGAGGCTTCCTTTTTCTCCGCCCTCTCGCCAACGCTTGTTACAGAAATGGGTTTTTCACTAACCCTTCGGGGCTCCCGAGCCACGCCAACGTCGAAGAGCCACTCATCTAGCGATGACGACGCTCTCCGGCTCGGAAAGCAAAAGCCATTTTTCTCCGAACGCTGAGAACTCGTCACGTGATCTATTCCCAGTCACCGTTGATGAAGCAAACTGATGAATTCCACGTCCATAACATAAAAGTGATGCGTTGCCTTTTGTTGCCCCACCCCTCAAGCCAATAGCTCGAAAAAATAAACATCAGTGGAAAGCTTACCATAGGACTCTGGGGAAGGATGAAAATTCAAAAAAGAAAGTGGCCTCTGATGTTAAGGTATAAATGCCATGACCCAGTGTGTTAATAAGGGGATGAAACCCTTGTGATAGCAGCTGCCTATGGGGTAGTGAACAGGGTGCATTAATTCCTTTCTGGACCATTTCTTGGAAGAGAAACTGTACTGATAATGCAGAGCTTACTTGGGATTCCCTCTCTCCCCTCTCTCTCTCCCTCCCTCTCTCTGTCTTTTAAAATAAATTTTAGGGGCGCCTGGATGGCTCAGTCGGTTGAGCGTCCAACTTCGGCCCAGGTCATGATCTTGTGGTTCACGAGTTCGAACCCCCCGTCGGGCTCTGTGCTGACAGCTCGGAGCCTGGAGCCTGCTTTGGATTCTGTGTCCCCCTCTCTCTCTGCCCCTCTCCCACTCATGCTCTGTCTCTCTCTGTCTCGGAAATAAAAAAAAAAAACATTAAAAAAATTTTAATAAATAAATTTAAAAAAATCAAATCAAATCCATCAAGTGCTGCGATATTGGAGGCTGGCAGTTGTTTGTCACCCAGGGGAGGCCGCCACCGTAGTTGCACAGAGGAGGCAGGTGAGGAAAGAAGCCACAATCTGGGAGATAATTCAAGTGAGCATGTGGCAGGGAGACAGAGACTAAAAGCGTTGTTCTAGAGATAAAGCAGGACATAGTGAGATACGGAGCCGGAAAATGACAGCGCAGACCAAGCAGTGATGTTCAAGCAGGTGCTTGGGGGCTGGTTCCCATGGCAATGGAAGGCGGCGGAGTCAGGTTTATTCCCAGTGTCCAGCGCGCACAGAGCAGTCTGGGAAGTGGGTGGTGAGGGGAGAGTTGCTGGTGGTGAATAGGAAGTGCCCTGCAGAGACCTCAGGGTGAATTCCCACAAGTGCATTTCGGGGGTGGGATTAGTACAATTCCATTGTACAGATGGGGAAAGCTGAGGCTTAGAGAGCATGCTAACCCGTCTGAGCTCACACAGCTAGGAGGTAAGGTGAGCCAAGGGCCAAACCCAGACTCAAGATATGATGATTTAACCAGGACCCATGACATTTCAGAAAAAGCATGTTTTTGTTTTTTTCCTGCCCAGTGGTGCAGAGACCTGTTAAACGTGACCCCTGTGTGCATGGATTCAGTAGACTGGAAGCTGATGGAGAGGGAGAGGGGGCTGACTGCACAGTCAGGACACGACCTCAGAAATACGGGCTGATTTTTAGGTGATTGGGGGGGAGGGGCAGAATGTAAGGAAGTCAGGTGGCTGGGGGCTCACAACACCTTTTGGATGCATAAGCTCTGAGTGCGTTAGTGGCTAAAGAGGGGGTAGGAGGGACAAAAAGTGTGACTGTGCTCAGCATTGAGAGGGTGGGAGTGTCCCCATGTTTACCAGAAGACGCACATCTTAAATTCGAGGGAGAAGCATGGATGGGCTTTCTCTGCCAAGCTCCCTTGGGCACAGAGGACACCAGTGACGGTCCATACAGACAGGAACGCCTGAGTGTGGGCAGGGCGTTTGCATCAACTTATCCACCGAGGGAAGCCTGTTGGGCTCCAGGGTCCCAGGCACGAGGGCCCACGTCGGAGCCACTCGGTGGGCGGGCATAGGCACGGGGCAGGCAACCACAGGTTGGGGATCCCATGGGACGCCGGTGCCCTGTGCAGTAGCCTCCAGGTTGCCTCAAGCTGTGCCAGGATGTAATGTCTGCCTGACCTGAAAGTGAGCCCTGCTCAGAGCCACAGAGGAGAAAGCAGAGTGTCCAGGTCTGGGCCCTCCCTGCACCGTTGTGGGTGGGCTCCGGGACCACAGGAGGTGATGGCCAAGGCCATCTGAGCACAAGGCCAGCTCAGGGAGCAGGGAGGGGGAGGCCTCCACTGTCTCTTCCTAACGCGCGGGTCTGCTGGCAAGTCACCAACTTTCGGGAACTTTAGTGACACTTGACGAGCCCACTGTGACATTTGCTGTAACCAGCTCACAGTGATTCTAATATAACCTTTGAGAAAATTCAATCTGATGCCAGCGACTTGAAGGCTCTCATTTTGTCAAATTGCTCAACGTTTCTGGAAATCAGGCAGGAGGCTGTACGCAGAAGGGGCCGGGGCCATAGTGTCCGTGGAAGTAGGTTCATTCCAGGCGACTTGATTCTACCCCCCACAGCTTTGCCACCCTCCCTGGAGACACCCCCCCCAATCCACCTGTTGTTCCAATTTCTTCCCCACACCAGGGTCTCGTCCACTGACCAGAGAAACACAGCATGAGCTCCTGCACCTACGGCTGCACTTAAAATCTTTCTTTGCTCCGTAGAACATTCTCTTCCTTCCTCCAGCGTCTCTCCTGTCACTTTCGATCTTTGTTTCGTCCTTGAAATTAAAACCATTCTCTTTAGGAAGAGCCAGGAAACGGAGCTTGGCCTTTTTATTTTATGTTACATTCTATCATATTTTATATATGATATTAATTATAGCATATAAAATTATATTATGTGAAAAATTAATAGATTTCATTTAAAAAATGTCAACTTGGATAAGGTACTTAACCTCCCCGAGCCCCAGTTATCCAGTCATTCAAGCAGTGGACCAACATTTGTACTGGTACAAATGTCATGAGGACTGGGTAATAATAACATGTAAACCGTGGTCTGGTTCCTTGTAACAGACAACAGCCTTGAGCGTCACCTTCTCCATTTCCGTCCTTCTGTGTGCTCCCAACATACGAGGACTAGTTCTTTTCTTTTCTTTTTTTTTTTTTAGAAGCACATGGTAATTTTATTTGTTTTAATTTTTTTAAGTTTATGTATTTATTTTGAGAGAGACAGAGATAGCATGAGTGGGGGATGGGCAGAGAGAGAGGATTTCAATCAGACTTCTCGTTGCCAGTACAGAGCCCAATGGGGGCTTGAACCCACGAACCCTTGAGATCATGACCTGAGCTGAATCCAAGAGTCGGATGCTGAACCGACTGAGCCACCCAGGCGCCCCCAAGAGGAACAAATTCTATGCCATCATATGCAGCATACGCAGCCAACTCAGGAGGCGTGGGGTCTACAAGGCAAATAAATGACAAATAATTTCGGAGCCAAATCCCAGGCAGACACACGGTGTCTGTGCGTGTGTCCTGTTCCCAATTGCGCCTTTGTGTTGCTGCACCAGTTACAGAGCCTGTGAGAGTTGTTCTCATTCAGTGTCTATTGATGAATGAATGAATGAATGAATGAAGAAAAGGACAAACGAGGAACAGTGAGATAATTTACGTGACCTGAGCGGTCAGGTGTGGTCGCCATATCATCTACCAAGAGGCAGTAGAGCCCACCCCAACAGCGCCCGCTCCGTCCCAAGTGTCTCCCTCCCCAGCTGAAGTCCTGGTGGAGAACTGTCGCTTTGAGCCCTGGGCTTGGACTCTGAGCCCATGACAGCTCTTCTAAGGGGCCCGGGTTTCTCATTAGCTGTCTTCCCCTGGGAAGAGTGTGTGCATGACGCACCATCGGTGCCTCCAGAGATAACGTGTGCACCTCTCAGCAGCACTGGAAAGAGCAAATGAGATGCTACTTTGGAGGCACTGTTGCTGACCTTGAAGGCCCTCTTACACCGCAATGCGATTGCCTCTTGGACTTCTTCATCAGAATACCTACCACGCAGTGTGTTTGAGTCTAAACTCCTGAACATTTTCTTTGCCCGGTGTCCCCCAAATGGTGGGAAGCAGGACCTGTGGGGTCTTCCAAAAGGCTCCCACTGAGGACAGGTGCCTCGGTGACTCTGGGGCCTGAATCAGACCAGGCAGCAAAGCCTGTCGATTTCATCTCTTTGAGCCCCGACTGCAGATCCTTCCTGCCCATCCCCCCCTTTTTTAAATCTCTGTACCACCATTCCCAAGCACAGGGCTGGTCACATTCTTATATGGACGTACTTGGTATCTAACATGATCACACCTACCTGTGATGGGTAGACCTGCAGAAGCTGTCCATACCCACGAGCAGAAACCGAGAACAAAAGCAGAGGAGGAAAGAAGCAGATGGAAAGAGGTCTTACTGAGCCAATGAAGGAACCAGCACTGGGACCACCGCTCTGTACTTCTTCCCTGAGGGAGCCCCTGCCCCTTATTTCTTTAATAGCAGTTGAGCATGAGTCTTCCTGAAACCTATATTCCAAGAGTTGCCCAAGAGTTAATATACAAAAGTGCATATGATACTATGTAGGGAGATTGCTTCCTGTGAACTACAACCCTGGTTAAAGCAATGATGTAAATATAATTGTTATGAAGTGTCTCTCCTCCCAAAACCAGCCATCGTGCAGAAAGAAAGAGCATCTTACCATACTAAGACAGAGACCAGCCATCAGAAAGAGAAGTTTCTCCCGCGGGCAAAAGTTTACATGTTTGTGTTTCTTTAAAGCCCCAAATGTCCAAGGGCGCCTGGGTGGTTCAGTTGGTTAAGCGTTCAACTCTTGGTTTTCGGCTCCGGTCATGATCTCACTGTTTGTGAGATTGAGCTCCTTGTCGGGCTCTGTGCTGACAGTGTGGAGGCTGCTTAAGATTCTCTCTCTCTCTCTCTGCTCATGCTCTCTCTCTCTCTTTCCAAATAAACTTAAATAAAAGAAAACCTCAAACGTTTAGGAAAACCACTTCCTCAGGGACCAGCGTGGTGATGGGAGGTCGGCTTAGCTACCCGGTGATTTGCACTGACTCCACGAATAATGTTCAGACGCTTAGATTCTAGCAGATGGAACAGGGTGTATATCTCATAGCCCATGAATAAGGCTTCTCCCAGACAAATGGATAGCTGCCAGTCTGGCCAGAACAGAAGCATCCTTCATTTATTCTGTGCTGCTCTGGGGGTCTGGTAGACAGTAGGTGCTCAATATATAAGTTGAAATTTTATTTTTTAAAGCTTATTTATTTATTTTGAGAGGGAGACAGAGACAGCACGAACAGGGGAGGAGCGGGGGGTGGGGAGAGAGAATCCCAAGCAGGCTTTGCACTGCCAGTGCGAGACCGATGTGGGACTTGAATTCACGAAACAGAGAGATCATGACCTGAGATGAAACTGAGTCGTAGGCTCAACCGACTGAGCCACCCAGGTGCCCCTGTAAGTTGAAATTGTATGGTGAAGAGTCCACTGATCTATGAGATATTCATTTGAATAAGTGATTCTCAGTCATCCTACAGAGTTCTTCTGTTCGAGTGTACTTCCTTTGTGTTAATCCTCTAAACAGACCAGGTGAAGCCAGGTGAAGCCAGGTGAAGAGAGGCTTCCCATAGCTGAACGCCTCCAGAGGACAACTCCAGAACCTATCTTCACTAAACTTTCTCGATTCACAATTCCTGTCTGGGTGCTACCTGTCTGTCCTACAAGACTTACCCACCTGTCACAGGCGGGACTCACCAGCCAGCATCCTTTTCCCGCTTCCTGACCCAGCTCAACGCTCAGCTCTGTTGGTCAATAAATGTTTGTTGAGACAATTAATAAAACATAGAAGGAAACTCATGTTCTTAATTGATTTTTAAAAATAGGGATAGAGGGGCGCCTGGGTGGCGCAGTCGGTTAAGCGTCCAACATCAGCCAGGTCACGATCTCGCGGTCCGTGAGTTTGAGCCCCGCGTCAGGCTCTGGGCTGATGGCTTGGAGCCTGGAGCCTGTTTCCGATTCTGTGTCTCCCTCTCTCTCTGACCCTCCCCGTTCATGCTCTGTCTCTGTCTCAAAAATAAATAAACATTAAAAAAAAAAATTTAAAAAAATAAATAAATAAATAAAAATAGGGATAGATATGGGACACCTGGGTGGGTCAGTGGGTCAAGCGTCTGACTCTTGATTTCGGCTCAGGTCATGTTCTTACGGTCATGAGACCTGGCTCTGTGCCGAGCATGGAGCCTGTTTAAGATTTTCTCTCTCTCCCTCTGCCCCCACCTCAAAAAAAAAAAAAAAAAGGATAGATAATAAGACCACTAAGTGATTAAGAGTGGAGGCGAAGGTCCCAATTCTTCCGCTCTCCTTGGTGTGGCCCAAGGACCTACAGAGATTTTAGGTTAAGCATCCCTGCACTCTGATAGATTTCTTCTATTCCAGAAAATAGAAAGCTTTCTCCATTTGCCCCCAAGTCAACGCTCAGGATATCGACTGTGTTTCCAGTTTGAAGACCTAACTGGAGACAAGCATTCATTCTAATATCAGCTTTCACCACTATGTTTCACAGTGACATTGGTTACATAGTGACAGCAGCAATGGCCACCGAGGTGGCCTGGCACTCCACACCCCATGCCCATCCCTCCAGCTACCAGGTGAGGTGGCCATCACGACTGTCATCTCTCAGGTGACATCCCACCGGTGCTACAGGGGCATCCAGGACCTCAATCCGAATGATGCCGAGTCCAAAGCGATGTCCCTCTGCTCTCATGGCATTCTTCACAACACCTCTGTCCCATCTTCAAGCAGTTTTAAATGTATATCTTTTAAAATAAATAATCTCCGTTTGCCTGCTGGCCCTGATACCTCCGGCCATAACCATTCTAAGACTGTTACATTAGTAGAATTATTTCAGGTTTTGTCAGTAGTAGTGTCTCTCCAGCATCCGCACCTCTGGTCTTTGGTGCGCTGTTGGCTCCAAAGCCAACGTATGTTCCCGGGAGCCAGCCTGACCCGGGAGCCATTTGATCCCCTCAGGCCACACCCACATCCAGGCTGAGGCACTTGCTCAAAAAAGGAGCTGAAACCACAAAGGGCAGAATATTCAATTCCTCCCAGGAGAAAATTGCAAATTGTGTAAGGACTTTGGTCCCTAGGTCAAAGAATTCATGTTTTCTTCCTATCTATAAAAAAGAAAGAAAGAAAGAAAGAAAGAAAGAAAGAAAGAAAGAAAGAACCAGAAAACTATTCCTCCTAAAATCCAGAGTCCATGCCTGAAGCTCACGGTGGGGGTGGGGGTGGTGAGGGATGGTGGCCACGGGTTGGGGATGGTGGCCACGTGATGTGCTGCAATTGTGAAGCCGAGAAAAGGATAAAAGCTGCAATTAGGTGAACTCTCTCCTACCAATTTTAGCAAAAACATCTCAGAGATAGCTATAAATTTTCTGTTTAATATATGTAACTATTGCAGTGAAATCGCCTGTGTTCACTGGGGAAAAATCGGTACAAAGACAATGCTCATTAGGTGAATTTTATGCTCACCTTAATTGGGCAATCCAGTATTTTCTTAATTCCAAAGTACCACTAATTTTTCAATATGGATAATTAGGGTACCCAAATATTGCCATGTTTATCATCCCTATGTAACATTTGTGAGCCTCAGACCCCTAGAAATTACCGCGAAAATAAAGAATTAAAGTGATACTCATAATGCCTTAAATTATAATAATAATGAGCCCAACATGCAAAGCATCTCATGCAATAAAGCAGTTCTACATAGCTTTTCTCAATTAAATGTCACGGCAACCCTGTACGAAGTGTATAGGGCAAGGATAGCGTCTCCCCTTTATAATAAAGAAACAGAATCTACGTTTCCAAAAAGTCAGGTGAATCACCCTAACTTGAACTTCTTTCTTTTCACCTGTGAGTGTTGGTATCACATCAAGTTTTTTGTTTTGTTTTTTTCTAGTGGAGAAACCTCTTCTTTTATAACGCGACACAGTGTTCAAATTCTTTGCAGGAGAGCAATGCATTCTGAGGCGACTGCTAGAGGGCAAATAACCCCGTAGGGTTCTTGTAGTACCTCGGTGGGAACGGTGGCCGAGTGCCACAGAGAGGAACACCCGGACGAAGGAGCTGAGCACGTGGCTCAGGTCCCCCTGGCCTCACATCGATATCAGTGATTCGCTGGCTTTCTGAAACTTTGCTCCTTCTTATTCACAATTGGGATAGTTATTCTGGCTCATGCGTTTGTTGTGCAAAGTAAATGAAATAAAACTCATAGGAACGGATGCATGGCAGGTCCCCTCACAACCAAGAGCACTGCAGCTGCAGGGGAGGGATCTGTCCCAACAAAATCAGATCGTGGGGCTGCGAACCTTTTCTACAAGTGATGTGTTAGTGTCTCATTACAGCAGTAACACAGGGTTTCACAAACACAAGACAGATTTATTCTCTTATAGACGTGAAAGACAGAAATCCAAAACATATTTTGCTGAGCTAAAATGAAGATGTTGGCCGGGCTGAGATGCTTTTGGAGGTTCCAGGGGAGAATCGCTACCCTTGTCTTTTCCCACTTCTAGATGCTACCTCCCTCTTTCACTTATGAGAACCTTGGACCCACCGAGATGTTCGAGATGATCTCTCCGTCTCAAGATCCTTACTCAATCACCCCATCTCAAAATCCTTACTCAATCACATCTGCATGTTCCTTTCACCATCTGAGGAACCATACTCACGAGTTCCAGAGATGAGGAGATGGGCATCTTTGAAGACCACTATTCTTTTGTAGTAACTAAAAGCCAGCATTAAATGTACTGGTACATAACTACCATGTCTCCTTAGAAAGAGATATCTTGGGAAAGATTGCAAATCGTTTGGGTGTGGATTGTTATATGTGAACTCAGAATATAAAATGACAGCCGGCTCTCAGCCGGCTTTAGTTGGACAGGGCTTTAGTTGCAAAGGTCCCAGGACCCACCTGTACCTTTGACTCTGTTCAGCATTTGCATCATCATTTTGGATAGAAGACCATCGTCGGTTTGTTAGTTATTGTGAAGTTTGGAAGGAGCATAAATCTCTGCTCATAGGAGGATTTAGGAAGTTCTTCAAAGGCTTAAGTAATAGGATTAACCTAGTGGGATAGAATTCAATATACATTAATGTGAAACCTCACGTGTGGATCTGAAAGAGAATGAAATGTCCACAGGGTGACGGAGATACGCTTCTGCAGCAATGATATCTAATTACAGCACTCATACAAACATATCCCCTCAGGCTTGGTCTCCCTCTCTCTCCCTTTCTCTCTAACAAGAATTTCGATGTAATTCAAGACTGGAAACAGTTTTTTAGAACTGGGCATATACCTCTCCTAGTTTTTACAAATTAACTTAATTCTCACAGAAACATTGTGTGTTAAACTTCATTCTCTTCATTTTGCAGGTAACCAATTTGCGACTCAGAAATGTAGAGTAAGTTGACATGTCAGGTACCTATCAATTCCTGAACATAACTTGAACTCAGACCTTTCTGACTCCAATGCCCTTCTCCTTCCAAACACGTTTGCTCTGAGCAGTGACTGCTAAAATATCTGTTGCAAATGTATAGTACACAATCAGAAGTATTCAAGTTTTATCCATAGGAAAGTATTCCATTACAGGTAAGAAAGTTACCTTTTGGGAATTCAATAGAAGAGTTTTTACAGCCTGGGTATCTGGTAGAATTTTCCATTATGATAGAAATACGCTCTACCATTGCTACTCAATATAGCACCCACCTGACATGTATCTAGAGTGAGATATAAAGTCTATTTTGAAGATTCCCTTAATCTATTCTGTAATTCTGTAAGTTCAGGCCACTAGAGGGTGATAGCTGAGGGGAGAAGTGTATGTTAAGGTTCCCTTTCACCAAAAGGAAATCTAGTAAAAACTGGAGCCTGTTGGAGGATGGTTATTTTTTTTAATTGTGACAGCAGAAGACCATCTCCATCTCTGAGTAAAAAGAGAGAAGCATAAGTAGATAGAGGGCTCAGAAAATGTAGCTCATGGGGTAACAGAGGGTTCCTCTTTTGTTGTTGTCATTGGTGGTGGTGGTCAATCTCCCGTAATAATCATTCAGGTGGAGTGATTCACCGCAAGTTAACTATCGAAAGAAATTGACTCCAAATCATGACAAATCCCAGGCAATTGGAACTATCCATGCAATGATAGTTTGGCCGTATCAGTGTCAAGAGCACTGGGTAAGGTCCCTTTCAATGGGATTCAGAGACTGTCTTCCTAAGATAACATTTCCGAGACACCCAGTGGCCAGGATCCAGACTCTGAAAACAGGATCCTTTGAATTGGGATCTGAGGGCATCTCTAACCTGTTGAAGATAAGCTTGAGCATAAGACATCAAGGACTTACAGAAGCCGGTCATACTAGCCTGAGATAAGGGATCAATGGAAGGTTGTATACCAATAGACGTTGGTCTGGTGGTGACTGTCTCGTGTGGAGTGACTTTATGTTTCCCAAAGTGGGCACTGTGAACAGTCGGCAAGACCAAGGTCAACATCTTAGGCCAAGAGAGTCCAGTGGTTTCAGCAAGTTTAGAAATTATAAGTTTGAGAATCCCGGGGTGCCTGGGTGGCTCCGTCAGTTAAGCGTCCGGCTTCGGGTCAGGTCACGATCTCGCGGTTTGTGAGTTCGAGCCCCGTGTGGGGCTCTATGCTGACAGCTCGGAGCCTGGAGCCTGCTTCAGATACTGTTTCTCCCCGTCTCTCAGCCTCTCCCCTGCTCATGCTCTGTCTCTCTCTGCCTCTCAATAATAAATAAATGTTAAAAAAAATAGAATTTTGAGAATCCCATTAGTTCTCTTAGTCTTGCTAAATGATTGAGGGTGACAGGGACAGTGAGAAGTCCAGGAAGTTTGCAAGGCTTTCATTAAGGCTTGTATGGTTTGCCCAGTGAAGTGGGTGCCTCAATCACTGGAGATTGCAGAAGGTACCCCAAGTGAGAAACACATTCTCCAACAATTTCTTTGTCACCATGAGGGCCTCCACCTTGTGACAGGGGATGGCTTCAACCCACCTGGAAAACACATCTACAACAGCAAGAACATGTTAACCCATGCTAGGTGGCAGTTGAGTGAAATCAAGCTGAGGTGCTCAAAATGTCCGGAAAGAGGCCTGAGGGCTCTGGGGACAAAAATAATTTTCCAGAATTATGGGTCTGATAAATCAGAAATTGCTAGTAGACTGTTTTTACAATTTTGTAAAAGTCTCCCCACCAATGTCTATCCATAAATTTGAGTCATCTTAATTGCACCATGGTGGGTGAAGGGATGGAAAAAACAAAAAAGTTGGGTTTGCCAGGGAGCCAGGAAGAACCAAGTGAGTGGCCATCTTGGGGTTCCCAGAGCCCTGATTATTCATTTAATTTCCAGCCATTGTTTTCCCTCCTTAATTTCTCTGATTCAGGAGCAGACTGTCACCATGTTGCAAGGACATCAGGATGGCAAAAGTCTGGCCACGAGGGGTCAGAAGCGAATGGACTTCATCCACAGCTGCTACAATCTTTATAGATTCCGTCACTGCTGCTTGTGCGTCAAGGTCAGCCAGGGCGGTTCCCTGATGCTCAGGTTGTCTTTCTAGTGTGATCCTCAGTTTTGATGACAGCAACATCAGAAGGTAAGGGAATGTCAGTAAGAGCATTGCTTACTTGTAGTGCATTTTTTATTGCACGGAGTTTATATTGGGGTCAGAGAGGATGCAAAAAAAAAAACCCTTATGTTATGTTTCCATAACATCACCAAGTCACGGACGATCCCAAAGGCGTACTGGCTGTCAGATAAATGTTAACGGTTTGTCCTGATAACTGGCCTGTCCTGCTAGGGCCCGAAGCTCCTCTTGTTGGGCCGATTTAGCTTATGGGAGATTTCTTTTCTGAGGTAGTTCAGATTGGGTATAACAGCATCACTGGCTTGAAAATTCGTCTTTTCATTTTTATAGTATAATCCATCAATGAACAGAATTAGGTCAAGATGAGTCAAAGGTGGGGGTCTTATAAATTAGGAAACAGTGTCATGAAATCAGGCATTATTACCTCACGATCATGGGGCTCACCTTCGCTAGGTAGGGGTAGTAACATAGCAGGATCCAGAACATTGCAATGTTTAAGGTGCAGATTAGATGGGGAATGCAGAAGGATCTCATAGGAGGCTAGTTGGCTTGCAGAGAAATGTTGAGTGGATTCAGAGTTAAGGCTTCAGACAGAGTATAAAGCTTGGGAATAAATGTCATGTCCTGGGGTCCAATCTGTTGAGGCTTCCACGACTCTGAAGCTGCAGCTGCATCTGTAGCCTTAAGGCAGTTGGGGTGGACATGAGCCACAGAGTCAAGCCATATGCAGGAGCAGGCAATAGGTGAATGTCTACTGCCACGTTCCTGACTGAGCCAGCGCTCCGAGGGCTTGGTTATCTCTTTCATGCACAAGCAAGGTGAAAGGTTTGAACAGTTAGATGGCTCTGCAGCAGGTGGCTCTTGTAGCGCTTGTTTTATTCTTGTTTACTCATGTTTGTCTTTCCAAGGAAAGGATTTGGGATTGAAAATTTTAGTAGGTTCATGGAGGAAAATTAGGAACCCATTGTCTGCCATCCCCAGCCAGTCCTAGGAATCCATGAGGCTGTTGCTTAGTTGTGGGCCCAGGGAATTCTTGGATTAGCCTAATTCTTTTTGGAGATGGCTGGATTCCTCCAGGGCTTAGACTATGACCCAGCTAATGAACAGTGTCTGGAGATAATTGTAATTTTTCTTAGAGACTTCATGTCCTTCTTCAGATGACTGTTGCAGCAAAGAAGCAAATTATTTTATGGATGCCTCTGGAGTAACGGAGCACAGCAAGAGGTCCTGTATACATCAGGGAGGGTCAATTTCCCGGAGAATTAGAGGCGCTTCACTCTTGGCAAATCACCTGGGAAGAATAAGAAGGGGTGTCAGTGAACCCCCGAGGCGTGACTGTCTGGAACAGTGCTGATTGATCCAAGTCAAACAAACAGATATTGGCTGTTGGGGTCCACAGGGTTGCTGGAGATGGCTGAATATAGGTCTCTAACAGTGACTGTGATTCTGGAAAAACTTGTAACAGAAGGATGTCTAGGTTTGGAACAACTGGGAAACAGGGAATCATTGTGTGGTCTTCTTAGTGGATCCCAATCCTGGACAAATCTCCAACCTGCCCATTAGCTTTCCAGCCTGCGAGATTGGCCTGTTCCAGGGTGTGGTTCCGGCAGGGGTTAGGCCCCTGGGCATTGCAACCTACCGCTGTGGCATGAGGGCTGGTATGGCCTCAGGCTTAATGTACATCGAGGTGATCTAGGTGGAGGCTTACTTGTGTCCACTTGGCATTTTTATAGGCTTTGCACTTTGTATTCTCCCAATGTCTGTTTTGGAGAAATCTCTCAGCCTCGATTAAATCAGGGCTCTTTTGTTGAACTTCTTCCTGTTCTATGTCTAGGACAAACTGCAAGGAACATAAAAGATGAGGTTCAGAAATTCCACGGACAGGTCTGCACTGGAAGCAAAACAGATTAGCTCTTTTATTTTATTTTATTTTTTTAATTCAAGTTAGTTAACATACCACACAGTATTGGTTTCAGGAGTAGAACCCAGTGATTCATCTCTTATATATGACACCCAGTGCTCATTCCAACAAGTGCCCTCCTTAATGCCATCACCTATTTAGCCCATCCCCCACCCACCTCCCCTCCAGCAGCCTTCAGTTTGTTCTCCGTATTTAGGAATCTTTTATGGGGGAGCGTCTGGGTGCCTCAGTTGGTTGGGCATTGGACTTTTGATTTTGGCTCAGGTCGTGATCTCATGGTTTCGTAAGTTCGAGCCCCATGATGGGCTCGGTGCTGACAGTGTGGAGCCTGCTGGGGATTGTCTCTCTCTCTCCCTCCCTCCCTCTCTCTCTTTCTGTTTGCCCCCTCCTCTCTCTCTCTCTCTCAAAAACAAATAAGTAAACTTAAAAAAAAAGAAGAGTCTCTTATGGTTTGTCCCCTTCTGTTTTGATTAGCTCTTTTAATTCAGGGAAGGAGCTCTCTGCCAGACTGATTGAGTAGGGCTGTATCACACAGCAGAAAGGGCTGTTTTATAGCAATGAGTCCCAGAGTCCTCACGCTGGCTGAGATAAAAATGATCTCTGAACTTCATCAGATGTACCCAGGGTGGAAACCTTTTTCCTCTGAGAAATGTATCGTTCCACGAGGGGGTGGGTAGAAAGCATAGCTCCCGTATCAACTAGCGTTTGGTGAGGTTTTCCATCACGATTAATTTTAGTCTCCCTTTGGCTGTTGAGGGGCATTACTGGCAATAGTTTGGCAGAGAAACCCTCGGATCCCTGTCAGCTGTGGGAGGGGCCCGCCTGGGGACCCTTCCTGAAGGTAAATGTGAGGACGCTCCAGAAGAATCCGCATGGGACCCTTGAGGGCAGCCTCTCTCCCAGTGTCCCAGTTGATTAGAGCTCTGACGTTGATCTTTGGAGCAGTATTTTTTTGCAGCCGGCCCCCCTGGCGTTTGCGCTGTGGCAGGCCTAGATGATATTTTGGGTCTCTGGCCTGGGGGTTGTCGGAGCTCTAAAGCTACGGGCTTAGCAGACTTGTGTTCGCATTCTTGCTCAAGGATCCTTTCAAAATGCTCAGCTCTGGTCCCAGATTCAGTCAGGCTGTGGCCTCCCATCCTATTTTCTGCCTTTTGTTCAAGCCACTGCTCTCAGGAGCTAATCCATTTACAAAGAAGGCAGCCAGGGCAGGCCAGGCGACCTTTATTATTGTGTAGCACCCTGAACGCTGCAGAAAGAGAGTTTCCGAGCGGGCTCCAAAGTCGGCCAGGGGTTCATCTCTCTTCTGTGGGTGCATTCAGGGAATAGACCAGTCATGGGGAAGACTTGAGCAATGGCTCGGGAAAGGTCAGTTGCATTTTCAAGCCCTTCTAGGTCAAGGATCTTGAGTATTCTTTGGGGGGCTTGGCCATTTTGCTTCCTGCACAGGCTTCCCCACATCCTACCAACCTGTGCCACAGCAGATAAAGACCCAGCACCCCAGGGTCAGAGGCCCCGACAACGACCCTAAATTCTTCAGAGTCACTTCTGGGGTCCTTCCTTGGTTTAGGAAATTCTTTATAACTATTTTTAGACCAAGGGGCGAAGGATACCTGAGGGGGATGGTGTACAACCTCAGGAGGTTTTATTTTACACAGTGATTGTCTGTCAGCCTCTTCAGAGTGAAAAGGCAGTTCAGACGGAAAATTAGTGGACCGTGAGTGCTTAGGAGGTAAAGGATGGGGGGCTGCAGGGCAAGAGTCAGGTCCCTCCCACCGTCTCTTGTTTTAGGTTCATTTTGCGTCTTTAATTTCTCATTAGCATTTGTAATGAGTAGTTTAATGAAGCTATTTTGGAATCTGGAAGCCTTCTGGAAGCTCCTGTATGCCAATTAGAGGCAGCATTCCTTTCTGTCCGTCCAATTTGGGATCGCTTGCTCTCCAGCATATTTCTTACGTGAACCATCTTGTGTAATTGGAACGTTCCCCACAATGGTCATTGTAATCGAGGTTATTCTTCGTAAAACCCTGCCATCTTAAATGGCCACAACTTCCAGGACTAGAGGTGTTAAACGTAAAATAAGCAGGTGTGCCGGAAGGTGGCACGCTCGCCTCCCAGGACATAAAAGACCGTTTCTTCTAGGAGGCCTTTGGGTTTCCCAGAGCCACATTAATGATCGGGGTGGGGATGGGGTGCGGAGAAAGGACCAAACCCGCAAGCCCCAAGGGATGGGGACGGCAGACAGACTCCAAAGAGGATGGAGCCCTGTCCCTAACCTGTTAGGGTTAGCCCTAACCCTAACAGTTCTGAGGGTGGAGCCCAGGGTCAGAGCTAAGGGCAGGGGTTCTGCACCCCGCGAATCACGGTTCAAAAGGCGAGGGGCTCAGCTCTGAGCAGAACTTCCTGCCAGCTGCCTTGGCTCTGAGCAGAATCCCCCACCAGCTCAAGCTGCAGCTTGTTAAGGAAAGGCAGCTAGACCCAGGGCTCACACTCAAAAGGAACTCTGCAGTGGCCCTCAGACCCTGAGGCCGTCGGCTCCAAGCACCGGGGGGAAACAAGCCCGCGTACCTCATCATCTCCAAATGCCCACTTTGATCCCACTGCTGCCACCGGCATGTTAAACCGAAATCCAAGGGAAAATTCAAAATTCAAAGTTTGGCAGATCTCTTTGGCTTGATCAAATGCTTGGTGAATCAGGCAGCATCTCATCCAGCACATGCAGAGATACTCCGAGGACCCACATAAAGTAGAAGGCGTTTACATACAGGAAGGTAGGGCGAGGAAGTCATTAGCAAAGGAAACAAGAAAGATCCTGGGGGAAAGTAAGAGTTCAGGTGTATGTGGCGAGAGAGAGGAGGGGGGCGCTTCTCACGGGCTGAGCTGCGGCGCTTCCCATTGGCTGGACTTGTTGCCAGGCAACAAGAAATTCTCCCTTCCTCCTGCCCTCCTGCCCTACTGCCCAGCAGGGAGATATGCAAGGTGCCTTTCTTTCCTTTTGGGATAATCCATGACCAGTGGGAGGTGTGGGTCCCTCTACAGGCCTTCCCGACTCCAATCTCACCTGGGGTGCCCCTTATCAATTTTTACAAAATCAAATGAAAGAAAACGAACTGTTGCTATTCACACAAAACTGGATGGATAGGAAAGACGCTAGGTGTGTAAAATTGTCAAAATGACAAAATTATAGTAATGGCAAACTGGTTAGTGGTCACCAGGGTTCGGAGGGAGACACAGGATGCCCCACTTTTACGCTCCCACTAACATTATGAGAAACGGCCTAGGGGATATTTGTAGGGTCGATGGACCCATTCTGTGCCCTGATTGTGTTGATAGCTACACATATCAATACTGTGGTTAAATTCATGGAAGTATATACCAAACTGGAGGCAAATGATAGAATTTAAAAACTGGTGAAATCTGAATAAGATCTACAGTTACTCAACAGTACTGTCAGTGTCTTCATTTTAATTATTATACTACAGTTATAGAAAATATTAACATTAGGGGAAGCTAGGGTCTGGGAACCACCTGTACTAAGTTGGACACTTTTTTTTTCGTCTAAAAGTACTTCAAAATGCAAGGAAACGCTTTTAAATTATAGTAGCTCTTTGATGTTTAAGCAAAATCTCGATATAACAATCAAAGAAGTGAGAAATGCCTCATACCAATGAAAACCTTCAAATAAGTTTTGGAAAAATATTTCTATTCGGTTTCTATCACCTGGTGTCTATGAAAATAACTGTAATCAAAATAAGCCATCACCTGTGAATTTTCCTCTGCATATAACCTGTTCAAAGGTGGACACAGTATTCAGGGTGAATTATTTTTTTAAGAATTTTCTCATGAAAATCTGAAAATATACAAAAAAAAATTGAGACAACCAGACAACGAACACTCAGACACCCCAGCACCTAGATTCTATAATTAATAATTGCATGATTTTGCTTTAATATGATAACTGTTCATCCATTCAGCCCCCTCATCCATTACTATGTCATTTTAAACGTATGTCAACATAACTTCTAGTCATTAGTATACTTTGCCCCTGAAAGCTTCAACATGCATATCATTAGCTAGACTTCAATATTTGTTACTTGTAGAGTTTCTTTGAGGTAAATTTAGAAACCGTGGGATGCAGAGCACTTGGGTGGCTCAGTCGGTTAAGCATCTGACTCTATATTTTAGCTCAGGCTGTGATCTCACGGCTTGTGAGTTTGAGCCCCACATAGGGCTACATGCTGTCAGTGTGGAGCATGCTTGGGATTCTCTTTCTCTCTCTCTCTCTCTCTCTCTGCCCATCCCCACCTCTCTCTCTCTCACTCTCTGTCAAAGTAAATTAAAAAAAAACTTAAAATATATAATAAACAGTGGGATGCAAAAAACAAAGTATATCATCCACAAGTTTTAACAAAATGCATTTACTGCGGAGCTCATATCTCTATCAAGGTGAATATTGCCCTCCCCTTGCAGTTTCTTGAATATTTTGGACAAGTCTGTGTGGGTAGATGCTTTCATTTCTTATAAACACCCAACAGTAGAATTGCTGGGTCATAATAAGACTATGCTAGAACTTTAAGTGGCTTCACCATTTTTATGCTACTACCACATTTGTGAGATTTCCAGTGACGTCTTGTCCATGCTAATGTTGGCTTTTTTTTCTTTATTTTCTTTTGTTTTATTTTATTTTATTTTATTTCATTTCATTTTATTTTATTGTTTATTTTATTTTGTTTTGTTTTGTTTATTTTACTTTATTTTGTTTTGTTGTTTATTTTATTTTGTTTATTTTATTTTATTTTATTTTATTTTATTTTATTTTTATCGTGGAAAGGAACACTTGCTATGAGATTTACCCCCTTCAATGTTCACATACATTATTGTTGCCTGTACGTACCACATTGTACGGAAGATCTCTGGAACTTTCCACCTTACCTCACTGAAATGTATGCCTGTTGATGATCAACTCCCCGACTTCTCCTCCCCACAGCCTTGACAATCACCACTCCACTCTTTGATTCTATGAACTTCACTGTTTTTGATTCCTCGTGTAAGTCGAATCATGCAGTATTGGTTCTTCTGGGACTAGCTTATTTCACGTCTGCTAATGTCCTCAGCATTCATTCAGATTGTCGCGTGTTACAGAACTTCCTTCCTTTTTAGATCTGATAGTGTTCTACTTCAGGCAAGATACATGTTTCTTTTTCCATTCATCCATAGATCAATATTTAGATTGTTCCCACATTTTGGTTATTGTGAAGAGTACTGCACGAACACATAGGGCTAATACCACCCGGAGACCCTGTTTTCACTTCTTTCGGATAAATACCCAGAAGTGGAATGGCTGGATCTTCTGGTAGGTTCTCTTTTTGAGGCCCCTCTAAACTGTCTTCCACAGCAGCTGCACCATTTTGTATTTCCAACAGTGTTCGATTTCCAATTTCTCCTCCTCAGCCACACTTGCTTTTGGATTTTTGACAACAGCCATCCTGGCAGGTGCGAAATGGTATCTCATGTGGTTTTTGATTTGCATTTCCCTGATGAGTGACACTGAACATTTTTTTCAAATGCCCATTGGCCACTGGATGCCTTCTTTGAGTAATGTTTTGAACATTAGCTATTGTAGGAGCTATTGAATGAAATCCCATTGAGTTTTTTTTTTTTAATATGAAATTTATTGTCAAATTGGTCTCCATACAACACCCAGCGCTCATCCCGACAGGTGCCCTCCTCAATGCCCATCACCTATCCTCCCTGCCCTCCCACCCCCCCATAAACCCCCAGTTTATTCTCAGTTTTGAAGAGTCTCTTATGGTTTGCCTCCCTCCCTCTCTAACTTTTTTTTCCTTCCCCTTCCCCATGGTCTTCTGTTAAGTTTCTCAGGATCCACATAAGAGTGAAAACGTATGGTATCTGTCTCTCTCTATATGACTTATTTCACTTAGCATAACACTCTCCAGTTCCATCCACGTTACTACAAAAGGTCAGATTTCATTCTTTCTCATTGCCAAGTAGCATTCCATTATATATATACAAACCACAACTTGAAATCCCATTGAGTTTTACCCTGCATTTCACTGGTAATTCATAACGGTGAGCATTTTCATGCGCTTATTGGCTATTTGTACCTCTTACTTTGTGATGTGTCAGTTCAAATATTTTGCCCATTTTTATTACAGTTGTTTGCTATTTTGTACTTGAGTTTTAGGACATGGCATTTTCCACATTATATATGATGAATGACCATTTTTTCTCTGTTTTTAATAGAGTGAGGTGCTGTTTCTTTGAAACACTGTAAGACTCCTGAAGAAACTGGGCAACCTATCTTGTCAAATCTCTCCAAGAATCTTCTGACGCTTTTTGGACTGTTGACAGTCTTAAAAAATAGATTATCTGAGGGCATTTGGATGGCTCAGTTGGTTAAGAATCCAACTCTTGATTTTGGCTCAGGTCATGATCTCAACGGTTCATAAGATTGAGCCCCGTGTTGGGCTCTGCACTCACAGAGAGGAGCTGCTTGGGGTTCTCTTTCTCCCACTTCCTCTGTTTCAAAATAAGTAAATCAGTAAATAGTTAAAAAAACAGATTACCTGAAATTCACAGTTTGTTTTTGTTTTGTTTTGTTTTTGCGGGAACTAAAGATAAGAAAAACTACAATACACACAACAAAGATGCAGATCAGGAGGAAATAATAGGGACATCTTGGAGCTTTCTATTCAAACAAAATGAAAGACAGGAAAATAATTCATATGGTGTAAGGAGGAAGCAGGAATGCCCCCTGGAATTGGTATTCCCAAGCTGGCAAACACGTATGCCAGCATTCCATCCTATTCACTGTGATCACCCCATTTTACAAAAGAGAAAACTGAGGCACTGACAGGCCCAGTGACTCACCCAAATTTTAATAATGAAGAAGTGGCCAAGTCAGGATTTGGTGCCTGGCTTGTTCCCAGTTCCGCGCCCTTACCACCAACCTTGGCCACATATCCTTGGTTTTCCCAGTACGTATTCTCTTTTTCTGGCAACAACACTGAAGATTTTCTCTAAGGAATAATCTTTGTCTCTAGTTTCCAAGAAAGTATCCTGCTGGGGGCCTGGAGGAACTGAGAGCCTGGCCTCACTTCCAAGAACGCTTGTCTCCCTGACCACATTGACTTATTCTGCCATGATTGCATCACACGGCCAAGCAAAGGGGCCAGTGACACACTACGGGTGTTTATTGTATTGGCTGAAGCGAAAGCTCACACCTTTCATTGGGATTGTAGCTGTGACAACTAAGTTCTGGAGTCGCTAGGACCCCATGGAGGAGAAGAGAGAGCTTCAAATGAAGCCAACACTAAGGAAAGAAGAAATACACAGTGAACAACACATTTCTAAGCACCTGGGCCCATGTGGGTCTGGAGCCATTACCCTTGGCCTTTTCAGTATCATGAGCCTGTAAGTTCTGTTTCTCGTAAACCGGTTTGAGTTGATTTTTTCTCACTTTCTGTCACCAGTACTGCCTATTCCACACCTGTGACACCAAGACTGTTCGTATGAGTCACAAACTTTGATAACCTCATTTTTTCTCTTTACCCATGAAGATCAGTGTCATGGAGAACTCTGGAGAACACAGTCCAGCATCCCTGAGAGTAGTCCCAGCCAATGGCGGACGCATTACGTCTCGGGTCCAAATTCACTCGATATCCAGGCTGCGATTGTGGGCGGAGTTCCTTTGAGACTTTCTTCTCTGCCAAGAGCAGCAGACCTAAGGGTCCTCAGCAGAGGGCTCCACAGGAACCACTGCAGGGGGAAGGGGCTTGTCTCATGTCACAGGGCTATACGGCTACTTGGTGGCATGGCTGTGAAGACATCCACCAGTGCTCTGCTCTGGTCACACATGAGGATTGTGTGGTCCTTCAGCAACTGTGTAGCTCCAGCCCAGCCATGTCGTCACCCACCTGTGGCCTGTCCACATGGACACCGTGGTCCAGCCCTCCTGCCTGCAAGGGTTTCCTGTGCCCTCTGCACACTCACACACACCCACCTGCCTCTGTGCCCCAGGCATGCTTCCCACTTCTCAGTGACTGCAGATCAACTCTGACCCCAGGAAACCCATGATGGCTGCCATCCGGCAGGTGCAACGGTAACTTGTCCAGTGAGCTCGGCATCCCAGCCTTGGGGCGGGGTCCTCTGTCGAGTCTGTCTGCCTTGCATGCTCTCCCTCCACCCTAAAGTGCCTTCCAGAGTTTCGTATCTTACAGTTACTTTTTGGTCGTATTTTAATAATTAAACTTCAACTGTTTGAATCACCTTGTGCTTTCAGTCTCGTGATGGTAACAGGACTGACACACGGGGCAGATGACTGGCTGAGGGCTGCTCTCAGGGTGGTAAGGGGCTCCCAGCCGGCATTCAAACTGGGTTTAGGCATTTTCCCTCAGGAGTCATTGCTTGAGACCATGCCTGCCACGGTGTGCTGGAGGGACAGCTGCAGAAGTTCTGCTCCTTTGGCCTTGAGCCTGGGCCGCCTCCATGGACACAGGAGGTTTGGGTTGTGGTTGGTAAAGGGTGGGGTTGGAGGGCAGGGCGGACAAGGAAAGCAAAGGGTCAGGAGAGCCATGCTAACAAGTTCATCCATCGCTGCTTTGCTGCCCCGCCCTCAGGGCCAAATGAGGAACGCGCATACCAGGACGAGGGTCCTAGAGCCGGGTGATGAAGTGAATCTTCTAGAACGCAGGGTTCTTCTGATTGTCCTGTGCCTCTGGGGTGGAGTTGAACAGGGGAAACCAAGCCCACGGGGCAAGGCTGGCCTTGAATTGTGGGCCACACTTGGGAGCGTGCGGTAGTGAGCCAGCCCTTCCGGACGCCCCTGTTCTGTAAGATAGAAGTGGGCATCCCAGAGCCATGACTCATTCTTCATTGAGAGAGGATGAACAGAACCCAGAGGAGGGGCTAGATGAAGACAAAATGCCTCTCTGTCACCACGGTTGTCTCAATTCCCCAAGAAGGGGCCGGATGTGGGTGTGGACCCCACCCAGAAGCACCTGTAGTTGTCTGGAACCCAGCCTATGTGCACCAACAGGTAACGTGGACACAATGCTATTTGAGATTCTGATTTCAGTCACGTAGGAAACTATTTTTGCCCTTTTCAAAAATGTGCACTTTAGAGAACCTGGCCATGCTACTCGCATTGTGAATTGGACAGATTATTCCAGACCCTTAGAATCTAGATCTTAATATGAGAATGGAAAACAAAGAAAGCAACTTGTTTTTCCCAAAATGCTCTATTAAAGAAGGCTATTTCTTTTTTTTTTTTTTTTTTTAATTTTTTTTTTTTCCAACGTTTATTTATTTTTGGGACAGAGAGAGACAGAGCATGAATGGGGAGGGGCAGAGAGAGAGGGAGACACAGAATCGGAAACAGGCTCCAGGCTCCGAGCCATCAGCCCAGAGCCTGATGCGGGGCTCGAACTCACGGACCGCGAGATCGTGACCTGGCTGAAGTCGGACGCTCAACCGACTGCGCCACCCAGGCGCCCCTAAAGAAGGCTATTTCTATTCAGGGGCTCTGTCCATTGACATCGGAATGCATCATGTGCCGTATCAGGGCCGTGTTGGTTTGCATTCAGCAAACAGTGACCACACACGTGTCTTGTGCCTCATACTGTGTGAGGCCCTGGGATGCATAAGGGAATAAGCCTCCTTGTCTGGCCTGAAAATCATCTCTTCCAGCCAAAGAGGTGCACAGAATGCATTGAGACCATTCCAGACATCAATAAGAGAATGCAAAGGGTATAGGGAAGGTGGAGTTGTGAATTCTATACCTAATTGCAATAGATTGGCAGAAAAAGAAAATTTCAGGTAAGCATTTAAAAAATACAATTTCAAAATAAAATTAAATTAAAAATTGAAAATTAAATTAAATTAAATTAAAAATAAATAAAAAATACAAATTTCTGGGGTGCTTGGGTGGCTCAGTCAGTTAAGTGTCCAACTTCAACCCAGGTCATGATCTCACAGTTTCATAAGTTCAAACCCTGCCCCGGGCCCTGTGCTGACAGCACAGAGCCTGCCTCGGATTCTGTCTCCCTCTCTCTCTGACTCTCTCTCTCCCCAAAATAAATAAACATTTAAAAATAAAAAATAAAAAATAAAAATTTTTGCAACTCAACATCAAAAGACAAATAACCCAGAGGAGCTGAACAGACATTTTTCCAAAAAAGACATCCAGATGGCCAACAGACACATGAAAAGAGGCTCCACATCACTCATCATCAGGGAGATGAGAATCAAAACCACAGTGAGATACCACCTCCCACCTGTCAGAGTGTCTAAAATCAACAACACAAGAAATAACAAATGCTGGTGAGGATGTGGAGAAAAAAGAACTCTCATGAACTGTTGGTGGAAATGCAAACTGGTGCAGCCGCTTTGGAAACCAGAATAGCGCCTCCTCAAAAAGTTAAAAATAGAACTACCCTACAATCCACGAATACCACTACTGGGTATTTACCCAAAGAAAACAAAAACACTAATTCAAAACAGTATACGCACCCCCATGTTTATGGCAACTATTATTTACAATAACCAAGATATGGAAACGACTCAATAGGTAAATGGATAAAGAAGAAGGGGCACACGCACACACGCACACACATGCACACACATGCACACGCACACACACCCACACATGCACACACACACACTGGAATATTACTCAGCCATAGAAAAGAATGAGATCTTTCCATTTGCAATTGGAAATTCCATTTCCAATGGCCTGGGAATAGATTATACTAAATGAAATGAAATAAGTCAAACAAAGGCAAATACCATGTGATTTCAGTTACATGTGGGATCTAAAAAGACACACAAATGAACAAACAAAACGCAGAAACAGGGGCACCTGGTAGCTCAGTCTGTGAAGCGTCCCACTCTTAATTTTGGACTCAGGTCATGATTTCATGGTTCATGAGTTCGAGCCCCATGTTAGGCTCTGCACTGACAGCCAGAGCCTGCTTGGGATTCTCTCTCTCCCTCTGTCTCTTTACCCCTTCTCTCTCCCTTGTGTGCTCTCTCTCTCTCTCTCAAAATAAAGAAATAAACTTTAAAAACAAAAAGCAGAAATAGACCCATAAACACAGAGGACAAACTGATGGGCCCAGCGGCGAGCAGGGGATCGGCAAAATGGGTGAAAGGGAGTGAGACACCAAGGCTTCCGGTCTGGGCGTGAACAAGTCACGGGGATGAAAAGCACAGCGTAGGGAATGTCGTTAATGGCATTTTAAAAGTGATGTAAGGTGACGGACCGGCTACAGCCGTGGCGAGCACAGCATAACACAAGGACTCGTCAAATCACTGTGTCGTGCACCTGAAACTAACGTGACACTGTGTGTCCACTGGCCTTCAATAACAAAGTGTGAATTTCTGCTACTGTACATCCTGCTGGTTAACTTTATGTGGCAATTGGGAGCACATGTTTGGATGATGCTATCATTGGACTCGGTGAACTCAGAGTGAGGAGATCGCCCTGTGTGATGTGGGTGGGCCTCACCAGTCAGCTGAACGTCAGGATAGAACAAAAAGACCAACCTCTCTCGGGAAAGAGGGAATTCTTTTTTTTTTAATTGTTTATGCTAATTTATTTATTTTGGGGGGGGGGGAATGCATGAGCAGGGGAGGGGCAGAGAGAGAGAGGGAGAGAGAGAATCCCAAGCAGGCTCCACACTGTCAGCACAGAGCCCGACGTGGGGCTTGAACCCACGAACCGTGAGATCATGACCTGAGCCAAAATCCAGAGTTGGACGCTTAACGGACTGAGCCCCCCAAGTGCCCCAGAGAGAGAGGGAATTTTGCCAGCAGACAAGCTGCACACTTTATCTGCATGATGAGCTGTCTTGGCTCTTGAGCCTCCTGGCCAAACTACAGATGAGGATTTGCCAGACTCCATAATCACATGAGCCAATTCCTGATAATAAATCCCTTTATGTTATATACGAGCAGACACACACCCTCTCCGTCTCCATTGGCTCTGTCTCCAGAGAACTCTGACTAACACTCATCAGGAAGTGACCAAGGTTCACGTGACGCCTCCCTCCCTTATCCGCAGCTCCGCTTTCCACAGTTGGAGTTACCTGCAGTCGACCACAGTCTGATCCGTCCACCACAGATGGTCCTCCTTCTGACTTGCCCTCAGGAGGTCACCAGGCTACATCAAAACGCCTACATCCCTCATCCTAATCATTTCATGCACGATGTGGGCAGTCTATCGTCTCACACCATCACAAGAAGAGCAGGCACAGAACCTTAAGATATTTCGAGAGAGAGACCGAGACCACATTCACATAACCTTATTACAGGGTGTTGCTATGATGGTTCTATTTTGTTGTTAGTTATTGCTAATCTCCTGCTGACCCATATGTGCCTGACCCATAAATTAAACTTCATCATAGGTGTGTTTGCATAGGAAAAATCACAGTACGTATGGGGTTTTGGTACAGTCCATGGTCCCAGGCATCTCCTGGGGGTCTCAGCAGATCCCTTGGGGACACGGGGAGCCTGTTTGTTCATAATATGAAACGTGTCTTGTGCTTCCCAGTCTGAAACAATTCTGGTACAGAACAAGTCTCATACAGCAATCCAGGAAAGAAAAAAAAATAAATGAACAAATGGGTACTCGCGTCTCACGGTGCATTCACACAGTGGCTGCCTGCATGCGTTACTGTCGTGTTTAATCCGTTAAAGGCAATATCCAGCCTCTGTATGAAAATATAAATTACCCGAAGGTAGTCCTTTGCCAACATAGCATGAGTAAATGGTGAGCAATACGGGTAGAAAAGCGGGAGACAAAAAGGCGCATTTTAAAGTGCAGTTTATTCTAATGCGGTACATCTTTACAAAGATGCTCCTTCACAGGAAACTCCAAGTGATTACAGTGGGGATGTCCTTTTAAGACCAGAAACATTGCAGCGTTTGGTAGGAAAAAGACCCGGCAGCCTTAGCACCGTCACCATCCTGCGGATCACATGTTCATTGACCACAAATCGCAGAGAGCCGTGCGCGGAGGGGTATGGTCTGGAATCGGGCGTTCAGGTCGGGCTCAACCACATTCCATCTCTGGATGTGGTCTAGGGTACTTACTTCATTTCTTTTACCCATGATTCTCCCCTATCGGTACATAAAGGCAATAACAGATATTTTGTTATATGAGGTCTTAAAAGGATTCAGCGTGAGCATGCCTTTCAAAACTATAGTGGAAAGAAAGACAGCATGCAAATTTTAATCATTATTGTCACGAGGTACCTTCGAAGGTCCAACAGTGAGTGTTTGGAATATAAATAGGGGTTATAGTTGAAAGTACCAGAGTAGATGTACTGTTCTGGTTTGTCCAGTAAAATCAAATGAGTAATTCATTCATATGAATGAATGATCGTGCAGAGTGGATTGTGGAGGCTGAGAAGTCCCACCTCGACAGGCAGCAAGCCGGAGACCCAACAAGGGTGATGGTACGGCTCCAGTCCAAATGTGAGACAAAGGCAGGATGCCCCAGATCAAACCCAGTCAGGCAGAGACTCTACCTTTTGTTCTCTTCGGGCCCTCAGCTGATTAGATGAGGCCCACCACACTGGAGCAGGCATTTGCTTTACTCAGTCTATTGATTCAGACATTAACCTCATCCAGGAACATCCTTGCAGATATACCCTGAATCATGTTTCTCCAATGTCTAGGCAGCCCGTGATCCAATCAAAGTGACATGTAAAGTTAACCATCCCAGGGGGTTAGTGCTCTGAGACATACAGACTCCCAGGGATATCTTGAAGTCAACGTATCTGCAGAGACAGTTAAGCTCTGTCTTCCTTGACTTGTAGTAGATGCCCTGCCTGTCCTTCCTCTTCTGTCCCATCAGTCTCTGTTTCTTTGCATATGGATAATACTCAGCCCTTCTAATAATCCAGGCCCCAGTTGAGGCTATGCTATATGTTGGCCATAGAAACACAAGTCCCTGAATCCTGTTTTCTCTTCAGAGGGACATGTCTGTGCAAAAAGGTCATTTTGAGAGCCAAGGATAATTTGTAAAATAAGAAGTATGTTTAAAACTACAAAATAGGGGCGCCTGGGTGACTCAGTCGTTTAAGTATCCGACTTCAGCTCAGATCATGACCTCACGGTTCATGAGTTCGAGCCCTGCGTCAGTCTCTGTGCTGACAGCTCAGAGCCTGGAGGCTGCTTCACATTCTGTGGCTCCCTCTCTCTCTGCCCCTCCCCCACTCATGCTCTGTCTCTCTCTCTCTCTCTCTCTCTCTCTCTCTCTCAACAATAAAAAAAACATTTGAAAATTTTCATAAAAAATAAAACAAATAAAAGTATAAAATAAAGCAAAAGGAATAATAATAAAGGATACGATAAAAATAACTAAAATTTTAACATGTTAAAAAAAAAAAAACCTTGAAAGCTCTGATCCAGTGAAAATCCCAGCAAGTTATTTTACAGATATTGACAAGCTGATTCTAAAGTTTACATGCAGGCAAACGATCCGGGATAGCCAGCACAATATTGACAAAGAAAAGCGAAGTGGGAAGACTGGCATTGCCTGACTTCGAGACTTACTGTAAAATTACAGTAATCAACACAGTGTGATATTGGTGAAAGAATAGGGAAATAGATCAGTGGCATAGAATAGACCACCCAAAAGTAGATGCCTTCCCACCCCAGGAAATACAGCCAACTGGTCTTTGAAAAAGACAACACAACTTTGAAAAGACAACACAATGGAGCAAAGATGGTCTTTTCCGCAAATGGTCCTGGAACAACGGGACATCTACATGCAAACAAATAAATCTAGACACAGATCCTACACCCTTCACAAGAAATAATTCAAAATGGGTCACAGACCTAAGTGTAAAACACGAAACTCAAAAATGCCCAGAAGTTAACATAACAGAAGCCTAAAGAGCCTTGGGAAGGGCAATGGTTCTTTATCTAAAACATCAAAGATATTATCCACGAAAGAAATCGTTGATAAGCTGGACCTTATTAACATTTAAAAATTCTGCTCTGTGAAAGACAATATCAAGAAAAATAGAAGATAGTCCACAAACTCGTAGAAAATATTTGCAAAAGACACGTTACAAAAGACTGTTATCCAACATATACAAAGAACTCTTACAACTAAACAACAAGAAAACGAATAAGAGCATTTTTAAAATGGGCCAAGACCCATAACAGAAATCTCACCAAAGAAGGTATACAGATGGCAAATACAGATGTGGAAAGATGTTCAACATCATTTGTCAGGAGGGAAATGTAAATTAAGACCGCAATGAGATATGACTCCATACCTATTAGAATGGCTGAAATCCAGAACACTCACAACACCCAATGCTGGCGAGGATAGGGAGCAACAGAAACTCTCAGTCGTTGCTGGTGGGAATTCAAGATGGTCCACCACACTGGAAGCCAGTTTGGTGGTCTCCTACAAAACTAATAATACTCTTATCATAGAATCCAGCAAACTCCCTGGTATTTGCTCAAAGGACTGGAAAACTTATGTCTACAAAAAACCTGCACATGAATATTTATAGAAACTTTATTCATAACTGCCAAAACTTGGTAGCAACTAAAATGTTCTTCAGTAGCTGAGTGGGTAAATAAACTGGAACATCCAAACAGTGGAATGTCACTTAGTGCTAAAAAAAGAGAGAGAGAAAAAATAAGCTATCAAGCCATCAAAAGATATGAAAGAATCTTAAGTGCATGTTACTAAGTAAAAGAAGCCAATGTGAAAAGGCTACATATTATATGACTTCAACTCTACAACATTCTGGAAAATGGAAAAATTATGGACATTAGAAAGCTCAGTGGTTGCTGCAAGGGGTAGCGTAGGGAGAAGTGAATAGTCAGAGAGGCTTTTTAGGGCAGTGAAAATACTCTGTATGATATTGTAATGATGGATACATGTCGTTATGCTTTTGCCCAAACTCCTAGAATGTACAACACAAAGATTGAGCTCTAAGACAAACTCTGGACTCTAGGTGATCACAATGTGTCAGTGCAGGTTCCACAATCATAACAAATGTACCCCTCCCATGGGGGATGTTCACGGTGGGGGAGGCTGTGTATGTGTGGGGTCAAGGAGTATATGGGAAATCTCTGGACCTTCCCCTCAGTTTTGCGCTCAAAAATAAAATAAGTACAATAAAACTGCTCTAAAAATAAAATATTACCAAAAAAACCAAAAACCTAAAAGCTCTGTAAAAAATAACACACAAGTAACGCTTAATGCATATCTTACACTTTTGAAATTGTCTATCATCCCCAAGGCACGTGACCCTAATGAGTAAACACAACGAGTTTACCACACTGAGCAAACAACAGCTACACACAACCCAGCGAACAGATTTGTCATTGAGCTAATCAGTCCACTCAAAGGAGCAAATTACCATTTTGCTTCATGTTGCTAATTTTTATGTTGTAGCTCCGAATTAATCCATAACGCCAACAGTAAAGAGGAAACTTTGCCTTAGAATTTTGTTAGACCTAGAAGAATCTACTTCAGCCTCCTAAGGAAGAGTCTTGGTCCCAGACAAATTATTAAGATATTCACAGCAGTTCAGGTGAGGACCACAGCCAATCAGCACACACCATGCTCACTGTGCCATTCCTGCATCTGTCTGTGAACGTACCAAGAATGCTTGGGATTAACCTAGTTATCTGGATTCTCAAACCATTTCTCTCTTCTTTCAAATTGGAAGCTTCTCTGATTAAAGATGACCTGTCAGAACTGGTGCTCTCTCCTTGCCATCTCCAAGCACTTACTCTCTTCAGGGTCCCTTGAGTCACCTTGAAGACATCTGTGGCTCCAGAATCTAAGTGTGAATCCCTTGTTCAAGGCCAGTCAAGGTGTCTAAGGAGACATAAATGGAAGGATGGAGGACAGAAAGATGGAGGATGGAATGACAATAAGATGGATGGATGGGTGGATGGATGGATGGATGGATGGGTGGATAGGTGGGTGGATGGATGGATGGATGGATGGATGGATAGGTAGGTGGATGGATGGATAGGTGGGTAGATGGAGGGGAGATAAAGCTATGGTTTGTGAGACTGTAGTTTTGGGGAACCATGGTAGCTCCTGCAAGCATGGTGTTGACCACTTGTAAGGACCAATTACATACAGGGTAATTGTGCTGAGCACCTTTTATTTATTATCTTAAGGAATCGTCACAGGAATCCCATAAAAGAGTTACCATTATTTTCCCTAAACTTCAAAAAGCACAGCCTTTTGGTTATTAAATAAAGGATCTGTACCTTGTATCCTTGTCTGTCTAGCCAGAAAGCTGTGGTCTTGACCTCATCCTTCTGCAGCCATACAGGATAGATAGAGCCCGTTGGTTACGAGTCAGTTTTTATCTAAGGGCATAAAGCTTTTCTCATCTCTGATTAGTCTACTGTTACTGCCTCGCAAAGGGAGGTTTTGTTTTCTCCCCACATTCGCCCTGGAAAATCCTTCTTTAAACGATGTTTTCACTCAATCTCTTGCTGAGGCTACTTCCCTAGGCTCTGGTGCCAGAGGCTCTGTTGTTTGTAAGTAGTTCTCACTTATGATGAGCCAGATTCTGGGCTGTACAAGCATTAGGCTCATTTGATTCTTCCACCACCTTGATTAGATCGGTGTTATCACCCCCCTCCGTTTACTGAGTGAACAAACAGAGGCTCACATGAGGTTTCTGTCCACAGCATGCACAACTGACGTATCCAAGATTTGATCCCAGGGTTTGTCTTTCCCTAGAAATTATGCCATCAACCCCTGTGCTTGGAAAGAGAGTGGCGGGTCTAGCTGAGGAGTAGATAAATGTTGCCCCCTGCCAAGAACTGGTCAATTTTTTTGTCTCCAGCACTGGCACATGGAGACAACCCATCCCATTTCTAATGTATGGTAAACTGTCAGAGTTACTAAGACAAGCCATTAGAATCATCCAGCATATGTTTTTTTTCCCCCCAGACCAGGCTCATGGAACCATCTTTGTTTCTGGTTGGAATGCCATTTAGATGTTCCCACAGGACAAGAACACGTGGAAAGAATAGGACACAAATGTTCCAGAAATGTTCCAAATTAAACACTGTGGTAGGAACGTCAGCAGAAGAAAAAATCAGTTTCTTCCACTGTCTCTGATGTTCCTTCCACTGAACACCTTCTTGAAAATATTGCCTCATAAAGAGCCAAGTATGACTTTGTCTTTCTCCTGAAAACCAGTGGAAATATCTGAGCTACAGACTGGCCATGGGCAATAGGACCTCTCCAATCATTCAATCCCATTATATCCTGCTAACCTTTGGAAGATAATGCTCCAAATATATTTATGTCCTGTCCGTGTTCTCTACACAGAGTGCACGTTGAATAAGGCTTCCAAAACTTTCCAAATCTTACATTTTCATTTCTTACTGTTCCTGTGGTCTCTCTGTCAGGGAGTTGTAATGACAGTGGATGATAAAACGCCAGAGGTAAACGATAAAGCAAATAGGCTTTTAATTTGCATTTTTTGGAAGATCACACACAACACACCCAGCGTCCGTGCATCCCAAAATCATCACTGATGGTCTGAATGTGCCAATAATTTATCACCTGCACAGCTCTGCTGCAAAATCTATAAGAGAAATGGAAAATGTATTTTTCTGCTCTGGTAGCAAGAAAATCAATCTATGGCTGCTTGACAGATTCTGATCTTATGATTTAGGTGTCCTTAATCAGAGAAGGCTCATGAAGGGAGAGCAAAGTGCATTGGAATAATAAGGAAGAAACCTGGGGCCACAGAAAAGTTGCTCCAAGCCAAGTTGCCCAGCGCCATCTCTCAGAGCCACCGGGGAGGAAAAAGAGCGGCTACCTTCAACCCTGAGAACCTGGGGACCAGTCCTCACTCGGGCACCTGCATGCTCAGCAGGTGACTGCGAGTGCATTGACCACACGCAGTTTCCACGTTGTCTATAAACTCTTGATATTGATTATGACCTCACAGGGCTTTCTGATGATGACACAACACGTTGTAAGTGATTCAGCAATATAACGCATTCGAGTTTGTGAACGCATCGCAATTAGTACACGGCAGCTTCTACATTCCCTCCGCGCCTCAAGGCTTTTCCAGCAATGCTGGCTTCCAGAGCAAACTCCTTCCCTTTGCCTAAGAACACATTTTTGCTAACCTGGAAACACGGGAGCTGGTCAGTCACCTGCTCTGGAGATATTTGCTCTATTTAGTCTCTATCTGTGGGCTGCTTCTTCCAATTTTCCCTAAGCTGTGCCGAGTGCTTAAGCCATAAACACAGAAAGAAGTGAGAAACTTTGTTCCCATAACACTTTTTTCTATTTAAATTCAAGTTAGTTAACATACAGTGGAGTTTGGTCTTTAGGAGTAGAACCCAGGGATTCATCTCTTACCTATGACACCCAGTGTTCATCGTGACAAGTGTCCTCCCTTAATGCCCATCCCCCATTTAACCCATCCCCCCACCCCCCTCCCCTCCAGCAGCCCTCAGTTTGCTCTCTGCATTTAGGAGTCGCTCATGGTTCTATGCTCTGGTCGCATGTTGTGGTGGGCAGAGAAACCCAATCGTGGTGTCGCGGAGAAAACCAGGACACCCTGGCCACACCAAGCACACGCCTTCACCCCTTCACCTCATGTCTGACCTTTCTCCTGCAGCCCGAGCTTGAGATGCAGTACAAAATTCATCAAGTTATTTATAAGGTAAGAACGAGATAAGACAGTCAAGCATTGTGTGTACATGCTTCACACAGCTGTGCAAATATTAACAAAGGAGCTTTCTGAATCTAACTCAATGCAGAAATTATAATGTTCATCCTTGAATGAGTGAGCACCAGGGAGGTCCCTAAGTACCCTCTTTCCCCGCAAAAGGTGGGGAAAAGCACTTGTATAAAGAAGATATTTGCATACTGTCCACACTGAGGGATAGCTGTGACTGTCAGAATGGCAATAATACTTGGATATTTGCAAAGAGGAATGAAAAATAGATGAAGGCAGAGAAGTATTTTTCTCCTTTAAAGAGAAACTTTTTCCGGTAGCTGAAGGCAATGACGGGGAAGGCTCTTTTCAATCTGTGCGTTACCTCTGCTGAGAAGATATCAACCACCTATCAGAATTGACCAGAAAAAAAAAAATCAAACCAGGTTCTCTTTGCCTTCAGGGACTGGGCAGAAAGGTGAACTGCACAAAAGGAGATGCGGTTCAAGAAGTGAGGTCTGTGCAGACACTAGAGGCACAGCCCCGTCCACTGGGCCCCTTTTGGATGGGAGTCCAAGGGCCACCAAAGCTGCCCGTCTCTTTGCAAGGAAAGCAAGAAACTTTGATGAATAATATTTCATGGCCGGTTGGAACTTAAACACACAAACAATATATTTAAATGTCAATGTAAACCTTAAAAAATAAAACATGAGAGGGGCGCCTGGGGGGCTCAGTCGGTTGAGCGCCCGACTTCGGCTCAGGTCATGATTTCACGGTTTGTGGGTTCGAGCCCTGCATCGGGCTCTGTGCTGATGGCTCAGAGCCCGGAGCCTGCTTCCGATTCTGTGTCTCCCTCTCTCTCTGCCCCTCCCCTACTCGTGCTCTGTCTCTCTCTCTGTCTCAAAAATAAAACAGGAGAGCAAAACCGATGCATCTGAGGGCCATATTTATTCTCTGTCTAAACCCTAATGAAGGTAGAGTGTTCAAGGACTCCCGACTTGGAGCTCCACCATTACCTACGCAAGAGAGCAGTAATGACTACGCTGAAGACCAGTCAGCTAATGCAACTTGTATGTGTCTGTAAAGGTATCTACACTTAATCACTTGGCTAACAGCTATTGCACAGTGCATTCGGTTCTTTCCAATGGGTCATTGTGTTGGCTATTCTCTTAAATACGAGTTACTCAACTTCTTCAGTGTAAGGAAAGGGAAGCTTACCAGCATCCCTGGGAACTGAGAGTGGTGTGCCCTGTTTGAACCACCAAGGAGAAGGCACAAATGAATGCCTGCATTGTGTGAAGCAGAACTTCCCAGCCACAGAGCGTGTCCACACCACGTACCACGTTCTGAATCAGGCCGGGCTTGTCCTATGGCCACGAGGAGCCGTGCTGACATTAGTGCAAATCCTCCCTTTACACCAGCAGAATTTCCCATGTTACGTAGGTATTGTAGGTACGGTGGTTTGGACCTACGCTCTCCCACATGGTAGGTACCAGCCACTATCGTTGTGACAATGCCTACTGAGCATTTGCAACGTGTGCCATCCAAATTGAGATGCTCTGTAGTGTTAAATGTACCTCGGATTTCAGGGGCACCGGCGGCGGTGGGGGGGGGCTCAGTCAGTGCAGCGTCTGACTCCTGCTGTCGGCTCAGGTCATGATCTCACGATTCATGGATTGAGCCCCGCACCCGACTCTGTGCTGATAGCACTGAGCCCACTTGGGATTCTCTCTCTTCCTCTCTCTTTACCCCTCCCCTGCTTGCTCTCTCTTTCTGTCTCTCTCAATATAAACAAAAGAACGCTTTAAAAAAAGTACACCATATTTCTAAGTCTCAGGGTGAGAAAAGAATGTAAAGTAACTTATTAATACTTTTTATATTGATTATATAATAAAATGATAATATTTTGTGTACATTGAGTTCAATAAAACATATTCTTTAAATTTACCTGTTTCTCTTTTTTTTTTTTTTTAATTTTTTTAACGTTTATTTTTTGAGAGACAGAGACAGAGTTTGAGCTGCAGAGGGGACAGAGGGTGGGGGGAGTCACAGATTTTGAAGCAGGCTCCAGTCTCCAAGCTGTCAGCACAGACCCCGACATGGGGCTCGAACTCATGAACCATGAGATCATGACCTGAGCCGAAGTCAGACGCCTAACCGACTGAGCCACCCAGGCGCCCCTCTCTTTTGTTTTTTAACAAGGCTATGAGCAAATTTAATATGAGTAATGGTCTCTTTATATTTTTATTGGACATGTCTGGTTACACCAAAGACTAGAAACACAAAGCAATTGCAGTGCTGACAATCAGAGTAGCAAGCTACAACGGTCATTGCCAACTGCTCCTAAAGGTGAGTACACACTAATGAGACCATCAAAAAGAAATAACGCAGCAGATTAAATGGAGAAGCATGGTTCTGAGCAGGTACCTGAAGACCAACATTTCATGTAATGATCTAAATGTGTGTGCATCAGAGCAGTCATAGATAAATAAGGGGCACCTGGGTGGTTTAGTCAGTTGAGCATCTGACTCTTGATCTCGGCTCAGGTCGTGATCTCACGGTTCATGAGATCGAGCCCCACGTATGGCTCAGCCTGCTTGGGATTCTCGCTCCCTCGCTCTCTGCCCCTCCCCTAATCGTGCTGTATCTTTCTCTCTCTCTCTCTCTGTCTCAAAGTAAATAAACTTTTTTTAAAAAAATAGACGAGCAAATCTCAGTAAGAGTAACACAATCAACCTACCAATTAAACTTTTACTGAATTTGTTAGGACATATTTGACTGTTGTTAACAACAACGAATCTTAATTCAACCAGGCTTTCGCGATAAAGACGTTCATTCTGTGTCTTACAGTACGAAGTCCAGAAGGATTGTGTCTGCACTCCACCATAGTCCTCAGGGTTCTTTGGCTCTGTTTGTCCAGGCTATCGGCACAGTCACATCCGACCACGAAAGAAACCTCCAGCTCATACTCCATGGCCAAGGTTTGTTCCTATACCAAACATTTCAAGAGGTTCTGAGTGAAATTATCATGCCTGGCTTACACCAGACATTCGACCTGTAATAGATTTCCGGGAGTCAAACACCCTTTCGCCACTGAGAACCTGAGAAAACGGACCACGTGGTAAATGACCACTGCATTCTATTTGACCAGGAGGGCCGTGAACAGGGCAAGACACAGGACGGGTACGAAACACTGAAACCAAGGAGCACAGATGCTATGTGAGCTTCCTGGATTTTGTCTGAGACCGTAAAAGTACAACCTGTCGCTGAAATTAAATCCTGCACAATGTCACCACAGAGTTGTCACTCTGGGTGGTTGCGAAGGAGTTTGTAAATAGAATGAGTGTGTGTGTGTGCGCGTGCACGGGTGCATGCCATTATAGATGTCTACAGAAAACACTTTGCGAGTGATACACGTTCTGAAAACGGATGGTTTGTCTTCATCAGCCTTCCCTAGGGGTCCTATTTTAAAAGATACTGCTTGCTTCTGTTTCCCAAAAAGTACATTTGATGTTGGCAACTTGAGCGTTTGCTATCATATACTGGAATCACAATCATATATATATATATATATATATATATATATATATATATATAAAGTTTTATATCACATGTTAAAATATATTTGTACACACACTTGTGTTTGAAACTAATTTTACTCTTTCCCATTTCTGGTTGCTTCTGTTACTCAATTCTGCTTGATCTTCAGCTGTGAAGATTTGACATTGAAAACTGACTTCTTTTCTTCTTATGTAATTTATGTAGGTGGTGAAGATATATACTAGGTATTCTAGCTTTTATAACAGACAGTTAATCTTTCATGCCCCCAAATTTCCTGAATTTTCAGATTAAAAGATGACAAAGCATTCCAACCAGGATTTTTAAAAAAATAATGGAAATAAATTTTTAAAACCTAAAATGAAAGGGGTGCCTCGGTGGCTGACTCCTGATTTCGGCTCAGGTCATGATCTCATGGTTCATGAGTTCGAGCCCCACATCGGGCTCTGTGCTGACAACGCTGAGCCTGCTTGGGATTCTCTCTCTCTCTCTGCCCCTTGCTTGTGTGCCCTCTCTCTTACTCTCTCTCTTGCTCTCAAAAATAAATAAATAAACATTTAGAAAAAAACTAAAATGTTGTTTAAAAATCTGTAATGATAAACTTGCTATAAAAAGAGGATGCAACCGAAGTCAACTGCAAAAACTTTTTAGTTCATCAAAGGCTATGCCTAATTAACCTCTGTCACGCAGACTGTCAGAAACAGAATTTGATCGCATTTATTCATTGAAAGGCCAGAATTCACCAGCTGCACACCTGATTTCCCTTCCAGGAGTGGGATTCACGTCAGGCATTCCCAGAGGGTGTTAAGTTCCCGACAGAATCGTCAGAGTTCTCCAATCAGAGACTCAATCCTGTCTCAATACACAAACGCTATTTTTTATCACTGGGAGTCCATAAAGCCTCCAGGCAACGCTAAATATAATTAGAAAACGTCCAACAGATTAGCACGTAGATGATTTGTGTGTCAAACTCGACACCATCATGATGAATGCAAAATTACCAACCGGAACATCTGAGAGCTTATTCATAATAGCAATGAAACCTAAAGTCCTCCAGAATAAACTATGGACAAGATGCGTGAACTGCAAGAAAACACTATGAAAATGTACAGATGGACACAAACAATGATTTGAGTCACTGGAGACAAAAAGCCTTTTCCTGAATGAAGCCAACAGGCATTGACGTGTATCTAAGTCAAGGCAGAGATTTTAATGAAATACCAGTCAAAAATCCAAAGGAAAAGCGTAGGTAACCTAGCAAACTGATTGTAAAACTCACCCTGGAAGAATAAATAATGACATCATCGAAGATGTCCACTTTAAGGTCACCTGAAGTGACTCATCCAACTACATCTCTAGCCGCACACACGTGGAACGTAAACCGTGGTAGGCCACTGTTACACGCTAATGAAATGTTGAGTATCTTGCGCATTCGTTTACTTGGTTGTGAACACAATTAACAGTCACATGCGGCTACGATATATCAGCGAACGGATCCAGTGGGGAAATCGGAAGAGATGAACAAATGTTTGGCTGAGATTAATTACTCCAAGGGAAGCCATGTTGCCTTTCGTGTGTGATCCCAGTAGCTATGGCTTCCCGCGTGTGTCCTATAATCAGCTATAATAATGGTGAGGTCTCTGATTCATTTTAAGTCTTTCCATTATGACCATATTTAGAACATGCATTCAATATGTGTAACTCCCTTCTCTATTATAGGCTGAAGCGTATTTTACCCATCTGGCTTGTCTTATGCTCTTTCCCATGGTGGCGGGTGCCAGGCATCCTGTCCTGTCACATATAGTCGGTCCAGCTGAGGACGTGTCCATGTTATGGGTTCTGTAAATTCTGTGCGCTTCTCCCCTTCTGACTCCAGTGCCGTCCAGTGCCCGCCATGCCTGTGAGACGTGCTTGACTCACGTTCTTTTCAGTGTTAGAGCATCTTCCTCCTGCGCTGGTGAGATAGCAGTGATTACCAAGTCTGTGCCCAAACTCTGAGAGTGTAGCCGTGTTCATTCCTTACCCATTTGTTAAGGACAAAAAAATCCAATATGAAACACAGACAAGTCCATTAATGTTTTTAATGTCTGCATTAAATTTATTTTTAACAAGTTTCCTAATTTTTTTTTGGTTGGGTGGGGAGAGCAGCAGAGACAGAGGAAGAAAGAGAATCCCAGGCAGGCTCCAGACTGTCAGCACAGAGTCAAACGTGGAGCTCGAACTCACGAACCTGTGAGATCACAACCTGAGCCAAAACCAAGAGTCAGACACTTAACTGACCGAGCCACCCAGGCGCCCCTGTCTGCATGAATTTTACATGCTGAAGACTTCACGTTTTAGAAACTCTAAGGTAATTTAAAAAGTTTAAAATTTAAAAAGTTTAAAAGTTGGGTAGGGGCGCCCAGGTGGCTCAGTCGGTTGAGCGACCGACTTCGGCTCAGGTCACGATCTCACGGTCTGTGAGTTTGAGCCCCGCATCGGGCTCTGTGCTGACAGCTCAGAGCCTGGAGCCTGCTTCGGATTCTGTGTCTCCCTCTCTCTCTGCCCCTCCCCCACCCACACTCTGTCTCTCTCAAAAATAAATAAACATTAATTTTTTTTAAATATTGGGTAGATAATTGCCTAAGAACACACCAGATAATTACTAAAGTTTCTCTCCTCTCAGTGAAACAGGTATTAATTAACAAATGTGATGTGGATAGTAGGCATGCTCATTCGATCCCTCATTACACTGTTCTCACATGTACACATCAGCTGATTCTTAGGAAATCTTATCTCTGCCTGCTCAACTGACACATGGGGAGAAAGAAATAAGAGTTAAAAGCGTGTTGCTTGCTTCATGTCAAGATATTTGAACAAATGGAATAGAGCTCAAAAAATGAAAACTGCTATTTTATACATTGATCACTGAATACGCTTCAAAATATCCATACAGGAAGTTTGCATAATGTAATGACGCGGATGCCCCAAACATAAAATAAAATGCAAACGCAGGATGCAAAATATTGCATCACTTAAATATTAAAGAGTTTCAGTCAATAAAAATCAAACTTCGGGTTTTTAAAAAACTGAAAATAGTTTATTAAATGTATCAGTTACTTTCACCTTCAGGTAAAGTGATATCATAGAAATTAATGAAACATTAATTTATGAATAATAGGCAGACCAGCTACATTGATAAAAGACCGAAGAGTAAGATACACATAATTCTTGCAATTTTTACCTCCTCAATAACACACGTCTCTAATCCTGTCCATGTTCATTATTACTGCTTACTTCCAAGATATCTTCTCCTTTGAACTCCATGAAGGCAGGAAGTCTGTCCATCACAATCACTGCTGTGTCACAACTGTCTGCAAGAATGCCAGGCACATAGCCATGTTCTTGTCAGTATTTGTTGGAGAAATAAATGAGTGAACTTTTGAAAGTCCTAAGTGTTCTCACCGAAGCCAGTCCCTTACTCATGTGATTTGTTTTCATGATGTCGACCAAACTATCTTTCTTGGAAACAGCAACACAGGGGTGCCTGGCTGGCTCAGTCGGTTAAGCGTCTGGCTCTTGATTTTGGTTCCGGTCATGATCTCTAAGAAATCACTCCACCTTGTGCTACAGAAGGGGGTCTGGAGATGAGACCACCTGACGAGACGCACCAACCTCAGAGGTGGTGAGAAATGTGTAATCTCAGACCCGCGCTAGACCTGTGGAATCAGCATCAGGGTTTCACAAGATCCGCAAGTGCTCTGTGTGCACATTGAAGTTTGCATGCTCTGCTCTAGGTGACCAAGATGTGGCTGAAGGAAGGGAGAAACGCATCCTTGTTTAAATAGCGAATAAGGAACTGCGGAGTTAATTTTAAGATTTCCATTTAATTTACATGATTAGGAGGGGATAAAGTGGCCATCAGAATATAAGGATGTAATAGAGGTACAAACTTCCAGATGTAAAATAAGTAAGTCATGGAGATAAAGAGTCGACTGTAGGGAATATGGTCAGTGATGTAGCCACAACTTGTATGGTGACAGATGGTGACCGCACTATCTTGATGAGCCCCGAGTCAGGTACAGAATTGGCCAATCACTACGCTGTGCACCTGAAACTAACATAACTTTGTATGTCAACCAGACTTCAATAATAAATGTTTAAAAACATAACAGGAGGGGCGTCCGGGTGGCTCAGCCAGTTAAACATCCAACTCTTGATTTCAGCTCAGGTCATGAGCTCACGGTTTGTGAGCCCCCCCACATCGGGCTCTGCGCTGACAGTGCAGAGCCTGCTTGGGATTCTCTCTCTCTCTCTCTCTCTCTCTGCCCCTTGCATTCTCTCTCTCTCTCCAAATAAATAAACATTAAAAAAATAACAGTAATCACCTTATTTAAAAGTGTATTAGTAACAATTAAATAAACAATAAAATAAAATAAAGCCAAAGCTTTAGAGAGAAAGAAAAAAAGCAATAACATTAAAACATCCCACCTTGTGGGAAGTATTGTGTGACCTTAGATATCTTTATTCTCACTCCAGCTGAAGACATAGAACATCAAGTATGTTGTGAAACCATCAGAGGCTAAATGAGTTTTCAACTCATTGGAGTTTTCAAAACTGGAGTTTTCAAACCCATGGGGAGCATCATGAAAATTTGAGCCAGAGGGTATGAAACAGGAAATACAAATGGTGAGGATACACACCTTACGTGGGAAAGGGCGTGCATCACACCTGTTTCATGCTGTTCATACGATACATATGGATAAAGCCAAATGATACAAAATGGTGACAAATGAAAAGATGGCCCAGGGGCACCTAGGTGGCTCAGTCGGTTGAGCCTCCGACTTCAGCTCAGGTCAGGATCTCACAGTTTGTGAGTTCGAGCCCCGCGACGGGCCCTGCGCTGACAGCTCAGAGCCTGGAGCCTGCTTCCGATTCTGTGTCTCCTCCCTCTTTCTCTGCCCCTCCCCTGCTTGCCCTCTGTCTCTCTCAAAAATAAGTAAAAATATTTTTTTTTAAAAAAGGTGGTCAAGTGCATTAAAATAAAAAGCAAAAGTGTATTAACCAAGTAAAAGAACAGGAGTACTGTTTATTTATTGACGATTGGTACAAACCTGCGAGTTAAGTTCTTCATTCTTACAGCCATTCCAGAAGCTCTCCATTCCAAACCTGCACCCCTGCAGCTGACCGTGGCTCCCACATCCCCTTGCACTGCCTGGTGATAAAGTTCCCTGGTCAACCCACCCTTCCAGCCCCCAGGACTGCTAGCTCATGACTGTCGATTCAGATCTCCCACACTCCCTGAGCCCAGCCTCACTCTCTGCTCAGGATGTTGGTCTTCACCTCCCTGGGAAAACAGAAACATTCCAAAGCAAAGCCACGCTACCTTCTGCCTCCAGCCCCTCAAACCATGCCGCCATCTTCCTTCACTGGGCTCAACATTAACGGCCAGTGATTCCATCTCAGGCTCAAACGTACACACCACCTCTCTGCCCGCCAGTCAAGGGCATCTCCTGAAACCTTCCTCTCTAGTTCCAGAATCATCAGTTTTCCAATGCCACTGACTCCCTCACATCAGTGTGCCGTGTATGTCTTTAATCCATGCTTTAAAACAATGCCATCCTTCCACGTGCTAACCACTTCTATGCATTTACCGCCAGCTCAGGCTCTCCTCTGACCTCCAGAATCACATGGCCAATGTCAGAGTCAACATCTTACACAGATAGGTAAAAGATGCCTCAAATTTCACACGCCCACAAGTGATCATCTCAATTGATGGCAACTCCCTCCTCCTGGGGGTCCAAGACAAACACCTTGTGGCCATAATTTTCTTTCCTATTAATTTATACCAAAAAATACCCAGTATCAAAAAATATCTAGAACCGAGTTACCCTTCAGTATGCCAGTAGCATATGTCACCTGGAATAACAATACACTTGTCTCCGGAATCATGTCCCTCATGCCTCCCTCCCTCACTTCCTCCGGCCCCAAACCACACTCTCTGTCAGCAGCAATGCAGCAAAAAACATCATGAAAGACGATGTCACGTTACATTAAAATTCCACACAAAACTGCCAGTAGGTACCCATTTCTGACCAAGTCCAAACCAAATTATCTGTTTTTATTGAGATGCAGTTGATATGTAACATTATATCGGGTTTAGGGGCACAACGTCATGAGTTTATACTGGTATATATGGTGAAACGATCACCACAATAAATCTAATTAACATCCGTCACCACAGATAGTTCACTTTCTCTTGTGATGAGAATTTTAAGATGTACTCTCTTAGCACCTTATTTTTTAAAAAGCTAAGTTACTTATCAAACTCCAACAGGTCCCTGATGTCTTCGCCTCTCTGCTTCCCCGTGGCCATGCTACCTACCGGTTCTTGGCCTTCCTCTCTGCTCCAGTCCTGATGCTTCTGGATGGGATATGCCAGGCAGGTGCCCAAGCCCAGGCTCTCACTCTTGCCTTTCACCTAGATCTGCTCATAGCTCACCCTCCAAATATATAATAAAACATATTTCCCCAATGAACCCATACTGGTCATCTTGCTAAATGCTAAGCCCATGCTCCTGGGATTCTCCACTCTCAGTTGCTGGTTTGGTGGCCCTTGTTCCATAGGACACATCACCTTCAAACCATTCATGCCATTTATTTCTCTATTTTGTTAATTACCTTTTATTGCCATGGGAGAATGTAAATCGATTGCAGGCAGAGACTTTTATCTTTTTTATTCGCTTCTGAAGCCCCAGCATTTTCAGATAAAAACAGAGATCTTGGGGCGCCTGGGTGGCGCAGTCGGTGAAGCGTCCGACTTCAGCCAGGTCACGATCTCGCGGTCCGTGAGTTCGAGCCCCGCGTCGGGCTCTGGGCTGATGGCTCAGAGCCTGGAGCCTGTTTCTGATTCTGTGTCTCCCTCTCTCTCTCTGCCCCTCCCCCGTTCATGCTCTGTCTCTCTCTGTCCCAAAAATAAATAAACGTTGAAAAAAAAAATTAAAAAAAAAAAAAAAACAGAGATCTTGGTGCCAGCACATTCCCACAATGGCAGAGCATGTCCAGACCTACACTGATCCCATTTTCTGTCTCCCAGACTATGTAGGAAACGTGTACTTCCCGCCTTCCTGGCACATAGCTGGGTCGTCTCATTGGGTTCTGATCCATGAAATTTGGGCACAAGTGGTGGGTGTGGCTTCCAGACAGACCTGGTCACAGCACATGACAGATAATAACCAGTGTTCTCTTCTTCCCTATGGAGGTGAATGTTCATGGCATGTGATGAGGGCAGCTGGGGAGCCCAGGTCCCTGGGACACAACACAAGGAGTGCAGCCCAGGTGGGCCCCATGACCGTGTCAGACAGGACACAGGTTTGAAAAAAAGGTAATGATGTGATGCCACTGATACCTACATGTGAATTATAACAAATCTCAGTTTAGTACCGCCTGGCCAGTGCACTGCCTCTGGGTATTTATAATCTAGAGAATACACATCAGCAGAAGGAAAGTGATAACAGATGAATTACCTTGAAGGTAAAACGTGATAAGCAGCAAAGAAAGTAAGAAATATGTGGGAAAATCCAAGTGAATATTGAGGTATAAAATCGAAAAAAAAATAATGCTGGAGAATGAAATAAATACTTAAACACTCATAAGATACAATTAAGAGAATAACCTATAATGTGAGGTGCTTTGACAATCTAGGAAGAGCATAAAGGTATCTAAGGCTATTACTAGGTATGAATATTTCATTTCTAAGGTAACCACCAAAAGAATAGTAATGAGGTACACAATGTCCGTTTCTAGAAGGGACACGAAATGATTAAAAATAATAGATCTACAAGAAATCAAACTATAGCTAAAAAGAAGCAAAAGGATCAATTAATAAGTGTAAATCAATATATATCAATATGTAATCATACAAAAGAATTGATCAATAATTTGAATAACTATAAATAGACTAAGTGTTCCAGTTAAAAGATGAAGACCGTCAGGCTAGAGTGACAATAAAATACAACTATGTACAGCTTTCAAGAGATCTGTCCAATATGTGACAGTAGTAATTATGATAACAGGGAACCAAAGAAGCTAATGAAGATACTTTTACTTACTCATCTTCAGTGGGTGAAAGAGATTGTTTTTAAAAAGAAGATGATGCCATGTCTCTCTCAAGACAGCCCAACTGTTCAATCTCAAATAATATATGAGAATAAAGGTAAAAATAAAATGATAGACAAGAATACGGTCTGCTGCCCAACCATATACATTTTAATGCCAGAAAAAACATGACTAGTGGAAAAATGACCACATCCTGCTGATAACGTCCAATTTGCTAGAAATTGGGTATATATATATATATATATATATCGATATATCAATATATATACATATATATACACATATGTGTATATATATGTATATATACATATATATGATTGTTACATATATACATATATATGCATATATATATACATATGTATATGTTACATATATACATATACATGTATATGTTGCATATATACATATATATGTATATGTTACATACATGTTATGTGTACATTCGTGTGTACGTATAGCATGTGCACATGTATACATATATACATATGTTATATATACATATGTTATATGTATATGTATACATATATACATATATATGTATATTGTTACATATATACATATTGTTACTTATATATGTATATATGTATATGTAACATATACATATATATATGTTACATATATACATATATATGTATATGTTACATATATACATATGTATATATTGCATACATGTATGTGTTACATATATACATATGTGTATATTACATATATGTATATGTTACATATATACATATATATGTATAATATATACGCATATATATTACATATATATAATATATATGTATAATATATACACATATATATTACATATATATATAATATATATATATGATTGTTTTTAAAACACCCTTCTAAGGATCTGATATAACAAGTGAACAGAAAGGAAAGATTTTGATGTTTGGAACAAACTTGACCAAGCATCATAAAAAAATAAGTTCAATTATCACAAAATACACATATTTTTTTTTCAAACACACATAAAAAACATGACTGGACAGAAGGCTACACATTTTCTAATTAGATTTCACAGAATTACATACTATAGAATATATCTCTGCACAATGCAACTGAAAATCAATAAAAGAAATAACTTGAAGTTCTTATATATGTTTAAAAAACAAAGGTGGCTCAGTTAAGCATCTGACTCTCAGTTTGGGCTCAGATCATGATCTCATGGCTCATGAGTTCAAGCCCTGTGTCGGGCTCTGTGCTGACAGCGCAGAGGCTGCTTGGGATTCTCTCTCTCCCTCTCTCTCTTCCCCTCCCCCACCCACACACATGCATGAACACGCTTCTTCTCTCTATCTCTCAAAATAAATAAACGCTTAAAAAAAACAGAAGAAAAGAGTAAAACCACACTTCTGGGCAACACAGAGTCAAAGAAGAAACCATGATGGACATTGTAAATAGTCACGAATTAAATAGTAGTAAAAATGGTGCATCTCAAAACTGAGTTTACAGCTCATGCTCCAATTAGAAGGCAATTAATAATTTTATGGGACTTCATTAGAAATAATTTTATGGGACTTCATTAGAAAAAATTAAAGAAAAAATTCTATAAATCTTTGAGCTAAGCATCCCTCAAAGAATGTAGGGAAACAAGCACGTCTTAAAAATAACAAAACACAGAGGCGCCTGGGTGGTGCAGTCGGTTAAGCGTCCGACTTCAGCCAGGTCACGATCTCGCGGTCCGGGAGTTCGAGCCCCGTGTCGGGCTCTGGGCTGATGGCTCGGAGCCTGGAGCCTGTTTCCGATTCTGTGTCTCCCTCTCTCTCTGCTCCTCCCCCGTTCATGCTCTGTCTCTCTCTGTCCCAAAAATAAATAAACGTTGAAAAAAAATAAATAAATAAATAAATAAAAATAACAAAACACAGCTAACTAAACAAGGAAGGTATTGTTACAGAGAAGATATTAAGGAAACAGAAAACCAGCATGAAGAGATGATAAATAAAGGCAAAATTGGGCTCTCTGAAAAGAGTGTTAACATGCTCTTCTCAGGTTGAGCAGGAAAATGAAAGAGAAGGCAAAAATAGCCAATATAAAGAATGGAAACAAGAAAATCACTGTTTGTCTGCAGATATTACATAGATATTAAAAGGATATTATGACTAATCGTATGCCAGACACTTAAAATTTTATGTGTAATGGAAAAAATGAAAACCCAGGGAATTCGAGGGGAAAACAAGTAACATGAAAAGGCTTCTAACTGTCAAAGAAATCTAATCAGTAATCAAACATCTTCCCACAAAGAAACTGCCTGGTGTCATTGGCAATTAGTACCAGATGTTCAGGAAAGAAATATCCCAACCAATGCCAACTGTTGGAGAAATTTTCTTTATTTTTTAATGTTTATTTATTGAGAGAGAGAGAGAGAGAGAGAAACACAAGTGGTGGAGGGGCCGGAGAGAGGGGGACAGAGGCTCTGAAGCAGACTCTGTACTGACAGCACAGAGACTGATGTGGGGTTCGAACTCATGAACCATGAGATCATGACCTGAGCCAAAGTCAGACACTTAACTGACGGAGCCACCCAGGTGCCCCTGGAGAATTTTTTTTAAGTAGTATTTCCTAACAAAAGTGAACTTCAAACTTATTCAGAAAGATGCATACATTCCAAACAAAACATTAGGAAACTAAATTCAGCAAAACAAAACAAAAACAAAAACAAAGAAATGGCAAACATAAATGACCAAGTTGTATTTGTTTTGGAGAGACAAGCTTCAGCCAACATCAGGAAATTATTTAATCTCACGGATCTTAAGACACAGAGACATCTTAAGAGACAGAAAGCATTTGATGAAATTTAATTTCCATTCATAATAAAAATTCTTAGCCAACTAGAAATTGAAGAGTTGCTTCTAAAAAAAGAAAAAGAAAAAAATGCTGAGTCTAGTAACTAACCACCCAACAGAATACAGACCAGGATGGAGCAGCTTACGAGAGGGTCTCAGAAGCTCTTTGCTGCCAGAGGAGGAGTGAGGGGAGTGTGTTGGATAATGCAGCCCAGTAGGGATTGAAAAGTAGCCCTCTGCAGAAGACAGAGCAGTCATTCATTTGCACACCATCAGTCTGAAAGAATTTCCATTATGAACTTGTCGGTAGGTCCATCATGTCCTGCATACTTGAGTCCCTCACAGTTTATGGTTTTTAAGCAGCTGCAGCTGGAAAGAGTGTCGGTAAAACAGCTTTCCAGTTTTGCATCTCTGAGACAACTCGTGCTGCACAGTTTTCGTTTTACGTCCCGGTTCTTTGTGGTGAAAGCTTTGCTTCCGGGGTCTGCAAAAAGACAAGGAAGACTCTGGTCACCACTCCTGACAGCCAGGTACTAGGGTTGTTAGCAAGCGGGGCACAAAAAAACAGAGAAAGGGAAAAAGGCTTGGAAAGGAAACACATTTTTGCAGATACACGATTGTAGAATTAGAAAAGTAGTTAGCAAGTTTGCCAAACAGTCCATATAAACAAATCAACGTGGGGGACACCTGAGTGTCTGAGGTTGGTTAAGCGTCTGACTTCAGCTCAGGTCATGATCTCGTGGTTCATGGGTTCGAGCCCTGCACTAGGCTCTGTACTGACAGCTCGGAGGCTGGAGCCTGCTTCAGATTCTGTGTCTCCCTCTCTCTCTGCCCCTCCCCTGCTCATGCTCTGTCTCTCTCTGTCTCAAAAATAAATAAAAACATTAAAAAAAATTTTTTTTTAAGTATTTATTGAGGGGCGCCTAGGTGGCTCAGTTGGTTAAGCATCCAACTTTGGCTCAGGTCATGATCTCGCAGTTTATGAGTTCGAGCCCCACATCAGGGTCTGTGCTGACAGCTCGGAGCCTGAAGCCTGCTTTGGATTCTATGTCTCCCTCTCTCTCTGCCCCTCACCTGATCACGTTCTGTGTCTCTCTGTCTCTCAATAATAAATAAATATTTAAAAAATTTTTAAAGTATTTATTGGTATGACTGAGGTACAAAAAACTACATGTATTTAATGCATACAACTTGATGAGTTTCAAGATAAATATGAGTGACCTTGAACAACACAGGTTTGAACTATGTAGATCTACTTATGTGTGGATAGTTTTTAATAAATACGGTACAGAATTATAAATGTGTTTTCCCTTCCTTGTGGTTTTCTTCATAACATTTCCTTTTCTCTAGTTTACTTTATCACATGAGTATACCATGTAATAGGTATAACATACAAAACGTGTGTTCATCGACTGTTTATGTCATTGGTGAGGCTTCCGGCCAACAGCAGGCTATTAGTAGTTAAGTTTTGGGGGGAGTCAAAAGTCATATACAGGTTTTTGACTGCACAGGGATTGGCGCCCCCAGCCCCCACATTGTTCAAGGGCCAACCACATATGCACATAAGACTATCACCACCATCCAAAGGCATTTCTTCACACCTATGGAATTACTTTGAAAAATTAAATAACAGCAGCACCAGAAAAGATGGCATATGCAAGAATAACTCTCATGAGTCCTCTACAGAAAAATCATAAACTACTGAGTGATATTCAAAAAGATGCAAATAAGGGTGCCTGGGTGGCTCAGCTGGTTGAGCGTCCAACTTCAGCTCAGGTCACGATCTCACGGTTTGTGAGTGTGAGACCCACATCAGAATCTCTGCTGTCAGCTCAGAACCTGGAGCCTGCTTCAGGTCCTCTGTCTTCTCTCTCTGCCCCTCCCCTGCTAATTCTCTCTGTCTCTTTCTCAAAAATAAATATACATTTAAGTAAATAAAGCAAAAATAAGAGACATAAATCATTGGAGAGAAAAGCCACACTCATCAGTTGGAGAACCGATGTGTAAAAATGTCCTTTCTCCAGACTTGACTGTGGATTCAGCGCCTGGCCGGTCAGAGCGAGAACACGCCTGAACGAGCAGGTGGCAGGCGCGGCAGGCACACACATCAGGGACGTGGAAGTGACAGTCTCCACCATGGCAGCACTTGCTGGAGGCTACCTGGGAAAACCTCTGACCTGCACGTCTCAGCATCCTCATCAGGACACTGGGTAAGGATAACTCCAGGGAATATTTTGAGGATTAAACCAGTTAACGCACGTAAAACACTTACTGATAGGCAATAGAATAAAACATAAAAGCAGGTCCAAGTGTACATTTGAAGGGAGTGGACAAAAATCAAATTAAAAGTGACTTCTCCCGAAACAAGCTTAAGACCCAGAGGGGGTGCAGGATGCCCAAGTCAGTTACCAGCGGACGGAGTCTCCAAGGTGGGCTGCCCAGGGAGCGGCTTATTCTTTGCACAACGTGAAGCGTCGAAGCGAGCCAGGGTCAGAACGGCCCTGGGAGCAAATTGGCTGATGCGGGGTCTGCATGCGGGATGGGTGGTCCCGGCCTTCGTTGGATGCTTCTGCTGCTTGAGGCAAGAGGTAGGGGAGACCAGGGTTCCTTGACAGGGCAGCACTATTTGGAAAACTTTGGGATATTAAAAAAAAGAGAGAGAGAGAAAGAAAAAAAGGAAACCGTAAAGGGACAGGTATGTTTTTTGTAAAACCTGTGACTTCCAGCCTGCGTCCTGAGAGCCACCAAACCCACCGCTGTGTCCCCCTTGCTGTGACTGCAAGTGGTGTCAGCATGCGGCTGTGACTTCGCCTCCTCTGACAGCTGGGCTCACCTCCAGAGTGGCTCTTTTTTTTTTTTTCAGTGTTTATTTATTTTTGAGAGAGAGACAGAGACAGAACTTGAGCAGGGACGGGCAGAGAGAGAAGGAGACAGGATCCAAAGCAGGCCCTGCACTGAGTGAAGAGCCAGACGTGGGGCTCAAACTCACCCACTGTGAGATCAACCTGAGCCGAAGTTGGATGCTTAACCGACCGAGCCACCCAAGGGCCCCCAGAGAAGCTCTTAAACTGAGGAGCTGGGACGTCCCCCAGGTCTGTACATTTCAGCTCAACCTGGATGTCACTGATCTTGGCGCCAGTGACCCTTACTGTGGCAGCGATGGGGGCGCCTGCCTGCGAGGCCCACACGAGATGCTCGTGAGTGTTCTCACTGCTGTCGTGATCATGGAGTGTGGCCGAGAACGGAGACCTCACAGGGGCAGACTCAACTGGGGGGTCAGTTCATGGTCATGTCCCCGGAGCCATTTCCGGTTGTGCTACCCAGTCCCTAGAATGGGGCCAGGTCAGGCGCGGACTCCCTTGGAGGCCACTCTGCTTTCACGGTGTTATAAAGTCACTGCCACCCAGCTCGCTCGTCTGCATCCACATCCTGATCAAATGGCACTGCTGTTACCCTGTGTCATAACGCCCGGAGCAAAGAGGGGCCGCCAGCCTCTCACGCACACGCAGTCCTCAAAGTTGTAGAAAACACACCAGGACCCGCGCTGGCCAGGTCACGGACTCGGAGATTCAGCCTGCTGTCTGAACACAGACCTGTCCTATGCGATCGGGGCAGGCGCTCTCGGAAGCAGGTTTCAGGGCTGACCTTACACTCGCTTTTAGCAGCTGGCTCTCATGAAGCTTTGTCAGGACCACTGCCTCCTTCGTGCTGTGTCAATACCTCAATGCGATCGCTGAACTGAGAAAACACAAGGGAGAAAAGACACAGTTAATTCAGCCCCGTGTTGCCTCCATTATTAGCGTGCTCTCGGAGAACAGGTGATTTGGAGGCCGATGTGCCTGTGCTCTCCTTCAAATCCACTGCCTCATCCTGCCCCCGGGTCTCCTCTGACCTCACCTTGTGTTAAAGATCTGAGTCCTTGTCTTTGACTCTTTTCAGAAGGAGACAGTATGTTCTGCACTTGCAGGACCTGCACAGCCTCCGGCACACGGAAGATGCTCGGTTAATGTTATTTGAAAGAGTAAGTGACAAGGACGAGCTGACACACACATCAGAGAAGAGGAGATCTTTCTGAAGGAGCTGTCTGCCCAGAGCCACGCTCTCCCTGAGGCACCTGCCGGTTCTGGACAGAAGAGGGTCACACGCGAGCAGGGCAGAGAGGCCCGGGGAGGGAGAGGGGAGTGGAAACCAGCGAAGACGGAGCAGTCCCTGGAGGCTGGAGGGCGACACCGACACTCCGTGGGGCTCACACACTGACCCCCCCCAAAAGATATCTGCTGAGCTCTGGGCGGAGCTAGAGGTGGGCATCTGAGCAGAAAGCACTGACTTAGTGAAATCTGTGGGCACATCGTTGCGCTCAGGAAAAGCTAAGGGGATGCCCTTCAGACATCGCTATGTTTCCCTAAGGAAATTTAAATTAAAACATACAGAAGTACACGCAAATTTGTTTATCATGGAATTTTTTCTTCTATAAAAAGCCTGGGTAATGTGGAAATACCCAATAATGGTTACATTAAGATATATCTAAAACATTCCGCAGCTATTACCCAAAAATATGGAATATGTAAAACACTCTAGACAGAGAAATACTAAACGAGCATTAAAGGAAACTAATGATTGATTCCATTTTCAGAAAATAAAGGCAATCTTCATTTGGAATAAAATGTAAGCTAAACCTTCAGTCCTAGAGAAGAGGGAAATGAAGAGCCTAAAGACGTTTACATTCAGGGAGTCCAAAGAAAATAGAAGAGAACAGAAGAGTTAAAGTACACCAGAAAGTAAGCTTTTCAGCACAAAATATAATCGAGATGAAAGAGAGAGAACCCACCATTGGAAACACGGGCCAGGAGATTTGAAAAAAGGAAACCAGACAGAACCCTGTACAAAGACATCACCCTGTACAAGGATGATTTCCTGTATAATGACATCACCCCGTACGAGGACATCACCCTGTACAAAGACATCACTCTGTATAAGAACATCATTCTGTGCAAGGAGAACTTCCTATACAATGAAATCATCCTGTACAATGATATCGCCCTGTACAAGGACATCACCCCATACCATACAAGGACATCACCCTATAGGAGGACATCACCTCGTACAAGCACATTAACCCATATGAGGACATCACCCCGTACAAAGATGACTTCCTGTACAGTGAAATCATCCTGCATAATTATATCACCCTATACAATGACCTCACCCCACATGAGGACATCACCCTATACAAAGACATCATCCTGTACAAGGATATCACTCTGTACAAGAATTTCATCCTGTGCAAGGAGAACTTCCTATACAATGAAATCATCCTGTACAACAATATCACCCTGTACAAGGACATCACCCCATACAAGAACTACACTCTGTATAAGGTAGCAATATCCCCAAATTGATGTATACATTCAGTGTGCTCCCATTGAAATCCTTCTTAATTTTAGAAAAATGGCATTCTGATTTCATCATGTGTTTAGGGATGTAAATGACCTAACAATCTTTTTTTAAAAAACAAGAATAAATTTGGAGAACTTACACTGCATGATATCGAGAATTATTACAAAATATTTTAAGAAGCAGCTTTCAAGAGTTGTCCACTTATATTGGCTTTATAGGGAATTTTTTTAAGTTTATTTATTTATTTTGAGACAGAGTCAACATGAGCAGGGGAAGGGGCAGAGAGAGGGAGAGAGAAAATCCCAAGCAGGCTCCCCGCTGCCAGTGCAGAGCCTGATGTGGGGCTCGATCACACGAACCATGAGATCATGATCTGAGCTGAAATCAAGAGTCAGATGCTTAACCAACTGAGCCACTCAGGCACCCCAGGAATTGTGTTTTATATATAACAAAAATGATCATTTTCCTGCTATATAAAAAGTTTTAGACCAAAGAAAAAGAAAGCGGTCTCAATAAATGCCCTACCCTAACATCAATATTGGACAACACATTCACAAAAAAGGTTATTCACGTGGTAGGTCAGTCTTACTTATGGGTGTAATTACTATGACAGAAAGAAAAATACTCCCCTCCAAAATTTCCCCTTCTTATTCTCAGGGCCTGTGAATGATGTCACCTTGCACGACAAGGGCCACTTGAGGGTGTGTGGTTCAGTTGGGGATCTTGAGCTCCACAGATCATCCTGGGTCATCCAGGTGGGTGGTCAGCGTCTGTAGGAAGGAAGCCGAGGGCAGGAGACATGTGATCGGGGAGGCTGCGGGCACCGAAGTAGCTGGAAAAGGCCAGGAAACCTATCTTTGCCCAGAGCCTTCCTGGAGGAGCTTAGCAGGGGGACCCGTGTACCACCAAACTCTAGGAGAATAAATCTGCGTTGCCCTCATCCACTAAGTAATTTGTTACAGCAATGACAGGAAAGAACACACAGGCTAAAATCAAAATTAAATGTGGGCAAATCAAATCTCATAGACTATTTAAGGTCAGCTCCCCAGAAGCAAATAGTCATACACAGATTGCAGATTCTGAGGCAGCTGATTTCTTCAGAAAATTCTCCCAGGGAAAACAGGTGAGAGAGGAGAGCAGGGGAGGGACATGACGCAGACAGTCCCAGGGGCCAGGGCTTCCCCTGATCCTGGAGGGAGACCCCAGAGCTGGATGATTTGCTCTTTAGGCGCCCACCACCAGCCGCTCTGGGAAATGTCGCATCGCAGGCACTCTGTTCTCCGTGGATCTGCAAAGTGGCTCCAGGAGGTTCAAGCAGCCCGGAGTAAGTCCTGCATGTAGGCTGTTCAGAAGCAGGCGGAGAGTGAACAGAGCCTGAAACGGAGACGTCCTGGGGGATCCGGACAGAGCACGGGCAGGGGGTTCAGGTGCACCTGATATACAGCACGCATGATCATTTAGGGCATAACTCCGGCATTCCCTGACAGTTTTCAATTAAGAAATCTATTGATATAATCCCATGAATCAAGAGGCAAAGAGAAAGAGCACGAGCATCTCATGGACACTGGAAAGGCGGGCATTCGTTCCTGCTCAAACTTCTTAACGAGGCACATCCATTTCAAAACTCACGTTCGAGTTTAACGCTTCTGCTTGGTACCCTAGTCCTACCTGCCATCACCCAGACTGCACGTGCAGGCACCCTTGCAGCCACGCATTTTTAGAAGGGCGGCGTAGATTCACCAAAGGAAATTTAGAATAGCGATAACACAACTTCCTTTACTGGTCAGGATTTTTTTTTTTACACTGAAATAAATGGCAGAAATTCTTTTGGGCAAACCTGCAAGAAGCAAATTGGTTTTTACTCCACCGAGAGAGCCTTGCCCATTACTTTTAAGACCAACATGAGGAGCGCCTGGGTGGCTCAGTCGGTTAAGCATCTGACCTTGGCTCGGGTCACGATCTCGCGGTTCATGAGTTCGAGCCCCACCTCTCAGCACAGAGCCCGCTTCGGATCCTCTGTCCCCCCTTCTCTCTGCCTTTCCCACGCACTCACTCTCTTCCCTGCACCTTCGTTTCTTCTTTGGCAAAGTCATTGTGTAGGTTCATTTGTGGAACAAATGTATCATCGGATGCTTACTGTAAGCCTGGTCCTAAAAGAGGTGAGAGGGTCCACAGACATGTGAACTGCACACGACCTTGAACCTCTCACAGGTCTGACACCATCACTGTCGTGAAACATGATGCTTCTGAGCGCCTGGCTGTTATCTTCTGTAGGATGCCACTGACTTGATTTCTCCCTCCCAGCGCTGAACCTTTTCTAGATCTAGATGATCAAACAAGTATTCTGCAGCTGTGCACAGAAAGCACTATTGTGATCGTCACTGATGCAGCTGGAGTTCACAATGGGCATGTGTGCATGCACACACGTGCGTGTGTGCATGTGTGTGTGTGTGTGTGTGTGTGTGAGATCTGAGGCACCAGTTTGAGAAGGAGACCTTGGAAAAGATCTCTAAAGCTTTGCCACACCATTAAATGCAAAGAAGAAATCTTGTAAAATACAATTTTTGTCCTCTGTCGTGGATAGTGATTTAGGTCCGCAATGTTTCTTTCAAAGCAGACGTGAGGAAAGACGTTCCATTTTGTTGCAAATATTGGAGATAAATACCTCCTAAAGTAACAGTCCATCCCCATGTCCTATTGTCTTAAAAGGGCCACCTTGCTGTGTTTTTTTCCTTTTTGTTTTTTTAGTTTATTTGTATTTATTTTGAGAGAGACAGAGACAGTGTGAATGGGGGAGGGACAGAGAGAGAGAGAGAGAGGGAGAGAGAAAATCCCAAGCAGACTCCACACCGTCAACACAGAACCCAACGTGGGGTTCAAACCCACAAAACCATGAGATCATGACCCGAGCCAAAACCAAGAGTCGGAGGCTTAACCAACTGAGCGCCCAGGTGCCCCTCTTCGCTGTGGCCCTGTGCGCAGACGCGAGGGAGGGAGCCAGCATTGTGGGGTTGGTCCCGGGGGTTGTTTTCTGCTCTCTGCTGGTCTGCAGTATGGCCCAACTTGGAAAACCTAGAACCTCTTAGTTGATTGAAATGCAAACTGCTCTCAGTTGGATATGCAATGGAAAGCACGATTTTCTGGCTGTATTTAAAAATTGTTTGACTATACAGACCACTTGAAACAGGGATGGTCAACACAGGCTTTTGACTGCCTGGAAGTTACCTAAGCTCACAGTGTGTCAGCCTCCTTCTCCTCCCCTAAGATGGAAATCATACTAGCAAGGACCTCAGGGGGCCACCGTGAGAATTAAATTAAACTCGTACCTGTAAAGGGCTTGGAACAATGCCAGGCACATGGCAAATTCCACAGATGTATGTGTTTAATTAAAAAGTGATAAATATCCTAACCAGTAAATTAAAGACCATAAATTAATAATCAATAAAACATTCATTTCAAAGTAACACATATCCTATTTTTTTATCTTTATCATTTTTTTTTAATTCTCAAGTTGGTTAACGTACAGTGTAGCCTTGACTTCAGGGGTAGAACCCAGGGATTCATCTCTTACACAGGATACCCAGTGCTCATCCCATAAAGTGCCCTGCTTAATTTCCATCCCCCATTTAACCCACCCCGCCACCCCCTACCCCTGTCAACCCTCAGTTTGCTCTGTGTTTAAGAGTCGCTTATGGTTTGTCTCCCTCTCTGTTTGTATCTTATTTTTCCTTCCCTTCTCTTATGTTCATCTGCTGTGTTCTCAAATTCAACATGTGAGTGAAATCCTATGGTATCTGCCTTTCTCTGACTTATTTCACTTAGCGTAATACCCTCTAGTTCCTTCCACATAGTTGCAAATGGCAAGATTTCATTCTTTTCCATCACCAAATAGTATTCCATTGTATAGATAAATACCACATCTTCTTTATCCAACCATCAGTCAATGGGTATTTGGGCTGTTTCCATAATTTAGCTATTGTCGACCACGCTGCTATAAATATTGGAGTCGATGTGCCCCTTTGAATCAGCACTCCTGTATCCTTTGGATAAATTCCTAGTAGTGCAACCGCCTATTTTTTAAAGTTCTCTATTACTGAAAGCATATGGTTTACAGGACAGAGGAGAAATGACTTTATGTTGCGTCTGGCATAATTAAATTCAGGGTAAATATTAATATCTCCATTCAGTTAGTCATTTTAGCCATTATCAATACAATAAGGTCCCAGACTCAAGGAGACTGTGGTCACCCAGTAGGACGGCACCCCAGAACTGGAAGTGGTCTCTGGTTGTACAAGTGACAATAAATGTAGAACCTGGCTTTGACATCAGAGGAAGGAGAGGTCGAGAATATTTCACAGATCTGAACTCTCCAGGCTTTCGCGTTACGGGAGAAAGAATTTATCAGATCAAGAAGCTGAGAATTGGTTTTTGAGTCAGAATCAGAGAAGAGGTGACAGAGAAGAGAATTATAAAATAAGGTGGGGCTCCCATTTCTTTGGCAGGAGGGGGCAAGAAAAGGAAAAGCTCCAAAGCCACACTCAAGTTTCTGCTTTATCACATGAGAACAGGAAGGGCCATTTACGTTCCGACCAGTCGGCGGAGGTCTTTAGTTCTGTGCTCTTTGTGTTTTTATCTTATTCCAAGCTGACAACACTCCATTGACTTGAAATTCCCTCTTTTCAAAATAAGAACCAAGGATTCTGAATTCTAAGTCACCAAACAATGTTTCTATGACACTGTTTTAGACACGTAGGATGTTGGCGCCTCAGACTCTGGAATTAGTTCACTCACTGAGCAAGCAGTTGACCCAAGGAGATAAAGGACATTGCTTAGATACACCCAGCCACACATGGCAGAGGCAGGGCCAGACATATGCCCTTTAACAACATCCATTACACTACACGACCTTCCAAAATGGGGATCCCCACTATTCCTTCCCCAGGCTTGTATATGCATGATTCGAGGGATGAATGCATCCTCTATCAGTTCTGTAAAGACACCCCAGAGTCACATCTCACTTTGCTGACTTCACTCATTAATCATAGGAAACCAATGTGGTATACTCCCGGGACATATTTCTTACAGTCTGGCCATTTCATTCATCACCAAGGAATTTAGAATAAAATGAGGCAGTGTGCTCCGCAAGTATGGGCCCCTGCTCATTGGCTCTGAGCCCTGGAACCAGAAGTTGCCATTGTAATAAAGGCATCAGTGCCAGTGGACAGAACAGTGAAGACGTTCAGGGGCAGCAGTCTTTGAGAGATTGCTTATATAAAGAGGAAAAAGATAAAGGTTATACAAAGGCTACCTGTGGCCTGGAGAATTCTAAGACAGTCCCTAAAATTCCTGCCCCCATCCTCTATACATTCTTTATAATCTCCTCATCTTGAGTGTGGGCAAGACCTTCAAATATGATGGAATCCAGGTTGCATTATATGGCAAAGGTGAAAAGATTTTGCAGATGTAATCGAGGTCCCAAATCAGTTGATCTTTAGTTGATCAAGTGGGATCAGTGGGAGACCACTCTGGATGGATCTGTGGGCAAGACCTTCAAATATGATGGAATCCAGGTTCATTATATGGCAAAGGTGAAGAGATTTTGTAGATGTAATCGAGGTCCCAAATCAGTTGATGAGTGGGAGACCACTTTGAGTGGATCTGACTCGCTCAGATGAAAGTCCCTAAAAGAGATACCGCGTTATTCCTAAAAGGAGAAAACCTCTCCCGCTGGCCTTGACAAAGCAAGACACCAGGCGTTCTGCAGCTGCAAGAAAGTGAATCCTACCAATCACCCGGCAAAGCTCAGGAGAGGATCTGTCTCCAGTCGAGCTCCTGATGTGAACATGGCCCAGCCCACCATGACTGCAGCTTTGTTAGAAGCTGAATGGAAGACCCAGCTTGGTTGGGCCTGGATTCCAGCCCTGCCACAACCGTGATACAGTGAGTGCATTTTCTTTCAAGCCCTTAGCTTGTGGCCCAGCTGTACAAAATGAATGTAGTGCCCACAAAGGTGCATACTGGGGAGGACATTGGCCTGGAGTAGACAGCACCCCTGCATGGCATCAGTCCCTCCTCTACATTCTGCAAGTTTAATGGGGAAAACGTGAAATGTGGTAGCCATTTGGTGTACCACTTCAATCCCCAGCCCCCATTTCTACCATTCCCATTTTGCAATTTACGGACTTGAGCCCTAAAATTACATTTCCCAAGCTCCGTTTTCCACTGGCTTTCAGGCAGGTTTCATCAGTGGAGACTGGGATGGGAGTCCATGGGGGCAAGAGTAGCAGAGAGTCAAGTCTGTTGCTACCCTCCCCCTGCTTTGCACGGCTCCCCCAGGTACCTCTGCAGCTCTTCTGTGGTTTAATCTCTTCCTGGAATGTCTCTCCTGACACTGTCTCCTTTCCTCCAGACAGCCTTCCTTGAACCCCAGCTCCCACAAAGCATCCCTACCCCTCAAGCTTCCCTCAGTTGGCCCCAGCCCCTGAAGTCTCATACAACTGCTTCTTTATGTGACCCTCCAGCCCTAGGGGTGGTAATAGTTTCGTGTTATTGTTTGTAAATGGTTAATCTGTTCAACTGTTCATCTCTGGGCTTCCCTGTTTCCCATTTTTATCTTTTTAACTTGCTAAACAGCTCCTTATATTAGGTACCCTCTCTTAGAACTCCTGGCATGGATTCACTGTCCTCGCTAGACCTTGGCTAACATAGTCCAGACACTGGGAGTCATCTCAGGAAAGAGACCTTGAAGATGAGATTTTGAGATTTGGTGGCTTCATAGTTGTAACTAGTGATGACCTCATCGCTGGAAAATGAGATGCTAGAAATCGGTGGTATCACAATTATTCAAACAATTAACCATGCAAGCTTGAGATAAAGTACCAGTCAACACCAAGGCTTTGGGAATCAGGTGGCTTACTTCGTTTCAATAATTAGGTAGCTGTAATGACACCATGAAGACTAAGGGTATAGACTGATTTCTTCCCACTGCACTGGAGAGGTTTCATTTTAAAAAAATAATAAGCTCAGGATTTTAAACTCTTAGTTCTAATCACCATCAGAAGAACAAGATCTCCCATGGTGGCCTTCAAAGAATCACAGTATTTTCCAAGTGTCAGAATAAACTGAGGCATTTGGGGGGAACAAGTGGTAACATGAGAAATGGATGGGCAATTGGGATGGCATTGGGTGGATCGGAGAGTCCCGAGCCCCCAAATGTCCCTGGGCCACCTTGCCGATGAGAGCAACCTCACCTCCTTTGTCCAGAGACTGGCTTGCTTTTGCTTATAATGTTCAGGTAACAACATCCCCTGAGGAAATTGCCTCCCAAGGATGTCCTTATTCTCCTCCTCATTTACCCTCACCATGTCTCATATCCCCAACTCGCAACAAGAATTAGACACCAGCATGCTTCAGGGGACATGTATGAAGTCTAATAAGGAAGGAGATGGGTAAGGCCATGTGGGACACTCTAAGGGCATGGGACAGAGAATCATGTGAACTCTAGATCTGGCTGAATTGGTCAATACGGATACCCTTTCTCAAGACTCAGAATCTAACGTGCTAGTTGAGATTAGAAGTATGATAAAACCTTAGATTGTGAGTAACCTGTTCTGCGAGTGTTCCGCAAGACCGGCAAACCTTCTAGTAAATTTTAACTTGATAAATAAGTGAAGTCTTGCAATACGAGTCGTATGTGATGCCAAACGTCATGTGATCACAATGGAGCCAATGGTTCTTGAAATTCGCTTTGATATACGAGTGCTTTGAATGACAAGCGCGTTTCCAGAACGAATTATGCTCTCACGCCAAGGTTTTACTGTATTTCTAAGAGTTTGCTTGGTTAGTTAACTGAACACTTGGCACAACGTTAGCTTATACTCAGTAAAGTAGCAACATCAGAAATTCTGTGGGACAGCGTCTAGGAAGAATCGAAAAGGTTTGTGGATATTGGAATGTCAGGCTGCATAAAGTGTGAATATCACCTATGTCCCTGGGGTCCCCGGGGATATGCCCTTTACAGGGGCATTGTGAGACCCTTCGGTGGGGGTACACTGCACGCTTCAGCCTCCTGCAAGGGAAGTTCTCAGTACAAAGGACAGTGGGAGAGTATTAACTGCATCTTTTAATATCTGTATTGGGATGCTTTGGCTTCCGCGGCCTTGCTGACCTTGGAGGGACCGCCCCTCCTGGGGTTAGCCACTTCCTAGAGATAAACACTCCAGGCCACTTACACCTGCCCTGATCACCCCAGGGCCATGTCAGACAACTGCAGTCAGCCCTATGCCCCAAAGCTCACTGAATTTCTTTCAACTGGCCAATATTAAGCCCGCTAACGCTGCCTCTACTGTTTCTCCCAGCGGCAACCACGGTATAAAGGTCCTTGTCCACAGTTCACTTCCCCCTCTGCCTCCTGACAGACCCCAGTGTTTCCCTGTGCCCTTGACCATGGCATGCCACACACCCTCCTCTTGGGAATTGTGAGCAGTAAACTGTGTCCACGATAGCAATCACCTCCTGATCTGTTGGCCTGACTAGAAGTCAGATGCTAGGGGCGCCTGGCTGGCTCAGTCCGCGAGGCGTCCAACTCTCAGTTTGGGTTCAGGCCATGATCTCACGCTTCTTGGGTTCGTGCCCCACATCAGGCTCTGTGTTGATGGTGCAGAGCCTGCTTGGGATTTTCCTCTCCTCTCTCTGCCCCTCCTGCACATGCCCTCTCTCTCTCTCTCTCTCTCTCTCTCTCTCTAAAAATAAAAAACCAAAAACTAGAAGTCAGATGCTATTTTCATGTGCTTTATGAAAACAGAGAGGCTGTCACAGTACTGTGCTCTTTGACTTAAAGCTAATGGTAGAAAAATAAAATTAAATTAAAAAAAGCTAACAGTAGGATGTTAGCCTTGCAAGGCCAGGTGGCAGTATTTAGCCACCTGAGGCAAAGTGGGCACTATTTCCAGAATAAGCAGCAGGAATGAGGAAGCAGTGAAGGCAGTTTGGGTCACAGGACTCTGTCTGGGAGCCCGTTGTCCACTGCGGTCCCCATGATGAAATGTGCGGACAGCCCACTGCCGTTTACCGGATGTCTGTGACGGAGGAAACGAGAAAACCTCTACATTCGATGGGCAATGAGCACCCTAAAAGGGCCTACGTCTCCACAGCGGAAGCTGAGCTCGGCGTCTTTTCCACCTCACAGACCCGAGTCAGTTGCCAAACCCGGAGCTCCTTGATCCAGATGGAGACCAGCCGTCCTTGAGGAATGTCCCCGCAGCACTGTCATAGACACAGCATGTGAGTATCCCTCTGTTCTTTCCACCAGGTGACCTGAAACCGTGTACCAGGGTGACAGTGCTCAGGAGGGAAGGAGCAGTACTGGACTTTCAGAGGGTTTTGAGATAGAGGCTTCTGGTTAATGCTGATACCTGGGGTCCAGAAATATCCCATCCAGGGGCGCCTGGGTGGCGCAGTCGGTTAAGCGTCCGACTTCAGCCAGGTCACGATCTCGCGGTCCGTGAGTTCGAGCCCCGCGTCAGGCTCTGGGCTGATGGCTCGGAGCCTGGAGCCTGTTTCCAATTCTGTGTCTCCCTCTCTCTCTGCCCCTCCCCCGTTCATGCTCTGTCTCTCTCTGTCCCAAAAATAAAATAAAAACGTTGAAAAAAAAAAATTTAAGAAATATCCCATTCACTCTTGGCGTGTATGACGGCACAGGAGTTCAGAAGATGAGTGGATTTGCGACCCAAGACTCTCTTACAAAGGCCCAATGCCAGTGAATACACACACACACACACACAAATATATACACATGCAAACACATACACATGCATATATGCACATGCACACATATGCATACACACGAATCTATATACATGCAAATACACATACATATACATATATACACAGACATATACACACGCAAACACATATACACACATGCACCCATGTGCATACACCCACATATATACACATGCATACAGACACACACACACAGAGGCTTATTACGACGAACTGACTTTTGCAATTGTGAAATTACGAGACTGGCTAAGAGTCCAAAGTCTGTGGGCTGAGCGATTGGGAAGGGGAGACTGAAAGCTGATGGCATTCTTTAAAAAAATATTTTTAATGTTTATTTATTTTTGAGAGAGAGAGAGAGAGAGAGAGAGAGAAACAGAGTGCAAGCAGGGGAGGGGCAGAGAGAGGAGACAAGAATCCGAAGCAGGCTCCAGGCTCTGAGCTGTCAGCACAGAGACTGACGTGGGGCTCGAACTCATGAGCCAAGATCATGACCTAAGCCAAAGTCAGACACTTTACCAACTGAGCCACCCAGGCACCCCTCCTCATTTTCAAACGATACAAAAAAGGACTGTAAACCACGAATTCTGGATCCAGTGAAACTATCCTTAAGAAATAAGGAAGAAAAAAAAACATCTCAGATGAAGGAAAACAAAAAAACTTGCCCCCAGTAGACCTACCTTTAGACACTAGGCTAAAGGAATTTCTTCAAACAGAAAGAAAATAAATTTTTTAAGAAAAGATCTTGGAGATCAGGAAGGAAGAAAGAACTAAAAAAGCAAAACCATGAGTACATACAATCTATTATCTTTTTGAGTTTTGTAGAACAGATTTGCTGACTGAAACAGAAATCACAGCATTAGCTGATACACTCCAGATGATGATAGGTACAAGTAAAGAAGATACAGAGACCCACCTAGAAGGAAGGTTCTTCCAGCCATTCAAAGTGAGACAACAGGGGCGCCTGGGTGGCTCTATCAGTTAAGCGTCCGACTTCCACTCAGGTCATGATCTCATGGTTCTTGAGTTCGAGCCCTGCATTGGGCTCTATGCTGACAGTGCTGAGCCCGGAGCCTGCTTCGGATTCTGTGTCTCCCTCTCTCTCTGCCCCTCTCCCACTCACCTCTGTCTCTCTCTCAAAAATAAATAAACATTAAAAAATATTCACAAAACAAAACAAAAACAAAGTGATACCACTTGGTCGCCAGTAGGCTGTGGTCAGTCCCATGTGGAAGACCTCTTCCTAGAACGATGCTAAGACTATAAAAGAGATACATTTCAAAGCACTGTAAATAAATCAGGATGGAATAAAGAAAATAATGCTCAAGGCAATTCACAAGAAGGCAGGGAAAGGGAAACGAGGAAATGTGAAATAAAGGGAACCAACAAAAATCAAATGAAAGGGCAGACCTACGCTTTCCAGTAGCAACCATTACCTTAAAGGTAGATGATCTGAATACATCCATTAATACCGATTTTCAGAGCACATACACAAATTGATTTCAACCATCCGCTATTTACAAGAGATTCACTTCAAAGTCAAGACGGAAGTAGACCGAAAGTGCGAGAATAGGAAAATACACTATGCAAACATAATCCACAAAATACCAGTTGCCTTAATTGTATTTGAGCTTTTTCACGTTGAAATCCCTCTGTGGTGTGTGTAATTTAAATGTGTCCTAAGAGGTTGTCTTTGCAACTGTCGACTGAAAAATGCCACGTCTCTGCCTTTCCTGGAGCTGTTAAGAGGCGGAGAAAATTATACACCTACTAACTCAACCAACTTTGTTAAGTTTAAAAGTGTCAAGAATGATGTGGAGGGCACTCTCACAAGACACTGAAGCTTTCTCAGGGCTCCCGGTGCTGGTTTACGACTTTCAGTGCCCTGTGCTGGAGAAATCCGCCCAGGGAGATGATCAGCTTTCCAGGAGGAACACTGAGGTTTGATTGCTTCAGGAAGAAATAAATATAATTGCCACATTATTTGTACAATGTTTGAGCCGTTAGATCTTTCTAACGACTAGGGAAACTACTGCATTATTGGGGGGAAGGCTGATAAAAATGCAGGATGAGTAAAGAAAGCTCTGATCATAACTGCAGACTTAAAAAGCATCCTCAGGGGCGCCTGGGTGGCTCACTCAGTTAATCATCGGACTTTGATTTTGGCTCTAATCATCATCTTATCTGTGCTGGCAGCACAGACTCAGATCCTCTGTCCCCCTCTCTTTCCACCCCTTCCCTGTTTGCTCACTCTCTCTCAAACATAAATAAACATGAAAAAATAAGGGTTTCTTCATGTTTATTTTTTATTTTTGAGAGACAGAAAGAGAGAGACAGCACTCAAGTGGGGGAGGGGCAGAAAGAGACGGAGACACAGAATCCGATGCAGGCCCCAGGCTCTGAGCTGTCAGCACAGAGCCCGACTCAGGGCTCGAACCCACGAACCGTGAGATCATGACCTGAGCCAAAGTCGGATGCTTAACCGACTGAGCCATCCAGGCACCCCAAGCATGAAAGAAAATTTTAATAAAAATAAAATAACAAACATCCTCAGTAAGCAAAGAGACAAGCAAATAACATCAGAAATAATGCCAAATATTGGAATGAGATTAATAAGCTGAAATAATTAATATACCTAAAACTCATCCACAAACCAAGAGAGGGCAGATTTCCCATGTGCACACTTACTAAAACTGACCAAATATTGAACCATAAATAAAGTCTCAGAAAGGTGTGCCTGGGTGGCTCAGTCAGTTAAGCATCTGACTTGGGTCCAGGTCATGATCTCATAGCTCGTGAGTTCGAGCCCCGCATCGGGCTCTGTGCTGACCGCTCAGAGCCTGGAGCCTGCTTTGGATTCTGTGTCTCCCTCTCTTTCTGCCCTTCCCCTGCTCTCTCTCTCTCTCTCTTTCTCTCTCTCTTTCTTTCTCTCTTTCTCTCAAAAATAAATAAACATTAGCAAAATGTTTCTGAGACAAAAAAAAGTCTCAGTAAATTCAGAAGTTTAGGTCTGATCAGAGGGAAATTAAAATATGGTTTAAACCAGTGATTACTATTTAAAAATGGTAATCATAATGAAGGTAAACCTGATTCATCAAATAATTAGAAAAAGTCCAGATGTTTGGAACTGAATCCCTGCACTACTAAATATTCCATGAGTCAAAGAAGAAATCATAAGAGAATTTGCCTTAAACTTAATGACAGTTGAGAACATGACATATCAAAAAGTGTGGAATGGATCTAGACTCCAATGAATGTATTTTTTAAAAAGACGAAAAATGAAAATCGGAGATCTAAAATTCCACTCAGGGATCTATGTGATGGACTGATTTCTGGAAAACGTGATGTAGTGTGTGGGTCATCTGTGTCAACAACAGCACCGGGGCAACTGGATGTCCCCCCAGAAAAACATCTAACCTTTCGCACCAACCTCAACCATACACACGCCAGTCACCTCACACCACACTCATGCGCAAATCTGTTCTAGACGCATCAAGGACTAAATGAGAACATTAAACCAATAAGGCGTCTAGATAGTAACGTAAAATGGCTCCATTGCCTTGGAGTAAGTGAAGATTTCTTAAATAGCACATAAAAAGCCCCATCTGTAAAGCAAACAACTGATACACTGGACATCAGTAAATCAATAAGTACTCTTCACCAGAAGATTCCACCAACAGAGTGAATCTGCAAGCCACACAGCAGGAAAAGATTTGGAAATGTGTGTGTCTTACAGAGGATTCGTATCCCACATACATAGCATACTCCTGCAAACCAATCAGGAAAAGAGAGACAGGCAAATAAAACATGGGGTAGAACACAATCATTTTGGAAAAGAGACTACCAAATGGCTATTTTAAGCATATTACCCTGGATGAGGTATCAGGCGACTGGACACAGGTTGAGAGAAAGAAACCGAAAAGAGCTTTATGATTTTGTTAAACTCACAATCTCATGGGGAGAACACAGCACGCCCTGCCACACAGAGATATCAGGGGGCGTGGGGTTGGTCCGGGGAAAGTGTGGTTTCTGCAGGAATGGGGGGGGGGGAGGCTAAGCAGGGTAAACAGGCAGGGTAAAATTGGCTAATTTGGAGAATTTCAACAGCTCGGGGCAAAGGGGCTGTGTCTGGAAGTCCAGTCATGGCCCTGAAGCTAACACAGCAGGTGCATAGTGGTTTAGAGTTTGAAAGACAGATGGGGAGGTGTTGGGGTGTGGGTTTCCTCAGCTGCTTGAGCAGGGAAACTGACCCACCTCTACCCAAGGGCTCAAAACTTGGTCAAGACAGAATTTTTTTTTAAATCTGGTTAAAGTGGTCAGTACACATTTGTAAAGTTACTCACTGTCATTACCCGTCAAACCACAATGTGATAGCATTACACAGCCGCCATTTTTACAAATGGCTGTATCAAGTGTCAAGAGAAGGTGAGAGATTGAAACTCACAGGTGCTGCTGGTTAGTCTCTACATCAAACTGCATAACTATCTACTGGGCGCCGAATGGGTGGATGAACTGTGACCCTGCAGTGTCACCCAACGTGAATGCAGGTGTTCACGTGCACAGTGACCACAGCCGTTCCCAAATACCAACAGGAATGCCATTTATAACAGTAGAACTGTGGAAACAACCCGAATGCCCATCGACAGTTGAGGGGATAAGGCTAGCCCGGTCTCTTTACACCATGGGATGCCATACGGCGAAGACAGGATTAAACTGTGGCTCTGTGCAGTAGCCTGAGAAATTTCACAGCCATGGTGTTAAGGAAAAAAGATAAAAACAAGAGAAGAAAATCCAGGTGCAAAAAAATATTGACAGCATCATTCAATGTATAGCCAATGCAAAAACAGGAAAAAAAAAAACTAATTTGTAATGAGAGATATCAAAACGATAATTATCTTAAAAAAAGAAAGAAAAAAGTGTACTTTAGATAACGATGTCATGGATAATCCAGAAGGGGCCTGGAAGAAGCTGTCTTTGTCATGACAATATGTGAAATTGTGCCCATCTTCAAATAATAATTTGGTACCTGGAAAAGACTAATTATCTTTGGGGACATAATGAGAGGGCATGAGACATTCTGGGGTGCTGACGATATGCATACTTTGATCTGGATCATAGTTACATGGGTATGTTCCATTTGTAAAATGAATTGATGAGGTGTATCATTGAGATTTGCTAACTTGATCATGTATATGTTAACGAATGTTAAAAAAAAGGGATTGGGGTGCCTGGGTGGCTCAGTCGGTTGACCATCTGGCTTCGGCTCAGGTCATGATCTCGTGGTTTGTGGGTTCGAGCCCCGTGTCGGGCTCTGTGCCGACAGCTCAGAGCCTGGAGCCTGCTTCGGATTCTGTGTCTCCCTCTCTCTCTGACCCCACCCCTACTCACACTCTGTCTCTCTCTCCTTCAAAAAAATAAGTAAACATTAAAAAGAATTAAAAAAAAAATAAAAGAAAAGGGAACACAGCTCACTCTTGGCATATCCAGTACAAGGAACTAACTGCCTATGTTCCTGAACATAGCAGAGGAAGGGTTATCTTGATAACATCTGAGCTTAAAGGGAACCCCAAGATATCACTAAGGAAAAGGATAAAGCTGTGCTAAAAATGGTAATTCTCCATAGTGAATACCAAGTATTTTGAAGACATGATTTTATGTGCTTCTTGCAATAATTCTAGGAGATACTTACAACGATTCCCGTAACACATGGGAGACTCAACAGTCTGAGATAAATAAATAGCCCCTCCACGCATATACAGCTGGTCAGAAATAAATGTGAATTAGGCATGCTTTATTCCGAGACCTGTGCTCTCACACAGTAACGTCTCCTCTCCAATAATTGCCCCAAACTGACGAGTATTCCATCCCGTTGGAGAAAGCCTGGAATTCAGAGTATAGAACACACTCAAGGCAAAGGACAGGGCTGGGGTTGCCAAAGAAAATGTGGGATGTCCAGTTACACTTGAATTTCAGATAAAGAGTGAGTAATTTTTAGCACAAGTACGCCCTCACGCCATATCTGGGACCCATTAAGTATATAATCATTCCATGCAAGTAGACATGCATGTGCTAAAAAAAAAAAATTGTTGTTTATCTAAAATACAAATGTAACTGGGCAGCCTGTATTTTTATTTGCTAAATATGGGAACACTAGTGGGGGCAGAGTTTCTCCACGGTGGCGATACTGACATTATGGACTGGATAATTCTTTGTTTCGTTGGGAGGGGGGGGTGTCGTCCTGTGATTTATGGCACGGTTGTGACAACCAAAAAACCACACAGACATCGCCAATGGCCATTTGGTTGGGGGGAGAAAGTCTCCTACTAAAGTTGAGAACTGCTGGGGTAGGAAAAGTCAGGGCACAGTCTGCTGGCCCTGACGTCACTGGTTGCAAGAGTCACATCAACAGCAGATGCAAAGGTGATACCAAAGGTCCGTTGCAAATGAGCACCCACAAACTCCTGCGACTGCGGGGTACCACCTTCGCTTCGGAGCATACCTTCGAGGCATTCCGGGCCTTTCCATCTCCTCCTTTAATGTCCAGGGTTGGTAAAGCTGTTCATGACACAGGGAGACCCTCACATCGAATCTGAGTGGGACGTCAGATGATGACGCCGTTCAAGATCCTGGTTCCGAAAGCGAAAGAAATAAGAAACAGTTGCTCTCCTAGAGTGTGCCCTCGCCAGCCCCCGGAGCTTTAACACACTCACTCGGCACATTTTTTGAGTAGCTGCTACACATCCCCGGTGAATTTTCGTCGGGTCACGCCATTCAAAAATTAAGTCAGAGTCAGTATAATCCAAACCCATCGGTAATTCTTTCAAACACTGAGGGGAGGGACTCAGAAACCCCCAAGTGGGTCTAAGAATCCAAGGTGTATTTAGGACCCGGCAGTCCACACAGTACTCAGACCTCCTGGATCCTGGATTCCTCCACGGCTGGCCGGTTTGTATCCTGTGGAAGGTGCTGTAGGGTGGCTCCTTCCTGAGGCATTTCTGGAAGAGGTGGCCCCCTTCTCCCCAAGAACACCAGACACCTCACCCCTCTGGACAGCTCTCGGCCGCCACATTTCTCCCAAGAAGCTCCAGACATTCAATGACCAATCTCTGCAGGTGGCTGACAGAGGAATCAATGTTTGCAAGCAGACTAGTTAAATATCAGGTGTTCTATCCCCAGAGCTGCACAGTCACTAGAACTATTTCCCAGCCTGTCCCGTGCCTCCCTCATGCACAGCAAGGCTCATGAACACAACACACTTGCGATAAATCGTCTTTCGGCCCCAAACTTCTCCTCACCTCCCAAAAGGGCCAGGAGTCACCGTTCCCTGTCAGTGAGACAGAGCCGTGGGCGTCACTTAGAAACTGGCTTCCAGATTTGGGAGAGCCGCTAATGAGTTTGTCTGACAATCGTTGGTCTTTAAACCTCAAGGGCAATCCCAGAGGAGTGTGACTAGGCACGGGACAGCCGGGCCGAGTGGTCAGTGCCACGGCCAGGGCGTGGGGGCGCTGATGTGGATCCCAGTCGTCAGTGAGGCCAGGTCCTGGATCGTTCTGTGCCCCCGGCTCCGCTTCTGTCATAGGATCGGGCTGCCTGGAGCTCCTGATGGTATGCCAGGTGGCTGAAGATCGTCTGGTGTATTCGGTGTGTCTTCGCCGGCACGAAGAGCCAGCCTGTCCCCATCTGCCATCGCCAGCACCGCCAACAACAGCCTGAACCTCAGACTTCAGTTGGTCTTGACCAGGTTCCCAGTGGTTTCAGACTCTAAGACGTGCTGCTGTATTCTTGGTATCCAGATCTCCTGACGGGAGGACCCCATGTCCACCATTGAAGACTTGTCTTCACCTCAGTTTGGTGGCATAGTCCCGCATAAAGACAAAGGCTTTGCGGGGATACCCGCCTGTCACCCCCTTCCCCCCTGCTCTTTTCTAGGCACGTGACTTTGGGCAAGTTTCTTCACCCCTACAAACTCCCTCTTTGTTCCCCTACGATCTCGTCTGATAACTGCTACCTCTTAGAGATTGGATGAGGTAACCTAACTGCCTTTTTCTGACTCTTCCCCCGCTCCCCAGAGTTTGCAGTCCCCTGGGCAGTAAGCCTCTGCACAGAAGTCTATTCTGCTGGGTCTCTGACCACCTGTCCTGTCTCTGTGGGGGCTGAACATGCCTCCTGTACCCACAGCTCCTGGCTCCAGTCTGTCTTTACAGCCAATGAATCTTACACCCAGAGGGTCAAACCAAGAGCGCGCTTGAGTCTGTGAGAGTCTCAGGGCCAGAAACCCAGCTGTTGGAAGGCTCTCCCGCTGCCCCACCGAGTTCATGACCATGATCCCTGTTCTGACTTTTGATCTGGACAAGCAGGGCCCACACAGAAAACGTCGCTGGACCTTGGGGTCCAGCCCCGTGACTGGGTTAGCTCCCCTCCCCCACAACCGATTTATCCCAAGCTTCATTTTCGGGCCCTGGTTCTCGTCCCTGAAGTAGACCCTTTGTGCCACAAGGGCCACTTTGACCAAAGTTTAAGACCCAGGGAGCATCTGCGTGAGAACGTCAGCCTCCAGCATCCTTTGCAGGGGGCTCTGCCTTGGAAGATAAGTCTTTGGGGGACCCTTTGGAGCACAGAGCCCGACCTCAGCACAGGGACTGTCTGCCGTGTCACAGTCCCAGCAGGTGGAAATGTAGAAGTCGCTTTGGCACTCGCAGTGGGCATGTATGCGCCAGCCAGGGAGGTGTAAAGGCGGACGATATCTGGATGACCGACGGAAAGGAGAGACACCTGCACCCACATTTGCTGCTTATGTACCCTCCTTTGAAAACAAACGCGGTGATTCACGCATCCGAAGGTATATAATCCACCAGGAGGCTTCGACGCGAGGGGGGCAACCGGGAACAGCAAATAGACGGCAAAGGCAGAGAATCATTTCGAAGAAAACGCATGAATCACAGATTTTGAAACCTTCAATAAATAGCTCTTTCCCCTTCTAATTTTACGAGCTGGGCTATTCATTTCCCCCCCAGACTTTCATCAGCCTTAGCAAGCACGTGCTGTGCAAGCCTCAATTCTTGTCATAAGTGCTATTCAGTGAACATCTGCGTGGAGCGGTTCTTTCTCTGTTTCCAAGCGGAGCCGCGGCGCGCGCTGAATGGGAGTTGCCATGCGGTGCGCCACGTTCTCCAGGCTCAATCAGGCCAACGCTCTGCGGCGTGGAAGGCGCACGTTTTCTGTGCAAAGCAAACGCTTTCATCCTTTAAGTCTAAATTACCCTGAGAGGTTGAGGAATGGGTCTTAGGCGGAGCCAAAACAGTAAGCTTTGCTCTAGGTTTCAAATGCTGCTAAGATCTGGCATTTGCTTGTGCGGAACAGAACGCGATGGGAGAAAGAATGATGATGAATTGCCTTAAATCCCAACCAAAGCCAAGGGGGTGGGGGTGGGGAGGGGGGTGCCAAGGAAAGAGCTCCTAACTGGTTTTCTGTTGAATGGAGCTGTGTGGTGGAGTGTGCATGGCTGGCTAGGCTCTGGCCGCTCCCAAGGGTCTGTGTCAAGGGGAGAAGCCATGGGGCAGAACCCGTGTGGAGGGCGTCGCACAGCGTTGTGCGCCTGACTTGGCTGTCAGGGACGGGGTGGCTGGTGCGGTCCGCCCACGCCTCGGGATGAAATTGAACGTGATTCTTAACCAGCTTGTTGTGGCGCACAGATTCCCTTCGCGGCTTATTGTTATTACTAATAATAGTATCACCGTTATCTGAAAGCTGGCTAGACTCTAAGAGTATGTCCTGGATGGAGCCTGACGGACCGTGCAGATCTGGTTCCCGTCCACAAACACATTACCGCTGGCACCCAGATGAAGTAAGGACATTATTGTTGAAAGCATACTGTGAAGTACCCAGTCCAAGTTAGGTGCTCAGAAAGAGTGCCTGTGTGATTGTTGCTGCTTTTATTGTTTTCTGTGAAAGTTTGGGGATGGTCATTTTACCCACCACCCGTACCCAGCGATGCATCCCTCCTCTTAGGCCCTCTTACATTGTTCCCCTACAGCATCCTCCACGGGAGAGTAAACTCCACTTATTTTCTTAAAGTTTATTTATTTATTTGTGTGTGTGTGTGAGAGAGAGAGAGAGAGAGAGAGAGAGACAGAGAGAGAGAGACAGAGAGAGACAGAGATACAGAGCAGATGAAGGGCAGACAAAAAGGGAGAGAGAAAATCCCAAGCAAGCTCCGCACCGTCAACTCAGAGCCCAATTCGAGGCTCGAACTTATGAACCACAAGATCGTGACCTTGTGGAGTCAGACAATTAACCAGCTGAGCCACCCAGGCACCCCTGTAAACTGCTTTTAAAGTCAGAGATATTCTCTATGACAAATTTACTCACCGTCCCGCAGGGCCTAAAAATGTGCATTATACCAGCATTCATTTAAAAAAATATCAAATAGGGGAGCCTGGGTGGCCCAGCCAGTTAAGCGTCCAGCTTCAGCTCAGGTCACTATCTCGAGGTTTTTGAGTTCGAGCCCTGCATCGGTTTCTGTGCTGACATCTCAGAGCCTGGAGCCTGCTTCAGATTCTGTGTCTCCCTCTCTCTCTCTCTTCTCCTCCCCTGCTTGCTCACTCTCTCTCTGTCTCTCTCAAAATAAATAACCATTAAAAAATATTTTTAAAAATATCAACTAGATGATTGGTAGATAGACAGACACACAGATACAGATGTCGATCATGTATTTTAGAGGGCATTAAGTCAGAGGCCCCAGGGGCACTACAAGGTTCTTCTGCTCCAAGTTTCCAGGCTGACATTCTTACCTCTTTCACGACTTGGTGTCCGGGAGCACCTCTCTCCTTCGTCCTCTCAGTGTACAGGACATCAAGCCTGGTGTGTGTCACTCTCTGGGCCGTGCTGTGTCCTCTTATCCACGAGGCCCCTCCTCACTGCATGGGGTGCGGCCCGAGTGGGCATACAAGTGAACGTCTTCTGGAATCCTCTTATCTCAATTAGACATCTGCATTTAGGTACCCCCCCCCCCAGCCTGCTGAACACCCTCCCAGTAGACAGAGGGTGCGCCCTCATGACATATGACGCTATGAGAGGTCAGTCATGTCCCTGCACCAGCTAAGCCGATCAACATGTTGTGAAGAGGACAGTACCATCTCACACCGAGTGCCTTCAGACTCTCCTCCGGCCCGCTCTCCAGTGCGAACAGTTCCCACTGAGATTTGGAGGTCCACTGTCCTTCCTCTTCTCCAATAGCCATCAACCAAATAATCATGGTGTCCCTTCCTCCAGTGACTCTTTCCACTGGTTCACAAACATGGCCACAGACCGTGGTGCCTGTCTGCTCTCACTCAGACCTGTGTGCTCGCCCTTCACAGTGATCACGAAGTCTCTGTCCAGCCACCCATCAAGAGGACCGTCCCCTGTGGAGACCAGCAATGGCCTCCCAACTTCTATTCCCAGTGAAATACTTGGTGATGCAGTGACTGATACACACAGGATTTCCATTTCACACATATAAGTTAGAAACAAAACTAAAATGAAAACTTGTGAACCCATGACCCATCTAAGAACAAAAGTAATTAGAAATGTTTTCACCATAACTCCTACAACTATGTATCTCCAGCCCTACCACATGTTATCTTCCTTTTCCGATATATAGTTTTTTTTTTGTTTTTTTTTTTTAATTTTTTTTTCAACGTTTATTTATTTTTGGGACAGAGAGAGACAGAGCATGAACGGGGGAGGGGCAGAGAGAGAGGGAGACACAGAATCGGAAACAGGCTCCGAGCCATCAGCCCAGAGCCCGACGTGGGGCTCGAACTCACGGACCGCGAGATCGTGACCTGGCTGAAGTTGGATGCTTAACCGACTGCGCCACCCAGGTGCCCCTCCGATATATAGTTTTATGACATACACATGTGTCTCTAAAGAACGTATGGGTGGGGAGCCTGGGTGGCTCAGTCGGCTGAGCATCCCACTTCGGCGCATGTCATGATCTCATGGTTTGTGAGTTCGAGCCCCGCGTTGGACTCTGTGCTGACAGCTTAGAGCCTGGAGCCTGCTTCTGATTCTGTGTCTCCCTCTCTCTCTGCCCCTCCCCCACTCGTGCTCGGTCTCTCTCTCTCTCTCTCAACAATAAATAAAAATGTTAGAAAAAAAGAATATATGGGTCCATTTTACTTAATTGGAGCTTTACAAAAATTATTTCCTTCTGTAGAACTGCACACACACATACCCACAGGAGAGCATGTGCAAATGGTAACAACTGAGCGGAGTCTGCAATCCAGCTAACGTACACCAGTGTCAGTTTCCTTGTTTGATATTAACAAGAGTGATGAGGGACTCGAATCCACGTCTCCAGAGTCACGTTTAATCTCAATGGCTGAGTTTTCTCTAATTACGTACGCAAAACTGGGACCAAAAACTCGTTTACAAATTGAAGGAAACTGCCATTATTTGATTGAAAGAAACTCAGTTGTTCAAAATAAGTTTTAAAATGTACTGGATAACTTTTCTCTGTAGAGTTGTGTTTCTTTTTGCTCCCAATATTGTATATCTGTGATTTATTTTCTTGTGGTTTATTAATCCTCCTGGATATTTATCTAGTCCATTAGTTTTATTTCTTTCCTAACAACAAACGTTTAGCAATATTGGCCTTTCTAGAATGTTTTCTGTTTCGTAACTTTCCACTATTGCCTTGATGATTATTTCCCTCCCTCTATTTTCTTTGGGGTTATGTTGCCGGACTATAGTTACTTAGCTGCTTAGTTTTCAGCCTCTTGTTTTGCTAAACGTTCCTCTAAATCTTTCTTTAAATCTTCCCTTCACTGCATCTCCTAAATTTCTATACATAATATTTTCATTATCTCTTACCTCTGAGTATTTCTTTAAACCTTTATGTGGTTTCATCTTTGAGGCATAGTTATTTAGAACTATATATACATATATATTTAAATTTCTATTTTATGTGTATTTTAGCAACTATCTTTGTTATTATAATTTAACTGCGCTGCATCTGAGATTATAAATGGCATGGAGCAGCTTCCTTAAATGTGCTGGAGTTTACTTTATTGGTTAGAATGTAGTTGTGGCAAATGTTACCGCTGGCCCAGCCTTACGCACTCCTCCTTACGGCTTCAGGGATGGTGCCCTCTTCCCAGCTGCTAACACCTGGATTTCTTCATCCATAGGCTTGCTTCCTTGCTCCTGTGGTCATGGCCCGGGCTATCACCTACCTGTGCTGCGACCCTCTGGGGCAGTAGATGTGCCAGAATGAAACAGGGCAGCCCTCAACCACTGTCGACGGTCTACGACACCCTGGCTCCCTTGTCCCGATGGGAGAACTCGCGTGTACCTTTTCAGTACTGGCTCCAATGCTTTCTCAGCAGGACTAGCTCCATTTGCCCACACTGACAACAACCTCAAACCATGCCCTTGGCTTTTCCCCATCTCTCTCTGCATTTCTCTATTAGGGTTTCCTGCCCTTATGAGTAAGCGCCTCACACTCAAACGTTTGTCTCAAATTCTGCTTCTGAAGAAATGCAAGATAAAGGCAATGATGAGCTGGAGGTTGCATGCACTCTTTGAGAAGAGCCCAAGTTCTCTGTTTGTCTGGTGGGAAAAGAGGTCTGAGTGATTTATGTTGTATAAATTGTGTATTTAAATGTTATGCTATTTAGGGGCGCCTGAGCGGTTCAATCATTTAGGCATCCAACTTCAGCTCAGGTCATGATCTCACGGTTCGGGGATTCAAGCCCCACGTCGGGCTGTGAGCTGTCAGCACAGCTGACCTGCTTCCAATTCTGTGTCTCCTTCTCTCTCTGCCCATCTCCCACTCTGGCTCTCTCAAAAATAAAAACATTAAAAAAATAATGCTTATCTTAAAAAATGTTATGCTATTTAAATGCATGCTGAAATTCAAGGGAATTGTGTTCTAATCCTTATATTTGATAGTATGCTTTACAGTTTTCTTTGTAATTATATCATTTTTATATACATCAATAGGAGTTCATTGGACGCCTTAAAGATTACTACAGTTACGTTTCCCTGCTGCATTGAAACTTTTCTTGTGTTTTATTCTTTTTATGCCTACAAAGGCTTTTGTAATTAATGTCCATTTTGTCTAATAATATCGTTATCGTACAAGGTCCTTGGGTGAGCATTTTCCAGGTGTACCCCTTTACTTGCAAGCATCCTTGAGTTACAGGTAAGTCATTCTTATATACATTGTAAGTGGGAGTTTCTGGGGAAGCATGTGGGGAAGGATTTACTGGTTTTCTTTTAATTGGTATTTTAGGCCATTTATATTTATTGATTTGTGATGTATGTCACCTTCTCTCCACCATAATACATCCGCTTCTATTGTTCTTTTCCTTTTTCTTCTCAGTCTTGCCCTATTTTGAAGGAGAGTGTTGGTTTGAAAGCAAGTATTTGTTTCCACTCCTTCTCTCATACACAAAGATGTTTCTACCATTTTTTGGTAATGCGTATCTTGCAAAGTGATTCCATTTTGGATTACTCTTGTGCTCCCACCATGCTTATCCAAAGTCCGAAATGAACAGCTGCCCCCCACCCCGAACACCAAGAGAGCCCAGCTCCTTAGTCTGCGGTACGCTGTTCGTTCTCCTGTGGTTTGCCCTCTTTTTTTTTTTTTTTTGTAAGTCCTTCGGTGAAAGATAGACTGAAAAGTGTTCATCTGAAAGGCAGTTTGGGAGGTGAACCCAATCTGGCAATAACTGTAATGAATTCAAGCTGTTTGAGTTTTGGGGGGGCGTCCAGGCAGGGCACGGACAAACTGCCACCAGGGAGATTGAAGCAAGAGGAGTAACTGTGAGCAGCACAGGTACACCAGTGACATCTGGAGCTGGTAACGAGAGAGACAAGGAAAGTGATACAAAGACAGAACCTGGAAAGCTCTAACCTTCATCTGAGTCATGCATGGTGTCACGTGCAGAGGAAGAATCCAGATTTCGAGCTTGGTGTTCCCACCCCCAGCTTTAACTTTTAATCTGCCCTCATCCATCTTTTATTTCCGATGTAAAACAAAATGTGTTGCCAGAACCTTCCATCTCTCCCTCCCTACTTGTTTTAGAGCCACCTCTCTGAGAAGGGGGAACAAGAACCGTGTGAACAGGGTTATAAAGCCCGAATCTGCACTGCACCAACAGACAAACCTTCCGAAGGCAACAACAGGGATAGAGAATCGGTGAGACACAGAAGCGATGGAACGTGGCCCCCGGGTGGAGGGTGCTGGGTGCCAGAGAAAGACATACTGGACAGTAAATGGCAAAACTGATTCACCAAGAAGGTGACTGTGCTCCAAAATCATTTAGATAGACTCCAATTGACGCGAAGAAAAGAATGGCTGGAGACTGGTCTGGTATATGGTGGCCAGTACGGTAACACTACAGATGAAAATTAGGCAACATGGAATTGAGTCTGGAGAGATTTGCTGCAAAATACATCGCTCGAGAAGAAGCTGGAGGCTTTGAAGGCTTTTCTTTTCCCAAATGAAATAGGGAGTCAGTAAAATGAAAATAAAGGATACCTAGTCCGAGATGGATCAGTGTTAGAAGGACAACATCAATACAAGATGCAGAGCTGGTGTGGAGGGGGTGACCACACACTTTTTTATTCATCTCCCCCTTTTTTTGAGATTTCGCTCTGTGAGGCCTTGGAAAGCACAGACGGATAGAACAGAACTCCCACCCTCAGAGGCAGGGACGTTGGAGCGCCAAGAAGAATGCCACCATACCGTGGCCCAGCTCAGAGGAAAACCAGAGCTGTGTACAACCAGGGCTCAGCACGTCTTGAGGGCGGCCGTCCAGCACAGACCGTCTTGGCCTCGTCTGAGACGTGTCTCAGCCTCACAGAGCCTCACCAATGACAAAACACAAGTTCAAATAGAGAATTCTCAGGCAAATATTTACAAAAGCCCTATCTGGATGTTTATAGGAGAAAAAAACGAAACAAAAAAAACCTAGTTGTTTGCCTGAAACCAAATATTTTCTGAACTCAACCTCTCTTATTTATGCATGAACACAACAAAGGGATTACCAAATAAAAATACATGTTAAATGGAAACAAAAACCTATATTCTTGATATCTTATCCTTGCAAATAAACAGAGCTGAAGGTAACACTACTTTGACGGTAGGGTTCATGGTCTTGTTTGCTCTCCCAGCCTGCTATTTGCATTGAAATATAATCAACAGGTTCATTTACATCCTGCACAAATCCATGAAGAATTGTAGACAAGTGCCTACACCACCAGTAAATGAATAAGTAAGTTAATTAATTAATTTTTGAAAGATCAGGGAACAAATGTAAGAAATTAAGTTTCCTTCAAGGGAAAGATCCGTGGCAAATTATATCCCATGAGATCTCCTGCCTTGTGCTATGTCTGGAGGACGGACACGGTGGGGGCTTCTGGGCAGCCAGAAACAAGAGAGGAGTCTCCTCAATGAAACACCCAGTCTCACTGCCCAGATAAAGCAGGTGCACGGGTTTTGTTGTTACCAAAGACCAACTCGACTTCCTCAACAAATCGAGCCCCAGTGCCTTCATTTTGAGGCACTCAGTCCTGCCCCTGTGGCATCCAGGGCTGCAAGCCCAGTCTGCAAGAAAGACTGCTCACTTCCCACCACAAAATAACAGGATCCACTGGCTTCTCGAGCTGTGGTCAGGCAGGTGCCATTAGCATCTGGGCTCAGAACTTCCTTCCTCACATTCCTACCCTTGGGCACCAACTCCTGGCTCAGCATCTCAATTACCAGAGATTCCAATTACAAGAAAAAAAAAAGTCCTGGTGGGAAGAGCTGTTACCCCTCTAAGGTGTGTTTTTATGACAACCACCAGAAGGCAAAGTGGCCATTGACCATGGTAGAGCCTTCTCCATCATGCCCGCATGACATGTTCTCTGGGCATCAGTATGGCTCAGTAGCTACACCTGGACCACTGCTAACATCTCCGCGTGGACTTTACAGGCAGCGCAATAACGTAATGAGGAAAAAGTAAATCGTTTAAGGGAAGCAGCTTTGGGGATGGATTACCATAGCGACTGGAAGATTTAATGGATTCACAAGGAAAGGAAAGTTCCCTCTACTGCTACTGTTGAATTTCAAATGATTTCATGGAAGGGATCATAGAGCATGCCTATTTTTTTTTCAGAGAGAAAGAGAGTGTGAGCAGGGGAGGAGCACAGGGAAAGAGAGAGAGAATCCCAAGCAGTCTCCATGCTCAGTGCAGAGCCTGACTTGGGGCTCGATCCCACAGACCACGAGATCACGACCTGAGCCCAAATCAAGAGTCAGACACTTAACCTACTGAGCCACCCAGGGGTCCTGATCTCTTTTAAAAAGCCCAGAATTTCTTTAAAAAATAGCAAATAAAAATGATGAGGATGCTTTTAAACCATATGATGAATTAACACATGCTTTTAAAAAAATTTCTTCCGGGGCGCCTGGGTGGCACAGTCGGTTAAGCGTCCAACTTCAGCCAGGTCACGATCTCGCGGTCCGGGAGTTTGAGCCCCGCGTCGGGCTCTGGGCTGATGGCTCACAGCCTGGAGCCTGTTTCCGATTCTGTGTCTCCCTCTCTCTCTGCCCCTCCCCCGTTCACGCTCTGTCTCTCTCTGTCCCAAAAATAAATAAAAAACGTTGAAAAAAAAATTTCTTCCTGTATAAACTCCTCTTCTTCTAATTAACGTCCCCACATTTGCTTTCCTTTCAAGAGGTCTGTTAATACCTAAATCAAATCCCTCCTCCTCTCAAATCTTATGCATGAAATTACTAGTAGTTGCCTTACAGAGACATCAGTCATTGGATTCAGGTGCTGTCATGGTGCCAGAATAATGGAATATCATTGTCCTTCTGTGTTTCAGGTTTTGAGTGAAGCATTTTTTTGTGTGGCTGAGTTTTGATAAATGATTCTGGGGGCGCCTGGGTGGCTCAGTCGGTTGAGCATCCAACTCTTGATATTGGGTCAGGTCACCATCTTGAGGTCGTGGGATCGAGCCCTACATCGGGCTCTGGACTGAGCATGGAGTCTGCTTGGGATTTTTCTCTCAGCTTCTCTCTCTGCCCCTCCCTAGCCCTCTGTGTGTGTGTGTGTGTGTGTGTGTGTGTGTTTGTCTCAAAAAGAAACATTAAAAAAAAGGATTCTGGAATTCCCTATGTAATCCCTGTGCAGTAGAGACAGCATGAAGAGAAGGCAGAATCACTGATTTCTTCGCAGTTGGGCGTGAAGCTTAGCTCTCTCCGTCATGGAATGCATGGACTGGGACAAGTCAGTGAGCCGTTCTGACTTTTCCTGTCATAATAACGGAGTAAGAAGACGTACCTTCTGAGATCATTACCAGACTGAGACGAGGCAGAGGCAGCTAATGCTGTTGGTCTTGGGCGTGTTCCTCGTGGCCCAGCAGTCCCACGGGACTGAGCCACCCTCACGGTGTGTTCCACGCTGGGTTCCCCTCTTGCTGGCTTCCTCCCTCCATGATCTTCATCGTCTCCCACACACATCTCCGGCCACAGAAGCTACTTGCGCCCAAATACTTATCTCAGAACTGCTCATCTCGCCTCTGCTGTTGGGAGAGCACAAACCAAGACGACCGATGGAGGCCCTCACCTGATGGAGGTGCTTCCTGGTGCACCCCTTCGCCTCCAGCGGCGTCTCCAGTCAGCATGTGGTGGAGGGGATTCCTACATTTAAGTAAGTTTACAGACCCAAGCTATGTGAATTTTAATGACTTTTCTCCTCAGGATTTGCTGAAAAGTAAGGAACCAACCCCATAGCAATTTTATAAATGAGGTTCACCATGGCTACTTGTCCAAACACAAGGTCTCTGTTACCCAGACAAGTCTAAAGCAGCCCCCCAGGGGCACCTCTGTGGCTTGACCGGTTGAGTGCCTGACTCTTGATTTTGGCTCAGGTCATGATCCCAGGGTCGTGAGATTGAGCCCCGCGTCAGGCTCCGCAACGAGCGTGGAGCCCGCTTGAGATTCTCTCTCTCCCTCTTCCTCTGCCCCTCCTCCACCTGCTGTCTCTCTTTAAAATATATATATATATATATAAACAAAAATAAAAACAAAGCAGGCCCCACGACCGACCTCTCGAGTTTTGTTTACCTGGGGATGGAAGTTCTAATCTGTGGCACTGACAGGTGCACTTGTGTTAAGCCATAGCTTCCTCTGTGTAACTGAGGAAAACACTGCTACTGAGATAAAAAATCAGTCTGGGGAAAGGAAAAGACAATTCAGACCAGAGCGCTTCTGCAGCCTGTCCTGCTAGCTCACGGGACGCTGGATATTCAAACTTGCTGTACCGCTGGCAGTTAACTTCCATTCAGGAAAATATACTGAGCATCCACCACGCGTCGGACAGTCTCTTACAAACAAGAGGAAGGAAACACGACTGGCTCGTCACTCCCAGCAAAGTGCTAAGCAGGCCATTCAAATGCAAGGTGTTTGTGCTGTGGCCAAGTGGACACAAAGCCGTGGCCGTGATCTGTGCCTTCACGCAGTCTCCATGCAGGCTCCCCACTGCCCGAATCACTGCTTTGGCTGGGACCAAGGAGAGATGCAGGGTATCAGCTGTTGGGTGAACGGATACCATTTTTGCGTAAACACCTTAAACCTAGGACGCGTTTTGAGTCTAACTAAAGACAGATCCTTATTGGATCACAACTGATCCAAACTGGTTCAAAAACAGACCAGAAATGTTAAATGCAGCCATGTTTACCGCACCATCCATGAGTATAAGTTTTACTTAAAAAGCTCAAAGTTAAGTGCTTTGTATAGCTTTTTGCTCTTGTACAATTTATAGAGATGCTGTATGGATCCATATTCTTTTGTGTGTGTTTATTTATTTTTGAGAGACAGAGAGTGAGTGGGGCAGAGGCAGAGAGAGAGAGGGAGACAGAGAATCTGAAGCAGGCTCCAGGCTCTGAGCTGTCGGCACAGAGCCTGACACGGGAGTCGAACCCACGAACCGTGAGGTCATGACCTGAGCTGAAGTCAGACACTTAACCGACTGCGCTTCCCAGGCACTCCGGATCCATTCTTTTTTTATGCGCTGAATATATTCAGGGTAGCATCTGAGCAACTGATTAAAATGCCCTTGTTATAACATGTGTGGAGGGATGTGTTGTGGACCACAGCACAATATGCTCCTGGTACAACACTTTCCTATTAAATGTAATCGGGAACCTTTTGCAATTCGAAGTCAGGCGAGTATCTTTGTGGGGCTGTGTGGCAGCTTAAAAGCACGAGGACACAGCGAGAGTAACTGATGGTGATGTTTGCTTCCACAAGTGTGCCTGCTCTTGTGATTTCCAAGACGGCATGAGGAACAAAGGACTCAGTTCACAGCACCGGCATCAGAGACAATGGTCTCTGGTGGCACATGCTGACATTCATCAAATCTATTGTATTTCTAGAATATGAAATAATGCATGACGCCTTTCTCAGTGAAATGTCTGGATCTGTTCTTTTTAATGTTTTCATGGCCATTCCAGATTCCACCCCCTGATCTACAAGTGTATGAATACGTTACTTGACGTTCTTTTTGTAAATTAGCAGAAAAGAAATATAAGCAAGCAACAAGCAAAACAACCAAATGGATCCATAAGTCTACATGACATGTGAATATGATAGATTTCCTTTATCATAGAAATGTCTCCTTATCAGGGCGCCTGGGTGGCTCTGTCAGTTAAGCGTCCAACTCTTGATTTCGGCTCAGGTGATGATCTCACAGTTCGTGGGTTTGAGCCCCGTGTCGGGCTCTGCACTGACAGTGCTGAGCTAGCTTGGGATTCTCTCTCTCTCTCTCTCTCTCTCTCTCAAAATAAATAAATAAATAAATAAATAAATAAATAAATATTTTTTTAAAAAAGAAATGTCCTTTACCTAAGAATTTTTTTTGCCACTTTCCCGTGTTATCAAATCTCAGAATGACCAACAGTAATCATTTCATCTGCTTTTTGTTATCTATGAGTTCAACTTCCTCGAGCAAAACATATTATCAGGGGATGTGAGGGTTCCCTGAAAGTGGTTCCAGCAGTGGGTGTCTCCTGTGTTGTTCTTGTTCCAAATGAAGCTGGGGCAGAATGGGAGACCTGGAGATCAGAGAGCTTAATTAATTTGCTGAAGATCCCGAGGGAAATTATTGTCCAAAGTGTCAACGCTTCACTGCGTCTGACTCCTTCTGGCCTCCCTGCCTGAAACACACCTCCTAGCACTTCTCTTATTGAAGGATCTTAGGGGAAAACAAAGCAAAACAAAAGTAGGCACTGTTACTCAAGATCTTCACATAAGGTCTCCAATGAACCATGAACCCCATAAAGTACGGACCATATAATTTCACTCTAGACCAGGCTGCCTTAGGAACGCCATGATACGGAGGGCAAGGTTTGTGGGCAGAGAGAACTCAGGTCACGTTCTTTTCTGGCAACGAGCATGACCCCCAGAAATTCACTAGCCTCCCTGAAGTTCACCAGTATCACTGTAGTGGTTTGTGGCTTCTGCCTATTATCATACCGAATAATTAAAGGAAAAACACACAGAATTTGAAGATAAATATTAAGCATAAAAAAGACACTAAAATGTCTGCCTAAAAGTAAAGCAAAACAGCAGAGAAGTTAAGAGAATGGAATTAGGAAACCCACTGCCATGTTCACATTTACAAGGCAAGCTCCCGGCTGCGTGATCCTTGAAACGTTTCCTCTCTGATCCTCAGTTGTCACATTGGTAAAATGGGTACATTCTTGTCTGTCCAGCAGGCACGTCATAACATGGAAAGAAATAATATATGGACAGCACAGCACACACCTGGCTCATAGAAAGTTTCACAAAATGATGGTAATTAGGATAAAACATTCTTCTGTAGTATTTTGTAATAAGTCTTGCTCCCAGAGAAAGGAATCTATTTCTTTTTTGTTGTTGTTGTTTTTATCCATTTATTTTGAGAAAGAGAGAGAGAGAGAAAATGAGCAGGGGAGAGGCGCAGAGAGAGAGAGAGAGAGAGAGAGAGAGGGGATATCCCAAGCAGGTTCTCTGCTGTCAGCACAGAGCCCAACTCAGGGCTCAAACTCACTAACCGTGAGGTCATGACCTGAGCCAAAACGAAGAGTCGGACGCTTGACCAACTGAGCCAGCGGGTGCCCCAGGAATCTCTTTCTAATGCAGACTCCACATCTCACCTTCTCCACCCTAAGTTTTATATATGTATCTATTTTATGTCATACACTAGAGACAGGAGCCACATCCCTCTGAAGTTTAGGGCGCTCCGTCCGCCTTCCGTACCACACTCAGGAATGTCTACACTCCTGTTACTTGTTGCAACAGGTCAGACCGTCCAATGCCCACCGCAGGGTCCCCCACCTCATCACACAGCCGAGTCCAGCCTGCCTCTGGACTGCTTGGGCATGGGCGTAGAAAGGTGTGCAGAGGCCCCCACACCAGTGAGCATTAGTTTAGAATTCACGAAGAGGGTACAATGTCAGCATTTTCTGAGGTTTGGCCTCAACCCCCTCCCCGGCCAAATGGCAAGAAAAAAAACAAAACGGCTGGTCTTTACCAACAGGTAAGATGCTTTAAATCGGAAAGTGCGGCATCCCAGCTTGACAACCGTGCCTGACAGAGGCGTCACAAACCCAACATCAAACATCCAGACAGAACAAAGTCGCTCAAAACACAGCACACGCCAACAAAACCCACAATGTTCTTTCCTGCTGCCTTCGTAGTAAAGGGTGACAAGACAGAGAAATGAATTTCGGTGATCTTACTGTGCAGGCATCGTAACTTTTCTGGTGAAACTTCGCAAAAAAAAAAAAACCCACAACTTTTTTGGACAAACTCCTAAATGTGTGCACATTGACAACCTGTTAGTTGCAATAGAGGTAAATGTAGTAAATGTGTGCTCCAAGCACTTATTATTCATTAAGAGCTGACCTTCAAGCCACTGTATTCCAAAGACCCGGGTAAGCTGACCTTTTGGTGGTGATCTTGCCAGGCTCAGACCCCTCCAGGAGCAGCGTGCCCTCAGCGGGGCTGTCCCCAGGGTGGGCACGGGACTGCTTGAATCCCGAGCTCTTCAGGAAGTCTGGCCTCCTCTCTTGAATCCATGAGGCAACTTCTCTCCCTGAGAAAAATCGCATGGGGATGAATGTGCATCTTCTCGGACACAGTTTTCATTCCAGCAAGTGGATCGAGCTGCTTTATGGTTACCGCACGGTTACCGATCAGCAACTGAGCGGTATTCAAGTTTCAGCGAGGCGTTTTGGCTTTTGTCTCTAAAACAAAATCCCGGGAAAGATGAAGCCTCTGAAAATTCATTTCACCGAAAATGGCAGCACCTCGTCACTTTCGTGCATTTTTCTAACACTATTGATTATATTAGACTTTTGGCAGACACACTTTTCATCTGCGAGGACATTTTCCTACCTAAAAACAACGCTGAAAGTTCTATCTGATGAAATTTTAATTAGCTCTTGCAATTTTTATAGAAGGTAATTATCCCTGAAATTATTGCAAGAGCTATCACAGGACCCTCCCTCCCAGAACTGAATGAATGCACGTATACACAGAACTACCGGCCATCTGATGACAGCAATGTAAATTTCCTCTTTTGTGTATGACAATCCCCTTGGCAAAAAAAGTGAATCTGTTTCAAAATTACTCAAAGGAATCTCAAAATGGTAATTCTATTAAAATCTTCAATCTTAGAAATTATGTGCAGTGCATGTAATAATCAGGATAATTAAGCCTTAGATGGGTCATATACCTTAAATTAGATGTCTCTACTTGGTAGACTCTAGTAAAATTAAAAGAAGGTTAATTACTGAATCAGTAGGATGGAGATATAGATAGAGCTGTATATAGAGACATAAACATATATTCTTAATAAAGTAGGATAACCTGAGGAGCCTGGGTGGCTCAGTCAGTTAAGCACCCAACTCTCGATCTCAGCTCAGGTCATGATCTCATGGTCATGAGATCGAGCCCCACATTGGGCTCTGTGCTGAGAGCATGCAGCCTGTTTCTGATTCTCTCTCTCCTTTTCTGCCCCTTCCCTGCTCTCTCTCTCTCTTTCTCTCTCTCCCTCAAAATAAATAATAAAATAATCTTTAAAAAAAAAATAAAGTTCAATAATCCTTCGAGGGTCACAGGGATGCGCATTCTCCAGAAAGACATTCAGATGGCAGGCTCACACAAGGACCACGCACAAGCCTTAAAACACAAGCACGTGCCAGTTTGCACCCCATTTGCAAATGTGTCTTTGGCTGAAACGAGCTACATAGCCAAGCCCAGAATTAAAGGCATGGACACAGTAAGGTTGGAACCAGTTGGACTTGTTTCTTCAATCAAGGGGCCATGATCAGAGCTTCATGGACCTTGATACCCTTGAAGGAAGAGCCCGAGATACACATCGCAGGGGCGCCTGGGTGGCTCAGTCGGTTAAGCGTCCGACTTCAGCTCAGGTCATGATCTCATGGTTCATGAGTTCGAGCTCTGCGTCGGGCTGTGCTGACAGCCCAGGGCCTGGATCCTGCTTCCGATTCTGTGTCTCCCCTTCTCTGTCCCTCTCCCCATCACAGTCTGTCTCTTTCTCTCAAAAAAAAAAATAAATAAAATAAACATTTAAATAAAAGATACATACCACAGAGCATTCACTCAGTCTTTCAGTCAACATGTGATTGGTACATGTCTGTTACACTGCAGTGGTTTGAATAAATGTCCCCCACCAAATTTATGTCGCCCTGGGACCTCAAATGCACTTATTTGGGAATAGGGTCAGCACACTTAATAGATGTAACTAGGTTAAGATAAGGTTATATTGGATGAGTGTGGGCTCTAAATCCAATGACTGATGTCCTTATAGGAACGGGAGAGGACGCAAAGGCACAGACACATAGGGGGAGATGCCATACGATCATAAAGGCAGAGGTTGGACTGATGTAGCTACGAGCCAAGGAACAGTGAAGATTTCCGGGACCCCCAGAAGCTAGGAAGAGACAGGAAGAACCCTAGACCCTTCAGAGAGATCATGGTGTTGCCTCAAACTTCACTTTGGACTCCAGTAAGAGACTAAATGTCTGTTGTTTTAAGCCATCCTGTCCGTGATGACTTTTTACAGCAACCCTAGGAAGCCAATGCCCACACAACACATGTAATTCTGAAGTGTGGTCGTGGGGGAGTTTAGCAAGGTGGTGTTTAAACAATGACTTCTGGCAGGTAAGGGTGGTGGCCTTGAGTGTGTCTGAGAAAAGAACTTCCCAGGAAGACAAGGCAGTGAATCAAAGGGCCTAAGGTAAGAATGTGCCTGGAGGAGTGAAGGAAGCCTATGTGGCCAGGTGGGCAGGTGGGCAGGTGGGCAGGTGGACATGGTACGCCCTACGAAAAGAGAGGCCAAGGACAGCAGATATGGCCCATTTTATCCCTATTCATTTTTGCACTTTGCTTTCTTCTTCAGGCAGTTTGAAGGCACTAATTTAGGAGAGAAATCTTGAGAAAGGGCGAAAAAATGTCACCGTGTTAGAATCAAATCGCTTTTGGTTTGAGCTGCGGCCCCGCTATTTCCTCAGTAATTTTCCAAGCGTCATTTTCTTTCCCATCACATCCTCGGTAAAATGGACATATTGACACCTCCCGGACAGCATTGTGGGGGAGACTGGACCACGGAAGGCACATAAAAGGGCTGGCCGTAGAGCCAGCGTGTAACAAAAGAGAACTTGCATCGCAATCATTACGATCAGTCGCGGTTCCCTAGGTAGACTTCCAGCAGGTGGGAGTCACAACTGATTCACCTTCATGCTTCCATTCCTTCAGTCCTCAGCTTTTTGCCCGGCACGTGCCAGCACGGTACAAATGTTTGTGGATTATAAGGCAGGCGTGAGTGAGTGAACGAACAAGTCTGTGGATATGTATCCTGGTCTCCAGTCTAAATAGGATGACCCGCCTCTACGCTCTCCTAGGAACCTCCGCTCACCTTTCCTACTAGTTGTCTGTCTTATTCACCAGACTGTGAACCCTTGAGATGTTTTTTATACTCCCTTGTTAATAGTGCCACTAATTAAATTGAATCCAATAGGCAAAACAGGGAGTCCAAATGACAGTGCATGAGCACTGCTAGACTTATCTCAAACCCTCACAAACTCTCCCTTCCTCAGTTCAGGAGATGCTGGAATATTGCCAGACAATCTTTTAAAACTGGTTAAGGTTTAAAAAGAAAAGGAAGGAGTTGGTGGTAGCACGGTACAAATTGGGAGTTTCTTAAAAGCAGTCAGGTACATAATTGAAAACTAATTGAATGTTCTCATCCATATGCATGAAAAACAATTTGCATGCCTTCATTATTTAAAAGCAGGGTAAAGATGTGGCAGTGGAAGGAATCTACCTGAGGAATGTTCTTCCGAGAACCTTCCCGCAAAATGAAGCTTAACTCTTCAGATCTTGGAAATGTGTTTTAGAAATACCTACACACGGCAAATAACCTGTGTTTTGATATTGATTTCCGATTCATAAAAATTGTATTGGAGCTAGTTATATCCACATTCTGCTTCGTAACAGAATCGCATTCTTAAGACTGTTTCCCTCAGACAAAGAAAGGAAAAGACAACTCAGTGCTCCAACTAGGTCGCGTTGAAACCTCTGTGACTTTATGCTTAGCAATTCAAGAACAATTGTGGGTTCAGAAAGATACGTGGATTTCAATGAAGGAAACGCACAGAATTGTAGAACATCACCACGGCTCACTACCACAATGCCGTTCATCTGGGGCAAACCCTGGGCTGGACGCTTTGACATTAAGTGTTGCTACTTAATTTAGATGCAGTTCAAATATTGGTACTTTCCCCAGATAGTCTGCTTTATGCTAAAACGTCCCATCGGAGGGACACCTTGGTCTTGGCTCAGGTCATGATCTCATGGTTCTTGGGTTCGAGACTCGCATCCAGCTCCATGGTAAGAATGCAGAGCCTGCTTGGGATTCTCTCTCCCCCCCTCTCTACCCCTCCCCTACTCATGCCCTCTCGCTTGCTTTCTCTCTCTCTCTCTCTCTCTTTCTCTCTCTCCTTCTCTCTCAAAATAAATAAATACACTTAAAAAAACTAAAACATCCCATTGGAACTACAAAGTGGGATTTTCTACACTTTTTTGTTTGGAAAGCCCTGGTATTCTTACTATCTGGTTTTCGTTGTCCTCATTCAGCATGATATTTACCGAAAGACTTATGTTTCTGATAAGGTGGAGTGACCAGGAAGCACATTTGCCCTCACTTTAAACAAACTAAAGAAAATGAAGGGGAAATATATGAAACAATGGTTTCCAGACCTTAGGGCTCCATGAGAGAAGGAAAGTATGTGGTTAGAGCACCTGCATCCTGCCTGGAAGGGGATCCCGGGTCATGGCAACTGGAGGATGCATGAAGGTGGAGCCTGATGACTGTCCTGTCGTCAGGACAGGGAGTCCTGGTGAGAACAAGAATAACAGAGTCCATCTCCGTGGGCACAAGAGCGGCCTGGCACATGATCCCCATAGTCCACGGGGAAACCCAGGAGCAGAATAACTGGCTAGTGCACGCATGTAAGGAAAATACCTAGAGCTTGGGAGAGAACCACCCAGAAAGAGCGGGTGGAACCATCAATCATCAGAGCTCACACAAGGCTGAGATGTTCTGTTTCTGCCAAACCAAGTGGAAAATTATCATACTACAGAGAGGATTGGGAAGGGTAAACACACGGGAGGCTTTTGCTTCAATGGTGGGGAAAATACGTCCCACACTAAATGCTGATCTGGTTCAGTTTAACAAAGCTTAAAAGCAAGTCTAAAAATATTACTGCACTGTTTCAAAGTAACTTAATTGAATGAAAATAAAGACCTGTCCACAGTAAAAGGAGATACAGAACCCAAAAAGGTAAAACCACGGTGTCCTCGGGGATCTTGTTAAAAATCTCCAGACAGGAAAAGTAGCACAAAGAGGAAAATCAATCAGAAAATGGTCCTGACGACAGAATAATAGTGTAAAAGGCATTCATATGCTTATGACAACTTTATCTGATAAACTCAAGGAAATAGATCACAGCCTAAGTAGAAGAGACAGAAGATATAAAAAAAAAAAACCCTAAACTGAATTGCTAGAAATGAAACCACGTCTGGGTAGAAAAATAACTGGAGGGCAGTGACAGCAGATATGACACAGAAAGGAATAAATCAGTAAACGTGAAGACGTGGCAACACAAATATCCAAAGCCAACCACGCAAAAATTGAAAGCATCAGAGAGTCAACGAGCAGACACGGGCTTTCTGCAGAGTTGGGGTATTTCCTATAGCATGACTGATGTTGGTGGTAACAAGATGCAAATAACTTAAATCTCTCTAGTGGGAAATACATGCATAATGAACATAATGCTCAGCAAATACAGAGGGGAAAGCATTTCCGGGAAGAGAGGAAAGGCTGACAAATTAGACTGATATCCATGTAGGACATAATAACGAAGCAATGATCCTAGGGCTTTGGACTGAACGCTTGTCTCAAAGTGAGGTACTCTAAAAGTAAATTAAATGTGCGGATCAAAATTCCTGTGTCGAAGCCCTAACCCTCAGTGTGGACTGTATTTGGAGACAGGGCCATTACAGAAGGCATTAAGGTTCCCTGAGGCCACAGGGTAGGGCTCCGATCTGAAGGGACTTTGTGCCTTCATCAGAAGAAACACTAGCGAGCTCATTCTCTCCCTGTCTCGGAGAAGGAAAGGCCGTGTGAGCCCAGAGCAAGATGACAGCCCCTGCAAGAATCACCAGCAGCTGGATGGCAGACTTTCTACGTCCAGAACCGGGAGGCATAGCTGTCTGTTGCTTAAGCTTCACAGGCTGTGAGATGTTGTTATGGCCACCCAACTTGACTAATACAAGTAATAATAATGATGACACTTCATATCTATTAAGTGTTCTCCACATGGCACTTTTTCAAAAAAAAATCTTTTAATGTTTATTTTATTTTTGAGAGACAGAGCACGAGTGAGGGAGGGGCAGAGAGAGAGGGAGACACAGAATCCAAAGCAGGCTCCACGTTCTGAGCCGTCAGCACAGAGCCCGACGCAGGCCTCGAACTCATGGACCGCGAGATCATGACCTGAGCCGAAGTCAGACGCTTAACCGACTGAGCCAAAGAATTGGCAACCCCCACATGCCAATTTTTTACGCCTTGTCTCATCTGATTCCCATAAGAACCCTTACCATCCTGACATTCTAGGTAAACACTGAATCACAATTTCAGTCTTCTTTGAGGTCAGACCGTTCGTATGTACAGCAAAGCCCAGATTATGAGCACAATCCAAGCTCCAGATAACAGCCGTGACGATATAGCAGCTCATATTCACTAACCATCAACTCCCTGCTGGATATTAGTGATAAGAGCTTTGCCTTAATTGTCTAATTGATCCTCAGGACAAACCTCTGAGCTGGAGATGCTGCCCATTTGCATCAAGAAGATGAGCAACCCTGGCAAAGAGAGATGAAGAGCTTTTCAAATGGAAGAACCGCCAAGAAAATACTCAGATGTGTGAAAGGTCAAAGCCCATCATAGGCGTGATCACCCAGGAAAGTTCAGTGAGTGTGGGAAAAGGCATCTTTGAGGGTGGGCAGGCCCCAAACCATGGGTGGCCTTGAATGCTGAGCCCAGTCACCTGCACAAGTTCTGTGAACACCATGAGGTCTTGCGTGCAAAACAGAGGATGTTCAGACATTTTGAAAGCATCTTGAATAGAACCAGGCCAAGTACAAAGCCCCACTCCTCCCCATTCCCTTTCTAGAATCACCCAGATACAATAAAGTATAGCTAGTAATTCAGGGCATCATCATTTTTGTTTTAAATCATAAGTCTGCATAAGCCTGGTGGCTCAGTCGGTCGGGCGTCCAACTTCAGCTCAGGTCACGATCTCGCGGTCCGTGAGTTTGAGCCCCGCGCCAGGCTCTGTGCTGATGGCTCAGAGCCTGGAGCCTGCTTCAGATTCTGTGTCTCCTCTCTCTCTGCCCCTCCCTCACTTGCACTCGGTCTCTCTCTTAAAAATAAATAAATAGGGGCGCCTGGGTGGCGCAGTTGGTTAAGCATCCGACTTCAGCCAGGTCACGATCTCGCAGTCCGTGAGTTCGAGCCCCGCGTCAGGCTCTGGGCTGATGGCTCACAGCCTGGAGCCTGCTTCAGATTCTGTGTCTCCCTCTCTCTCTGCCCCTCCCCTGCTCGTGCTCTGTCTCTCTCTCTCTGTCAAAAATAAATAAACATTAAAAAAATTAATAAATTATAAGTCTGCAAATTTTTAGTGTCAAGATGCTCACATCTGTCTATTTCTCCTGCTCATCCGCAAACCCATGGCAGGGCTCATCCATAATACCGCGTGGTGGGCGTTCTTGAATCCGGGAACTTATAGAATGAAGCACAACCCATGGTCCACCTTGCGTGTATCATGAAAGGAAAGGACCTGTCTGTTGTGTCCAGTCCTCTGTCTCATACCATCCTGTTCCTCCTGGCTTGTTGCTCTAGATCCTGACAAACCACCTGACTTCTTCACGGGTCCAATGCAGAATTTCCCAGCACCCTCCAGTCTGGAAATCCAAACTATCCACCTGCAGCGTTTCCTTAGGCCTCCCAGTGAGATGAGTCCTACCCGCACCAGGTTCTCAGGACCCAGTTCATGGGGAACAACCCACTCAGGCCAGTTCTTAGAGCCCAAGTTCACATCTTGCTTTTCTACACATACTCATGTGTCTCACATAACTTGCCTACCCCTTCCCGCTCCTGTCTCAGTTTTCTCTTCCAGTCTAAAGATGGTTTGTCCTTTCACCCTCCCCAAGGTTAAAACATGTGCACCTTCCAGGCAGCCTGTCTGTCCTTCAGTCCACACCCCGGTCGCTCACCCTGAAGAGAGTGCTGAGGACACTTGGACCCTCATGTCCACCCATACACATGAGGCCCACCTTCCCAGCTCAGACACACAACACCCACCTTTCCTCTGAACTTTGGGAAGCCAAAAATCCATAAAATTACCTTTGTCTCCTGGTGCCTCCATCGTATTGATTTAATTCTCCAATGTGACCATTGCATGTCCAATCTTTTGAGTTCCAGAAAGGTCAGTGATGGTTATTTCCTTCTCTTTGAACATATGGAAATTTGAGACTACTCAGGAATCTATACAGAGGTCTGCACTGGTTTAATTTTTAAATTTTTTTGTCTTGAGGTCATTGCAGAACGCCATAAAAATTTCAAGAATGGTACAAATAGGATTTTCCTGAACCGTTTTGGAATAACCTACACAACCACGGGACAAGCCGGGACAATCAGGGACTTAGACTAACCCGTCAATACTGCCTGAACTCCAGAGCCCCTTCACATTCTACCGATTGTCCCCAAATACGGTGGGGGAAGAATCCAGAGCAGAGCCACACATGACATCTCTACAGTCAGCTTCAGTAGCCACTGTTCCTCAGACTTTCCTGGTCTCCTGTATTGTCAACTCTTTGGAAAGATAAAGGAAAGATAAAGATTTTGTAGAAAGTCCTTCAATGTGTGTTCTCCTGACATTTCCTAAGGATTAGATTCAGGCTCTGCGTCTTTGGCAAGGATATCACAGAAGGAATGCGGTGTTCTCCTCATTGCATTTTATCAGGTAACATATGGCGTCAATTTGTCCTTTCATTGATGACAGACAGTCACTTTGATTGCTTGACTGAGGTGGGGTCGGTCAGGCCTGTCCTCTAGAAAGTCACCCTTGTCCCCTTTGTAATTAATAAGTATTTTATGGGGACGTACTTTGAAACTACCTGAATATCTCCTTCCTCATTAAACTTCTAATTTATTCATTCTTTTTTCAATCTCTGTCAATATGGACTCATGGACTCTGATTGTATTCAGTGAATTATCATCCCCTGTCATTATTAATGATGCTCAAATTTGTCTCATATTTGGCCAGAAAGAGCCCCCTGGACTGATTATCATGCTTCTTTGTGCTTTTTCTTCTTTTTGGTGAAAAAGAAAAGATTTGTCAGGCTCATCTTGTAATTTCTCTCTTCCTTCTCTGGAATCAGCTGTTTCTTCAAGGAACTCTGGTTGCTTTTAGAGATGTTAAATGCTATTTACTTATTTATTATTTTCAGAGAGAGACAGAGAGCATGGGCAGAGAAAGAGGGAGAGAGAGGATCCCAAGTAGGCTCTGCTCAGTCAGTGCAGAGCCCAGCATGGGGCTCAATCTTACAAACCATGAGATCATGACCTGAACCAAAATCAAGAGTTGGACACTTAACCAACAGAGCCACTCAGGCGTCCCATAAAGATATTTAAATACAACACCTGTGCGTCACTGATTCATGGTAGGCTTCACTAGGGCATATACATGGATATACATGTATTTATATACAGGCACTGAATCTATATTTATTTTATATCTAGCATAGATATTTTAAAAATTACTTTATACAGATACCTCCAATTCCAACATAATACAATCAGGTTTATTTGAATTCTTCCCGTTTCAAAATACCCAACCCTACTTGTCAGCAGTGAGAAGGCTGGCTGTGATTCTCACGTGATTATCTATTTTATCTGTCCCCTTATATGTGACTGACTTATCCTCACCACATACCCCTCTCCCTCCCAGATATTTTCTTGTCCTACTTGATGGTGTTGTCTTCCCTTCCCATAGCTGATCCTTCTAGGTCTCTGACATCCAAGCCAGGCCTCTGCTTCCTGTCTATTACTGCACAGAATTCAACCTTGCTGAGACCCATCTGGTGACTTTAGGTCTTAATTGTTCAGGAAAAAAGGAATAAGAAGAAGAAGAACAAGAAGAACAAGAACAAGAACAAGAACAAGAGGAGGAGAGGAGGAGGAGGAGGAAGGGAAGAAGAAGAAGAAGAAGAAGAAGAAGAAGAAGAAAGAAAGAAAGAAGAAAGAGGAGGAGAAGGAGGAGGAGAAGGAGGAGGAGAAGGAAAGGAGAATGGGGAGAAGGAGGAGGAGGGGGAGGGAGGAGGGGAAAAGAAGAGGAAGAATAAGAAGGGCTCTAATGTGGTTTTAACTCTGCAGCTGCTCAATGATGTTACCACTGTGGTTATCTTGAGTACATATGGAGCTATATGCAGAGTATACACTTGCTACTACTGATTTATTTCCTCCAAAGAATCAGCCACTGAAAGGCAACAGGAAGCCAGGGCAGTATCACAGACTGGGGGAAGTACCAGGTTTCCTAGTTAGCTCAAGTCAAAGTGCACTTCTGAATGGGTCTCCTATAATATCCCAGCTAGAGAATAACACCTGCTCAGAGAGCTCACCATTACTTATCACTCACACAGTGGCCCATCCATCTTGGTCTCTGCACATACAGGGATTGTTTAGGGACTGACAGTGGACACTTTGCATTATCTTTTAATGTTTTTATGATGGGGGAGTTTGCTTCTGTGCTTCTGAGCAACTATCAGAAAATCTAGAATTTGGCACCCACCTAAACCTTAATAGCACTGGTTCATGCAGCCAACAAAGGTCAGAATCTCACTGGCTAAAGACTTCTCCAACTGAGTCACTGACTGACCTGGTATATCTTTCTGGGAAATATCAGAATCTACCGAACTATTAAAAAAGTGAGAAGATGGTAACAATTACTTCTGGTGCATTTAGTTTTCTCATTGATGGAGGACCTAGTGAGATTCCAGTACACAGGAAAACACTGGGTAACCCCCCTGCTTGTCTCCCTACCATGAACACAGTCAGAAATGATGAACTTGAAGTGTTTCCTCCACTATTTCTGCATCTATTCTCACTCTTCCTTCTTGAAATCTTGAAATCATTGATATATCTGTACTTCAATATTTTATATCCTACTGTAAATGTAATTTGGAAGCAAGGATTCCAGTATTTTTTATTTTAGAGAGAGAGCAATGAGCATGGGAGGGGGTAGATGAAGAGGGGGGTGAGGGGGAGAGAGAGAGAGAGAGAGAGAGAGAGAGAGAGAGAGAATCTTAAGAAGGCTCCATGCCCAGTGCAGAGCCCAATGGGGGGCTTGATCTCATGACAGTGAGATCATGACCTGAGCTGCAATCAAGAGATGGGCACTCAATTGACTGAGCCACCCAGGCACCCTTCCAGGAAATTTTTAGAAGATATTCTATTCACATTGTTGGTGGTGATGGTGGCAGTGACAGTGGTGGTGACAGTCATGGTGGTGATGGTGGCAGTGGTGACATAAATGTGGCCTTTGACTCTCCCTTGAGTTCCAAGTTTCCAGGCAAGTTGACATTTCAGTCATTACCTTTCACTTTTATAAATCTCCTATTTATTCTTTAACACTGGCTCGGATGGGCTTTCTCAGATTCCTCAGGTGGTCTCCTCTCTCTCTGGGCACTGTACTTCCTGGGTCAGGCATCATCACGGCGTGTTATCATCCATCATCCGTACAGTCTCTGCTTCCCCAGTAGACTCAGGGCACCTTGAGATCTGTGACTTGGTCAGCCCGTTTCTGAGCATGAAGCCTGGCACATGACAAGCACCCAGTAAATACCTGTTAAAAATGAAAGAAGCCTAGATAAGAGCACCAGCCAGTGATGCATCAGCTGGACTTACGCCTCCTACTCAAGCTCCACCAGCGGTTTCAGATCCAAATGACAGTGATATTCATCAGCTTTGAATGCAGAACATTTTCACGTCGGTGGCCGAGAAAAGTATGCCAGAAATAACAGCCTCAACAAAACAACAATGTCCTCCTGCAGCTGTATGCTCCTCAAAGTGCTGTGGGTAAGAATGTGCTTCTGGACTTGGGCCAACCATTGAACTTTCCCCAGCTTCAGTTTGCTGTGGACCGCATGCATGCTGGTCCTGCACAGGGCAACCCCAGGCTTCTCTCTTGCAGGCACTGCTTGAAACATAACAATGCTGTTTAAGCTTCTCACACCAGCCGCTGCTTGAAACAGTTCCCTCTCAGCTGATGCTGCTGATAAATCCTCAATGTCCAAGTCTCAGCATCCCTCCCTTCTCCAGGCAGCCTACCTCCTCACCTACTTAACCTACTTTAGCCCCGCCCCTCATGGTACCTGCCACTTGTCTTTCAAAAGAGTCATGTGCCTACTCCTTAAATGGATACAACCCTATATGTCAATTACATCTCAATAAAACTGAAAGTAAAGGGGCGCCTGGGTGGCTCAGTCAGTTAAGCATCGATTTCGGCTCCAGTCTGATTTCACGGTTCGTGGGTTCGTGAGTTCAAGCCACATGTCACACTCTGTGCTGTCAGCTCAGAGCTCAGATTCTGTGTCACCCTCTCTCCCTGCCCCTCCCCCGCTCTCTCTCTCTCTCTCAAAAACAAATTAAAAAAAACATTAAAAACAAAAGTAAACTGAAAGTAAAAATGGCCTATTTGTTGCTTATATCTAAGATATGTCTTTTTTTTAATGTTTTTATTTATTTTTGAGACAGAGAGAGAGCACGAGTAGGGGAGGGGCAGAGAGAGAGGGAGACACAGAATCCAAAGCAGGCTCCAGGCTCTGAGCTGTCAGCACAGAGCCTGACATGGGGCTCGAACTCAAGAACCATGACATCATTCATGACCTGAGCTGAGATCAAGAGTCATAGGCAGTTAACTGACTTAGCCACCCAGGTGGCTTTGTATCTGTGTTTTTCATCTATGTTTCTCACTATTCTGTTTCAAATCTCTAGTCCGTGTATCTATCTCATACCAGCTGTCATGAGTGAAATCAGATTTTATATCATGTGTCACAGTAGGACTCAAGAAATACCAAATTCTTCAAATGATCCCCAAAACAGGCCATTGGACACGGTGAAATAAGAGTTACTCATGAAGTTGCATATTCGATGTCCATTTACATCAGAGGCTCCATTAACTTGGCTTTGATAGAGTCTTGCATCCAAATTGGGGACCTCCGCACCCCCGAGGTGTATGCGACTGGAGATTGGTGCTCTCTGCAGGTACCACGCACACGGCTACACGGAGGTGTTTGCACGTCATCCGCCAGGGGTGGGCAGTGGAAGGCCCCCTACACCATCACAGCAGTTGTAACTATGTGCTTATGGCTGTAGCATACGCATCAGTTAAGATCAGCGTGAAGTGACCGCAGTGTACAATCTGGGCACTGACTCCAAGTACATTATACTATCTAACTGCCTTGTGAAGACTCCTAGAGGACAGTTCGAGAACATCTCTCCTTATTGAGGGCATGGCGTTCAGAAAAAGTTAAATGCCTCACCTCGGGAGGCTCACAACGCGGGTTAATACTTGACGAATGGTCCAAGCCAAGACCCAGCTGATGCCAAAGCCCCTGTTGCTAACCTTTGGCGCTCCGTGACTTCACGTGCTCTGAGGAGACCACAGAGCATTGCCAGAGGAACGCTTCCTGAGTAATTGTAAGGACTCTCTGGCCCTTCGGCTTTTTCGACATTTTTGCTTTTGACATCGAATCTTGGAAAGAAACACAGCACGCATCAAAATGCAAACTAGAGGTGGCTAATGGCACAGCCACATAAAGCCCTTCCGGGCTCCCGTTGCTGGCGGAGGTGAACGGATCACCTGGGCCAGGTGCTTGCATCTTCAGTCTGCCCCGCTCCTCCCCTACAGACCAGCCGTCTGGTTTACATGCTCCCCCACCCCAGCTTGTTACTGGCACGAAGCTCGCTTCCTTCTCTCCGCGCCCTTGGACACGCCTCACCTCGGATGGAACGCCTTTTTCTACTGTCGCAGAATTTACCTGGGCTAACAAATTAGAGATCCCCTTCTTCAAACATGTATTGACACAATTTCTGCAAAACGAACCCCTCTCTGAATTCAGGCACTAAACGCGGAAGGAGGGGTCGAGGGAGAATAGCCAAGGGAGGTCGTCAGCATGTTCTCGTCGTGCTTCTGTCTGGCTTCAGACTTGTGGCCCAGGGGTAGGAAGTTCTCCTGATTGGCCCCTCTCCCGCTGCATGGACGCATTTGGCAGTAGACCACTGCCCCCCACTGTTGTGCATGCGTCTAGTCCTTACTGGTTCAACCACCCTCCCCCAGCCATCTAGGCTGTTAATATTTGGTATGTCAGTGTTCTGTGTTTCCTCTCCCGATTCATTCTTCGCTCTCCTCCGTCCTGGCCCTGGAGGTTGGTGCTTGCAAACTGCATCATCCAAAGGCATCTGCCAGAGGGCTTCTGGTTGGGTTCGCCTACTGGGAAACCCAACAGAGAGCAGAGGACGGGACCAGAGCAAGGTCAGGGCACCTCTTTGTGTCTGGTATAGCACCACACCTCTGCAAGTGTCTTTGCCCCCACCCCCTCCCTGACCACCGCTCTGAAAAAACAGCTCCACTGGCCCTATTTCTCAGGCTCTAGGGGTCCTGACGGCTTTCTGTCGCCGCTCATCTTTGAGGGTGTTTGTTTCTAACCACAGCCTCCCCCCCACCTCCAGGAAGTATTCTTATTGAAGTCCTTCTGGTTGAATCCTATAGGATGAATTCTCTTTTCTAGAGGGAGCCAGATAATACAGCCAGAAACAGAACATTCATTATTCCCATCCAATTGTACAAAGCAGAACAAAATGTTCTCTAATCCATTGTATGTTTCATGGCAAAGAGTTTCATCATCTGAATCTGCGTGATACTTTATATTTTATGTTTGGATAGACCGTTTTATTATTAAGCCACCATCAGATTAATTTAAGTAACTAAGCCCCTCTTGTTGGATACTGAGATTGTTTTGAATGTTCTGCTACATATGTAACAAGTAGAATGGTAAATGTCTTTGCACATGCATTAACTTTCGATTAATTAATTTAATTCACTCATTGGCATCAGTTGGCTGAACCAAAGGATAAGTGATATTTTTAACTCTTTAAGCCAATCCTTTTCAAGAGCTTTCAGGATTTCTTTTTTTTTTTTAACTTTTTAATATTTATTTTTGAGAGAGAGAGAGAGCACGAGTAGAGGAAGGGCAAAGAGAGAGGGAGACACAGAATCTGAAGCAGGCTCCAGGCTCTGAGCTACGAGCACAGAGCCCAATGTGGGGCTCAAACTCACGGGCCTCGAGACCATGACCTGACCTGAAGTCAGAGGCTTAACCGACTGAGCCACCCAGGCGCCTCGAGCTTTCAGGATTTCTGATTTCTCCCCAGAAACATAGGAAGGTGTAGCCTCCTGCTTTCTGAGCACAGAGATCCACTCAGAGTGTGACCTCTTTGAAAGTGGGGCACAGGGGTGCCTGACTGGCTCATTAAGTTGGGCATCTGACTCTTGATTTCCACTTGGGTCACGATCTCACGGTTGGTGACTTCCAGCCTCCCCGCGGGCTCTGCGCTGACAGTGCGGAGCCTGCTTGGGATCCTCTATCTGCCTCTCTCTCTGTTCCTCCCGCCCTGTGCTCTCTTCTCTCTCAAAATAAATAAATAAACGTAATAAAAAAATAGTATTAAAAAAAGTGTGACGCAAACACTGGGTGACAATGAGCTTGTGTGTTAGCTTCAGTCCTGGATTGTCCCCACTGTCGCCTGCATCTTAGAAAAACTGGCATTGGTTACAAGGCAGGAAGGAGCCGGGCGACCACCGCATCGGCAGCACAGTTTCCAGGCTGCCTTGAGTTCATCTCCCCGAGGACCGCGTGGCCCCCGTTCTGTGGCTTCAAATGCTCATGGCCCCACACAAGGATGGCAACATCCGAGGAGCTACCAGGGCCCGTGAGCGTTTGAAGCCATCTCCCGTTTTTGAGAAGAAAACTTGCTTCACACCTCGTCTTCCATCTTCCCCGCTTGTTGATTTTCCATTTGTCTTTTGACTCAACGCGGCGGGAAGGAATTAAAGATTACTTTATGCTGTTATTTACATCTGATTAGAAACTCATTCCATTTTCTTTGATCCATCTGGCTTTATCTGCCTGAATTAATTTGCTTTCCTGAGTCACAGGGGTTTGGGACACGGCTTTGAGAACGTACCGCTACAGGGAAAAGCACAGTGAAACGCTAACGTCCTTGCTTCCTGGCCTGAATCATCAAGGACTTCACCGTCTCGAAATGCCCAGCAGGGTGGATGGAGATCACTAGGGAAGAGAAGTCTACCGTTAACCTCAGGAAACGATGCTGCAAGTTGACGCAGGCCGGCCCTTTCATCCCGGCTGGGCAGAAACGTCCTGGGTGTGGAATCATTTCAGAGCCCGAGATGCCACCAGGCCACAGAAGCAGTCACGGTGTAGCAGCAATGTGACCTGCACAGACTGGGCACCACGGTGGGACAGGTCACTCTGAGGAGGCACCTGCCACACCCAGCATGGCAGGAAGCCTCCTCCATTCACCTCTGAAATGGCTCTCATCACCTCCTTCTTCTGTCTCCACTGCCATCACTGCGGTCCCCGTCCATGGCTTCATGTTGCACCTGCCTGCACCTGGCCTTTATACCTAGACACGATGGCAGGCAGACCAGGGGGTCCTGGCCCAACTCCTGGGAACCTGGGAGGGTGTCACCTTGAATGGCAAAAGGGACTTACTGGATGTGACAAATTAAGGACCTTGAGATGGTGAGATAGTCCCGGCTTATCCAGCTGGACTCAATGCGATCACATGGGTGCATATGAGGGAAAGAGGGAAGGCACACCAAGAGGAGGGGTGTGGACAGCGACGGAGAGGGCATGACGGGCTTGGAAAGGCGGGGGGAAGGGGCCATGAGCCAGGGGATGCTGGTCACATCCTGAAGCTGAAAGGGACAGGAAACGGGCTCTCCCCTGCAGCCTCCGCAGGGAGCATAGCCCTGCCCACATCTTGAACAAGGTTTGGCAAGAAGTATACTAATTAGGTTTTGGTTTTATTGAGACTGAAGACCGTGGGGCCATTCAAAGGGGATTGCATGGGGTACTTGCATTGACAAATGTAGGGCTCAAAAGAAGTTTATTCACAATGTGAGGGTTTTAAAAAATTTTTTAACGTTTATTTATTTTTGAGAGACAGAGTATGAGTGGGGGAGGGGCAGAGAGAGAGGGAGACACAGAATCCCAAGCAGGCTCCAGGCTCCGAGCTGTCAGCCCAGAGCCCGACGCAGGGATCGATCCCGCAAACCTTGAGATGATGGCCTGAGCTGACATCAAGAGTCAGACGCTCAATCAACTGAGCCACTCGGGTGCCCCAATTCACAATGGAAGTTTGAGCCGTGGATGCTTCCGCTGTGGCCTGCATCCCCATGGCAGCATGAGGAAGAGCAGGAAGGAGAGACCAAGCACTGATGTGCTCTTTGTGGGTGGAAAGGAGACACCAATGGAGCAGACGTGACTAAGGACAGGTCATTAGGGTGAATGTCTGTATAGACGAGGGGATACAGGGCATCCTCACCACACCTACGGTATTGCTGACTCTATTCCCTGGGCTGTACCTTTCACCCCATGACTTACCCTCAACTGGAAGCCAGTAGCTCTCACTGCCCTTCAAACCCCCTCCCCCCACCCCAGCCCTGAGCATCTGTCATCTTCTTTTCTGTATTTATGGGTCTGTTTCTGCTTTTTGTTTGTTTTTAGATTCGACACATAAGTGAAGTCATATGAGGTTTGTCTTTCTCTGAATTATTTCACGTAGCATTACACTCCCCAGGTCCATGTGAAATTTCTGTTCTTTTAAATCATTTAATTGGTAGTACTTCTGTTACAGAAGCCCTAAGACCAAGATATTTTTCTTTTTCGTTTTCCTGCTTCGGTGCGAGGCTTACAGGGTATAGTCCTCGGGGAGGCTTTCACTGACTGTGATTACTTTTTAAAACTATTTTATTTTATTTTATTTTATTATTTTTTTAACATTTATTTATTTTTTGGAGCGTGCAAGTGGGGGAGGAGCAAAGAGAAAGGGAGGCACAGAATCCGAGGCAGGCTCCAGGCTCCGAGCTGTCAGCACAGAGCCCGACGTGGGGCGCGAACTCACCAACCGCGAGATCATGACCTGAGCTGACGTCGGACACTCAACCAACTGAGCCACTATTTTTATTTTAAAATAAAATTTATTTTATAATTTCATCACGATAAGTGACCGTGATAAGCCTAGTAGTGGAATTGCTGGGTCATAGGTAGTTTTAAAGTTTTGAGGAACCTCCATACTGTTGTCCAGAGCGGCTGCAACAGTTTGCATTCCCACCAACAGTATAAGAGGGTCCTCTTTCTCCCCATCCTCACCAACACATGTTGTTTCTTGTTTTAGCCATTCTAACAGCTGTGAGGTGGTATCTCCATGTGCTTTTAATTTACATTTCCCTGATGAATGATGTGAGCATCTTTTCACGCGTCTGATGGCCACCTGGATGTCTCCTACGGAAAAGTGTCTGTTCATGTCTCTGCCCATTTTTATCTTTTTAAGTTTTTGCTTTAATTCCCGTTAGTTAACACACAGTGTAATATCAATTTCAGGTGTACAATATAGTGTCTCACCACTTCCATACAACACCCGGTGCTCATCACAGCAAGTGCACTCCTTAATCCGCATCCTGTTCCCCCCAGATCCCCCCGCACACACCTCCCCTCCAGTAACCATCAATTTGTCCTCTATTGTTAAGAGTGTGTTTCTTGGTTGCCTCTCTCTCTTTCCCTATGCTTCTTTTGTTTCTTTAATTCCACATATGATTGAAATCATATGGTATTTGTCTTTAACATATTTCACTTAGATAATACTCTCTTGCTCCATCTATCATAGGAAATGTCATAGCTATGTAATATTCCATTGTGTGTGTGTGTGTGTATATGTGTATACTGTTGATATATACATTGTGTGATATATATATTGTGTATATATACATTGTTGATAATGTTTGTTCTGCCTACTTTAAAAAAAAATCTTTATTTATTTATTTAGGAGGGGGAGGTGGCAGGTAGAGGGAAAGAGAGAACCCCGAGCAGGCTCCATTCTGTCAGCACAGAGCCTGACGTGGTCTCACGAACCATTAGATCATGACCTGGGCCAAAATCAAGAGTTGGGACGCTTAAGGGACTGAGCCACCCAGGTGCCCCGTTCTGCCTACGTTTTAATTGGATTATCTGAGTTTTGGGTACTGAGTTGTATCAGTTCTTTATATATTTTATATAGAGGGGATTATCCGCGTTTTGGGTATCGAGTTGTATCAGTTGTTTATACATTTTATATAGAGAGGTTCTATATACACATATATGTATATAGGTATATGTATATGTATATATATGTATATGTATATATATGTATATTGTATATGTATATTGTATATACATATATATGTATATGTATATTTATGTATAAGGGTTATATATTAACCCGTTATCTGATATATCTCTTAAAAATATCTTCTCCCATTCTGTAGGCTGCCTTCTAGTTTTGTTGATGGTTCCCTTTGCTGTGCAGAAACCTTTTATTTGAGGGAGCACCAATTATTTATTTACTTATCTATTTAATTTTCTTTCCAAATTTTTATTTAAACTCTAATTTGTTAACATACAGTGTAGTAGAATTCAGTGATTCATCACATACATACAACACCCAGGGCTCATCACAAGTGCCCTCCTGAGTGCCCATGCCCCATGTCGCCCATCCCCCACCCACCTCCTTCCATCAACCCTCAGTTTATTGTATGTCATTAAGAGTCTCTTCTGGTTTGTTTCCGTCTCTCATTTTTTTCCCCTTCCCATATGTTCATCTGTTTTGTTTCTTAAATTCCACACAGGAGTGAAGTCATATGGTATTTGTCTCTCTCCGACGGACTTATTTCACTTAGCATCATACCTTCTAGTTCCATCCACGTCGTTACAAATGGCCAGATTTCATTCTTTTTGATGGTTGAGTACTGTTGCCATATGTATATACACCACATCTTCTTTTCCATTCATCAGTCTATGGACATTTGGACTTTTCTTTCCCTTGCCTCAGGAGACTGATCTAGAAAGAAGTCGCTATGGCTGATGTCAGGGAAATTACTGCCTGTGTTCTTTAGGATTTTTATGGTTTCGGGTCTCATATTTAGGTCTTTAATCCACTTTGAGTTTATTTTTGTGTATGGTGTAAGAAAGGGGTCCGGGTTCGTTATTTTGCATGTGTGTATCTGAAAACCTTACTCTTCTACTCTGCATTCCCCCTTCTGAGGCGGTATTCTTCTGTACATTGTTTTGGATGGCTACTCCCAGTAAAGGCATTCTGCCCTCATTAAGGGTCTCTCCAATGCCTGAAGACAATGGGACGAGGCACCGGAGGCAGCCTCTGGCTCCTGTTCCAAGGGGGTGGCTGCACAAACCACACTGGGAATCGCTCGTCCTTCCAGGTCACGGCCCTTCCGTGCTCACCCGCAACACGAGATAACAGCTGCATGGGTTGTGACCCATGTTCTCTAAGCTGAAGACTGGAGAGAAGCTAAGAGAGCTGGAAAACTGGAAAGGAGACCCATAAGCATCTGGAGGGCAACAGCCGGGTGGAGCAAAAAATAAAAGTTGAGATTTAAGAAGAAAGATCCAGGGACAAAACTTGCCTTAGAAAGGCCCGCCGGGCATGCAGCACCTGTGCCTTTGTTCTGCTGCTGTCAGAAATTCTTTGTTCTCATAGGTCCTCCCAAGACCCAGGCCCTCATCCCCCCAACCCTGGACCTGACTCAGGCTCCAGCTGGGGGCCTCTGGGGTGAGAGTTGTCTCAGATGGAGCTGTGCTTGCACCCGGCTGGGCTTCCTGGAGCTGCCGGGGCACCATCATGCCTCTCGTACCCCCACCGTGTGGACCTCTGGCTGTGGAGACACGCCTCTGTCCCGCCCCAGCAGCCACCCTCGCTCCGGGCCTGGAGCACACCTCTCCCAGGATGCACTAGGCCTGGTCCCAGGTCCGTCCACATCTTGTGTGTCTGTGTGATAATCATCCTTAAAATGCCGGTACTGAGCGTCTGTTTTCCACAAACATGGGACACATTATTGTCGTCAGTATTAATGGCATTTTCTGCTTATATCTGACGGACAACGCATCCTTTCCCCAAAGGTGCCAAGTTCTTATTAAGATCTTTGTTACCAGCTTGCTTGAAGGAGATTAAATGAACTTGGGGTGTGGTTAATGTGTCCTGGGGACCCCATTAACAACCGCGACATGCCTGGGGCCTGGGGCCTGGAACCTGGCCATTTTCTTCCCCTTGTGGGCACCACAGCTACGCGGGACCCGGGAGGGGCGGGGGCGGGTCATTCTACACTTCTCGCTTCTGATGAATTGCAGGAAAACGTATCCACTTCACAGGCGGCCTCCCCACGGCCAGGGAAGCCACTGCCAAGCCACTGCCGTCTGTACGTCTGTGCAGGGGAGCCCTAGCGGACACAGCGGAGGACCCGCAGAGCCCTCGGGAAGCTAAGGCAGGTCCTGCCCTGAGTGATCTCGTTCACTCATGGCTGAGTTTCCCGCTCTGCCGGCTCACAGCGATGACGCACTTTGAAGGGTAATGTGGGTCCTGTGTGTCAGAACACTCACCCCAGATCCAACACCAGGACCACCACGGTGCAGCTGGTTCTGAAACTGTGCAAACAGCACTATATGCAAGGAGAATGATATAAAGACATGTGTTGAACCATGAGACGCCACCTCGCGTGCGGCAGAACGGCTAAAATGAACAACTCGGGAAACAACAGATGTTGGCGAGGACGCAGGCAAACGGGAGCCCTCTTGGGAAGAGGGTGGGAAGGCAAACTGGTGCAGCCGCTCTGGAACACAGTGTGGAGGTTCCTCAGAAAGCTAAAAATACAATTACCCTAAGACCCAGCAATAGCACTGTTAGGTATTTATCCAAAGGGTACAGAAGTGCTGATTTCAAGGGACACGTGCACCCCAATGTTTACAGCAGCGCTACTGACAATAGCCAGAGAATGGAAAGAACCCTGATGTGCATCAACAGACGAATGGATAAAGAAGATGTCATATATGTGTGTGTGTGTCTGTGTGTGTGTGTGTGTGTGTGTGTGTGTGGAGTATTACTTGGCCATCAAAAAGAATGAAATCTTGAAATCTGCGATGATGTGGATGGAACTAGAGTGTATTATGCTAAGCAAAATAGTCAGAGAAGGACAAGTATCATATGATTTCACTCATATGTGGAATTTAAGAAACATGACAGATGAACAGAGGGGAAGGGAAGGAAGAATAAGAAAAAAACAGAGAGGGAGGCAAACGATAAGAGACTCTTACGTACAGAGAACACACTGAAGGTTGCCACTGGGTGTGGCATGGAAGTGATGAACCACGAAATTTTACCCCTGAAACCATTATCATACTGTAAGTTAACTAACTCAGATCCAAAAAAAAAAAAAAAGAATAAAAATGTGTCCAGGAATCCAGACATTCAGAAGTGGGCACAATGGACTCTGAACTTCTGGTTCAAAGAAGAATGAAGACAGGAAGGATGATGAAGGTGTCCTGAAAAGCCAGTTCTGGAAGGCAGGAGAATAAGCGATGGGGCCTCACACAGGTGTGCCAGAGCAGCCCTTGGGGACGTGGCTGGAGGAGGCCTGGAGGCAGAGGAAGCGTTCCCTGGATGGGGAAGCGGAAGCAGAGGGCCTGGGAGGATCAGCAGAGGATGAGGAGGAGAGTGGCCATCGTGGGCCAGAATGATTCTGGAAAACCCAAACAGCGTAGCAGGGAGGGCCCTGGCCGTGGCAGGACTGGTGTGGCGTCCAGTTCGGGCTCCCTCCATGACGCAAGCAGGGGATCGCGGCTGGGAGGGCGGCCGGGCAGGCTCTCATCCTGCATGACACACCTAGCAGGGCATGCCCCTGCCTCCAGCCACCGAGTCTGCCTGGAATCATGGGGGCCGTGCTCGGCCCCCAGGCACAGGCTGGCTGCCAGGGCCCCAGCCCGCCACCTTCACCTCTTGATCCACCTATTGCCTCAGGGGCACGCGGGCTGGGTGCAGTCCCACCTCCGTGCCCTTCTTGGCAGCACTGAGCCCCCGGCTCGGGATGTGGTCGTCTGCCAAGACCAGCTTCCTCGTCAGCTCCAAGGCGGCTTTCCCGGTGTTTCTTCACCTTTCTCTGATGGCTTTGCCTTTGCAGTAGACACGGCCCTGGAGGCCTAGAGCAGCCTGGTTATTCTACAGGGGAATCGATAGCCATTCACTCATTCACGGATTCCTTTGCTCAACAACTATCTAGTGATCACCGATTTGGTGCCAGGCATCAGGAATGAAATGGAGAAAGGACACACACACACACACACACACACACACAATACTGTCACTGGCCTGGTGGCAATCACAACTTAGTGGGGGAGATACACAGTAAAACTCTGGATTGTGAGTAACTTGTTCTGCGAGGGTTCCGCAAGAGGAGCAAGCATTCCTTGTAAATGTTAACTTGATAAATGAGCGCACGTAACGCCGAACGACCCATGATCACGACCGAGCCAATGGCCCTTGAAATTCGCTGTGATATACGAGCGCTTTGGGAGACAAGCATGTTTCCGGAATGGATTATGCTCACAAACCAAGGTTTTGCTGCACTTGGTCGAATAACTGCTCACAAGTAACATTATCACCATGGCGCCTGTTGGGAAGGGGATTGTGCATTGAGATGGGAGGGTTGTGGAGGGAGGGACTCGGCAGCGTGCAGGGAAATATCCAGGAGGGGCAACGCTCATGCGGGCACGCGGAGGGGACATGTTACACGTCAGTTCAGTACGAGGGCGTGGACAGAGGATACAGTAGAGGGAAGCACGTGTACACATCCACTGTAGCAAGAGGCCTGGTTTATTTCAAGCTTGCAAGGGAGGCGAGTGCAGCTGGAGGAGGGGGGTGCACAGGGCAGGTCAGTGGCTCCCAGGCGTCCTTGCCAAGGCTCTTCTTTATTCTGACAGCATGGACATTTCACCCAGAGGGTGGTGTTTTAGCCTACATGTGAAAAAAATATCACCCACCATAAATGTAGAAAGCAGAGGGCTGGCATCAAGATCAGACAGGGGCAGGTAGTAAGGTGGGAGCACCATAGCACAAACGCGGTCCAGGGGGAAACCGGCAAGAGATGTCAAGGGCAGACTACACTGTGGGACGGAGAGGGCCCAGAGCTCGGCTCGACACCCCCACAGTTCACAGAGCGGAGGAGGAACATTTGCCTAAAAGAAGAAACCGAGGGGAAGAAACGCCAGGGAACTGTTGAATCGAGGAATCCAGGGGATAAAAATCATTGCAAAGGAGAGGTCAGTCTGTTGGACTGAGTAGGCGGAGACTCTTGTTGGTCTCAGCCAGAGCAGTTCTGGTGGCACTAGGGAGCCGTGTCCTGAGTGCACTCTCCCCGAGGGCAGTGGGAAGAGGGCGCTGAGCGTCCACGGGGCAGGAAAGGCTCCGGAGACTCTGGCCCGCAGGCCAGGAGGAGGCGGATGGTGGGTAGCAGGCACTGACAATGAGACAGACAGAGCATCCCACATGCTGAAGAAGAGGACCCAGTTCCAAGAGACATGAAGAAGACCGAAAACATAAGTAGGGAAAAGTCCCCGAGAGAGGGATAGTGTATTTACACAGAGCAACACAATTCAGCTTTGAACATTTTAGACGCACACTTGAGCAGATTGTGGAAAATCACTTGCAATGTTAAATTCATTTTCTAATATATTTTATCATACTTTTCATGAAATATTTTGTATGCATTTCAGACACTTCGCATTCTTCCCTTTGAACTCAGTGGGTTGTGTTGTTTCTGCTTAAACCACCATTGCAATCCCTAGATAAATCGCATTGATAATAAAACCCATTATACACACTACTGAGGTCCATTTACCAGGATTTCTGTATCTGTGTTCATACGTGAAGGTGTTCTACACTTGCTTTACCTCTACTGTTGGAGAACATTTTTGTGCCAAGTTTACATGGGCATCATAAAATGGGATTGGTAGCAATTCCTTCTATATTTTCTAAAATAGTCGTATAACAGAGTTTATCTCCTTCGGTATGACTCATAAAGCCATCTGGGTCCCTGTCTTGGGGTAAGTTAATATTGGGGGTGACGACCCGTGGCTACCCATTCATTTTCTAGTCTGGTTATTGTTTTCTTGAGGCAATCTCGATCATTAATGGTTTACAAAAAATATTGTCTATTTCACCTGTCTGAAAATAAGCTACGCAAAGTATTTCATAGTATTCTCTTATACCCCATTTCTATCCGTAGATCTGCTCCGTTTTCTTGGCTAATATTGCATATTCAGGCACTCTCTGTGGAGGCTTGCTGATTTCACTAGGCTGCTTAGAGATCTCGTCTGGATCGTAAAAGTGAAGAAAACAGAAGCTCACAATACAGCAGAAAAGACCCCACTTGAGTGGGAAGTCAAGCCGGGTCTCCTGATGCTCCCTGGACTGCTAGCTTGCCCCCGTCTGTAACACTAATTCAATTCAACCCATGCGGGGCCAATGAAGTTTTCACATGACTATGTTTGGACAGAGCAAGCCCCAGTGTGAACGCGGGACAAGTTCGGTAACCGAGGACTCACCGTCACCATGATGCCCCATGAAGGTTGATCTGAAGCCTTGTTACCAATTTCTCAAGGACAAAAATCACACACCAAATAATATACCATCACAATTTGGAAACGGGTGAAATTCAGCAAGACAAAACCATACGTGTGAGGCATAAATGCCATGGCAGCTGTGTTATTCTCAACATTCCCTTATTTAAAAGAAAGTCATGCTCCTGATTGTTCTAGATGTGTCTTTTAAGCAATGAATTTTGCAAGGTTTGAGATGTACATTCAACTCAGTGGACCCCACTTTTCCTTAAAACACTCAAATGTAAAGAAAAATGTGGTAGAGTCACTGACAAAGTAGTGAAATGTCTCCTTTACAATGAGAAGCAAAAGCAAAGAAGAAAAATAACGCTTCTGACTTGTTTCAGCGAGTTGAAACCCTTTCCAGCAGGAAAAAAAAAGATCTACTAAAACTCTTATAGGAATACTCACTGTAAGTGACAAGACGATTTATTAAGTCCAAACAGAAAATGTCCATACACTTCTTTCTTCTCCTTATCTACTGGATACCACTTGACAATATCCTTATATTTATAAATGGCATCTGACCTAGAGATCTTAATATGCTACTTTAATTCTGAAAATAGTAATGATCTTAAGAACCCAGACTGCTCAAAGATAGTCACGTAATTTTGACATTACTTAGTTTACTTAACAGGTCCAAAATGGAATTCATTCTATTCTCATGCAAATGGCACAAAACTCGTTATGTGTTCCTAGAGGAGAGACTGCTGGCTATCTATCCAGTATCCATTTTCTTATATAGAATCAGAATTCTCACTTCATTTTAGGGACTCAGCTAAAACTGTAACATGATATCATATAAGCCTGAGTACGTGGGTTAGACTGCCAGGAGATCTCTTTAAATGGTGTGCTTTTTTATTCCCCCTTAATCAAATCTGTTTTTCTGCTTTGGATGTTGTGATAGCTGGTACTCCAGCAGCCATTTTGGGATATAAGGGAAATTCTAAAGATGGCAGAGCTGGGTTTTGAGGTCTGTGGAGCCACTGTGTCAGCGTCTACCAGAATAACAGGCAAATAGCCATTGCCCATTGAATATCGTTGATATGCTCCGATGCTTCCTCATCCTCACAGACCTTATCCCACTTCTCCATCTGTGATGGCCCAGCCACGTGGTAACTACTCCATGAAGTTGGTTCCTGCACCCTGGTTAGAAGGAAGCACTCCGTGTGGCCCTAGGGCAGGAGTGCTTGTTGCCCGCAGACCTCACCTTGCCTTCCCCGCATCACCGTGTGCTTCTCAAGGTCACGGACCATGTGGGTTTTTTACTTGCTGGCCTACCAACCTCATACTGTACCCACCATGTATTTATGGACACAGAACAGGCTCAATAGTATGGATCGAAAGAATGAATGTGTGTGTGAGCGCATGTGTATGTGTGTGTGTGTGTGTGTGTGTGTGCGCGCGCACGCGTGCACGTAAAGGGCTCTGAATTACTCAAGTGTGTGAAACTGACTTGTAACGTACCAGCGGCAGCGGCATCCTGCAGCAAAACCACCACCGGGCTGAAATATTGCAACACACTGAAGGAAAGTCAGAGAGGAAAGGAAAGTCAGAGAGGAAAACACACCCAAACCAGTCTGAAAATGTCAAGTGTCTCTATCCCCCACTTAGGAGGGGGGAGTTTGTGATTAAGCTGAAGTCTTTATGTCATATTCATGAATGCCAAATAGTGGGGGAGGGTGGGTGCAGCAGCGGGGGGGGGGGGTGGCGGCGGGGGACGATATTTCACGAAAGGTTTTAGAATGATCGTGTTCGGCTGTTTTTCAGTTCGACATCCACTACACCAAGCCAACTATAACAGTCAGTCCCCCACTGTTTACTCTTCTAAAAATATACTCCTTGTTTGCTTTCTCCAATCCTGATTTTGGGTGAGGGTTTTTATCTATCCTGTGTTCAAATATCCGGGTGAAGATAAGCCACACGATAAAAGATAGGTTGCTGGAACCGGGGTAATCACTACGATCTTTGCCTTATGAAGTACCATCCTCAGAATGCTTCCAAAAGAAGGAAGTTGGTTTAAAAGTCTCAGTTGTGTGACCGTAAGCCCAAAGGTCTTAAGACAAATGTCTAGCTGCGAAGGTGTAAAATATCCGCATGACTTATACATGCGGTGACATTTTCAACACTAACATAAGATCTGACCTTTTGTGTCCAGTCTTCTGGGGTATGGAGCTCGCACATACAAGTTTCTTTTCTCTTCCTGTTGACTGTTCGAAGGCCTACTGGGAAGCACCACCTCCAAGAAAACGGCAGCTCAAAGAATCCCCGAGAGCGGAACGTTGCAGACTCAATCAAATGTTAACCTTTTCAAGCTTTAAAAGATCTAGAGTGGATGCATTTCCCCCTTAGCTTTTTAAACTGGATCCCCTAACATGCAAAGAAATACACAACTTCGTTCCAAGAATCGGGCGACGCAAAAGCGCACCTCATTTATTCACTACAGTAGAACCATGTTCCCGGGTCTTGGGCTTTATTGATCAATTCAACAACACTCATAACAAAGGATTACATCCTACACTTTGACAATGAGACTGTGTTAGAACGGGGGGGGGGGGGGTGGCATCCTAAAACCCTAAATTGCAACTTCTTTAGGAAAGCGTGATTCATGTGAAACTGAAATCATTCGAACAAAAACTCTCTGTGATTTGCTGAATCCTGACAAGTTAAAAAGATCTCTAGTAGCGAATGGTATCAGGAAAAGACAGATTTTAGTGAAATCCTGCGTCTGGAAAGAAAAGGGACAGGAATCTCACAAGCTTTGGGCCCCAAGCTACTATTACTCAAAACTTTAATTGGATAAGGTCAAACTTTCAAATGAAATGAATACAGCTGTCCATGGAGATTTGAGAAAAAATGTTATTCAAAGAAGGTTGAGAAACATCTCAAAACTCAGAAACGCCTGGCAAGAAACCATTTTCAGGGACGGACACACTCACTTCACGCTTGTTGCCATCAGATGCAGAATGTCAACCCACCGTGGCCCTCTGGAGCCACTTCGCGGGACTTTGTATCTGAAGAGACTAGGGCAGTAACTCCGAGAATGGCTTAGTTGGTAGAAAATTTTCAAGTGTTTGGAAGGTAATGTTTATTTATTACGTATCGTACTAATTTTCCTGGCAAAATGAGAAGGTAACTAGACAGTGTGCGTCATTGATTTTAAAACCGAGAATGCCAGGAGGTATTAAGAAAATTAAGAAATTAAGAAAAACAGAATACATCCACATTATATTGCTTTCCATACCTCCCTATATTTAAAATCTGCACAACTCTGGTAAAACTGTTATAAATGGCAGAGAGTACCCAGTTCAATTTACTCAATTTTGCTAAAGGGCTCACTAAAAAGCTCCTGAATTCTGATTTCTTTAAAAAAAAAGCAGCTTTTGTATGGAAAAAAAATGGCAATTTTCACATGTCCTACCATAGAACATCTAGTATTACAAAAAAAAATGGTATTTAAATCCTTGAATTTTTATTTAGACACATGTCAGCGTATCTAGTAAAATGGGGCAAAAATGGAAAATAGCCTGAGCTACTATTTCCTAAACAAATCAGTCGGAAAAGTTACTAGCCTTGGCCGCCTCAGTTCCTTAAAGGTACAGTGAGATGTTCGGAACGGCTGATCTCTGGCAGAGCCTTTCCAGCTCCAAGATGTCTCAGTCGGGACTCGAGGGTCCCTCGTGCCCCTGTCACCAAGAAGCCGGCCCCTCCTTGGCTTGACAAACCATGCAGGGGGATGCCCTAAAAGTCTACAGAAACCAATCTTTGAGGTGCCTGGTTATCAGTTAGTTTCAAAAAGGAAATGAGAAAGTATGGATTTGACCAGCAGGAGCCAGACTCCCAGCACCTCCGGGGCGCTCAGGCTCCTGTGATCCTCCAGGATGACTTGTTAACCAAAGACAAGGTATTATTCCTCTTAGAAACGTCTCCTTTCATGCTTAGATAGGCAGGTGATCGGGCTGGTGACAGCCGGTGGATGGAGCCCGGGTACACGGCGAAGCTTTCTGTTGCTCAGTAACAAAATTAATAAATACCTGACGAAAGGATGAAAACCATCGTTAACGTGTAAGAACACTAGACCTTCTCTTCTCAACTATTAGACGAAGGGGCACCTTAAAGCACAGCCCCACTTGCCCCCCAAACCACAAGCCACTCATTCATACCACCCGCCTAGAAACCACCATAAGCAGGTAAGTCCTTTGAGGACAATTATTAGATCGCCTGGAAATTCTGGATGCCTCAAGCGCGGCTTGAGAAAGAAGCTGTGATTTAATTCTACATGCTGGCACTCAGTAAAGCGAGCACTTTGCTTCCCAAAGTCCACTAAGGATCACTTACAGCAGAGTCCCCTTAGACGTTCGGGGGGGGGGGGGCAAGCAAAATGAAGAAGGGAAGGTTAGCAGGGCACGATCTCCCCAGTGAACACCCACTCTGCTTGTCTACAAACCGGAGCCCTGCTAAATACGTACCTTTTTTTTTTTTAAGTTTATTTATTTATTTTGAGAGGAGAGACAGAGACAACACAAGTGGGGGAGGGGCAGAGAGAGAGGGAGAGAGAGGAACTCAGGCTGGCTCAGCACTGTCAGGGCAGAGCCCGATGTGGGGCTCCAACCCAGCAAGCCGTGAGATCATGACCTGAGCTGAAGTTGGATGCTCAACCGACTGAGCCCCCCCCCAGGGGCCCCCTAAATATGTACCTTAAGTGGACAGCTGACAAGAAACAAACCATCCTGTGTTGTAAAACCAGTGAGTAATTTAAAGAAAGAATGACCTCAAGAAGTAATCTGGCTACTTTTAAAATCAGCTGCAGGGGTAGGGGTGGGGGGTGCCTGGGTGGCTCAGCCGGTTAAGCATCTGACTTCAGCTCAGGTCACGATCTCGAGGTTTGTGAGTTCGAGCCCTGCGTCGGGCTCTGTGCTGACAGCTCAGACCCTGGAGCCTGTTTTGGATTCTGTGTCTCCCTCTCTCCGCCCCTGCCCCACTCATGCTCTGTCGTCTTTCTCTCTCAAAAATAAATAAATGTTAAAAAAAAATAATTAAAATCAGCTGGGAAGGTCTCAAGCAGGTACCAAAATGCAATCCGCCGATGCGTTCAAGATACAATACCTGTTCCAAAGTGGTTTGGTTGATGGAGTAACGTTGGATGCTCAGGAAGGTCTTATTGCCTTCCAGAACCCTGAACAGGTCGGCCAAGCACTCCCACTGCTTCGGCACGTGGTATTCCAGCAGGTTAAGACGCTGCCCCTAAAAGCCAAAAGCAAACCGTAAACCATATCACACGACTGGCCGCCGTCACACAAAGTCGATCACAGGATATTTAACTGCTAAGTAAATGACATTTTTTTTTAAACCACACACCCAAATACCAGCTGGGGTGTGGGTCCGTTCTGGGTCCCCAGTGCATGCGTACTGACGACTGATTCTGAGGCAGAGCAAGTGGGTGGTCCCCCTCAAGACCGAGTCGCCGATCTGCCCCTTATATGCCCCCCCAACATGCCATAAGGGGAGGAAGAGCGCTCCAGGGGTGAGGGGGTACGGAGCACTAGCTGAGAAGGAGGACGTAACTGTTGAGTAAGGAGATGCACGGAGGACCTGAACTTGGCTGGGACGTGAGGAGAGATCCCTGTGGCCCTCACCATTAGCTGGCGGAGCAGCTCTTGGTGGGAGAGCAAACCTTCCGACCCCTGTCGGCACACGTGCAGAGCAGGGTAACAGCACGTGTGTCCTCGGGCTGTTTGGGGCCATTCGTGAGCACGAACCACCGGCCTTGTACAGCATGCTTATTGATGGATTTCGCTCGGTGGCTCTTGTGGAAATAGACGGGTGACAGCTATTTTACAGACCAGAACCTATTAGAATTTATGACAAACGAGGACCACACAGCTATCCAAGGTATTCTACACACACGGCGCTTCTAAATTGCTACTGTGCGTAGGAATCACCGGGTCACGTCCTCAGATGCCGATCTGGATTTGGTTGGTTGGGGCTTGGGATCCTGCAGATCCCACCAGCTCCCAGGTGACAAAGACACTGCTGGTTCAGGGATCACTTGGCATCACATTAGCGGAGGATTACGATCCACGCACCGTGCACCCCTCGTGAAAATAGTGCTGAAACCACCAAGCCTCTAAACCCCGCAGCAAATGCCTGGAAGAAATTCCTTTCTGCAATCTTTCCTTCCTGGACGAAACATGACTGGGCCCATGGGTAACGGGCCTACGAAACCACAGTTCACTCTGGGAGACCCAACAAAGTGGCCGGACGGGCTCATCATCCTTCACAGTGATCAAGCAACATGCACTCACCCTTTGCTATTTTCAGTGGGGAAGGGAGGAGCCTATGTTTTGCAACGAGGCTAAGACAATAGGCGAGGACTCGTAATGGCATGGAATTAAAACAGGGAACAAGGTAAATGTGCTTATAAGATTCCTTTTTAAAAAAAAATTTTTTAATGTTTATTTATTTTTGAGAGAGAGAGAGATAGAGTGAGAGCAGGGGAGGGGCAGAGAGAGAGGGAGACACAGAACCCAAAATAGGCTCCAGGCTCTGAGCTGTCAGCACAGAGCCCAACATGGGGCTTGAACACATGAACAGTGAGATCATGACCTGAGCTGAAGTTGGATGCTCAAATGACTGAGCCACCCAGACGCCCCTTCTCAGATTTCTTGTGCTCAAAACAAAGAAGTCATATAGAATATCAGCACTACCTTAAACTGGATCCCTGGAAAATGGAGCTTCAAGCAGTCAGAAACCACACTGTGTGGACTGGTTTCCTTACAGAGCCAAATCTTGACTGTATAGCCATCACCAAACCTGAAAGTTAACGAAATTAAAATACGGTTACAGCTCTTTGGACGTAAGATGGGCAACTTCCAAGTTCATTTCTGCAGGGCTCCAGAAAAGAAAGTCAGTATGCCAAATCAATGGGAGATTTTGGATCTTCAAATATACAATAGTCAGAAGTTAATTATAACTCAGTGATGCCGTTTTCTGTACTCCACTGACACAGACACGGATTGATCTTGAAAAACAAAACCAGCAAGCCCTGGAATCAATGCTTATTCAGTAAAAGAGGGAAGCTGAACGCGGACTGAAAGCAGAGTGACGAGCTCGAGAAATCGGAGCCAGGACGAAGACCAGTCCTGATATACACTGCTGCCCCAGGTCCGCGGTGATTAAGTGGGGGGGGGGGGCGGGGGGGGGGGCGGAAGGAGACAGGGAGCACCCAAGCAGTCAGCAGGGCGATCGCTTCTTCATCCCATAAAACAACCCTCCCAAGCATCCCCTGACCCAGCAGGTGCGGTCACTGCAGGATGTTGCTGCCTGGGAGGTCCGGTTCCCAACGCCGAGGAGCTGTGGCCGGGCGACCACACGTGTGGTGACAGCCACACCGCAGAGCGATCTCTGAGGGTCACCTCCAGGAATTTATGGGGCTTCCAAAAATAGGTTTGTGATTCCACCACCCTATCCCAGGCGCCTCGCGTGGTGCTGGGCACATAACAGCATCTCAGTAAAGATCCATGAATACACCATGAGGACAGCAGATCTGTCGATTTTGTTCACAAACAGATCAATCCCAAGTACCCAGAACTAATAACGATGAGTTGAGTGAATGAACGAATGAATGAATGAATGAATGAATGAACCAAATGGCATGCCCAGACCTTTACAAGCACCTTCATTTACTTAAATGCAACACAAAATTTAAGTAAATTTGTCGTGAGGTTGACCCCAAGATGCTTACGGTCAAATCATTTTTCAGGTGCATCTGTCTGGTGCAGAAGGAGCCCCAAGATAATGTGACTCTGCTCAGGGACACGGAGCACCCGAGATCCTAATCCGGGTTCTGATTTCCTGCTCCTGCCCTGACTTTAAATTTCCCCCGAGATGTGAGCCTGGCCCCAACCTCCCCCACCATCCAGGGCTGATGGTCTGGAGTCCACCCACTCATGGCTGAGAGACCGTAGAGGACTCTGATGAAACAGAAATGAAAGCAGGCAAACACCACTGGCCCGTCTCCTGAGCTGCCCCGGAGCCTTCGTGAAGGCTCACGCTGGGTCAGTGCCGGAGCGTGAGTCCTGGCTGCTCCCATGCTCGGGAGCAGGGCTCACCTGCCGTGTGGCCCGCTCACCCGGCTCCTCCCACCCACCTTCATCACAGCCTCCCAAGTGGGGGTGTGTTTCCACATCTCACATGGGGAATCGTGTCCACGCGGGAAGTCATATCTTGGGGGCACGGCGGAGGACAGGTGTGCTTCTGGTCTGCTCGTCGTTCTGAGTCTGACGGTGTGTGTGCCATTGACGCCGAGCCCCGGTGGCCAGCCGGGTTAGAACACATCCCCTCCCTCCACGTCCCAGACGTGGGACCCGGGCATCACATCTTCACGTCGGGGAAGGGGTAACACCACCAGCTGCCTGTTAAGGGTGTCAGGGGACTGAATGATTTTCTCGGAAACCACCCGGGACGGCGTCTGGCACTAAGCGAGTTAAGTAAATACATACCCAGTGAAATTTAGTTTCTGCCAAGGACAGGACCCAAATGGAAGAACACTGGCTTTGGCGTCAAGGACCTCACGTGTATTCGGGAAACACAGATGAACCCATTAGAACACGGATCGGAAGCGTGCAGGACATAAAGCACAAAGGTGGGAGGGGACAGTGCACACAGATGACATCACTCCTCCAGGTACGTGGGGATCCACGCACCATCAGCCGAAACCGCATCTCTGCGGTCACGTTTTGCTAGCGCATTTGGAAAAACCCATGCTAAATTCTCACTATAAACATACACGTTGATATTCAAAAATCTTTCAGATGAGGTTTCCTTTGAACTAAGTCACTTCCAACTTTACTCCAGACGATCCGAATTACAACGCTCTTTACGGAAAAAAACAAAAAAATAAAAAATAAAAAAAACGCTTCACAAGAAAACGTTCCTGAAAGAGGCTGGTGAGCGTCTGAGGATCTCTCTGGGGTAGTCAACAAGACTTCGGGGCAGAAGATTATAGAATTCATTTATGATGCAAGAATCTAATTTATGTCAGCTTCACTTTCTCATTTCTGCCTAGAACTTACACGTTTATGCCAATGAGCCAAACTCAGAAGGGATTTGTTTGATTCGGGCGCTTTCTAGTCTAAAGGCTTTCAGAGCAGCACCCGTCCTTCGTTTACCTATCCCGTCATTGGTCTAACACGCCTGAACGACCCACCGGGTCCACATCAGGGAAACGTACTCCGTGTGCTCTTCCAACCTCCGTGTGCACGGAACAGGACAGGGGGCATTTCCTCTCTGTAAAATGTGGAATTGGGAGGCCCAAAGAGGTCTGGAGACTACACTGTCAGCTTTTTCTGGCAGAGATGGGACACTCTAGCCGTCCTACTCCAAAACTGTGTCTCTTTGTCATAGCTGCCCTTTTTGTTTCAACCAGTTAATTCTGGTTCAGAAAACACTCCAATCACTGCCCATGCCAATCAGGATGGTCGCAAGGAGGGTAGATCCAAGGTATTTGCACGAAGAGAGCCTCTGACTAATAAATCAGTAGCAGCACCTGGTGTGCAACCCCAGCAACCGTTCCGGGGGGGGGGCGTGGTCTTGGCAAAGAGCCCCCACAGGCTTCTGAGTTTACAGGCAAGATTGGGTTGTTGACACAGCTTCACAATAAAGAGCAGTTGGACCCGCGTCACATCTCTCTCCAGGAAGATCCCTCTCTACGGCCAGGGTGTCACTTTCCTAAACGACAGCCTGCAGACCCAGCTTTCAGAGCCTGGACCAAAGCTGCCACGGGGAACGGCCAGCAGAAGGGCCTGTGCCAGCCTCAAGGCCGAGGTCTCCCATTCAAAGCCAAACTCAGTCCACCGGATTCTCTGTGATGTGACGGGTGCCTTCCTCTGTGACCCACACCAGCTCACCCTTCCTCCGGGCACTGAACGCACGTATTCACTGCTCAGAGCGCGAGACCTGCTCGGGGCGTGGGGGCTTTGTGGGGAAGGCCTTGCTGAGCTGTCGGGGAACCGGGACGCCCTCCCCTTGTGCCCCCAGGTATGCGGAGCCTCCTTCTAACGCCTTGGCTGTCACGGGAGAGCTGCTGGAAGCCAGGAATCTTCTTCCCGGGAGCACAGGTCCTACTGATGAGATAATGATGCAGTCTGACGCAGTCACAACCACATTCCCTTCTTCACTGGATAGCAAAATGTTCCACGTGGTTCTAGAACTTTTTCCTTCTTCCAGGAATAACTGAGGGGCGTCACTGGAAAGCAGGACGCAAGAGCCACATCTGCAGGAGGGATGAACAGGCGGGATCATCTCCGGGCGACAGTGTTTCACCCGACAAGCAGGCAACGTAGCTTGTCATGTGTACGGGGCGGGGGGCGGGGGGGGGGGGTGAGGTCACATTGTAAGACCTGCTCACTCGTCTGGCCTCCTGCCCATCCCCCTTGTCTCTGAACCTCCTCCTTCACGTCACAGATGCCCCGGAATCAAGGTGGCTTTTGAAAGCTGACAACGTTATGGGTGATTTTCTACATCTCTCGGACTTAACAAACAGGCATCTCCTTCTTGTTTTCCTTTTCATTTCGGAAGAGAAAGTGGGAATACAAATGTGGCCATTAGCCACGCCGCTGAAATCCCGACACCACAATTTCCATTCTGAATAACAGGAGACAACTTCCACTTGAGGCAGAAGGATCCAAAAAGGTTCTTCATTGTTGAAATGGGTCACTGATGGGATTTTCTGATTCTGAACAGAACCACAAAAGTTCCTAACCAGGTAATAATCCTCCTGCATGAAAGCAGAGGTCTAGGCGTGGCTGGGTGGTTCAGTTTGTTGAGCACCTGACTCTTGGTTTCGGCTCAGGTCATGAAACCGGGGTCATGAGTTCCAGCCCTGCGTGGGGCTCCGTGCTGAGAGCACAGAGCCTGCTTGGGATTCTCTCTCTCCTTCTCTCCCTCTCTCCCTCCCCCTCCCCAACTCGTACTCTCTCTCTCTCTCTTTCAAAATAAGTAAGTAAACTTTAAAAAAGAAAAGCAAAGGTCTGTAAGACAACTACAAAAATTATTTCAGGGAGCAGGCTGGGTCACTTTCCAAACAGCATTTTCTTTCTGTGTTTCCCAAAGCCACCGTAGCAATCAGAAAACACACAGAAGACAAAGAAGGAGGTCAGGCGGTCTTATCATTCATAGGACTCTGGGCACAGCCCCCCGTAAATTTCCAGAAGATAGCACAGACACTAAAAGGAAAACCCTATGAAGTGGCACGTGTTCCTAAAGAAAAAAAAAATCCAACGCTTGATTACCTAAGAGAATGGCATTTCTGCGGGTCGGGTGCTCATCCATCCAGGGTGGCGTAAGAGCCAGAAGGGAAAGGGAAACGTAGCTGGCGCTGATGTTCTGCCACATCAGACATCATAATGTGGCCGACGCTGGGGATGTCGCTGCTGCGGGGGGCCACCAGGCTGGTCTCACGCCACGGGCGCCCGACAGGCAGTGGGAGCAAAGGCGGCCACGCTCGTCCTGGGTCTTCTCCATGAGGTCACCGACGTCATCGAGCCAACACCCCGTGGAGGCAGACGGGGCGGCTGACTCCCCGGCTTGATGAGCGTCGCCGGAGAGAAGCTCCGAGGACTTGGCGGGGGAGACGCGGACGAGGAAGACGACACCGCCACTCACACGACGACGAGCCTTCACAGCCAGACGCCGCCCGGCCACCCCCCTGCAAACACCCCGGCTTCGTGGAGCATCTCAGCGGAGGGGAGGGTTCTTGCCGGCACAGAAGCAAACTCTTCTCTCCCCGTGGAGGTGATCTGGGGGTGATGGCCCTTTCGGAAGGTGCGATGAAAGCTCTTCTGCGTTCAGGTTCTACCGACTCTAGTCGGACCCCATGCAGCAGAGACTTTAAAGCAATTAATAGGAGGGGCGCCTGGGGGGCTCAGTCGGTGAAGTGTCTGACTCTTGATTTCGGCCCGGACCATGATCTTACAGTTCGTGAGTTCGAGCCCCACGCTGGATTCGGCGTTGACAGTGCAGAGCCTGCTTGGGATTCTGTCTCCCTCCCTGTCTCTCCCCTGCTCATTCCCTCTCTCCCACTCTCCCTCCCCCCAACTCTCAAGATAAATAAATACACCTTAAAAAAACAACAAAAAGATAATAATAGAGTAATAAGAAAAATGAATGGTTCTCTTAGCAGACGGGAATTGCTTTTAGGTGCAGCACCACCCCCCTTGTCGAGAAGACACTTCGATAAGGCAGTTCGGTGCAAAAGTCTCTGGGCCTGAATGTGGCTGAGACGTTCCTGCTGGACCCCAGGTGGGCACGTGTGGGCAGCCCGGGGAGGCAAGAGAACAAGGAAAAGGGAATTCGGGCTGGGCCAGGTGGATGGAAAGCTCTGAGGCCACCTCGCTCCCACGTCCACACTCAACAGGGAAGCGCCTGAGGTCACAGGTGCTTGAGAAAAATGTGCTGGGGGCTGTGAACAACGAGAGAGGCCACAGCTGGATTGACCCGGCTCCCAGCCCAGGCAGCTGGAGCTCAGGGGGGACCCCAAGTACCCCCTTGGTACCAGGGGGGACCCGTCAGGTACACAGTTGACCTGATGCACCAGGAATTCACAGAACCCTCGCGGGCATCAAATCAGACAGGTCTTCCTACGAGTCCCGTGGGCAGGGAAGGCCCCAGTGACAGAGGGGTTGTCAAGATGAATCATCGAAACGGGGACCATTTTCCTAGTCTGACGCCGGATCCCTCGAACCACAGATTACAAACCAGATGATCGGTAACGAAGCACATATTAGCAGGGACCAGCTTTCTACAATACGTTGCCGGGTGTGTATACAGAAAGCGACTCCCCAGTTTCTCCATAAACGACTTGCTGGACTGATTTCCCAGAGACGGTCTCATCAAAGGGCTGGTACATGCCCTTCCCGAATGTCACCTAGTCATTCAGATGTGCTTTTACAACTAGACACACGTACAATAGTGGGAGGGGAACAGGTGCTCGTAAAGCCTCAGAAACAATGAGCCTGAGCGCCCCGTTTCTTAACATATTGTACTTATTTGGGGGGAGAGCCCAAGTGGGGGAGGGGCAGAGAGCGAGGGAGACACAGAATCCGAAGCGGGCTCCAAGCTCCGAGCCGTCGGCACAGAGTCCGACGTGGGGCTCGAACTCACGAGCGGCGAGATCACGACCCGAGCCGAAGTCGGACGCTCCACTGACGGAGCCACCCAGGTGACCCTCAGCGCCCCATTTTAAGGTCACAGTCATGTTGGGGGGTAGGTATGAAACCAGCATCGAGTGGGCGTAAACGGACGTTTTTGAAAAAGGGTGGCCAGACTTCTGGCATGATGCTGTAAGTGCTCCACGGACCCATTTCCCAGCAAAAATGCTGAGAATTATCAACAGCAACTACTTACAAGGTCTGGAAATGGTCTTTAGGGCAGACGGAAGTGAAAGAACACGAACTCAGAAAGTCCAGGGAGGGGCACCTGGGTGGCTGAGTCAGTTAGGTGCCTCACTCTTGCTTTTGGCTCAGGTCATGATCTCCCAGTTCATGAGTTCGAGCCCCATATCGGGCTCTGTGCTGACAAGGCAGAGCCTGCTTGGGATTCTCTCTCTCTCTCTCTCTCTCTCCCCCCCCACTCATGCTCTGTCTCTCTCTTTCTCCACCCCCACCCCCACTCATGCTCTGTCTCTCTCTCTCTCTCTCTCAAAATAAATAAACATTAAAAAAAATTGTTTAAGTCTAGGGAAACTAAGAAGAGTGACACCCTGTGGCATCTGACCTGAGCCCCATTCTCTGCGAGCTGCTCCCAGCCCAGCAGGACAGAACTCACACTCCAGACAATGCTATCAGAGCACACGAGCCTCCTCCTGGCTCCCAGCCGGGGCCCCACCTCCCTGGCAGGACCAGAGTGCCACCGTGCCCCATCCCGCCCCCACCCTGGTACCTACTGCGGAGGCTGAGTTCTGGAAAATTCGACAAGACGTGGGGGCTTCCCTCTTCCACCCAGCCCTCACTCATGGCATGAGGATCTCCACTGGGTGGATGGAGAGAAAGGAAAGCTCGCCCCTTGCTCTGACTCATGCCCCGGGTGGCCCCACACCGGCAGGCGCACGCCGAAGAGGACCCAAGGCCAACGCCCACCCTGCGGCATGGGGCACTCAGCTCCTGAACGAGGTGTCGCTCCGACAGATGCCTACCGCTGTCCTCATACCCCGTTCCACAGCCACGGCTCAGAGACTCTGCCTTGGAAGAGAAGCAGGCCATGAGGCAGGTGATTCCCAGTCTCTCCCCAAAGGGTCCGACCCTATTTGCAGCAGAGCGTGGAGAAGTTCAAGCCCAAGGCCCTCATGAGAGTCAGCAGAGGTTGCTGTAAGAGGCGAGGGGGACGTGGGGGTGTGCGCTGCACACACAGGCCAACTGGCTGGTGTGCGGGATGGAACCGAGGAAAGAGCACACTGGAAGGAGCCTCCTGCGGTCAGAGCAAAGCTCAAACACTGGCCGTGGGAAGCGTCCGTTCAAAGAAGCCCAAATTCGACTGGATTACGCTGTGGAGCATTTTACGTCCCAGGACACTGTTGACATCAGTAGCAATCAGTGATGCTAACAGTTGGGCGTGGTCAAGGAGTGAGGCACAAGGCTCTGGGCAAAGCACCATCACCCTCTAGGGTGACTGTGGGCACACCCTGGGCTGCCCCCTGAGAAGCCTCATCAGACGACTCACACGGTGATGGGGGCAGAAATGGGCTTCGCTAAAACTAACCAAATAATCACTAAACACAGAAACAAGCAGAAAACCGTAAGAAGCCCAAGGCGGAAGCCAATGCCCAGAATTGCTGCAACGTATCATCAAAATGCCCGGTTTCCAATAAAAAATTATGACACATAGACAGAAACAGGAAAGTATGACCCATACGCCAAAAAAATAAATAAAACCAAACCAAACCAAAACAAAACGTTAAGCAACAGAAAGTGTTTCTGAAAGCAGCCAGATGGTGGATTCACAAAGACTTCCAAGTGGTGATTGTAGATACGCCGAAAGAACATAAAGAAACTGTGATTAAAGAAGCAGAGGAAGGTAGGAGAGCATCGCATCGAATACAGCAAATACAGACGGTCAGGGAAGAGACAGACACTCACGGAGACGCATGTGGGAACGCCAGGGCTGAATAATACGGATGAAATAAAAATGCACTCCAGAGGCTCCGGAGTCTGACTCTGCAAAAGGAAGGATTCGTAAGCTGGAAGGTAGATTGATAGAAGTTATGTAATCAAAACACAGACAGAAATGAATGAAGGAGAATGAGCACAGCCTCAGGTGAGTGTGGGACCCCGTGAACGAGATGAACAGGGGACTCCTCACCAGAAGTAACGGAGAACAGAACCCACTGAAATGTTACCATTTAATTACATTTAAACACTTAAAGTGCTCAAAAAAACCCCAAAAACCCATAAAAACTGCCAGCCAAGAATCCTATGTCCACAAATGTTATCTTTCAAAATGAAGGCAAAATGAAAACATTTCCAGATAAAAACTGGGAGAATTTAACTGGATTCTCAATCCAAGAAATACTGAACTAAGAACTTACTTTAGCCTCAAAGTGGGTTCCAGACAGTCATTTAAATCCATGTGAAAAGGTGACTATATAATTACAACAGACAAGAAAAACACATATCCTCTCTCCTTTCTTCCCTTAACTGATTTTAAAAGCAATTATATAAACAATATGTAGTTGTGTTATTGGGCCTATCACATAAAAATGCAGTCAACATGCCAGCAACAGCCCAAAGGAAGCGAGAGGAAGCAAAGCTGTGTCCACCTATGAAAGGCACTTCAGGTGACAACTTCGATCCACAGGAAAAGGGTAAGGGAACAAGGAATGTTATGTAAGGAAGGGAATATAACAAAAACTATAAATATATACTTGCTCTCCTTTGTGACAGCTTCTTTAGAAGACTGAAATATGTAAAAAATGATATGCAGTGATAATTACAGCCACCTGTTTTTGGTGGTAACACTGATAAATGTTATGTGCATAACCATGATAACACAGAGGCAGGAATGCGATATGGGACATTTCTGTGTTTCACTGGAGCTAAGTTAGCTTCAACCTGAAGCTAATTCTGGTGAGTTAGTATGTATATGGTAAGCCCCAGAGCATCCGCGAAGGCTATAACAAAAATATATAGGTATAGTGGAAAAATCACCAAGAAATTAATATGCTGTGTTAGAAGATGTTAGAAAACAGGGGCACCTTGGTGGCTCAGTCAGTTGAGCATCCAACATTGGCTAGGGTCACGATCATGTTCTGTGAGTTTGAGCCCTGCGTTGGGCTCTCTGTTGTCAGCACAGACCCTCTGTCCCCCTCGCTCCCTGCCCCTCCCCCACTTGCATTCTGTCTCTCGAAAATAAACATTTAAAATAATAATAATAATGATAATGTTGGGTAGAACAGCCTGGAAAAAGATGAACAAGGAAATAGCAAACTTTAACAACCCACTATAAACCAACAATACCTGAAAGCCATCTATAGCGCTCCCTACCAAACAGAACAATATATATTATTCTCAAGTACACATAGAACCTTCTCCAGGACAGACCATATAGAAGGCCATAAAGCAAACTTCACTAAACTTAAAAGGACAGGGGTGCCTGGGTGGCTCCAGTCAGTTGAGCGTCCAACTTTGGCTCAGGTCATGATCTCACAGTTAACGAGTACAAGCCTCGCATTGGGCTCTGTACTGATGGCTCAGGGCCTGGAGCCTGCTTTGGATTCTGTATCTCCCTCTCTCTCTGTCCCTCCCCCACTCATGCTCTGTCTCTCTCTGTCTCAAAAATAAACATTAAAAAAAAAACTTAAAAGGACAGAAATAATGACACGTACATTCTCTGATAATGAGGATATGAAATTAGAAATACATTACAGAAAGGCTTTGGAAAATTAACAAAAAAATTAAACAAAATCCCCTAAATAATCAATAAGCCAAAGAATAAATCACAGGAAAAATTAGAAAATGCGTTGCGATAAAAGGAAATGAAAGCTCAAAGTACCAAATGTGTGGGGTGCAGTTAAAGCAACACTTAGAGAAAAATGTACAGTTTCAAATAACTATATTAAAAAATTAAGAAAGATCAGAAAACAATAACCTAATCTACTATCTAAGACACCAGAAGGGCAAACTAAACTTAAGAAGAAGGAAGGAAATAATTAAGATCAGAGTGGAATTTAATGAGCTAGAGAAAAGGAAAGGAACAGAGAAAAATCAATGCAACAAAAAAGCTAGTCCTTTGAAATAATCAGCAAAACTGACAAACCTTTAGTTAAATTAATCAATTAAAAAAGACTCCTAATTTCTAGAATCAGAAAGGAAAGATGAGGCATTACTACCAACCTTAAAAAACAGAAAGGATTATAGAATAATACTATGAACGATTGTATTCCAATATATTATATACATCAGGTGAAATGGACACATTCCTAGAAAGACAAAACCTACCAAAACTGACTCAGGAATACAAAAACTATATAAATAGACCTATAGTAAGTAAAGAGATCAAATTCAGATGCATCATTTAAAAATTACTGGTAAAGAAAATGCCAGACCCAGATGGCTTCACTAGTGAATTCTAACAAAGATTGAAAGAAAAACTAATACCGAATATTTAAAAATCCTTTAAAAACTAGAAAGGAAGGAACACTTGTGAGCAACAACAACAACAACAAAAGCTATAGACAACTGTCTACGATGAACATGGACACAAAAATGCTCCACAAAACACTAACGAATTAAATATGGCAACATAGAGAAAGAAGAACCACGAGCAAGTGAGATCTATCCCGGGGCTGCAAGATTGGCTTCACATCTGAAAATCAGCTAATGTGACACATAACATGATTATCTGAATTGTTACAGAGAAAGCATTTGACAAAATCCAACATTTTTTTATGATACAAACATTCAACAAATACCAATAGGAATTGAAGAAAAGTTTCTCAACTGATAAAGGGTGCTAAGGAAAACCCACAACAAGCATGATACTTAATGATGAAAACCTGGGGCATTCCTCCTAGGTGAATGTGTACAGTCTCACATCTATTCAACATTGTACTAGACCAAGAAAAGGAAATACAAAGCATCCATATTGGAAATGAAGAGTAAAACTGTATTTATAAATGGCATGATGTGTATATAGAAGTATCTAAGGAATTCACTGAATACTATTAGAAATAATAAGTTCAGCATGATTCCAAGACACAAGTTCAACGCACAAAAAATAAATCGTATTTCTACACACTTGCAATGAACAATCCAAAACATGAAATTAAGAAAACAACTACATTTACAGTAACATCAAAATAGTTACTTAGGATTATATTTAACAAAATAAGTGTAAAACCTAGGATTTGTGACTAGAAAACATTGTTAAAAGATAATTAAAGAAAATTTAAGTAAATAAACATATCAGGTTCACGGACAGGAAGACTTGACCTTGTTAACGTGGCCATACTCCTCAAAATGATCTACAGATTCAGCACAATCCTTCTTAGAATCCCTGCTGACTTCTTTGTAGAAATGACAAGCTGATTCCAACATTCATAGGGACCTGGACCATGCAATGGACCTAGACCAGCCAAATACTCTTGAAAAGGAGGAACAAAATTGGAGGGCTAACATTTCCCGATTTCAAAACTTACTACGAAGCAACAGTAATCAACACAGTGTGGTATCAGGATCAACATATACATCAATGAAATAGAATTGAGAGTCCAGAAATAAACCTGTAGGTCTGTGGTCAATTGATTTTTTGACAATGCTGCCCAAACCATTCAATGGAAAGAGTAATCTTTCCACAAACGGTGCTGGCAGAACTGGATAGTGCACCCAAAAGAAAGAATATGGAATTCTACCTCCCACACAGTTATAAAAAATTTAACTCAAAATTGTGAATAAAATAAAAGGACATGCATGTTTATAGCAGCATTATCTCCAACAGCCAAATTATGGAGGCAGTGCAAGTGTCCAACGACTGACGAATGGATAAAGATGGGGTATGTATGTATATGTACATAATGGAGTATTACTCAGCCATAAAAAAGAATGAAATGTTGCCATCTGCAACAACACGGATAGATCTAAGGAGCATTATGCTATGCAAAATAGACCAGGCAAAGAAAATATCATATGATGTCACTCGTGTGTGGAATTATAAAAACAAAACAGAATACATGAACAAAATGCCAAAAGAATCGAGAGACAACCCAAAAACCAGACTCTTAGCTATAGTTAACAAAGTAAACGTTACCAGAGGGGCAGGTGAGTTGAGGGGTGGGGGAAATACATGACGGGGGTTAAGAGCACAATTCTCTTGATGGACACTAAGGTATGGAACCGCTGACTCAACACCTGGAAATAATATAGCACTGTATGTTAACTACACTGGCACTTTTTAAAAATGGATCAAATACCTAAATGGAAATGTTCAAAACTCTTAGAATCACACAAGGTGTAAATTTTCACAGTCTCTGGTTTCACGGCAGATACTTAGGACACCAAAAGCATGAAAAACAAAAGAAAAGGTAAATTGGGCTTTATTCAAATTAAAAACATCTGTGCCTCAAAGGATGTAATCAAGAAAGGACACGGCAAACCGTATATCGGAAAATATAATATTCGCACATCCAACACCTGATAAGGGATTTGTATGTAGGATACAGAACTCCCCCGAGTCGATAATAAAAAGACAAGCCATATTTTGAAATGGGCAAAGGATGTGAATAGACATTTCTTCACAGAAGATACACGAATGTCCCATCAGCACATGGAAATAGGTTCGAAATCAGGAGTCATCAGGGAAGCAGAGATCAAAATCACCACGAGATTCTACTTACTTCACACTCATTGGGACGGGAAATAAAAAGTAACGGTGAAGCCGTTGGGGAAACTGGAACCCTCGTTCACTGACAAGAATGTAAAATGGTGCAGCCAGTTTGTAAAATAGCGTGATGGTTCCTTAAATGGCGAGGCACAGAGTCAATATATGACCCAGCAGCTTTGCTCCAAGGTACGTATCCCCCCAAATAAAAAGATGTGTCCCACAAAAACTCTGTTTACAGCAACATTATGCCTAACAGACCAAAGGCGGCGCCAACCCATCACCGATGGATGCAACTGATGGCACAGCCCATCAACAATGGACAAAGCACACACATCATTTGTCCACACGAGGGCACGGAGGAGCCCTGATAACACGGAAGAATCATAAAATCGCCCGGCAAGTGAACGCTGCCAGTCACGAAAGACCACACGCTATACAATTCCATTTATGCATCAATACTGGGCAAATTTACAGAGACAGAACACAGTCTGGCGGGGGCTTAGGGGTGGTTGCACAGACGGGGGACAGGTAAAGGCACAGGGCTTTTCCCTGAGATGATGAAAATGTTCCGAAACGAACCGTGGAGATGGTGGCACGTATCTGTGCACACACCTTAAATGGGTGGGTTGTAGCACAGGTGAAGGAAACCCTAATGAAGCTGTCAAGAGCCAAGAGGCGGGCCACCGTCTAAAACATCAGTCACAAAATTCCCGGAGGTGGTGGTAGGTTAGATATCCTCTCCCCTCCCCACGTGCACACCTGGCCACGTAACTCGCCACGGTCCTCCTCGCGGGGGTAGTGGGTACGACTACCTTCCTCCCTTTTTCTTTACCAAGTGACTTGGTGTGGCTAAAGGGACGGTGGCAGGTGTGACAAGACCTGACGTATGAATCACACTTGTATGGTTTGGCCTTTCCGTTCTTGCGCCCCCACCCCTCAGGCGGGGATCCCAGAAGGAGGGTGACACACAGCGGAGCAGCGTCCCCCCAGCCCAGGCCACCTGGAAGCCCACCTCCAGACAGACGCCTGCAGACACGGGAGGATGACGGAGAACCTGAGAAGCCACCGTGGTTTGTGAAGTTTGTTTTGCTCCATTTGTAAAAATGTCTTACTGATGCACAGGGCTCATCGCACTTGTAAAACACCTCTATGCTGTGAAACCAAGAGTGTTGAGGATTCAAGAATTTTCTTTGAATACACACACACACACACACACCCCACTACACAGACACATACAACATACACACCACTAGGCAGAGGCACACACACACACGTAATACCACACACTCATGCCATACACACACACACACACAACCACACAAATACAAACACCCACATGCATACATACATACACACTACACAAACACGCATATCTATAAACACACATACAGGTGCCCATAGCACACACACAAATTTTAGGCTAACTGAACTCAGTAAATAAACCCTCTCTCAAATCCCGATCTGGAATCATTTAAACCTGAAATACAGTTCTTTTTTAAAACTTAAACAAAAACAAAACCAAAGAAAAATACCAAAAAAATCCCAGCTCACCTTTCCTCGCCCCCAGCCTCTGGCAGCCACCAGTGTATTTTCTGTATCCACAACCTGTCCTCCTTCTCCCTCCCTTCTTTTTTTTTCTTTTTCTTTTTCTCTTTTCTTTTCTTTTCTTTTCTTTTTTTTTCTTTTTTCTTTCCTTTTTCCTTTTCTTTTCTCATTTCTTTCTCCTTTCCTTTCCCTTTCTTTCTTTCTTCCTCTTATTTCTTTTGTTTTCTTTCTCTCTTTCATTCAAGATTCCGTGTATTAGTGAGATCATACAGTTTTTATCTTTCTCTTATTTACTTTACTTATGGTCCACCCATGTTGTCACAAATGATAAGATTTCACTCTTTTTCATGGCTGAGTACTATTCCAGTGTGTGTGTGTGTGTGTGTGTGTGTGTGTGTGAGAGAGAGAGAGAGAGAGAGAGAGAGAGAGAACCACATCTTCCTCAGCATCCGCTCCTCTGCCAGTGGCCACGTAGGTTTCCACGTGTTGGCGGCTGTGAACAGGGCTGCAGTCGGCATGGGCGGAGGTACCTTCAAGTTGACAATTTCGTTTCCTTCGGGTGAATACCCGGTAGTGAGATGGCTGGGCCGCAGTGAGGGTCTACTGCCAGCTTTTCGAGGACCCTCCACCCTGTCGTCCGGAGCGGCCGCACCAGTCTGCGTTCCCACCAACCGTGCACGAGGCCTCCCCTTCCTCGGCCTCCTTGCCGGCACCTGTCGTCTCCTGTTAATGTCAGCCACTCTGACAGGTGTGGGGTGGTGTCTCATCATGGCTTGGACTTGCATTTCCCCGACGATGAGTGTTTTGAGCATCTTCTCGTGTGTCTGTCGGCCGTCTGGATGTCTTCTTCGGAGAAATATTCTGAAACACGGTTCAGACCTACCAGAAGTCCATTCTCTGGCTGGGCTGAGCTCCGTGCGCCGTGGGGGTATTTGCAATCAGAGTTCACCATCCCCTGTGTACCACCGAGTCTCCGAATGGCACATCGCTGCTGTCCGGCTGGCACGTTACTGGCTGGCAGGCCAGAGAGGCTGCGCGAGGCATCCAGCCGTCCAGACGCGAGGGGGACAGGAACTCACCGCCAAGGCCGCAGCGGCAATTAGGCCTGAATCACACGCCTGGTGGATCTTGCTAATGGAGACGGGGAGTAAAGATAGAGCCCTGGGTCTAAAGACAGCCAACCAACGGGTGAAGCAGGACATTTTGAGAGAGAGTAGGCTTCACCCGGCCTGGAGATAGATGGGATCTGAAGGAAAGTCTTTATCAAAAGGCCCGATTACTGTCTTCAGGTCCAGTGGTTCATGACGCTGGGCAGAACCTGAGAGCCACTACAGACTCCTCTGATTTCTCTCCTGAGCCCCAGGGCAGCGAGCTGGACAGACACATCCTTCAGCGCAGGCCCGCCGGGTGCCAGGGGCTTCACTCGTTCACTCGTTCTCTGTTCAACAATTACCTGGAGCGGACGTCACGTACTAGGCTCTGGCCCCACTACTAGGCACCCGGAGACAAACAAAAAGAAAAGTCCAGTCTCAAGAGAGCTTCCAGTCCACTGGGAAGAGGTTAAAAACAATCAGGTAGACAAATAAACATCATGTTTAATAGGTCAGAGGGTGCGTTAGTCTGTTTAGATTCATGCGTGCGTGACAGAAACTCCAAAGCTGCAGGGACATCAGGTGTAAAGTCTGACAGCGGCCAGCTCAGAGTGGATAAGGCATCCATCTGGCTCATTCAGTCTCTCTGCTCTGTTCACAGGCCTGTCACTGAGGCCGCCTCGTGGTCCGAGATGGCTGCTTCGTCTCTAACCATCACGTTTGCATTCAGAGGGAAGAGAGGAAGGGGCACAAAAAACGATGTCACTCCCGCCGCCCCCACCACACACACACAAATCCACACCCTTAAAGCTGCAGACCCTTCTCCTGCTGTATCTCTTTGGTCACCTGCAGCAGTCCTCAGAGCTGGGAAATGCATTTATTATTTCCAAGGAAATGGCCGTGTAGCCAGCTAACATCTTATGCCTCTGTGAATGGGCAGACTAGATCCTGGAGACCTCCCCAAAGAGGTGAGGACGGCTCTAAAACACAGAGGGAAAAGGGGCGCCTGGGTGGCTCAGTCGGCTGGGTGTCCGACTTCGGCTCAGGTCATGATCTCGCAGTCTGTGGGTTCAAGCCCCACGTCGGGCTCTGTGCTGACAGCTCGGAGCCTGGAGCCTGCTTCGGATTCTGTCTCTCTCTCTCTGGCCCTCCCCTGCTTGCGCTCTGTCTCTCTGTCTTTCAAAAATGAATAAGCGTTAAAAAAAATTTTTTTAAACCCGGAGGGAATGAGCGACACATTGATTTCGGTGGAAGAGGAGGAAGTAGCCGTCGAGTGGGAACACGACTGGGGTCTTCCTCTGCCTTTTACCAAAGGACTATAAACTATGCATTACTGTCCCCGTGTAAGGGGGGAAACCAACTTTCAGAGGTGTTAAATACCTTTCTCGAAGTCCCGGGGTGCTGTCACCGGCCTGGCTCCGCACCTCTTCTGTGTCATCCCAGCACACCCACGCAGACTCACCCAGGCAGGTGAGGTGAGCCGACACGGCACCAGCGGGGCTCAAGACCACACTCTGAAACTGGCTCCTTCCAGCAGGAACTGTGTGCTGGGCCAAACACCGCACTTGTGGGTCTGAGATTCCCTCCGGTGGTGGTGGGGATGTCACAAGGAAGAAATGGGGGCGATACGCAGAGAGCACACAGCAAGTGACCCATCCTGGGTAAGGGGCACACAGACCCCGCACCGTAGATGAGAGCCTGGGCTGTTTATCAACATGATCAGCGCCGAGGGGCTCTGCTTTCCTGCTTTCCTGCTCCCCACCGTGGTGGAGAGCAGCAGGCGGAACCCCGGGGGCCCTTGTGCACGACGAACACCTGCCCAGCCGGCTACCGGCCCCCAGACGACCAGCACACCCTTTTCAGCCCCCGGCCCTACCTGAGGTCTCCATTTCTCTAAGGACATCCCCACTCCCATCCTTGATCATCCTCCAGGGCTAATGATCGCAACGGCTCCCCCTCTCCCAGAAGAGCCGGTGGCAAAGTCCTGCCTTTGTTCTCGGCCATGCCACCTACACCACACGTCCCGTCACCAGCCGCCCACAGCTCATTTCCATCCCTTTTGTTTAGAAAACAAAAACAGCCCCAAAGAGCCCACTTGGGTTCCCGTCTCTTGTTCCTTTCCTTTGTCGTCTCATTTTTTAATTTATTTTTGAGAAAGAGAGTGTGAGCAGGGGAGGAGCAAGGGAACAAGGAGAACGAGGGAGGGAAGAAGGAGGGAAGAACGGAGAGAGAGAGAGAGAGAGAGAGAGAGAGAATCCCAAGAAGGCTCCAAGCTGTCAGCACAGAGCCCAACTCGGGGCTCAATCTCACTAACCAAGAGATCATGACCTGAGCCGAAATCAAGAGTCGGACGCTTAATGGACTGACCCACCCAGGTGCCCCTGTTGCCTCATTCTTTTACCCTGGAATTAAAACTTCCCCAAAGATGGTGTCCATACGTACGGCCCACTTTTTGACCTGCACCCCATTGTACCCTGTATCAGAGTCAGGCTGTTCCAAACACGACCCGCATCATCTCTCTCCATCCCTCCTCTGTCGGCAGGAAGGCACTCACCGTCGAGTAGCTGCCGGGGGGCGACCTGGGAGGGATGCCTCCTCTGCCACGAAACGGACATTCCATCTCCTCCTCACTCCCGCCTGGAAACCTTCCCATGGCACCTACACAACTTTTGATTTGTGAGTGTTTGGCACGTCTGGCAGGGGTCGTGACTGTTCACCAACGGATTTCAAAACCCTGTAGCTACACAAACACCCTCTAGCATTTGATTACTTACGCCGAGCTGCACCCCAAGCGGCCTCTTCACTAGTCTTAGGGCAATTTCCACCTCGTGCTGCATCTACACTTATGCGTGTGTCAGTCTGACCTAGAGCAAGCTCACTGACCGAGGGACCACGCCTCTGCCGTCTCCCGGTAAGACATGCATGCGGCCAGTGTGCGTGAACGAGGAGTCAGGACGTGACCTTGAGTGTCCCCAAAAACACTTCCAATTCCCACCTTCGCTGTCTGTGTGTTCTTAACGGAACATATTAGAAAGTGAAAGCAGAGTGTCCCCATTGGGAAAGTGACCGCCCTGGGCGACATCGGCTCGTGATCTGAATTTCCCAGACCAGACGCATCCAACCAAAACGTCCAGCATGAGGACAACTAGGGGCTCGGAAGCCCTTCCCAGGAAGGGCGTCAGAGCATCCGAAGTCCCCCCAGCAGCAGCGTCAGAGGAACATGGATCATGTTCACGTAACGCGATGCCGGGAAAGCAAGCAGAGTGACGAATGACACGAAGCAGCGTGAGAGCGCACGCTGAGCAGGCGAAAGCCAGACAGCTTCTTTCTCTTCAAAGAGCCATTACTGGCAAAGACAGCTAATTCAGTGGTGAGTAGAAGCGGATGAATTACGTGATGCTTTGAAACAAAGCAAAATGCAGAACAGAATTCAGCAGCCGCACATCATGGCAGAAAGCCTCGTACGGGCTCGCATACAGCCCTCCTTCCCCATTTGTGAAAGTGACATAAACCTATCGAATTACCTACTTCATTTTGAAATGAGCCAGTCTATTATTTGGTGATGTCATCTTAATCTAAGCTTTGACATTCAGGCGATGTTTCCAAGAACTATTAAATCAAAGTTGCCACGCTGAAGCATAGGGTGTCAGATAAGGTGATGTGTTAATTTTCAGCTACCCAAGGAGTTGTAGCGGGAGAGCTCAAACATCACTATACTGTTTTCCATTTCTTTGAGGAATATCTTCGAGGGCGCCTGGGTGGCTCAGTCAGTTAAGCATCCAGCTTTGGTTTCAACTAGGGTCCATGATCTCACCATTTGTGAGATTGAACCCCGAGTCGGGCTCTCTCCTGACAGCCCATAGCCTGCTTGGGATTCTCTCTGCCCCTCCCTTGCTTGTGCTCTCTCTCTCTTCCCCGCCCCCCTCAATATAAATAAAACTTTTTTAAAAAATCTAGAGACAAATCCTCCAGAGCACTCTCTATATCCTGAATAAAATGACTATATAACATATTGACAAGAGCAGCCTTCAGAGTTTATCCCATTGTTATTTCTGATTCCTAAAGCTTTCATGTTGGACAACTCAAGAAAATAAAAGTTCTCATAATCTTAAGGATTTTCTTCATTTCTAGAGTTTTGCTTTTGCTTTGTTTTCAATGCATGAACAGCCCCATCCTCCCTCCCCACCAAGAAATTGGTCCGGCGTTCTTCAAACTATCACCTCTGTGCTTCAGAAGCATGATTTGTTTTCCCTTCCCGGGAAGAACCGCTCTGACACTCAGACTTAAACTCTCTGCTGTAGCTGCTCCCAGGGCAGGGGAAAGCAAACAGGTGCAGCATGCAGGCCTTACGGGTTCCCTGCAGGTGGGTCATGAACATGCCCACAGCCTGTTGGCTCTCAGGATGTGCTCCAGTTCTGCCATGGAGAGAACCTGGGAATGCGTCCCCAATGCGTCCCCGGGGACGGCATCTCGGCACCCACAGAGGCTGCTGTCAACCGGTCCCGGCCATCAGGTGGCCTCCACTCTGCTTCTGCTCTCCTTGGTATGCGCACATGCACACATTCATCCATGCGTGTGCACACACAATTATGGCTCACATGTAAACTTATAAATTTATCTACTCCTTATCATAGGACAGTCCCTCCCGCAGTGGGAGCCCCAGAACACAGACTGTCCGACCTAATGACCTACTGTCACCTGAGGAAAGAATCCAGTCAGCACCACGAGAGACTGTAGACAGCCACCCAACATCCACTTCCTTGCGTTCTTCCTTAACAGAAATCTAAGTTGATTTAAGTGGCAAAATGCCCAGCTAAATTCTACACTTCTCAGGCTTCCCAGTAACCAGGGCGACTGACAAAACATAAGAGCAGGTGTCCCCTCTCACCTTTCCCTGCTTCATCTTGTTGCCTAGAACAAGGGTGTGATGGATGGAGCTGCAGCAGCCATTCTGGGACCAAGAAAACCATAAAGATGTAAGCCACTGAACCAGTGCCAATACTAGGTACTTCCGGACTTTTACTACATATAAAAAATGAATACGCTTAAGTCAGTGGATATGCTTACATCAGTGTGTCTGATGTTCTGTTCCTAACTGAAAGACAGAGCTCATAACTGGTACAGAAGATCAAAGAGATCTGAGAAGAAAAAAAAAATCCCTGGAGGAAGGTCTCCGAAGGAAAAGAGATCATATGATTGCCAAACAGAAGACAGATTGATAGGCAAATTTCTTTCCCAGAGCCAGAAACACAGGAAGAGAAGGATGATGAACGAATAGTAGTTTGTGAGGCCACACTGAGGGGCTGGCCAAGGGGCTGACAGACAGGCGGCTTCTCTCATCTCAGAGACCTCGCACTTTACGAGTGGGGTGTCAGGGCCGCTCTGAGAACGGAGGAGGTGAAGAGTGCCCTGGGGAAGGTCAACAGGAGAGCGTTGGCGGTGTAGACACAGGCACACGGCACACATCCGTGTGGCCCCAGGGACGTGCACCTGAGGGGTGGGGAGGCAGGAGGCTTGCCCTTGGAACCTGTGGCTCAGGAGTCTCACCGGCTGCACTGGGACCCCAGCTCCGGGTACTGAATGGGGGTGTCGTGAGAACACACACACACACACACCACAGAACAAAGGAAACCAGAACGCCCCAGTTCAAATCCCAGCTCCTCCGCTCACCAGCCGGGAACACCCTCAATCTTTCTCTGAGTACGTTTTCTATAGCTGCAAAAGGGGGTGATAACAGTAGCCACCCCAGGGCACTGTCACGAGGAGCTACCTACTTAACGTGCTCGATGCACTTCGAACTGGCACCTAGCACGCTCTACAGCCTCGATCTCTCCTGACACCGTGACCCACCACGTGACCCAGCGCGCGGGATGATCTAGACCAGGGCTTAGTCCCCTGCGGGGGAGAACAGCCAAAGAAGAGAGACCTCGGTGCGGCACAGGGAGGGGAATGCTGGGCGCCGAAGACGGCATTCAGGGCGGGGCCGCTCCAGGAGCCAGTGCACGTGGGAGGTGGGGGCAGGTGTCTCCCCTGCCCTTGGGGTGCAGGGCGAGTTCCCGAGGCCCTGGCCTCCCTTTGGCTCCTCAGCTCCTGGCCTCAGGTACCCCATCGGGCGGACACCTCCCAGCCCAAGCCGACGTGGCGCATCCCCACCGGGAAACCCCTACGCTCCCGGTCCTAACCCCCACTCAGCTGTTCCCCCCCACCGCCCCCGCCCCAATCCCAAACCCGGCTTATCCCAAGTTACCTCCTCACCCCTCTCCCCAGGGCCTCCCTCACCCCTGCCCTGCCCTCATTCTCTCCTCACTCTTTTCAAATGTCCTCAGTCCCAAATCACAGGTAGGCCCAGACTCCTCCCCTTGGGTCCCCAAGCACCTGCTGGGGGGAGGGGGGGCACCTCTGCGGCGACTCTCACACTCACTGAGGGTAACACGCACCTCCGTGGGCGTGTTCTGGGTTTCCCGATGATCCCTCATGACAACCACCGCAGAAGGGCCTCCCCGAACCCTGTCTCCTCCCGCTCCCCGCCCTCCTCCCGCTCCCCCTGCAGCTCCAAAGTATCAGCTTCTCCGCAGAACGCACGTGGCCTGAGCTAGGCTCCCCTCCATGTGCTGCATGCTCGCCTAGCCTCGCAGCGACCCGTCCCCAGCCGGGGACACTCGGACAGACGCCTGAGGCTGCAGGCGCCCAGCGGCATCTCGCACACTGCGCTGGGCTCTGCGGTAACTGGGCACAACCTGAATCTCTAATCACAGGGCGGAGATCTCAGACCCCGGGGACGAAATCACATGCTGAGTCGGGGACAACAGGGCTGTAAGCCGAGGACTGGTGTCATATCTGCCTCACGCACCAGGATCAGCGTGCCCATGGGCTGTGCACAGAGTGGACACAGTCCACAGATGCCCTCCATGCAGCTTTCCTGGCCACAGGGCCTGCGGCTGGCACACAGGCTGGGAGTCCTGGGTCCATGGCGCGATTAACCCTTTACTTTTTATCTCATATTACGGAAACACAGGTAATCAGTTTATGGGCTGCAAGAAAATACCAACGTGACAAATTACGCTTTGCAACGTATCAAAGTTCGGTGTTTTGATGAATCGCCCACGAGCCGCTTCTTGCTGTGTGTCATTCCACAGTCCACATTGCTAACAATCCGCCCTCAACCACCTGCCATGTCATCGGAACGGGAACCAGAAGAGAGGGAGCCTGTGCAGCACGGAGGCTAATTCTGCCTTGGTGCGTCCTGGAGCCGGGCTCCGGCAGCCACCTTGAGAGAGGCAGGTCGCGAAGCTCAGACATAAATCACCCGGCAATCAGGCACGGGCTATAAAACTTTATGTAAGCATTCATAAAGGTGAGGGAGTGTGAAAGATTATTTTTCTTTTGATGACACTTATTAAAAATGAGCAGACTGCATATTGAGAACAGTTTCCATCCAGCAGGCTCAGTCTGACCAGCGACTGACCCCGAGCTTCACGCGGCTGCGAGGCTGGCTGTCCCCGCGGTGCCCGACTCTGAGCCACCGGAAAAGGCGTGTTAGCTCCCCAGGCCGGAGAACCAAGCATTCGCTGATATTTTCTCCACGAAATAAAAACACTTCACCTTAATATATACGACTGTTTGCTTAGCAAATCTCGGCTTGCAAATTCCAGCTTCAAAAAAAAAACTGAATAAAATGAAAGCGGAAAGAGGTTTATCAACATATTAAAAAATTATTCTGGATCGGATACACCAGATTAGACGGCGAGTTAAGAGGAAATTCGAAACTGTGGAAACAGCTTGGGGGACACTAGATGCAAAAACCAGGGGACTAGGATGCAAAACTGCTCATAAGAACTGTCAGCAACATCATGAAGATTCCGCAAAGTCCACGGAGAGGACGAAAATCGACCAAACAACTCTGGTCTCCCGTCCTGAATCCACAGAGGACTTTCCAACAGCACAGCGGCTGGCAGGTAACACAGGCCCCCCACCCGCCCCGGACGGGGGCTATGGGGGTGGACAACCTCTGTATGAAGTATTCTGCACTGGCAAGGACACATTTTCTCCTCTTTTCATCCTGACAGTCACTTTGAGAGTGCCTGTCCTCCCGGAAGAAGCCCGTGAACGTGGTGGGAGGATGGCTGGGCTCCACGTGGGAGCTGCAGCCGTGGTCGGTGGCCCGAAGGCCCCTCATCTCCCCAGGCCCAGGTCTCCTTCTTCCGCGGGAGGGGCTGGACCACTCTGGCTCGAAAGCATCACCGGTTGTGACCGACTCATGCAGTGAACAGATGAGGAGACATACACGTACACACACACGTACAACATACCTGCTTTTAAGGTGCTGAGGGGAGCCAAGGCACCGGAAGCTGCCGTTGACCATTATGGCCAGTCTCGTGCACAGGGCCTGGCATTCCTCCATGCTGGGGGGGACAGGATGAGAAGGGCATGAGCAAGTGTGTCCTCCAGGCAGCAAACCGTCCAAGCAACACGTAGACAAAAACACTGCTGCTGTTGCTGAATTTTCTACATACCACCTCAAGAAACCCTCAATGAGCACTTTTAAAATGCGTGTTTTGGGGCGCCAGCGTGACTCAGTCGGTTAAGGGTCTGACTTCGGCTCAGGTCATGATCTCACGGTTTGTGAGTTCGAGCCCCGTGTCAGGCTCTGTGCTGGCAGCTCGAGCCTGGAGCTTGCTTCGGATTCTTTGTCTCCCTTTCTCTGCTCCTCCCCTCTCAAAAATAAATAAACATTCAGAAAATAAAATAAAATAAAATAAAATAAAATAAAATAAAATAAAATGGATGTTTTATTTAGATAACCAATGACACAATTAACCAAAACTTACCAGTATTTCAAAATCCCAGGAACAATGGTTATTAGGAGAGAAACTGTTGCAATAGTACGAAAATATAAACTAAATCCAAGTGACCTTCACAGAAAATGTGCAAGTTTTATGAAAAAAAGAAAAAGCAATAAGATCTACTAATGAACCTAAATGAAATCTTGAATCAATAAAAGGATGTGTCAAGAAAAAGAAAAAAGTGAATATATTTTAGATAAAGGAAATTATTATAAATGAATATTACTGTGATATAAAAATTATTGCAACATAAAATAGTATTAGTATATGTCAGTATAAATATAAAACATGATAGGTACATGAATATAAATGTAATAAATGAATTTTATATAAAATATATATGTGAATTCTATTTTACTATAATATATAAAATAAAACAAATTACATTGTAATTTGCAGCTATAATTTGGTTTGTGATATTATATAACATTATCTTGGTATAAAATATGTAATAAAGATTTGTAACTTGTAATAGGGTTATTATAATTATATAGAAAATAAAATAAATTATAATAAGGATATAGTATAATGCCAATCAAAATTATAAAGCATACCTTCAAAATTATTTAGTGAGAGGTAGAAAAACTGTGAACAAGAAGAACGATAAGAGTTGCTCCAGAAGATATTTAACATTTGTTCTAAGGCTCAGATAATTCAAGGAAGGCAACAGGCATAGGAGTTACAAGGCAGATCATTAGAAGAAAGGCTGTGCAGAACTAAACAGTCACATCTTAAACACAAAAGTGGATGGGAACATTCCTTCTAAGCATCAGCGACGGAAGAGACTATGAAAGAAAGTGCTTGGTAGTTGACAATGCAAAAGTGCAAACTTCTAATAAGTCTGTCAAAACACAGCCAACGAACGTTAAAAAAAAAACTACAACAAAATAAACTTAAAAAAATTTTTTTAAGGGGAAACTGGGTGGCTCAGTGGGTTAAGCATCCAACTCTTGGTTTCGGCTCAGGTCATGATCTAAGCCTGCTTGGGATTCTCTCTCTCTCTCTCCCTCTCTCTCTGTCCTTCCCTGCTTGCAGTCTCTCTCTCTCAAAATAAATAAACTCAAAAAGAAGTAAAAACACAACTACAACAAACGCAATGCGTGAGGGTAGATACATTCAGTATATATTAAAGTTCATTTATTTATTTTTTTAAATTTTTTTAACGTTTATTTACTTTTGAGACAGAGAGAGACAGCACATGAGTGGGGGAGGGCCAGAGAGAGGGAGACACAGAATCGGAAGCAGGCTCCAGGCTCTGAACTGTCAGCACAGAGCCCGACGTGGGGCTTGAACTCACGGACTGAGAGATCATGACCTGAGCCGAAGTCGGCCACTTAACCGACTGAGCCACCCAGGCGCCCCTCATTTATTTATTTTTGAGAGAGAGAGAGAGACAGAGAGAGAAAAAGAGAGGACACGCACATGCGGGGGAGGGACAGAGAGAGACACAGAATCTGAAGTCTCTGAGCTGTCAAGAGCCTGACGTGAGGCTCGAACCCACGAACCATGAGATCATGACCTGAGACGAAGTTGGCCATTTAACCGACTGAGCCACCCAGGCGCCCCAATACATTCGGTACACAGAACTGTTTTTGTTAGCGTAAAAATGAAACTATAAAAAATGCAATCCTGGAGGAAGGTCAAATATAGTGACTATTCAAAGAACTGTCCACAGGTAATACACATCCTGACAAATTAGAAAGTTAACCATCAAATAAGTGAGCTTAAAATTCTCTTCCAGCCAGAAAGTCATTTGCCAAATGTGCCTTTTGTTTGTTGCACAGGGAAACACTGTTTCCCCTATCTGCGGTGCAAATACAAACAATGAATTCTCAGATCAAAAAAATACCTGCAAAGTTAAAAACATCGTCTCAACAATCCCAACCTCATATACTGCCGGTGGGAGTGAAAAATTGGCATGATTTTCTGAAAACTCAATTTGGCACTAATCTCTTATAGGAACTTACGTTAGGAAACACAGAAGATAGGAATGCATATAACAAGTTATTTATAAGAGTAAAAATCCAGAAACTGCTTCTGTAATAGGATAATATGATACTCAGATAAATGGGGGTGCGTCCATGTGTTGAACAGCCATTCAAATGAGGTTTTCTAAACTCCATTAGTTGCACAGAAAAAAAGTAATGATACAGCATGGCAGCACGTGTTAGGAAACTTGAACACGAATGTGGAGGGGGGAAAAAGGGAAGGCAAAACACACGAAAAGGTTGACATTGACGATACTTGAAAATTCATGGTGCAATTCCTTTGCTTCTGCCACTATGTGCCATCCAAATCCCCTACAGGAATCAGGTATTATGTTCACTGTTCGGGAATGGGCTTAAAGCCCGTCTGCTCATTAGGTCACGGGACATTCAGATCAAGGTTATATTGGTCAGCCTCCCATGCAGCTAGAGGCAGACGTGTGACAACTCGAGTCAATGGGAAGTACAATTTCTGGGTCACGTCAAAATAAGGCAAGCCTCTTGCCCTGGGTTTGGGTCCTTTCTACTTTCCATGAGCTGGACTAGAAAGTCAATTTCAACCATCCAGATGAGGCAAACTCACAAGTGAATAAGTGAAATGCTGGAAAGACTCGGAATCCTTGGATGACCTTGGGCTCCATCATAGCCCACCATCATGAATTGTTAGTGGAGGAGAGAAAAACACGTCTGGTCTGAGCCACTGTAATTTGGGGTCTGAGTTATAGTAGTTTAACATGGGGTCTAAGGAATACATGCTATTCATATTCCAAACACGCTTTATAAATCTTTTTTTAATGTTTATTTATTTTTGAGAGAGATAGAGAGACAGAGTGTGATCAGGAGAGGGGCAGAGAGAGGGAGACACAGAATCCAAAGCGGGTTCCAGGCTCCGAGCTGTCAGCACAGAGCCTGATGCGGGGTTTGAACTCACGAACCGTGAGATCATGACCTGAGCCCAAGTTGGATGCTTAAGTGACTGAGCCGCCCAGGCGCCCCAAAATAGGCTTTATAAATCTTTTTGTGCAAACATATCTTTCTCTGTTTCTTTAATAAGTTCCAATTTAAAATTTTCATGAGTGCATCGTAGGTGTTCTAATTAAAGTGGGAGAACGTGAAGTTTTCTCTCTCGCATCCTTATGCATCTCAGATGAACAGAGATCCAAATAACAACCGATCTTAATTACGACCTTGGAGTAACGATGTGGTAATTTCAACTGAGTTGTTATTAGCTGTCAAACAAATAAGGTCTAAACAGCAGGTGGGTTACCATGACATCTCTGCCCAGAGGGCAGAGACTGAGAGATTTTGAGGACTTTCAGCAGCAGGAAGAACATCCAATGCCAGGTGCTCTACAGCAGTGAAATAATCTGTGACTATTTACTCTGAGAATGAACACCGTGCTTCCTTCAGGTGGTCAGGCTGGCTGGAACAGAGCTCTCTCTGGTCAGGGGCGCAAGGAGTCAAGGGCTTAGCATGGAGCATACGGTACAAGCCCACAGTCCTCTAGGTAAGGAGTGAGAAGAGGAACAGAGACAGGACCTCAAAATTAAGGGGAAACTGTGCAATTTGGAGACTTTTCAGCTGCAGGCAGCTGTCTCAGAAGCACAGAATCAGTCCCTGGCTGCTGCGCTCTCCATTAATCGTGAGTCATTTAGATCTTTGTATTGCATGAATACGGGGAGATTTATAGAAATGAAGACACATCGTTAATGTGAAACCGCATTAATGGGAGGACGTAAGACAGAAATTACAGTGATGTACGGTCTTCCTGAGAACTGTCCGTAATTATCATACGCTATATGGAAATCAAAAGGGATTTTTAACTTGACCCCCACTTTATCCACTCTTAGAACCCACATATGAAAATGAGGCCCTAACAAATACCGGCCTGATAAATGCAGGAATGCAGAGAGTTTCCAGAATTGGCACGGCCAGAGGATCGTTTTAAGCAAAAACGTACGTATATTATAAGGTAGAGGGTTTGCCACATTTGTTTCATTTCAGTGTGACATTTTATTTTCTGAAAAGAAACAGAACCAAGACAAAAGTCAAGGGCAGGACTTCTGGCTACGGCCAAGTGAAAAACCTGGCACATCTTTTCCCCCCAAATCAACTCGAAAGCCGGACACAATGAACAAAAACAACCATTTCGGAATGTTGGAAACTGTCTAGAAGGATGCAACGGTCTGAGAAACGCTTACCACTGACGAACAGCTGCACGGCCAGCTTTACACACGTGCGGCTACTGGCAGGACAAGGCAGCCCACGAGGACCGGGAGCTTCTCTGCGCTCAACTGGGACCCATACCCGGCGACGCCGTCAACATCAGTGACTTGTGTAGAGCCCAGCAGACAAGAAGGGCCAAGAGCTCCAGTATCTGGCCTGACAGTGCCTGCATTAGCTCATGTGTCACTGGGGCACACGCCTAGCCTACTGAGGCTGCACGTGCACACAGTAGAGGCCAGAGAGCGGCCATGCCAGCCACATGCCCCACGTGAACCCAGAGGCTAGCCACACGCACATCCAGAGCCCAGTGGCACCCTGGAGAAGGCAAGACTGGGCCACGTGAGGAGGTCTGAAAGGGGAACATTCTCCCCTGGGCACACACGGACCCGCCGGCAGAGGAAAGATCGGGGCTGGCGTCAGGTGGCTGAGGGCCGCCTCTGTCTATGTAATAAAAGCAGGTGGCTTCGAGGAATCCGGGCTTCACAAAATGAGCACAGAATTTTTAACGTTTATTTATTTTTGAGACAGAGAGAGACAGAGATGAATGGGGGAGGGTCAGAGAGAGGGAGACACAGAATCAGAAACAGGCTCCAGGCTCTGAGCCGTCAGCCCAGAGCCCGACGCGGGGCTCGAACCCACGGACCGCGAGATCGTGACCTGGCTGAAGTCGGACGCTCAACCGACTGCGCCACCCAGGCGCCCCAAAATGAGCACAGAATTTAACACACAAACTGAAGAGCGTCACTGGGAGCTACTCACTGCAGGGGAAAGAGATTCCGCAGATTCATCCCAGGCAGAGACACGCAGACAGACAGACACACGAAAGGGACAGACAAACCAAGAAGAAGAAAACCAAGAAAAAAAATAATAATAAATAAATAAAAAACATGGCAATAACGACAACTTTTAGGGAAGGAGAAGAATCAGAAACCAGAGAGGCTACGATTTATTAAATATTGCGAAATACCCAGTTTTCAACAACAACAACAAAAAAAAACTATAACCTGTAAAATTAACAAGAACTTGTTATCCATACTCAGAGAGAAAAGCAGTCAGCAGAAACTATTCCTAGGTGCCCCTAAATGCTAGATTTAGTAGAAAAAAAATCTTCAATGAAGCAACTCTATGTATGCTCGAAGCACTAAAGGAAACAATGTTTAAAGAATGTTTTTTGAGACGACAATAGAGTTTCTGAAGTAGACTGAATTTTTTTTTTTAAAAAAATACCAAATGAATTTTTTTTGTTGTTGAAGACTATAAATGAAAGGAAAATTTCACTATGGGGCCCGCGGCAAATCTGGGTAGCAGAAGAAAGCATCAGTGAACCTGAAGATTATCGAATCTGAAAAGAGGGAAAAAAATATTTAAAAGAAATGGGACAGAAACACAGATCTGCAGGACACCATTGTACATGCACAGAAAGTATCAGTGTGTGGAAAAGGAAAGGAAAGATAGAAAGAGCCCGAAAAAAATATTTGAATAAACAACTACCAAAATATCAACACAGTAGGTGAAATGCATTAACCTACACATCCAAGAAGCACCATGAACCTAAGGAAGGATACCCGGAGGGATGTGCATCTGGACACACTGGGGTTTAACCATGAGAGTCGGAGAGAAAAGTCCTGAGAGGCACAACCCAGGAACGACCCAGGATGTACCAGGAAGCATCAGAAGGGATGCTGGCTAGCTTCTTCTAAGAGACAACGTAGGTGAGAAGACAGAGGTGACACGATCATCTGGACAATGTGAATGAAAATCACACTTCACTAGGGTGGCTACAATCAAAGACAGAGTGTTGACAAGAATCTGCACAAACCAGGAGCTTCATCATTGTTCCCGGGAATATAAGACGATGAAGCCACATTGAAACACAACGGTGTTCTGCGATTTCTTAAAGCGTTGATCACAAACTTACCACACGACCCAGCCATCAGACCCCTAAGACACTGTCCAAGACAGATGAAAGCATATGTCCGTACAAAGACATTTATAAGGCTGCTCACAGCACCTTATACTGGAAACAATCCAAGGGACTATTGACAGGGGAAGACCAGACAAATGAGGTCTGGCCACACAGCAAGTGAAAGAAGCCAGATACAACAGACTTATGATCTTGTTGGCATGAAATATCCAGAAGACACATTTGAGCTAAAGAGTCTGGGACTTTGCACGGGGGTGATCTGAAAACAAACGTTGAGAACACGTTGGAAATGCCCTAAACTGGATTACGGTGACAGGTGCACAGAACTCTCATTTTCCTAAATAAAACCCCCCAAAAAACAAAAAAAATCATTGAATGGTACACTTAAAGTGGGTAAATTATAGGGTATGTAAATTACATCTCAGAAAAAAAAAAAACCTGTTTTAAGAACTGGCAGTGTTTCAGGGCCCCTGGGTGGCCCATTCAGTTGAACAGCTGACTTCAGCTCAGGTCATGATCCCATGGTTCATGAGTTCGAGCCCCGCTTTGGGCTCCCTGCTGTCAGTGCAGAGCCTGCCTCGGACCCTCTGTCCCCCTCTCTCTGCCCCATCTCAACTTGTGCATGCTCTCTCTGTCTCCGACCCCCCTCAAAAAAAACTGGCAGCATTTAGTCCAGCAGTGAAAATTCAGGGATGATGGACAATAGACCCTCAGGGAATAAGAGAAGATTTAAAAAAAAACAGTGCAAAGAAGGTGAGGAAGCATCTGTTCTCACATGAAGCGACATGTGTGAACGGCGTCATCCTGTAAGGAAATACGGGTTGACTTTGCTCGGACCCTCACGGTCACCACTGGCACCTATTACAGGAACAGGGTCTGAGATGGACGTGTGGCGGCGGGATCGTGCATGTAGACGTACAGCTCGCAAGAGGATTTTCACATAAACTGATGATGCCAGGGCCTTCAGCAAAGTCTCCTGAGCCTCCGCACAGATATCACACTGCCTTGGCTTCACATCTCACCTCTGGCAACAAGGGGCGGGTGGCCTGCTGCGGCACAGACTTGGTGGGGGGCACCCCCCTCAGGGCCCAGGGTCCCCATGATTCACCTGTCTGGCTAGGAATTCCCAGACTGCAAGGCCCTGGCTGCCCTTTACAAGGGCCACTTCTCAAGTTGTGTTTTCACTAAGCAGCCTTGAAGGACGAGGTATCATCTCCCCCAAACCCAGAGCTGGCTTGTTCATCAGCTGCCCTCAAGAGGAGGGTCACCGTGCAGGTGGCGTCCCCCACCCAATCCCTTGTATGCAGGCGTCATCTGGGTATCAGGGGCGCCGGAACCAGCGGGACCTTGCTGACAGTGAGTAATACAAATTTTCACCTCTGACCCAGGGGGCTCGTGTCCTCTGGAAACATCCAGGAACTTGGCCTGCCAACTTTGTCAGCTTGTGAGTAAGGCAGAATCTTGGCTCCTTCTCAGCTCCTGACGTTGAACTCAGGGTGTGTGTTACTCACGCACAGTCGAAGCCGTAAAGCCTGATCCCCATTACACCTCAGATAAATCACACTGCGCTGTCCACAAACGGGCTTGATATAACCTGAGACTCGAGGTGTTGTGTGGCCTAGCACGGTGTGGCATAAAGTAAAAACATAGGCCAAGGACTCTTGAAATCTAATCAGAATATTAATTCTGTGAGGAAGAAAACAGGGGGCCAAATTCAGAAACTTGTGACGCTTTCGTTTCAGCCGAGTCTGCTGCTGGGGTTAAAGGTCTTGGGCGGGCAGGCACCGAATCCCGGCCTCCAGAGGACCAGGGCAAGAGTGTGCCTGTGACAGACCGCCGGGCTCGTGGTCCGGCCACGCCACCTGCCAGCTGTCGGCCTCGGTTATGTTACCGGATCCGTCTCCGTTTCAGAGTCCCAGCCTACACGTGGGGCTCACGACTCCATCCCCATCGCCGCGGGCTGTCCAGAGGCAGGGTCACGTGGGCAGCACGGGCCTGGCCCCCGCTGCTCTGCCGCCCTTGCCCGCCCCCCAGCCGCGCTCCCGGATTGGCCACGAGGGCCACGGCTCACCTGTGTGAGGTCAGCACCACCGCACAGCCTTGGCGAACCTCCTGCCTGATAGCATCCCACAGGAACCGCTTCGAGCAGGGATCCATCCCGGAGCTGGGCTCGTCCTGAGGGAGAGAGCACACAGTGACGGCGCTGGGGGTGCACGTCAGGACGGACAGGCCCGGCCCCGCCGGGAGGGCAGCCACAGCGCATCTGGACACAGTCGAGCCCCCCCCACTGCCCGGTGGTGAGGACGGCCCCCCTCGATGCATCGTCCGCCTGCACTGGGCTTCACGGCCATCCACCTCGGAAAGACACGCAAAAGCAGACACAAGCTTTACTCACTTTGCACCAGCGGGTAAAGTGGGGTTCCTGGAAGCTGGGGCTTTCTCCTTCAATAAGCACCGGAGCACTTACTCAACCGCGTTTGAGAGAGATGGCTGTGGACCGCGTGATGCATTTCTGGGCTTGTTGCGGTCAGGGAGGACTGAACACATTTTTCTTAAGAGCTTAGGGTCATCAACTTCCCCAAAGACAGAAACGGACGGGAAGCGGACAAAAACATGGCACTGAACAGGGAAACAGCACCTGTGTTTTCTGCACGCCGGGTGATCTATGAGGGTAGTTACAAACTCAAGCAAACAGAAGCTATGATCATGCCTCGCTCGGTGAGAAAGAGGATGTGTAGTTGGGCGTCTTCCTGACCCCGTGCCGGACACTTGTCTTCTCTCCCGGGGGGAGGAGGGGTGGGGGAGGGGGAGTGTGAAGGCCCTTCAGTGAGTGTCTTTAACCAGATGCTCTGAGTACTCCCCGACATCCCAGTCACCACATGTGCGGTGGCCATGCATGTCATGTGCACAACTTCATGGATGACTTTCACGGAGTCCAACAGACAGGACCGTGTCAGGACCACATGCAGATGAGGAGGCATGCACTCAACGTGCCAGGCTGCATGCATGCAGAGAGTTGCAGAAGCAGACTCTGGACCCCCACAGCTGACTCGGGTCCCCAGCTTGACCCCTAGCCCAGAGTCTAGGGCAACCAAGTTGCTGAGAGCAAGGCTGTGAGAAGCAGGTGGGGGCTGTGGTGAGCCGGGGACAGGAGTCCCCATCCGAACTGAGGACACATGCCTGGCAAGGCAGAGCATGGGGACATTCTGCAGAAGGTAACAGACTCCATGCCTTGTAAACGCTTCTTATATGGAAAACCTAGTTTACACCCCGCAGACCCAGGCAAGGGTTTGTATTCACTACCGGGTGTTAGAATGTGGCATTCTGCAACAGTCCTTGATTTGAACCTTGCAAAGAAGCAAACTTAGAGCAAAGAAGAAAGAAAGAAAGAAAGAAAGAAAGAAAGAAAGAAAGAGAGAAAGAAAGAAAGAAAGAAAGAGGGAGAGAGAAAGAAAGAGAGAGAGAGAGGAAGGGAGGGAGAGAGAAAGAAAGAAAGAAAGAGGGGCGCCTGGGTAGCGCAGTCGGTTAAGTGTCCGACTTCAGCCAGGTCACGATCTCGCGGTCTGCGAGTTCGAGCCCCGCGTCCGGCTCTGGGCTGATGGCTCAGAGCCTGGAGCCTGTTTCTGATTCCGTGTCTCCCTCTCTCTCTGCCCCTCCCCCGTTCATGCTCTGTCTCTCTCTGTCCCAAAAATAAATAAACGTTGAAAAAAAATTAAAAAAAAAAAAAGAAAGAAAGGAAGAAAGAAAGAAAGAGAAAGAAAGAAAAAGTCCTCCAAAAGTCCAGAAGACACCTCATTACCTAATGAGGGCCACTTTTCCAATGCGGGTCTCTTGAATCCCATTTCCATTTAATGAACAAGAACAGAAAGAAGAAAAGAATTTGTTACCCACACGTTTTGAAGGCTCTCAGACTCTGTACAAGTGGGAAACCATGAGATACACATCAGTGATTCATACCCTGTCTACGGCACCCAAACAGTGGCTTTTATGTACTTCCTGCTTGAAGGATATTACTTCTAGCTAACTTTGAAATGCAAGACAATTGCCTTTATTTCTTGATCCCCCCACCACGAATTCATGCTTTCATCTAACCAGCTGGAATAACTCCAGTTCCCAGATTACAGACAGCCTTGTCTCAAAGCCACTGCGTACAGGCTCGACTGTCTTGCTGAACAACCTGCTGTCCCCGCCACATCCATCCTGCCCCCGACGCCCGCCATCAAGATTCACCACGGATTCATGTCACTGCAGCTGGGACAATCACATATCTGCAGGTAGAAAAACACTCAAAAACAACACACTAGATGGCAAACATATATTGATTTTCAGATTATAGGTGAATCCTGATACCATTCTAAAATACTGCTTTTAGGGGCGCCTGGGTGGCTCAGTTGGTTGAGCATCCGACTTCGGCTCAGGCCATGATCTCACAGTTCGTGGGTTTGAGCCCCGCATCGGGTCTGTGCTGACAGTTCGGAACCTGGAGCTGATTGCAATTCTGTGTCTCCCTCTCTGTCACTCCCTTGCTCGCGCTCTGTCTCTCTCAAAAATAAATGTTAAAAAAAATTTTTTTTAAATAAAATACTGCTTTTAATGGTAAATATTTATTGAACCTTCAATTAGGTCAGTAACAGGGACTCTATCAAAAGACATTTTTTTTTTTCTGTAAAATCCCAATGCTTTTTTAGATTCTGTTTGGGAAATGTTGCCTTAGGGCAAAAGAGCATATTAGTGCAGACAACCAACACTGCCGATTTGAATTTCTTTCCCAGAGGGGCTCTGAGAAGTTAAAAGCATCTTATCTGAAGATCCCCGCAGACCATTGGGATCTCCCCTACTCACCAGTAAAAGCAGGTCGGGTCTGCCCAGCAAAGCCAAGGCCGTAGACAGCTTCCGCTTGGTCCCCCCACTGTAGGTGGCCACCAGCTTGTCCACGTGGGCTTCCAGGTGTAAACGCCTCACCAGGTCCCCAGCGACCTGCAAAGGAGGCGCTGTCGGTGAATGCATCCCCGTTGGCCCAGGGCACACCGCCCCCCTACCCCCTGGACAGGCTCTCAGCCCTGAGTGCCCTCCCCTCCTCCCGCTACCCCTGCCCACCTCCCACACACACCTCCCTTCACCTCCCCAGGTTGGCAGAGAAGGAGCGGGTGGGGGTGGGGGCTCTGCTGGGGCGCCTGGGGGTCATCGCAGCCTTGGCCAGAGCACGCGGGGCTGGGGCTGGGGCTGGGGCGGGGGGGTGGGGCAGAGAGGGTCAGAAGTACAGTGGGGCCAAGGCCCCGATGGACAGCCACACACAGGCGAGCCGAAACCAAGACTGAGGAGGAAGTGAGGGAATAAACCAGACAGGGGGGTGGGCAGGACGGGACTTCGAGGGAGCAGAGAACTGAGAAGGGAGTTTTCACTAGTCACAGGGGCAAGAAATGCCCCCTTCCATCCTTGGAGCTGCCGGAGACGGCCCTGCGGGAGGTTGGCAAGGGGAGGGCATGATTCTCAGCGAACACTGCTGGAAGCTGCATGAGGCCAGAAGACAGCGACCATGCACCACCCCCCGCCCCGCCCCCCACAGGAGAGGGTTCCCACTGGAGCACGCAGCAGGCTCATGGCCTCCGGCCTCCTCCCTTCCCTCCCCGCCCCACCCACACCTGCCGCGCCAGCTCGCGCCCTTGCCCTTGGCGGGGGGGGGGGGGGGGGGGGGGGGGGGGGGGGGGGGAGGGGGTGTGTGTGCGAACAGCCCTTCCGCTCCGACGTCTGCCAGAATTTGGGCACGCTACATTTTGTGTTTTCGGTTCCATCCACGGGGTGGCTACTTCCTCTGGGGGCTGGGACTGAGCAACTACTGGGCTTCTAGACCCACGTAGTTTAAAAATCTGACAAATGTGGGGGCGCTGGGGTGGCTCCGGGGGGTGAAGCGTCGGACTCTTGATTTTGGCTCAGGTCGTGATCTCACGGTCATGGGTTCAAGCCACACATCAGGCTGTGCACTGAGCGAGGAGGCTGCTTGGGATTCTCCCTCTCCCCCCCCACCCCCCAATCACACTGTCTCTCTGTCTCTCTCAAAATAAGTAAACTTGGGGCACCTGGGTGGCACAGTCGGTTAAGCTTCCGACTTCAGCCAGGTCACGATCTCGCGGTCCGTGAGTTCGAGCCCCGCGTCAGGCTCTGGGCTGATGGCTCGGAGCCTGGAGCCTGTTTCCGATTCTGTGTCTCCCTCTCTCTCTGCCCCTCCCCCGTTCATGCTCTGTCTCTCTCTGTCCCAAAAATAAATAAAAAACGTTGAAAAAAAAATTAAAAAAAAAAATAAGTAAACTTAATTTTTTTTTTTTTAATTTGACAAACGTGTTCTACCTAACTGTGGCGACCAAGAGCCATGAACGCACTACGTCAGTTTCGCTTGCTTATGTACCACCATATAACCAAACTGGCCAAGATCATGTCTTCATTCAAATCTAGGAGATGTGGGGGAAACTCTGCGTCCTCAACAACTGAAGAAACATACGATAAACTAAATAAGGGTAAAAAATAAAATAACTAAATCAAATACATTTTTGAATAAATGATATGAACTACCAAATGTATTTTTTAATAAGTGCATAAAAGTTGGGATAATAATAATAATGTGTCAGTGATGAAATATTGAGAATGTCTAAGAATACTGGCACAGGAGCACCCGGATGGCTCAGTCGGTGAAGCGTCAGACTTCGGCTCAGTCGGTGAAGCGTCAGACTTCGGCTCAGGTCACGATCTCGTGGTTCGTGGGTTCAAGCCTCATATCAGGCTCTGTGCTGACAGCTCGGAGCCTGGAGCCTGCTTTTCGGATTCTCTGTCTCCCTCTCTCTCTGCCCCTTCCCCACTCGTGCTCTGTCTGTCTGTCTGTCTCTCTCTCAAAAAGAAGTAAACATTAAAAAACATTTTTTTAGATATTGGGACAACATTGATGCCTCCCAAGGAAACCCCCCACATAAACCACTCCACAGCTTTATTTGTGCAGCCGCACAATAACACCAAAAGAAATAAGAATGTCGAGGACTGGTCTAGTTAACAGTGTAAGTCAAGGGAATGCAGAGAATTTCTGAATGAGCCCGTCTAACTACGATGGCTTATTTTTCTGGAACCAGAAAACGTAGGTCCTGTTTTTCCAAGCTCACAAAAGGCTAAACAATGCAACTGACAGATCCTGGATGCCAGGGCCAGGGAAGAGTCCAGAAGACATAGAACAAATACATTGGGTTCAATCCCGGGATGCCCTAGGAATTGTGGTCAGCAAAATACCATGTCAACCCCAAAATGTATTGAGCTTAAAGATTCTCTCTTTCTGCTATTATGTATTTCTCTCACATAGTGTTCTTTTTTTTTTTAAGTTTATTTGTGGGGGTGGGGGTGGGGGGAAGAACACAAGCAGAGAGAGAGAAGGAGAGAGAGAATTCCAAGCAGGCTCCCCACTGTCAGTGCAGAGGCCGATGCGGGGCTGGGTCTCACGAACCGTGAGCTCATGAGCTGAGCCAAAATCAAGAGCCGGATGCTTAACCGACTGAGCCCCCCAGGCGCCCCTCTCCCATAAAGTTCTAAGTTGTACTCCATTTAAGTCCAGAGTGTGCGATTCATTCATCCTATATGCCCGGTGCGTGATCGTGACCCACACTTAGTACGTCTTTGTAAGGATCATCTAACCCAAAATAAACCGCCCAGAGGTCCACATATGTATTAGTTCCCTTACAAGCAAAATTCTTTCCTCTACCACACTGACGGCCAAATCAAAGTTTCCTGTGACAGTAAAGATCAAACTAAGAAGGAAAAAGGGGCCCAGGATTTAGGACAGAAACCCTTTCTTCCAACCCCACCCCGACTTTCCTCCAGGTCCCCGTTCCTCCTGCTGTAACTTCTAGCTCCTTCTAGGAAAACTGTGTGCGAGTGGAAGAAACTTCCAGGATAAAAGGCGTGTCGTGGAGCAAACAGTAGGTGGTGAGACACAGCGGGGGGCTCCCCTGATGGGATGTGAGGGTGGTGTCACAGCACCACGGCGAAGGGCTCTATGCCCCTTCTGTCCCAAACTACGAAACCCCAGGCCTCATCCCCATCAGCACCGGGGTTTGGCAGTTTGGGTATCACAATAACCCTTAAATTATCATCCCCGTTTGTCTAGCATGCCAGAACATGTCACCCCTGTCTCCTGGATCCTTTTGCTGTAACCCGATGTATTTTTTAAACATCAGGTTCATTGAATTCAGGTTCAAATATGATCCCTGTCCAAAAAAAACCCTAGAGGTGTGTGGACAATGGGGAGAAACTGAAAACCATTACACCAAGCCTCAGTTTGAGCCAAATGAAGACAGCCTCTCTTTCCCATCTAATGGAACTTCTGGAAGTTTGCAGGGGGAGGAAGGGGGACTATACGCAGAAGATCCAAGAGTGGGCTATATGTGAGCTGGGACCCTGGGATGCAGACCAGCCTGGGTGCCAAGGTGGTGGGGGGGTCGGGGGGGAGGCAGGGGTGGGAGGGGTGCGGTGGGCTCTCAGGAGGGGCTTCCCGCAGGCACAAGGGGGCCTCTGGAATCACAGTGGACCCAACTGTGGCTGCCCAGGTTACCGTGAAGGTGGACGTCAGCCCGGGGGAGAGAACCGAGGTGAGCGGCAGACAGGCCAGGGAAAGATCAACACCCCGGCTGGGAGTCCGGGAGGTGAGGTCCCCCCTGGGGGCAGCTTCAGCCCTGAGGGAGATGTGTAAAGGAAGCCCCTTGGGCTAAGGGGCCACAAGGTCACTCCACACAGTTGCCACTTCCTTAGTCAGCAAGGGGCATAGAAAGGAAGACCCAGCCATTCAGGGAACAAGAAATTCCGTCATCTTCGACAAGCAGCCAGCATGTTACTCAGCATCAGGATAGCGTCTTAATCAGGAACTCGTACTCTGGGGGTACCTGGGGGGCTCTGTCAGTTGAGCATCTGACTCTTTTTTTTTTTAATTTTTTTCTTCATTTATTTTTGAGAGAGAGAGAGAGATAGAGACAGAGAGCAAGGAGAGGAGGGGCAGAGAGAGAGGGAGACACAGGATCCGAAGCAGGATCCAGGCTCGGCGCTGTCAGCACAGAGCCAGACGCGGGGCTCAAACCCACAAACCGCGAGATCATGACCTGAGCCAAAGTCGGACGCTCAACCGACTGACTCTTGATTTTGGCTCAGGTCATGATCTCAAGGCTCATGAGTTCGAGCCCTCTGTGCTGACAGTGGGGAGCCCGCTGGGGATTCTCTCTTTCCCTCTGCCCCTCCCTCTCTCTCTCCCTCTTTCAAAATAAATAAACAAACTTAAAAAAATTGAAAACAAAAGAACACTTACTCTGGAGCTGGTTTCTATGATTTCAAAAGAAACCCCCTCCCCATTGTAGCCATTCTAGCTGAGGCGGGTCTCGGCTACCTGCCTCTCGGCTTCCCCATTTGCAACCTTTCTACCTCATATGGCTGCTGGGAAATACTTAAAATAAATACTGAAGTGCTGGCTAAAAGTCTTGTTTTCTGTTATTTAACAATAACAATAACAATAATCCCTTCTGGTCACCTGGTGACAGGTGCGTTAGAACGGGGACGCTTGGTCTAGATTTCCCGCATTTCTAAAGTTCATAGGAGAGGGAAGGTTGCCATAAAGGGAGCCACATCCTCCGGGAACACGTGCTGACGTCTTGGAAAGCTCGGGGCAATCAGTAATCCTCTCTTGCGGTTTCGGGAAGGAAACGAAGACAGTTCCTCATCAGCCACCGTTACGATAACTTCTCTCTGTGGAGGGGGCTCAGGAAGAAGAATCTGGAAGACCGCCGACACTCAGGAGGGAGTCGCCCCGTATGACGGGCAGCACCAGGCCTCACTCTATTGGCAAGAACTTTTCCAAGCGTGCATTTCCCCCGGGACGGCAAAGGGGCCAGCTTGTGGCGTTCGCCAAGCATCTCCCTCTTCAATCAAACACGAACCCGGGGGAGCTGACAGAGACAAACGCCTTTTAAAGACTGAGCTCTGATGAGTCCCGGATCTCAACAGTTGTACAGATGAGCAGGCCGCCAGGGGCGGCCCGTTGTCCTTGCTTCCTGACGGTGGCAGGTGGGTGAAGGGACCCAGGTCCTCGAGGACCAGGAGGGCTTCTGCTTTACTTGCTCTTACTTACAGAGCATCGGTAAGAGAAGAAGGCTGAAGAAGATGACAGAACAGCGCTTGAGTGAATTTTCACGGACCAGGGAAGGTGAGGCTGTTAGTTTTGTCTCCTGTGAATTCTGGGACGCTCCCTCCCTGCAGAATCACATCGCAAATGCACTGCAAAAGCCGCTTACTTCTGCTCCTTGTTCAGAATCCAGGAATGCAAGGAGCATTCCAGAATCCCTGCAAGGGGCAGGAAAAGGAAAACTGCGCCTCAAGCACGTGCGGTTCCAGCGGCTTCCGCCTGGCACGTCCTCGGAGCTGTCGATCAAGGCTGTCAGCTCGGCTTGGCTGACCACTGCACAAAGGCCTCCTGCGTTCTCGGGGCTGCGTCCACCCCCTCCTCCCACAGAGACGGAGGAAGGGGGTGATCTGCAGTCTCTGGCACTTCTCCATCCTCTGGAGCCCACCCGGGAAGGAGTCAGGCTGGCAGGTGTCAGCCCGCTCACCAGGAAGTCCTCCTCCTGACGTCCCAGTCCCCCCACCCCACTGGCATTCTTTCTGTACAGTCTGCACCCTTCTCTGTAAGCCCTGGCAGCGGGTCTATGAGCTCTGTTCCCGAATGAAAGCAACAGTCCAGGAAACTTGAAAGGCACTTGGAGAGGAGACAAAGTTGCAAATGATGTCACCCTTAACCCCAAGTGACTTCCGCACTCAGATCTCTATTTTCAGTACATAACTGAAAACAACACAACCATCGTGACTGCGTTTCCTTCCGTGTAATCAGATCGGAAACATCTTTCAGGTATGTTTATCATTTATCTATCGGGTCAGAGAGCTGTGCTGGGACCAGAGGTGTTCGCTGAGCATTGCTCAGCGGGAGGCTTTCCTGGAAAACCTCAGGGAGACTTACCTGAGAAATGCAGGAGTTGGGAACCCCGCGGAGGGTACAGTAATAACGGAGGTGTTCCCAACCAGTCAGGAACTCGTCCAGGGCGTCCTGCTGCGGACAGTAGCCCATGCGAACACCTGCGGCGCCCGCCAAAGACAGATCCACGGTCTCTCTGCAATGAGAAACAGCAGCACAGTCCAGAAAATTTGGCTCCCCAGACACACATCATCCGGTTCTCCAACCTGGTTCCTCAAAGAGAAGTTCACTGCAGTTCATACAATGCAACTAATCAATTTAGCATAACTGGATCGATGAATGGGTAGCAACCCACGTGCCCAGGTGTGGCTCTGAGGCCACGACTGCTTTTTATGTTTAAAAAAAATAATAATACAGAAAGCACAGAGCTCTGTAGGAGGCATATGGCATGCTTAATAAATGGCTATCATAACAATTATTTCCCCACCAAAACAATTTATGAGAATTCCTTATGGATGGGGGGGCGCCTGTGTGGCTCAGTTGGTTAAGCATCCGACTTAGGCTCAGGTCATGATCTCGCGGTTCGTGAGTTCAAGCCCTATGTCGGGCTCTGTGCTGACAGCTCGGAGCCTGGAGCCTGGAGCCTGCTTCCGATTCTGTGTCTCCCTCTCTCTAGCTGCGCCTCCCCTGCTCGTGAGCTCTCTCTCTCTCTAGGTCCAAAATAGATAAACATTAAAAAAAATTTTTAAAAACAATTCCTAATGAATCAATGGCTAAACTATCATTCAGATTCAGGTTTTTAAAAAGTACATTTTTAGCATAGCCTATCCATCTCTCATTGAACATACGAAAAAATACTGCAAATGAAAACCCAGGGTCCCAGAGGAAACTCTGTACCCACAAATCGGTCACTCCTCATTCCACTGTCCCCCCAGCCCCTGGCTTTTCGTTCCTGTGGATTTGCCTGGTGGGTAGTTTATAAAACTGAACAATGCAATATATGACTTTCGCATGAAGCTTCAGAGGCTCACCCACGTTACAGCACAAATCTGTACTTCATTCTATTTCCTTTTACTGGTAGAAATGCACACAGCAGTTATTAAAAGAAAAAAAAATCATCACCACCCTTTTACAGCTGCTAAAATGGAAGCCCGCATGTTACTGCGGGCCCGGAGTTCACTAAAGGGCCAGTTCCAATAACTCCACCTTACGCTTGTCAGTCTACCATTTTTCTCATTCTGTGACCATTAGGTAGAAAGATAGAAGAACCATACAAAAAAGGAAGAGGAGAAAAAATAAGATTACAACATAAAAGGAAGAGGGAGGGAATTTTTTTCTAATTTATAGAGTTCCAATTTTGTTTTTTTAACGTTTATGTTCTGAGAGAGAGACAGATCACGAGCTGGGTGGAGGCAGAGAGAGAGGGACACAGAATCCAAAAGAGGCCCCAAGCTGTGAGCTGTCAGCACAGAGCCCGACACGGGGCTCAAACCCACGGACCGTGAGATCATGACCTGAGCCGAAGTCAGATGCTTAACCGGCTGAGCCCCCAGGTGCCCCAAAACCTGCTCCTTTTCTAGTGTTCATCCTTTCTTTACACAGATCCCCACATTTTGACCCAAATAATTGTCCTTCTCTCCGAATAAACTGAGCCCCCCCGCCAGGTGCCCCTAGAGTTCCAACTTTTAGAGCAGCTGAAGACTCACAGGAAAGTTGAACAGAAAAGTATACGAAGTTCCCACATGCTACACTGCCTCTCATCCTGAACCTCCCCCATCAGTAACAGCCTTTTCAGATAGACTTCTTTTACTCAGTGACATGCATTTAAGGTTCCTCCGTGTCCTCCCAGGGCTGGAGAGCTCGTGTCTTACTGAGGAATGATATTCCATTTTTTTAAAAATTTTTTTAACATGTATTTATTTTTGAGACAGAGAGAAACAGAGCATGAATGGGGGAGGGTCAGAGAGAGAGGGAGACACAGAATCAGAAGCAGGCTCCAGGTTCTGAGCTGTCAGCACAGAGCCTGACGCAGGGCTCGAACTCATGGACCGCGAGATCATGACCTGAGCCAAAGTCGGACGCTTAACCGACTGAGCCACCCAGGTGCCCCTATTCCATTGTTTAGATACACCCCAGTTTGTTTGTTCATTCACTTACTGAAGCGTACCTCTGTTGCTTCCAAATTTTGACAACTATTGATAACACTACTGTAAGCATTAGCCTACAGGGTTTTTGGGTTGTTTGGTTTTTTTTGTGTGTGTGTGCACATAAGTTCTCAAATCATCTCAATAAATACCTAGGAGGAGGATTGCTTCAGGCTATCGTAAGACTATGCTTTAGCTTTGCGAGAAACTCACAAACCGTCCTGGGTAGTGGCTGTACCACGAGCATTTCCAATATAGCTTCACCTCGTCCCCAGCTTCTGGCACTGACAGCGTCTGGGATTTCTGGCACTCTAATAGACGTGTATATATTGCTTAAATTTGAAATTCCCCAGTGACATGTGACACTGCACGTCTCTTCATGTGCCATCTGTATCTTTAGCGAGGTATCCATTCACACCTTTTGACCATATTCTAATCGGGTTGTTTATTTTTCTATTGTTGGGTTCTTTGTATCTTTTGGATACAAGTCTTGTATCAGATGCGTGCTTTGCAAATATTCTCTGCCCATCTGGGATTTGTGTTTTCACGCCCTTAGAAGTGTTCTGCCCTGAGCAGATTTTGTTTTTATTTTAATGGAGTCCAATTTAGTCTTTGAGTCATGCGTTAATTAGAAGTGCGTTGTTTAATCCCTGAATATCTGGGGATTTTCCAGCTGCCTTTCTGTTATTTCTAGCTTAATGCTAATGTCATCCGAGAAAGCATTTTGCATGACTTGTACTGTCACATTTCTAAGGAGCCCCGAATGTGGTCCATCTTGATGAACCATCCATGTGAGCCCAAACAGACCGCATACACTGCTGTTGTTGCACAACGTATCCTATAGACGTCTTCGGACCCAGCTGACTAATGTGCCCGTTAGTTCAACTGTATCCTGACTCGTTTTCTGCCTGATGGATCTGTCAGTCCCTCAAAAGGGAGCACTGATGTCCCCCACTTCTCTGGGTCCACTGCCCCATCCTCGCAGATTCTGACACGCCAGGGTGGGGTTTACACACATCCGGGTCTGGAGAACTGACTCCTTTATCATTATGCAATATCCCACTTTATTCCTAACAACTTCTTTTTGCCCTTTGTCTTGCTCTGAAATTCACGGGGACACTCCAGCTTTCTATGCATTCATGTAAGCACAGCGTATCTTTCTTTTCCCCGTTGCCTTTAATCCATCCGGGTCTTTACATTTAAAGTGGATTCTTTTAGAAAACATATAGTTGGGTCTTGTCTCTTCATCCACTCTGGTAGTTTCTATCAATTGGTGCGTTTACACCAGTACATTTACAGTGACGTTTGACACACTTGGATTATAGTAACAATTTTCTATTTGTTCTCCTTGTTTCTCACTCTTTTTCTTCCTTATCTGCTTTTAGTTGAACATTGTATACGACTTCATTTTCTCTCCTTTCCTGGACTATGTTGTATTTCTTTTTAAAAATTTGTATTGGTTGTTCTGTGGTTCACAAGATACATTTATAACTGTTTCAAGTCCCCTTGCAAATAAAAATGACCTGGGAGTACCTATTTTTTTTTTGAAAGAGAGAGAGAGGAGTGGAGGGAGAGGGGCAGAGGGAGAAAGAGAGACAATCTTAAGAAGGTTCCATCCTCAGCACAGAGCCCAACAAGGGGCTCAATCCCACAACCCCGGGATCATGACTCGAGCTGAAATGAAGAGTCGAACACTCAACTCACAGAGTGATTGGGGTGCCCCAGTGGAAGCATCTTAGAGCAGAGAATTCCCAATTCCCCCTTCCATTCCCAATTGGATTTCCACCATTCATGTCACTCAGCCATAGGCCACAATCACCAGATACAAAGTTGCTGTTATTGTTTTAAACAAACTATTTAAAATCAATGAAGAAATAATAAATCAATGAAGAATAATAAATAGGAAAGATTTTTTGTCTTCAATTACTCCTTCTCTAATGTTCGTCCTTTCTTTATGTAAATCTGACTTTCCAACCTATATTATTTTCCTTCTTTCAACATTTCTTTTTTAATTTCTTTTTAATGTTTATTTTTGAGAGAGCACGTACATGCGTGAGTGGGGGAGGGGCAGAAAGAGAAGGAGGGGGGGGAGAGAGAGAGAGAGAGAGAGAGAGAGAGAGGAAGACACAGAATCCAAAACAAGTTCCAGCTCAGAGCTGTCAGCACAGAGCCCGATGTGGGGCTTGAACTCGGAATGGCGAAATCATGACCTGAGCTGAAGTCAGCCATTCAACCAACTGAGCCACCCAGGTGCCCCATTTCTCTCAACATTTCTTGCAAGACAGTTCTGCTGGCAACAAATTCATTTTGTGTTGATGTCTCCTTCACTTTTCAAAGATCATTTCACAGGGTTCAGAATTCTAGGGCGTGGTAATTTTTCTCTGAATGCTTTAAAACACTCCACTCTGCCTTCTTTCTTCCATGCCTTCTGGTAAGTCTGTAGGTAAGGTATCTGTCCCCCACGCCAGCCTCCTTCAAGAATTTGTCTTTGAATGTCTACAGCTTGGATATCACATGATCACATGTCGGTTTTTTGGTATTTGTCTTCTTTGGTGGTTTGTGGACTTTCGGATTCTGCACTTCGGGAGTTGTCACACATTTTGAAAACCAGTGCCGTCATTATTCAGCTATTTCTTCTGTCCCTTTCTCTTTTGGACTCCTTCTGGGGATACCATTGGGCACACAGGCCATGTGTCGTCCCTGTCACGATCCCCGACAGTCCGTTCCACCTTTTCATTCCTGTTTTCTCTCTGCAATTCAGTTTTCAAACTACCTGGTAACCCTTTCACAGGTTCAGTGCTTCCTTCCTCAGCAGCATCCAGCTAATGCTGAGCCCGTCTCATGTTTGTTGTCATCCTGCTCTCTACAGTTTTCCTTTTTACTGACAGCACCTCTACTCTTCCAGTGTCCATCTCTCTGCTGACAGTGCCCATTTCTTCTCACATGTTGTCTACTGTCCCCATTAGAGTCCTTAGCACATCAGTCAGAGTTATTATAAACTCCCATTTTGATACTTCACGATCTGCCACGGCTGGTTCTGGTTTTAATGCCATTTTTGTCTCTATGGAACGTGTGTTTTGTCTTTCAGCTTGTCTTGTAATTTCTTTTCTTTTGTAATTTTTTTAATATGTATTCAGTTTTTAAGAGACAGAGAAAGAGCATGTGCGGGGGTGGGGGGGAGGGGTAGGGGGGGCACACAAAATCCGAAGCAGGCTCCAGGCTCCGAGATGTCAGCATAGAGCCCAATGCGGGGCTTGAACTTATGAACTGTGAGATCATGACCTGAGCCAAAGTCGAAGGCTTAACCCGCTGAGCCATCCAGGCACCCTGTGTCTTGTAATATCTGGTGGAGAGTTGGACATTATTTATTAGATAAAAAGAAATTTAGAGGCATCTGGATGGCTCAGTAGGTTAAGCATCCGATTCTTTATTTCGGCTCAGGTCATGATCTCGCTCGCGGTTCATGAGTCCGAGCCCCACATGGACTCTGTGCTGACAGCGCACAGTCTGCTTGGGATTCTCTCTCTCCATCTCTCTCTGCCCCTCCCCTGCACTCGTGCTGTCTCTCTCTCTCTCTCTGTCTGTCAAAAATAAATAAGTAAACATTTAAAAAAATTAAAAGTAGAATTACTATATCATCTATGAATTCCACTACTGGCTAATCATCCAAAGAAAATGAAAGCACTAATTCCCATGTTTACTGCAGCATTATTTACAACAGCCAAGATATGGAAGCAGCCCAAGTGTCCATCCACAGGGGAACATGTGGAATATACACACGACGGAATATTGCTCAACCATAAAAAAGAATGAATTCTTGCCATCTGCAGCAACGTGGATCGGATCAGAGAATATAATGCCAAGTGAAAGAAGTCAGCCAGAGAAAGACAAATACCACGTGATTTCACTCAGATGTCGAGTTGAAGAAACAAAAGAAGTGAACGCACAAAAAAAGACAAAAAGCCAGACTCTTAAATACAGAGAACAAACGAGTGGTTGCCGGAGGGGAGGTGGTAGGGAGGTAGGGTGTGAAATCGACAGATCGGGGGTGAAGAGTGCCCTTGTCTTTCTGAGCACTGAGAATTATATACAGTTATTGAATCATTCTACTGTACAACTGAAGCTAATATAACACCATGTGTTAATTAGATTTGAATTAAAAAAAAATAAGCAAAACAAATGATCCGGCTTTCGTGGGTCAGGGTTTCGGCCTTTTTCAGGCCACGAGTTTTGCTCATGGGCTTCTTCAGGGGGGTGCCCTCTGATGGATTCGCTTCCCCTTCTGCCCGCTGGGGGTAGGAGCCCTCCGCCACCAAGCTCCCTGGGAGTCTGTGCTCCATCACACACGTTCACTCCACAAGCAACGACACAAAGCCCAGACCTCATGGATACGGGACCTTGTCTCGAGGAGGCACGCCTACAGTGGAGGAGGGGACAGCGGAGAGAACAAAGAGGACAAGACAGCTGGACGCTTGCTGGGCTTGCAGTGAGCTGAGCCGGCTTCACCGGCATGGCCAAGTGTCCTGGTTTACAAGAGGCGAGAAGTGTCACGAACTGAGAAACCCCTCCATTCAGGCGAAGTGGGACGGGGGGTCACCCTCACTCATCCAAAGGAGATGTGGATGGAATGCTTCTGGGTGAGATCGATCCAAAGGGTAGGACCTCTGTGGGCACAGAGAAGAAGAAGAGAGGAGGAGGCAGGCAGAGGGACAGACACATGAGACAACAGCATGGTGAGAGAGGAGGGTCCATGTCAAGGAGTCATAGGAGAAGAAGCACAAACTTCGGGCTTAGTTGTGCACCAGATGGACAAAGGGGAGAAGTTCTGACGCCTGCTACAAAATGGATCAGACTTGAGGACACTCTGCTCAGTGAGATGAACGTATCACAAAAAGGCAAATACTGTACGATTTCATTTATATGATGTGAGTAAGGAGTCCAAACCACGGGGAGAGAGAATGGCGACAGCCACCCAGCGGGGACAGAAGGGATCCGCGTGTGGCTGAACGGGTACAGAGTTCCGGGGCCCTGAGACCAAAGGGTCCCCGGGAACGGCCGCGCCGAGTGGATATGCCGGCTTCCCTCGTTTCACTGCACTTCGCAGATACTGTGCTTTTTACAAACGGAAGGTTTGTGGCAGCCCGGCGTCGGGCAAGACTCTCCGTGCCCTGTCTCTCTGTGCCACATTTCGGTAATTCTCATGATACTTCAAACTTCTGCATTATTATTATAATTGTTATGGCTGTGGCGCCTGGGTGGTTCAGTCAGGTGAGTGTCTTGACTTCAGCTCAGGCCATGATCCCAGGGTCATGTGATCGGGTCCTGTGTCAGTCTCTGCACTGAGTGGGGAGGCTGCCTGGGAGTCTCCCTCTCTCTCCCCAACTTGTGCGCTTTCTCTTTCTCTCTCTCTCTCTCTCTCTCTCTCTCTCTCAAAAATGTTATGGTGATCTGTGATCAGTGATTATGACTTGCTGCAAGCTCAGATGATGCCTAGCATTTTTTAGCAATAAAGTGTTTTTAATTAAAAATACACTTTTTAGACATCATGCTCTTGTGCATTTAACAGATACAGCATGATGTAAATATAACTCTTATTTTTTAATGTTTATTTTTGAGAGAGAGAGCATGTGCGTGTGCACTCAAGCGGGGAAGGGGCAGAGAGAGAGGGGAACAAAGGATCCGAGGCAGGCTCTGTGCTGACAGCAGAGAGCCCAATGTGGGGCTTGAACTCAGGAACCACGAGATTGAGATCATGACCTGAGCTGAAGTTGGACGCTTAACTGACTGAGCCAACTAGGTGCCCCATAAATACAGCTCTTACATGCACTGGGAGACCACAATTCACTTGACTTACTTTGTTACGACATTCGTATTGAGGTGGTCTAGAACCCACCCGCAATATCTCTGAGGGTCCTGTACTTAACACTGAACTATCCTCTTAAACATGGTACGATGAAAATCTTTACGTCATGTTTGTTTTAGGACAATAAAAAGAGAAAAGGTACACCATGCACACAGTCTCCAAAATAATGTCGGAGTGGCTATGCTCAAAACAGACAAAATCGACTGTAATGATATAAAACTTGACACTAGAAACACACAGTGACTTTTATAATGATAAAGGCATCACTTCCTTGGGAAGACATAACAATTGTTCACACGTTTTCATCTTGGAACCCAGTCCCATTACACAGGAAGAACACCTGACAAGGTAAAGTAAGAAGTGAACAATACAACAGTAATAGTTGGGAGTCTTCAATACATCACGTTCAGTAATGGATAGAAAAATTAGTCAGAACACCAAGACGGCTGCAGGATGTTTGAACAACACTATAAGCAAACCGGACCCAACAGACGTTTGGAGAACCCCCCTCCCCCACCCCCCGCCCCAACAATAGCGGCACAAGCGGTCTTCTCTGCTGCATGTGGAACATTTCCCAGGACTGAACATTTGTCACTTCACGAGACAAGTCTCGGTGCGTTGTAAGGGGCTGAAATCCTATAAAATACATTCTCTGACTGCAGTGAAATGACGAGAAATCAGCAACAGAAAGAAATTTGAGGGGACCATGAATACGTGCAAATTAAAGAACATGCCCCCAAATAACTAATAGATCACAGGAGAACTGGTTTTTGAAAATTAGAAAATACTTTGTGATGAATACGATAAAAATGACAACATACCAAAAATCATAGCATTCAGCTAAAGGAGTGCCTGTAGGAAAGGTGTAAACTGTGATGTTTGTATTAAATAAAAAACAAGATTTAAACAAGACTTCAAAGCAATAATATAACCATTCCTCTTCAGTAATTTTTTAAAGGTGTAGCAAAATTCCCTAAAATCATAGTAAACTAAACCGAAAGCAATTAAAAGGGAGGAAATAAAATTAGAAACAAAAAAATCACGAAAAGTAGAAAAATAAAACAAAAGAGAAAATCAGTAAAATTCACAACCCTTTGGCTAGACTAACCCCCAAAAATTAATTAATTAAAAAAAAGGGGAAAAAATTCAAATTACTAAAATAAGGAATGAAAGAGAGGATATTATTACCAAGCTTACAGAAATACAAAGGTTTCTAAGGGAACACTATAAATTATATTCCAAACATTTAGACCCCTACACCTCACCCAATATATAAAAATCAACTCAAAATGGGTCAAAGTCCTAAATGTAAAAGACAAAACTATAATACTTTCAGAAGAAAACAAATGCATTAAGCTTTCTGACGTCAGGCCACAGTTTCTAGATATGACATAAAAAACATAAGTGACAAAAGACAAGATAGAGGCTATTATCTCCACCAAAAAAAAAGGTTATAACGAATACGTGAATTCAGTAAGTCTGCAGGCTACACAATCAGCATACCAAATTCAATTTTGCTTCTATACGCCAACAATGAACTATCAGAGAGAAATGAAACAAAAAATGATCCCAATGGCAACCGCATTAAAAAAGAATAAAAAAACAGGAATAAGTTTAACCAAGGAGGGAAAAGATCTGTACGCTGAAAACTAGAAGGCATCAGTGAAAGAAATTGAAGGAAACACAAATAAATGGAAGGAGATTCCATACTTATGGATTCTTCCAATGAAAAATTAATATGGTTAAAATGTCCCCACTACACAAAGCGATCTTCAGACTCGGTGCACTCCGTACTGAAATTCCGATGACGTGTTTCACAGAAATGGACAAAAACAATCGTAAAATTGTATGGAACCACAAGAGATCCCGAATAGCCAAAGCAATTACGAAAAAGAGGCTTCATGTTTCCAGATACAACCTATGTGACAAAGCTGAGGTCATGGAAACAGTATGGTATTGGCATAAACACTGACATCTAGATCAGTGGAACAGAATACATAGCTCAGAAAGAAACACATGCTTATATGCCCAGTTAATTTACAACAAAGGAGTCAAGCATACACAATGGGGAAAGGACAGTCTCTTCAATAAATAGTGCTGGGAAAACAAAAACCACATGCAGAAGAATGAAACTGAGCTTTACCTTACATCACAAACAGCGATCATCTCAAACGGATTACAAACTAAATGTAAGACCCAGAACTGTAAACTTTCTAAAAGAAAGCATAGGGGTTAACTTTCTAGGCATCGGTCTTGGCGATAATTTTTGAGATTTGACACCAAAAGCAAAGGCAACAAAAGCAAAAATAAAGCAGTGGGACTAGATCAAATTAAAAAGCTTGTGGACAGCCAAAGAAATCATTTACAAAATGAAAGGAAAACCTATAGAATGGGAGAGAATATTTATAAACCATGTACCTGATAAGGGGATTAGCCAAAATACACAAAGAACTCACAAAAATCAATAGCAAAAAAAAAAAAAATCCAATTAAAAACCTGACAGAACTGAACACTCTTTTTTCCAAAGAAGACATCCAGACGGCCAACAGACACATGGAAAGATGCTCAACAGCACTCATCATCGGAGAAAGGCAAGTCAAAACCACAATGAGGTATCACCTCACACCTGTCAGAATGGATGTCAAAAAACAAGAGACAAGTGTTGGCCAGGATGTGGAGAAAACGGAACCCCTAGGCACTGTGGGCGGGAATGCGAACTGGTGCAGCCACTGTGGAAACCAGTATGGAGGTTCCTCAAAAATTAAAAATAGAACCTTCCCTATGTTCCTGCAATTCTGCTTCCACAAATGTATCCGAAGGAAACGAACACACTATGTCAAAGAGATGTCTGTGCCCCTAAATTCGCTGTGACATTACTGACAGCATGGAAACAACCTAGGTGCCCATCAACAGATGCATGCATAAAGAAGTTGTGAGATTATATATATATATATATATACACACACACATACACACACACACACACACACACACACACACATACGTATGAGGAAAAGAAACACTACATGACATTGTAACGTCACTTATAGGCAGAATCTTAAAGGAAAAGAAAAAATAAACAAACTCACGTAGAAAGAGACCAAATTAGAGGGTGCCAGAGGTGGGGTGGGAGCAGGGAAATTGGAGGAAAAGCCCAATCGTCCATGTGTAAGACACAGAAGACCAGGGATGGAAGGTGCAACATGGCACCCGGGGCTAGCACCGCTGTGCGGTGCGTTGGCTTGTTGTAAGGAGACCAGAGCTAAGACTTCTCATCACAAGGAGGAAAACATTTTTCTTTCTTTTTTTTTTTTTTTTTTTTTGGTCTATATGAGATGCTGGATGCTAACTAAAGTTACTGTGGTCGTTTCACAATAGATGTAAATTAAATCAGAATACTATACACCTTAAACACATACGGTAGGCCAATTATGTCTCAATAAAACCGGAAAAGGAAAACTTTTTAAAAAGAAATTTAAAACTATACCAGGTGACAGATGGGTTAATTAGCTAGATGGAAGGACTCCTTTTACAATGAATAGGTCTATAAAATCATCACCAGGTACACTTTAAATGGCTTACAGTTTTATTTGTCAATTATTCCTCAATAAAGATTGAAAAATACCAAAAAAAGGCAGACAACTCGCACATCATCAAAATTTTAAATGTTTGTTTTTATTTTTTTATTTTTTTATTTTTTAAATTTTTTTTTCAACGTTTATTTATTTTTGGGACAGAGAGAGACAGAGCATGAATGGGGGAGGGGCAGAGAGAGAGGGAAACACAGAATCGGAAACAGGCTCCAGGCTCTGAGCCATCAGCCCAGGCCCGACGCGGGGCTCGAACTCACGGACCGCGAGATCGTGACCTGGCTGAAGTCGGACGCTTAACCGACTGCGCCACCCAGGTGCCCCTAAATGTTTGTGTTTTTAAAAGAACATCAAAAAGTATACAAAAGCAGCTTATACAAATGGAAGAATTTTTTGTAAATCATTTATCTAATAATGTAGTTATTCTGGAATATATAGATAATACGTACAACTCAATAATAAAAATGCAAATAATCCAACTTTTTAAATGGGCACAGTGTCCGAATATAGATTTCTCCAGAGATGCACCAATAGCCAACAAGCATAGAAAAAAATATGGTCATATCAACAAGCAGGGATGAGCACAGGGTGTCATATGCAAGAGATGAATCACTGGGGTCTACTCCTGAAACTAAGACTACACTGTACGTCAACTAACTTGAATTTAAATTAAAAAAAAAAAAGAAAGGAAGAAAAAAATATGGTCAGTGCCATTAGCCATTAAGGAAATGCAAATCACGACCACACAGAAGTACCATCTCATACCCAGTAAGATGGCTATAATCAAATGGGTGGACAATAATACATATTTGGGAGGATGTGGACTATAAAACAGCTGGGAACATAAAAGAGTGCAGCTGCTTTAAAGAAATAGCTTGTGGCACCTCAGCTGCTACCCTCAGAGACACCTGCTATATGACTCAAGGACGACTCCTAGCTGTCTGCTCGAAAGATCCAAAAACATACATCCACGAGAAAGCACTCGTGTCTCTCTGTCTCTCAAAAAGGAATAACTGTTTAAAAAATCTTAAAAAGGAAGTATTAATACATGCTATGACACAAATAAACTTTGAAAACCATATGCCAAGCTAAAGAAACTAAACACAAAAGGCCACACGTATCGTATGTTTCCGTTTTTACGTAATGTCCAAAATAGGCACATCCTTAGAGACAAGAAGGCAATTAAGGGTTGGTGAAGGCTGGGGGATAGGGACAACAGTGAATGACTGCTCATAGTAAAAGGTTTCTTGTCTTTTTTTTTTTTAATTTTTTTTTCAACGTTTATTTATTTTTGGGACAGAGAGAGACAGAGCATGAACGGGGGAGGGGCAGAGAGAGAGGGAGACACAGAATCTGAAACAGGCTCCAGGCTCTGAGCCATCAGCCCAGAGCCTGACGCGGGGCTCGAACTCACGGACCGTGAGATCGTGACCTGGCTGAAGTCGGACGCTTAACCGACTGCGCCACCCAGGCGCCCCAAAAGGTCTCTTTTCAAAGTGATGAAAATGTTTGGGAATGAGACACTGGAAATAGTTACAGTTTTGTGACTATACTAAAAACTACTGGGTTGTTGTTATACTTGGTGTGAATATGCATGAATTATACCCATCAGAATGGCATGTCAGCACCTGCAACAGCTAAACAGCACATGCTGTCTGGAAGAAATTTCATTCCTCAACATAAATGTCTTCATGTGTTCACCAATGAATGTTCTGGAACATCTGTAGCACATGTGTGTCAATACCAACCCAAATGAACAAACATGCAGCACAAATGATATGGCTGTATACCACAGACGTGATACTGCCAGGAAATAGCAAACAGAGTATGCACCATATGATTCCATTAAAATTTTTTAGTGTTTATTTTTGAGAGAGACAGAGACAGAGAGAGTGAGTAGGGAGGGGCAGAGAGAGAGGGAGACACACACAGAATCATAAGTAGGTTCCAGGCTCTGAGCCATCAGCACAGAGCTCGACGTGGGGCTTGAACTCACCGACCTCGAGACAATGACCTGAGTCGAAGTTGGATGCTTAACCAACTGAGCCACCCAGGCGTCCCTGAATAAAGTTTACAAGCAGGCTAATTTCTGATGATAAAAGTCACTACAGTGTTTATCTTTAGTTTGGACGCCTCTTGACGGAGACAGTTCATGATGGGGGCTTCTGCGTCCTGGCAATGATCTGGGTCCTAGGGATGCTTATACGGGTGGGCTGTCATAATAAAAATTTATCAAACCTTACACTTAGGATTTTTAGCTACTACACATCTCAACTGAAAGTTTACATTTCAAAAATTGTTCACCTGTACATGCTAATCTATAAAACTCCTGGCACAATTTTTCGTGTTTAAGGATGTTTTTCCAGGTTCCGCTGGAATGAGTTTTCCTTGTCTCCTAGCAGTTCCTCCCCCAAATCAACTAGCTTTACGACAATTTAAATGTGTGAAACTTATATTTAAACAACACAAGCCACTTAAAGCTATGGAAGACAGATTTAAATTATCCTTTTTATGGTTCGGTGGCCCCAGGACACCTGCAATGCCCACACCCACATTTATTCCTTCCCAGCAGGTATCTCTGGGCTTCAGAACAGGTGAAACACTCAGAACAGGTTAATAAAGGCAGCCGGGGGGTGTAGGGATTTAACACTAGAAAGAATCCAATGTCTTCCTGTCTTCAGAGCTACTCATCACCCAGTGCACTGACGACTGCCTAATTTCTAGTTACACACGAGCGACATTTTTAAATTAAGGACAAAATTTCACGTCGGAGTGGAACGAAGGGGCTTCTCCTCTACCTTCAGAGCAGGACGTCTGTTGTCGGCTGTGCGGGTAAAGCGCTTGCATTTGCTCTGAGCCAGTAGAAATCACCCCATTCACCTCTTGCACATAAGATACCTATCAGTTCTACCGTGTGTATGATGCACTGACATCCATCACTGTGGGTGGTTTAGCAGAACGTCTGCAGAAAGGAACCAGCGGCTACTGAGCCACGGTGGGGCTGAGCCTTCAAACAGCATTAAAGACACGTTAAGTCAAAGCATGCCGTGGCCTCTCTAGCTCTGGTTTGTTAGCTCCGGTCCCTACACCTAAGCTAGAGTTCACCCTCACTGACCCAGAAGGAGAGGAGCCCAAGGTTATAAATCTTAACCTATCCGCGAGGGATGCTAACCAAACATTTCCTATGCCAAGACCATGGGGAATCACATTTACTCGTTTATTAGAAAACACTCTCCTCTATTTTATGGTTTCCACACCCTTGCAGGTCAGTAATCTCGACCTGATAAAGGAGGGCATAATACTCTGTACGCTTCATGCTTCAGCGCCTCTTGGAAAAGCAAGACATTTTTCAGTCATGGATCTGACTTAAAAATGAACTTCAAGTGACTCTTACGCGACGCGCTCTGACCAGCTTTGTCTTTTTTTCCCTCCTTATTTAATGATGTAACATATCAAGGAATTCTGAAAATTAATAAGATGTTTGGAGCCCTGTGAGGGCCTGTGCCAAGCCCTGCTTCAACACCGGAAGAGATTTTAGCTGAGTTCTACTCCCTTTCGGGTATCTAATTTCCTTTATGTTATCAGCGGTCACGGAGCTGCGGAAGCGGGTTTAAAAAGAGCCAAGAAAGAAGTGTTCAGTGGCCCTGGGGTGACCTGCTTCCCAGTCAGATTTTTAAACCTGTCTGCCTTCGAACTGCTTGATGTTTTACTGCCACTATCCACACTTCACTGCGGGGTTTACCCGCTAACGCACCCCACACCTCAGCCTTCGTCAGGTGAGTGAGTGCAGAGTTGTTCTCACAACTGGTTTCCAATTCACAACTGGATTGCCCAGAAGCGGCTCCCAGTGTCTCATGGACACCAGCCGTGTGTCAGGGGAAGCTTCTGAGCCCGTGAGCAAACCCAGTGACTGGATGTGCACCTTCCGTAATGGCGGCACATGGTTTTAGAAAGACTACCGTGCCACCATGTTGTTTTGTTTCTTAAACGTGGGTCAGTAAGATGTTTTTACCTCATTTTCTAAATAAGTCCGTTCCCTGGGTTTAAACGTACACACGTACACACACACTCACACACACAGCCCCCACAAATTTTACCATCTATCACCTTATACAAATGATGTGTGAAAGATAAGTACAGATAACGAGCATATTTATAAGTATAATTCATGTGAGAAGCCAAGTCTTTAAAACCAACGTAAGAGATTAATACTGACTTTTAAATAGATTAGGACTGTTCAGTCACAGATAAACCAGGTAAATGGCCACACTCCTAATTATTCTGAACGTCCTCCCATCAAACCCGTAACTGAATGAGGCTGATCACTAGCCCCATCATATTTTTCCCTTTACTTCCTTCCACAAATGTTAGGGAGAAGGAAGAAAAGAACGAGTGTTGGGAATCAGAGACTAAGTCACCACTAACTTCAAGTTACATAACTAAGGTGAGTCTTTCACCTGTCTGGTCTCAGGTACTTCACCCGCAAAATGAAGGGGGTGGGTCATTTATTGAGATAATACTATGCGCATCTTCAGAGAGCTCATGATGGAACAAACTTACCAACCGTGTGTTCTACCCCCTGACACCAGTGGAGCTGAGCTGTCTCAGGAACCTCTGGTTAGTATTCAACAGAGGTACACGTAAGACTAAGAGAACAGAGACATTCACGTCGGGGGTAAGTACACCGTGATTTTTATTCACTTTTACCTCCCCCCCCTGCACCTGACTGAGAGAGAAGCCACAAATCTGATTACGGAAAGTCCTTTTCAAACAGTAAAATTATACCAAATTATATTTTCAGGCTGCCAAGATTTTGCCTTCTTCCCCACAAGAAAATGCTACAAATTCCTGGCAACAAAATGGCTCATCCAATCATACACATTTTTTGTGCATAGCATGGGCCAATCTTCCAGCCTAATCGTTTATTCAAGGAGATTAGTTAAGACAACAAAGACTTGTTTATAAAGAATAAATGGTGGCTTCTGCTTTTCACCGATGCCACCATCACTCAGACCTTCCTTTGATACATCATCATGATGACCAATCCCAGTCCACGTTTACGAACTATCCGGAAATCACAAGCACAATTGCAGATCGTCTGCACCCCTTTACAAAGTTCACCTCTGAATCAGGTCACAGTTAAACGTTAAGCAAGGTGTTCTGTAAGTTCACAGACACAGGATAATAAATATGAGTGTCACAAAATCATAGGATAATAATCTGTAATATACCTCGCACATATCCGTATGTAAGTGAATTCAAAATCTTTTTAGTGCATTACTGATTCCATAGAAAGTATTGTCAGGAAGAGCCTTTTAACTTTAAATAGTTCAAATTAAGGGTGCCTGGGTGGCTCATGTGATTAAGCATCTGACTCTTCATTTTGGCTCAGGACATGATCTTACAGTTCGTGAGATCGGGCCTCGCATCAGGCTCTGCACTGACAGTGTGGAGCCTGCCTAGGATTCTCTCTCTCTCTCTCTCTCTCTCTCTCTCTCTCCCTCTCTTTCTGTTCCTCTCCTACTTGTGCTCTCTCTCTCTCTCAAAATAAGTAAACTTTAAAAAAAATAAATAGTTCAAATTACTCTAACGTTGGATACCTCTGATTATTTAAATTACATGCAGAATCTTCATGTAAAGAAATACTAAAAACGATGCCAATTACAAGAAATTGACAAGTTACAAATGTTGGTACAACTATTCTCTACCTACTTGACATTTTGAATATTTAAGCAGGGGCAGGCAAACTCACTAGGATCCTTAGTTTCTCAAAGTGGGATTTAAAAAAAATTCCTGTTAGAAGTATAAGTTACTTTACTATGTCATGTCTCAAAATGCACTGAGAATCGCTATCATAAAAAATAATACATTGAAAATAAAGCTGTCAGCAAAGTGGCTTCATCTTTTATGGTTAATAAGCTGTTGATAAACAGTAACCAAAAGATGATAATCCTTCAATTTGATAGCATTATTTAAAGTTTTTAGTCTTTCAGAAATTATAATGTGTTTTTCCTCAAAAAAAAAAAACCAAGATCAAACATGACACCATGGAGAATTCGAAGTTGTTTTCCTTTTACAAATGGACTTAACATGCATATAGGAGAGTTATGCTGCCCCAAACGCAGATGCTGGTGAGGATTGGAGATAAACATCACACCCAATCTCTGGCCATGTCCAGTTCTGACCCCTGGGCCAGTGCCATGTTGCCCCCCCCCCTCAAAATGTTAGGGGTAAAAAGATGAAATGGAAAGATCCATTTAAAAAGAAAAGAGGGATGGTATGTGGAATCGGGAATATACAATTCAGTATTGTTTATAATGAGGAGTTAGAATGACCCCTATAGAGACATAGATTACATGTTAGAGAGAGTTTATTTGTAGAGGAAACCAGAGAAGCAAACACAGGCTAAAAACCCTCCAAATTATCAGACGAAACGTGGAGCCATGCAGAAAACAGAAACGAGCAGTCAACAAAAACAAAAAAAGAGACCATATAGTGAGTCAATGAAACAAAGAGTCCCAGCATTACATTAGAAAGCACAGTATAGGGGCTCCTGGGTGGCTCAGTCGGTTAAGTGTCTGACTCTTGGTTTCTGCTCAGGTCATGATCTCACAGTTTGTGAGTTTGAGCCCTGCATCAGGCTCTGCACTGACAGCGCAGAGCCTTCTTGGGATTCTCTCTCTCCCTCTCTCTCTGTCCCTCCCCTGCTCTCTTTCTCTCTCTCTCTAAATAAATAAGTAAATTAAAAAAAAAAAAAAGAAAGCACAGCATAAAATGAGAGGACAGCATGAACATAAAACAAATTCTCTAGCAATACAATAAATACGAATGGATAAGGTCAACTTTTAAAGCAAAAGACTACAAGACTGAATCACAGGCAAAAACCTAAGTCAGCTCTGAGAGAGGCAGATCTCGAGTGCAGGGATGAGGAAAAGGCAGATAACAAAACAGAAGGGATCACAATATTATTATCAAATAATAATTTGGAACTTCACAATAAAAGCTCTTTCTGAGAAGACAAATCAAATGACATTGTGAAATGTCTGGAAAATAACAACAACAATAAATGAAGCCATACGAGTGGAATATTTTCTAAAACAATGGTCAGAGGAAAATTCACAGCTTTAAATTTTAATCGAGAAGAAATAATTAGAATTAATAATCACGCTAAAAGAGTGACAAAAAGACCAAAAGGACATCTAGGGATAGGAGAGGAAAGAACAGTAAAAGGAGAAATTCGTTAGAAGACAAGATTTTATAGAACAGTTAAATAAATAGTTGGTTCCATGCAAAACAAATGATCACTTTCTCTAGAAAAAAAAAAAAAGGACAAATCACAAAGGTAAAAAATCACAAAGCCAAAAATCTTAAATAAAAATGAGGGCATTGCAAATATACCCAAAATCAAAACAATAAAAGCCATCACTTCTCCCAAATCAGAGCGTTTAATGAAAGCAGTCTTCCAGGAAACGCCAATGGCTTGTCCAGATCCACAGACCACCTACCTCAACAAAGACCGACGACCACCTTCAAAATTGAAAAGCAAATGTTGAAAAAATGACACCCACTCACTCCTCCCTCCCAGCCACACAGATCTGTGCACAGAAGGTACACAAAGCTGAACAGGAAACCTCTGGGGAGAAATGTGGACCAGTGGGAAGATGGCTCTCCTTTTCCATAGTCTCTGAATATTCTCATCATGTGCCTGCACTTAATGATCAAAAATATTTCAAATGATAACGCCAAATGCCAAATACCCACCCCCCACAAATATTTACCTGATAAAACAAATGTTAAAGGAAACTGATATTTTAGAGCAGTGAGTGTTCCTACAAAGCCCACAGCCTTCAAGATATACTCCTGTGGGGGTGCCTGGGTGGCTCAATCAATTAAGTGCCTGGCTCTTGATTTTGGCTCAGGTCATGATCTCACAGTTTGTGGGATCGAGCCTCACATCGGGCTCCATGCTGAACACACAGAGCTTGGTTGGGATTCTCTCTCCCCCTCTCCTCTGCTCCTCTCACGCTCACAGTCTCTCTCAAAAAAAAATGAATAAACCTAAAAAATAAATGAATGAAATAAAACAAAACATGCTCCTGCATGACATGTTTAGTAGCTCGAGGATAAAGAGCATCACCATCCCTGTGGAAATCACAACATATCCGTGTCATTACGGGGGACAATACCTAAACGTTTACTATTTACGCGAACTCATTCTGGTAATCATCTACCATATGCAAAGGGAACAAATTATAGCAATGTCACAACTTTCTGTCCATCTAAGATGCATATTTTCTTTTACAGCTATGTCTAGGAAGAAGAAAGAAAAAGACCACGAATTACGGTGCATTCGTCCCTTTGAAAGAAAAGTACGTAGTTCAGGGAAAAGAAGGTTGAATGTGAGACCAAAAAGAAAAGAAAAAGAAAGCCAGCATTTTCTCCTACATGACAATTCCCTTTTCGCATTCCGAGTTGTTGACTGACACTTCACTCCTCAGAGGATCCTGACTCAACCTCAGACTTGTGCTCAAACCACAGCTGACTCCACTTCTTTCAAGAACTGAATTCAGAACGTGCGGTATGTGTTTCTCCTCAGTTCTTCTGCTCTAGTCCTCACCAAACCCACCCACACCTCTGAGAAAAAACCACCGAAGGAAAGGTCCCTGCCCATGTGAATCCCCACGCTCCCCCCTTGTCCGGTATTAGCCCAAACCACAGCCCTGACTTCCAGCTCAAGGTGACATCTGCAACATTTCCCCAAAATGCCCATTATATTAAACACAACCTCACCCCGTGGAAAATAATGCGGTAACCTCGGAGGGCATCTTAATGGTTAAGCAACAGTAGGGGCACCTGGGTGGTTCAGTCGGTTGGGCATCTGACTTGGACTCAGGTCATGATCTCACAGTTTGTGGGTTTGAGCCCTGTGTCGGGCTCTGTGCTGACAGCTCGGAGCCTGGAGCCTGCTTCGGATTCTGTGTCTCACTCACTCACACTCCGTCTCTCTCTCTCTCTCTCAAAATTAAATAAACATGAAAAAATTTAAAAAATAAAAATAAATAAGTAGGAAGAATAATGCAAAACTTTAATAAAAAACAGAATCTAAAGCCCTAGAACATATTATCAAATCTGAAAAGGAAAACGATCTGAAACTTATGTAATACTTTTTGTTAATTATACTTGAATAACACATATATATTAGGAATATATATACACATATATGTAACGAATGAAGGCTAAAAAAAGTGTAGGAACAACGTAACGGTGTTAAAAAAAATTCCTCTTTCCTATTTAAATCATTCTTTCTTCAAGCCGAATGATTTTTTTCACTACTTATGGCTATTTCTAATTTGATTTTTATTTCTGATAACTGCTTATATTATTTACGAATCTGTTTCTAATTATAAAACTAATATATCTGTATTGTGTAAATCGCAGTAATCTTGAAAAATAAAACTAAAGCCGCCAATAATAATATTACTCAGAAATAAACACTTTACACACCTCTCCCTAAAATAAAAATTGAAATTAAAATAAATTCTTTTAAAAAAGGAAAAAAAGACAGTTCTGGAAATCTATAAACTTTGATTAGAATTCAAAAAAACATGTCACTATTGTTTCTGGAAATTCCAGCTTTTGAAAGGTTAAAAGTAAATGCAAATGACCAAATGGGATTGTGGTGGCAATGCAAAGGTGTTTAGTAGTTAGTAAATCTAGGCGTCCAATTAAATGTGGATACTGAATATACATTTTACCTTTATTGCCTCCCAAATTACATTAAAATTATATCTCACCCTACATGAAGCCCAGATACTATAAAATGTATATAACTCCTACATAAGATAACTAGAAAGAAAAAAGAACTCTTAAAAATGTAAAAACTACAATTGAAATAAAATAATAAAGAGACATGGACAGCAAAGTTGAAAAAGTACCCCAGAAAGAAGAACCAGAAGATAAAGAGATTGAATACTGTGTTCTAAGAGACACAATAACTGAATAATAGGTAAGCAAGAAAGAGAGAACAGAGAAAACACAGGTGAGAATTATAAAAGAAAAAAAAATCGAGAAATTTTCTCAGCATGAAAAGAAGTAAACTTACAGATTAAAAAGATCCACTCTCAGGGGCACCTGGATGGCTCCGTCAGTTAAGCATCCGACTTCGGCTCAGGTCATGATCTCACTGTTCCTGAATTTGAGCCCCGTGTCAGGCTCTGTGCTGACAGCTCAGAGCCTGTGGAGCCTGCTTCAGATTCTGTGTCTCCCTCTCTCTCTGCCCCTCCCCAGCTCATGCTGTGTGTCTCTCTCAGAAATAAATAAACATTAAAAACGAAGTTAAAAGGATCCACTTTTAAGCATAATAATACAGTTTTAAAAAGCATAATGATAACTTTTAAAAAAGAATACCCATGCCAGAGTGTATCACTGTGAAGTTTTAAAACATAAGAACAAATAAAGATCCTACAAAGTTTCAGGAAAAACAAATCGCTCCAAAGATCAAGTTACAATGGCACTGGAATTCTCAAAATCAGCCTTAAATCTTAGAAGCAATAGTGGAGAAATGTATTCAAAATTTGGAGGGAATATGATTTCTAACCTAGGTTCTATACCCTGCCAAAGTATCAAGCATGGGAACAACAAGGGAGAGGACAAAATGATTCCTGAGTAATGGTGAAAGGTGACACAAGACACAAGTCACAACAGCTCAATGGTACGCATGAATACAGGCAGGCATAGAAGGCTCTAGAAAGTCATGATATCTTCAAGAAGATGTAAGTGACAGACTAACTGATAGGCTTGAATGGATTGTAAAGGGCGGATCATTCACAGAAAATAAAGCAAACGAACACAGACTCTAATAAAAATTTGCACAAGGAAGGAAATGTCACAGTATTTCAGGGCTCAGCTGTAACTGTAATAGTGTAAACCCTGAATGATGCACTGGGTGTACGTGTTCCTTTAAAAAATGTGAAAAATAAGATAACTCAAAGCATGGAAAAAAGCGGATCACAGACATTCATGATTTAGAAATATCAAATAAAATCAGCACACATTCCTGATCAAAAACTTCTGAATAAGAGTGGTTGGTAAAAGATACTTAGTATCACTGGAGCTTTGAACACAATTCTAGAAGTTCAAGTAAATTCAATCAAATAAAATAATGAAAAAATTATATGTATATTAGAAATTAAGAAGTAATTTTTTTTTGTCTACCAAGAAAAGTGAAGATGTTTAACCAAGAAAATATTAAATTAAAAAAAAAGAATTCAAGAGAATGACTGATCACAACTTTAAAAAACAATTGTTAGGGGCGCCTGGGTGGCTCAGTCGGTTGAGCGGCCGACTTCGGCTCAGGTCATGATCTCTCGGTCCATGAGTTCAAGCCCCGCGTCGGTCTCTGTGCTGACAGCTTGGAGCCTGGAGCCTGTTTCGGATTCTGTGTCTCCCTCTCTCTGACCCTCCCCTGTTCATGCTCTGTCTCTCTCTGTCTCAAAAATAAATAAACGTTAAAAAAAATTAAAAAAAAACAATTGTTAAATACCTTCCTTGAAATGTCAACATTAACCAACTATGATTATGAGAAGACTCCATTCACAGCACCGTCAAATTACATAAAACCTAAAGGTATATCCCAAACAAGAAAAATGGAGGCTACATTATAATTTAAAGAAGAATATTATAGAAATGTGCAGTAAGTGGAAAGTGAGACAAAAGTCCTAGGTGAGAAGGCTCAATATGACCAATATTTTCACTGTTTTTACAATTCTTTATATACATGTAGTATTCACAGCAGGAAACTTCTGGTAACTAATGATAAAGGCACTTGCTGTGATAGTAAAACATATTATGAAACCAGAGTTTAAAAAGATAGGATAGAATTTGTTCCAGAAGATGCGAACAAATTCAAAATTATAAGCACACAAACATATCAGATACATATACACATGTTTAATATTTTATTAAACGGTAAATGAGTCGTTGCAAATCCATAAAGCAAAGACAGACTTTTGATACATGGTTTTGGGAGAAGCTTTTCTTTAATTCAAATTTAAATTCTATCTTATTCTCTATCCCTGAATAAGATACAGATCTATAAGGATTTGGGTATAAACAAACAGATGAACAAAGAATTAGAATTTTTATGCTTGGTGAATACTCCTACTTGAGTGAGGAAGGTTTTCCTATGCATTACCCTGGTGGCCACATAAACCAATGGCACCAAAGAGATAAAAATGTTTGGAATCCCTGGAAATGAAAACCTCCCTGAGGTCATCTTATCCACCCGGTCATAAGGGAGATCTTGGAATTGAGATTGCCTCTTCTGCAGTCGACAGCCTCCCTGAGTCCCTCCTGTGACAAGACCACGGGATGTGACATCACCATCAGTGGTGACCGCTGATTCAGCAGGGAGGCCACACACCCTTGATGAGTTGGCCCAGCATAGAAAGTATGAAACCCTAGAACGTGGCTGCAGACCATGTGGAGACGGGGCCTTCAGAGAGGCCGTTAAGGTTAGATGAGGTCATGAGTGGAGCCGCAATCCAACAGGACTGGGCCCACAGAGAGAAAAGGCCGCTTGAGGACACAGCGAGAAGACAGCCATCTGCCAGGCGAGGAAAGACGCCTCGGGGGAAACTAAGCCTGCCCAAACCTTGATCTTGGACTTCTCATCTCCAGAACTGAAAAAATAAATTTCTTTTTTTTTAAGTTTATTTATTTATTTTGAGGGGGGTGGTCAGCGGGAGAGGGAGGGGGAGAGAGGAGCAGAGAGAGAGGGAGAGACAGAATCCCAAGGAGACTGCACCGTCAGCACAGAGCCTGACACAGGGCTTGAACCCACGAATCGTGAGATCATGACCTGAGCTGAAATCACTTCACCGAATGAGCCACCCAGCCACCCCTGAGAAAATAAATTTCTATTGCTTAAGCCACTTCATCTGTGGTATTTTGTTATGGGAGCCCCAGCAAACTTTATATCTAACACACACACACACACACACACACACACACACACACACACAGTTATTCACCGTGGGGTGTCATCCTCTGCAAAAAGAAAAATAAGCACAAAAAAAACCCACAACTGTTTTAAAGCAATTGGTGCTCAAACACAAAGGGAAAACAAAATCTACAAAGTGTCGGGTATTTTTAGAAGCCCGTGAAAAGCTGCATTTCCTACGAAAATAAGTACTGGGACATCCTGTGGTAGGCAAGCACGGTCCAGACACGGAGCTGTGCTCCATCTAAGTGTATAGGTGAGAGGCAGGGGAGAGACAGCCGGGGTGTTGCAGACCCCACCGGGCCACAACGTTCTTCTTGTTTCCCGGACACCACAAGGCCAAAACTTCAATGTGGCAGGAAGAATAGGTCTCCTGGGGTGCCCGGGTGCCTCTGTCGGTTGAGCATCTGACTCTCGATCTCCACTCAGGTCATGATCTCACAGTTCATGACTTTGAGCCCCGCGTGGGGCCCTGCACTGATGGGGCAGAGCCTGCTTAGGATTTTCTGCTTCTCTCTTCCCCCTTTCCTACTTGCACTCTCTCTCTCTCTCTCTCTCTCTCTCTCTCTCTCTCTGTCTCTCAAAATAAATAAACTTTAAACAAAATAATAGCTCTACTGAGCACTCACTATGGGCCAGACGTCGGTGATCTCATTCAACCCTCATCTACCTTACCTCGACAGACATTACTGTCTCATTTTAAAAATTAGCAAACTGATGTTTAACAAACATCAATGCTTTCCCGAGGTTGACACAGCCAGACGGCGGCAAAACCAAGACTTGAACTAAGAGAGTCTCACTGTCAAACTCAGACTGAAACGTAACACCATGCCACCCCTCTTTTGCCTGTGAATGACTCTCCAAGATGGAGATCACGGTTCACAAGTGCCATGTACATCAACAAGTGAAACAAATGTCTGTTTTACACAGTAAAGACACAAGGACAAGGCTTCGGACAATTAAAGCACTAAAGAAGAGGTTTGTTTTTTTTTGCCAAATCTCAAAAGTCACAATTTTATTTCACCTGCATGACTAGATAGTAAATTAATACAAAAGTCACATGACTTGAGTCCGTTCACATGGTTGTGTCCATACAGATTGCATGATTAATTCACCAGTGGGAAATATAATGGCTATTTTTATTTTTAAGCCAACAAAAATTCTCTTTTAATTGTCTTCCCCCCACCAGGTCATATATTTAATCGTGCTGCTTTGGTTAGAGTATTTCTTAAATTAGCACTATGTATGATATCTGAAATACAAGTGCAGAGAGCAAGCGTATCATTCGTGTGAGGAATGAAGTCTTTCAAACCAGCGTAAGAGATAAATACTGACTTCCAACTAAGTGAGAGCTCTTCAGCCACAGATACACCAGGAAAATGACCACACTCTCAAGCAATCTTCACATCCTCCTATCAAAGCCGTAGCTGAGCAAGGCTGATCATCAGCTCCGATGCCCAAACCTGGCATTTTTCTTTTACTTCTGTCCACAAATGTTACAAAGAAGGAGGAAGGGAACGAGGGTTGGGAATCAGAAGACTTAGGTGGCGCTAACTTCAAACTATATGACTAAGTTGAGTCGTTCACCTGTCTGGCCTCAGGTTCTTTACCTGTAAAATGAGGGGGATGAGTCATTTATTGAGGAACTACTGTGCACATCTGCAGGGAGCTCATGATCCAACAAACTTACCAATGAAAAATGAAACACAGCATGACAGGATACTTTAACGGTGACATGGTCAAGTGCCACTTAGGACAGAGCTGAGAATAACTCTATCTTCCCAATGGGTGGTCATAGACTTGTTTGTGCTTGACCGTGACAGACAGCTGGAGCTCCTCGGGTGAAAACAAGACGTGCGGAATGTAGAAACGGGGCCAAAGAAGGAACATACTGACTATCACGGGCATCAGAGACCATGCACGATGCTGGGGACGGCTTGGTTACTATGTGGGCAGGACAGTGGACGTTAAGGGTTCACAAGGGGGACATTTTGTGGAGAGCTAATGAGCTTAGACAATTTACTAATTCTGATTCTCTGATTTTAACACTAACAGCTCACATCTGAACTTTCATACAGCTTTTCATCCAGAAAACCTGTAAGTTTGAGATTGTTTTTGACAATCTTTGGACAAAGGAAATCCAGTATGTACGTTGGTGTTCCTACCACCCTGTACCCCCAGTAGCTTAATTTTATGAAGAAAACAGGGTTCTGGGGGTGCCTGGATGGCACGTCCGATTTTGGCTCAGGTCATGATCTCACCATTCGTGAGTTCAAGCCCTGCATCGGGCTCAGCACTGACGGTGTAGAGCCTGCTTGGTATTCTCTCCCCCTCTCTCTGCCCCTCCTGTGTGCTCATGCTCTCGCTCTCTCTCAAAATAAATAAATAAACTTTAAAAAATAGGGTTCTGTGTTAGAATAACCCAAGGAAAAACACCTTCTTAATTTACAATGATCTCAACTTGGCTTTCATACTTAAATGTCTAAGAAAGGAAGCAATTGCCCCCAATATTCCTCTTCTGTGAACATTATCCTTTAATTAACAAAATGCTTTGGGACATATCTCTTGCCAGGGGATTTTCAGAGCTTTTCTAATATCACTTTGTAATGAAACAAATAGCTAACCCAAGAGATTTAATTATACTGGCGCATGAGTATACGAATAGAGAAAGATGTGTGTTGGTGTAGGATGAAGGTCCAGTGAGAAATAATTAGCATAATTTATGCTACTACGTGTGAGAGGTCAGCAGTTCTTTACATACTGAGAGCATTTTCCATTAAAAAAAGTAACATTCTCAGCCCCAGTGGTGCATTAGCTCTGTTGTTCTTGGGTTAGAAAGATACCCCGAATGGCAAAGACCACATCTCCGGTGATATGTTAGCAGACGTGAAACAAACACGGACAGGTAACATGTGTGCCTAACTAAGCTTCTACACTCTGAAATTGAGAACATCTCTTCACATACTATATTCGGGGTATCCCCTGCCCCCAGGAAGCTCGAGGCAGAAGGCACTGAATATCTCCTGGAAACCATCAATTACAGAGATGATCCGGACTGCACCTGCTGAAGTCAATGCTGACGCTAAATATAGACACCATCCCTTGGTCTGTGCCCGCTGCCGTATCTCAGCCATACCACACAACAGACACCTCTTTCTTTTATCCAATAAGACTGCTGGACCCAGACACTCTGCTCCAAGAGAGGAGAATTCAAGTAAGACTATAATTATGTGACAGAGAGACGGCTCAGGACATAGGGACGTAGAAATCCAGTGGAATATACATCAGTCGTCAGTATGAAATGTGTGCAGCAGGACTGAACAACACTCCTGATATGATGTAAAAGTTGGAAACTCGGGTGAAATGAATGAACAGTTACACTATTATGGCTACTGTGTGTGTGTGTGTGTGTGTGTGTGTGTGTGTGTACAAGTGCAGAAGACAGCAAAAAGTCATAAGTGATAGAGGTGATAGATGAGACATGATAGATACATATAACACATACATGTATTATAGAGGGATAGTTATAGATTATTCATAGATATGCATACATCCATGATAAATAGATAGATGGATAGATAGGTAGATAGATAGATAGATAGATAGATAGATAATAGATAGATGATAGATGATAGATCGATCAATGAAAGGTAGATAGATGATAGATACATAGATGACAGATCGATGATAGATGATAGATATGCATATACACATGATGATAGATGATAGATAGATAGATAGATAGATAGATAGATAGATATGGTTAGATAGGATTTTTTTTCAAAACTGGGACTACAAGAACAAAAGTCACTTTCATGTAAGATTATAGAGGATTTCCCTTCATTGTTTTCCTAACTCTGTAGTAGTAGTTTAAATTGCCATTTAATTTTAAATGGGAGAGAAACAAATTTTCAAGTAATCCCTAGTTGGTGAGGTTATGATTTAAATTACTCTAATCGGTGATTCGTGTTAGTCTAGAGAAACACAGGGCTTTTCTAGGCAATAAACGAGTTCTGTGTCCTTTTTGTAATATTGGTATTGCAGTGGTTTAAATGAAGCAAAGTAATCTGTATGTAAGCTCCTAGATGCAATACCCAGAGTACTTAGGAATCTGATGGTATTATCGTCCCTAATAGTTATTGCTCACATGAATTCCACGATAAGATCACTTATTAAGACAGGAGGAAACCAAGGGTGGGCGGAGGGGAGAGAAAAGGTCTGGCCCAAGTGCCTGCATTCAAATGAAACAGGCTCCAAAAGTGTTGGTCTGAAATGTGAAGAGAAATGTCTGTGTCTTAAAAAGACTTTATCTTTTTTTTTAAGATTTTTTTAATGGTTATTTATTTCAGAGAGAGACAGAGAGCATGCATGCATGTGCGTGTACAAGCACGTGCTCAAGCAGGGGAGGGGCAGAGAGTGGGGAGACAGAGGATCTGTAGTGGGCTCTGTGCTGACAGCAGAGAGCCCAATGTAGGGCTCGAACCCACAAACCTTGAGATCATGACCTAAGCCAAAGTCAGACACTTTACCAACCGAGCCACCCAGGCACTCCTTAAGAGTTTTCCGATTATTAAAATAATATTATATTATTTAATTAATTACAATTATAAATAATATTATAAGTTATTATACATAATTTGATACTTTTAAATTTAATTTTTAATTTAATTATTAATATATTAATTAAATTATTTGTCAGTTAATTAATTAAATTATTATTAATTATTTTAAATAATTGCCTGGCAATTTAACATATGATCATAATTCAGGATTTGGAAAAGAAGGGAAGGAATAAGGAACAAAAGAAGATTATCGATAATCCCTACTGAGATACAGCTACTGTTGACCTGTCCACGTCTCTTCCAGCTCGTTCACAGGTGCCGCCATCTGTTATTTCTGTGTACGCTCTTGTGTTGTTGATGCTATTATATATTTTACATTTCTTTCACCAGCAGATAACGAGGGTAAAGAGGGAAGATTTCTTCATTCAAATACATTCCTGTCATTCGCTTTCCAGTCTTCCAACAGAGTGTTTTACACATTTGCCTGTTTAGTGTTTCACACACAGAGGTTCTTGACCGTGATAACTTCACGCAGGAGAGGATATTCTATTAACACATAGTATTTTTGTCCTGAATATGCCTTTTCTGTAAACGGTATTTATGTGTTTGTTTTGTTTTCATTTGCCTAAGTGCCAGTCTTTTATCTTTAATTTTCCCTGTAATTCTGCATTGTATGTCATACAAAAAGCATATTTCTTTAAAAGCCAGTTGATAGTTGATCTTTAAAGGGAAGAGAAAGCCAACAGCATTTATGGCACACATATGTGTTTGCTCTGGTATCTGTCAACTTGCCTTTTAAAAAAATATCTCTTGCTGCTCCCTTTTATCTTATTTTATGCTCATCTCTACAGATCATAACTGAGGGGAAGGACAAAGCACGAGATTGCAAATTTTATGTATTACGAATTTTATATGAATTTAGTATTCAAACATAATTTCCCCATGGAATAATGAATGTTTATACTTCTTTGCATTAATTCTAGTTTTCCACGAGAAACATTAAGTAATGGCCTCAGGGAAATCAGGTAACATTATTACCAAGTTATAAGTGTCTTGAAATATGTGGGGTTGTGAAGTTTCTGAATAGAAAGTTAGAAATTAACTACCGTTGCCAGAAAAACTATCCACATGGATGAATCAAGGGCTACACGTCAAGTTTCCTGACCATTCTGTGTGGGCAGTTTGTTTACTCTCTAAAGTGTAAATAAACGTGTCTTGCGTTTTACAAAAAAATTGCATATATAATTATATATATGCTATATATTACATTATATAATTATATTATTATATATCATTGTTATTACATATATTACATTATATATTATGCTATATTATATTGTTTGTAATATTGTGAATATGTTATTAATATATATTACATATGAATAGTAATTATATTAATCACACCAATATATATTAATATTATATTACTATATAATATATATTATTAATTTTAAATTAATAATTATATTAATCAATGTATGATATATAATAAATACATATTATATATTAATGTTTTAATATCTACTGTTTTTAATATGTTATATGTTGTAATATGTAACATTAGATATTATATTAATTAATCAATATATAATATATAGTAAATATATTATATATATTAATGTTCTAACATATACTGTTTTTAATATATGTTATGTTATAATATATAACATTAGATATATTAATTAATCAATATATAATATATAGTAAATATATTGTATATATTAATGTTTTAATATATACTGTGTTTATGTTATATGTTATTATATTATATATTATATATAATATAATATTATATATTATATTATATTATATTATAATAATATATTATATTATTATATTATATATGGTTTGGTTTCTTCTTCGCCATGTAAATATTTATCAGTGGACAATCACAGATCAGGGGGACCAGCACCCACCCAGGCTTCACAGTGCTGCGCGCAATTTTACGCTTACAAACTCCCCTGACACACAGACTACGTGGGGCCGGCAACCCCAGGGCTAACCAGACCACTCCTGGACCTCACAGAGACCATCCCTCCCTCACACCCGGGGCCGAGGGGTGACCGGGACTTCGTTCTGAGACTGCATAACTTCCTCCCCCCCAACCCCCGCCGGAGGTGTCCGAAGTCACACGTGCTTCCAGAAGGCCCCGGCTGGCCCCAGCCAGCACCGGCCGGCTCTGAGGCAGTGCCTTCGTCCTACTGCCCCTCCAGGTATACAGTCATCGGTTGAATCCCAACATCAGGCCGTTTGGTAACTTCTATGTTGCAAACCTGGATTCAGATCAGCTTGCCAGAAGTCTGACATCTGGCACGTTACCTAAATCTCTGGGCTTCAGGTTCCTTACGAGTTTCATCAGGATAAGGTCCTCTCCCCAAGGCTGTTACAACTATCCGGTGAGAGCAGACATGCCAAGCCCCTGACACAGTGTAATGCTTGGGGAATACTGGAGTCACAACACGTTAGAACTACTGCTCATGGCATGTATTTTGCCTAGAGGCTGCAAACGGTCCAACTACACATCTGATGGTGTCGGGAGTGAGGCAGTATGGAAGCACGGGGACTGCGGCAAACTGGGAAGTCTATGTTCTGACCAAGCGCGGTCCAATTCCCAAACGTATGAGCTGCGCTGGCCAAATGAGAAGACACATGGCTGTTGCCCTGCAGTCTTTCAACTCCGTGGCCACCGGCATTGTACCGGGAGCTCATGGTACTTGAAAGCAAACCACGAAGTACATTCTGTAGACATATTCTCAAGTTTGTGGACACGCCTTCAATAAACATTAATAAATTAAACAAGAAAAGGGCACTGTTTCTGATCATAGAACCTTAAAAGAGAGACAAAATGGACCTTAAAGTAATGAATGACTGAATCAGTGTGTTCCAATTAGGTAGCAATAACTTATTGGCTTCATGGGCAGAAAGATGCATACCAGCCCTCTAAGCAGTTAAAAATTCCATTGTGTTCTAATTACCCATTTAATTCCTTGAATACCAATGTGCAATTAACATTACAAATAATCAAGGTTAAAAATATAATTAATGCAAGTGTGATTTAGTTATAATTAAACTAATTACACAGATACATAGCATAATAAGGGACTTGCAGACCATTAAGGGGATGTAAATGTATTCTTTCTTTCAAGAATAGCTATTTGAATTTCATTTTCCAATTAGTTTACAAATGATGGGATGGGATTATGAAGGAGATAGTCAGGCTTCCAGGGATGAGAAAAATAGACCATATACTTTTTGTTTCCTTTGAAATTCTGATTCGTTTGCCCGTATGCACTGGTAAATAGAGAAGTTGGAAAACACACACACATACCACCTAAGCAACAAAAACACACCTCCTTTTTTCTATGATTGCAGGGAAAAATCAACAGCACAGTAACTGAGAGAGTTTCCTTTATACACATCAAATCCTTTCAAAATCGTAACCAGGACTCATACATGCCTCAAACCTTTGCTGAACTCATCAGTTCTATTTCCTGCTGTTGGCCATAATAGTTCCACACTGACATTTTATCATTTGACACAGACCAATATATAATTGTATTCTCTGTCTGCAGATGTGGCAATTATAACAGTTAAGAGTCAGTGCCAACAGCATGATGGGTAAGCACATAGCAGGTGGAGTGAGACATGTTTTCAAGTGTCCAGCTTTCTTCATGTAAGTTAGGAAAGCAAATATTTCTTTTGGGGGGAGGAGGGACAAAGGGATGGAGGGGGGAGGGAGGGAGAGGGAGGGAGAGAGAGAGAGAGAGAGAGAGAGAGAGAGAGAATCTTAAGCAGGCTCCATGCTCAGCACAGAGCCCAACGTGGGGCTCGATCTCACAACCCTGGGATCGTGACCAGAGCTGAAATCAAGAGTTGGAAACTTAACCAACTGAAACACCCAGGCGCCCCAGAAGGCAACTTATTTCTTACATGAGAAGTCCATGCCTGTTAACTGAACAAGGTGGTTTTTATGGGAGATCTCAGTGCATCTTTATTCAAGCCCGTGAGTTATCATTCCCAGCACACAGGTGAGGAAAACAGACCAGCGGGAAACGGGAGATGGAGGAAACCAGAGATCGTGAGAAGGAAAGGGGTAAAACTAGGCACAAAGAAAAGTCTGTGAAGAATCCTACATCCGTCAGAATGAAACCAGAATGACATTACCAACCACAAACAACCCTGATTTTCCACCTCTGGGGATGACTGGAAAGCAACAGACTATCTGGAAAAGTGGGTAAATAAAAAGGGGAAAAAACACAAGCATTCTTCTGCCATTTTTTTATATGAACGATACTTCCGGGTAATCACACAAAACGTGGTGAAAACAACTCCGTGTAAAATTATCCCAGCGAGTAAATGGAAACAAAGATAAGAGCTGGAATATCACTATTTGGTAGTCCCCAAGGAACGAATGCCACCAACCTAGACACGAGGCATCAAAACTGCTGATATCGACATGCTGAGCATCTGAAACTAACACAACACTATTTGTCAATTATACTTCAATAATCAGTAAATAAGTACAGAGTGAGGACCGGACATGATGTGCCACTGATGAAAGTAACACTACCTCCTATAGACTCATGCCCAAGTCACCTACTGCCACTACATGATAAAGTAGTCAGAATTTTTTAATTTGAACCTGAGCCTGATTCAGCCTCTGGATCCAGCTGCACCTTGCAAGAAACAGGACAGAGAAGCATGAGAAACTTGACCATCTGTATGCAGCCAGCTCTCCCTCCAAGCCCAACAGCGCACGACCAACACGCAGATTGTAAAGAAAAGAAAAAAATGGAGATAGACCAGTAGCCTGAGAGATGTAAACGCCCTATCAAGAGTTTACAAATAAGCAAGATTAACCTGTGGTGTCTAGGGATAACCTTGGGTGATAAAGCCAGCCGCACAGAATCTTCTAGAAAGAAGAGGTAGTAATTAGACCAGGCACACAGAGGGGCTTCTGGGTTAACAGTCAAAATTCTACTAATTTGACCCGAGTCTTGTTTGCAAAAGTGTTGATTTTATAATAATACACTAAGCTACATTAAAAAAAAAATCAGGGGTGCCTGGGTGGCTCAGTCGGTTGAGCGTCCCTTGCTTTTGGTGAAGGTCCTGATCCCCAGATCGTGAGATTGAGCCCAGCTTTGGACGCCACAGAGAGAGTGGAGCCTGCTTAAAATTCCTTCTCTCTCCCTCTGTTCCTCTTCCCCCTCACGCTCTCTTTCTCTCTCTCTCAAATTAAAAAAAAAAAAAATCAGGCGAGGAGACACTCTTGAACAGGAGAAGGAATTAAGGGGTACTGGTCTTGTTCTCGTTCTTGAGCAAGGTACAGATTATAAAAGTGTATTCCCTTTGTAAAAATTCATTGAGATCTTCTTTTCTAGTTGTAACTTATACTTCAATAAAAAGTTTCTTAAAAGGGAATTTTTAAAAAATATTAAACCAAGAGGGGTGCCTGGCTATCTCAGTTGGTTAACCAGCCAACTCTTGACTTCAGCTCAGGTCATGATCTCACGGTTTGTGAGTTCTAACCCCACGTCGGGCTCTGGGCTGACAGCTCAGAGCCTGGAACCTGCTTCAGATTCTGTCTCTCCCCTGCTCATGCTCTCTCTCTCTCTGTCTCTCAATAATAAATAAATGTTAAAAAATTTTTTAAAAAAATTAAAAAAGATAAAAAGCTTCTGCACAGCAAACAAAACAAATCAACAAAATTAAAAGGCAACTACAGAATGGGAGAAGATATTTGCAAATGACATGGCTGATAAGCTATGGTGAGAATCTAAAATCTACAAAGAACTTATCAAACTCAACACCCAAAAATAAATAATCCAGTTAAGAAATGGGCAGAAGACATGAATAGACGTTTTTCCAAAGAAGACATCCAGATGGCCAACAGACACACGAAACAATGCTCAACATCACTCATCATCAGGGAAATACAAATGTGTAACAGTTTTCAAAACACTAACTCAAAATTATGTATGTTATTTAAAGGGCAGTGACAGCAATAATACCATTATTACATTTTTAGGATCGAGGAAGACCACAGACTTATTGATTTGATAACGTTAATAGAGAAAGAAGACTTTAAAAATCATTCAAATTAAAAAGTTAGAATGAGAAGGTAGGAGTTAAAATTTTCAATTAGGTAAATAGGTTTTGAAGAAAATAGAAGTTGTCAAAATTACAACAAAAATTAAGACTAGGAATAATTTAACAGGAAGGATTGAAATGAAAGTTTTCAACAGCAAACTAGCTTTCCTTATGAATTGTAAATTTTAAAATCTATATAAAATTTAGCAAATAAAAGAGATTTACATCCACAACAAAATTAAGTTTACTACAGAATGGTAAGGCCAGGTCAGTAATCAAGAATCTTTCATTTATGACATAAACGTGCCAAAAGAAAAAGAACTACAAAACGTGTTCATCTGCGTGAATGCAAAATAATAAATTTAAGATTTTCCTTACAGGACCTTAAACAAAATTGCAAAATAATACTCACAAAGTAAAAAATAACATCTAGAGAATTTTCAAACTGTCACAGGTGGTAACACAGAAATACAAGAACTTCAGTGAGCACCACCATTTCATATCATTTTGACAGTTCTTGGACAGTTCAACTTTGGCAGAAGAGAAGACACGGTATAAAAAGTTCAGTTCTTTCGGGGCGGCTGGGGGGCTCAATCAGTGAAAGCGTCTGACTTCGGCTCAGGTCATGTTCTCATGGCTCATGCGTTCGAGCCCCATGTCAGGCTCTGTGCTGACAGCTCGGAGCCTGGAGCCTGCTTCAGATTCTCCCTCTCTCTCTGCCCCTCCCCTGCTCGTGCTCTCTCTCACTCCCAAAAATAAATAAAACGTTTAAAACAATTTAAAAAAAAAAGTTCAGTTCTTTCCAAATTAATCTGTAAATGCAACATAAAATCAGTTAAAATCCCAGTGGAAGTTGTGGACACAATGCCTTACACTTCTTTCCTCCACCCAAAAAATGATGACTGGATTTTACTTGGTTCATTCATTGCTATGTAATCAGTGTCTTGAAAAGAAAAACCCACGCAAACGTCTCTGCTCACCAGAGACAAGAGAATGCTAAAACAGATCTCAAGCCATTGCCTGCTGGGTTCCAGAACAGAGTTTCAAGCCACTGCCTGCTGGGTTCCGGATCTGAGTTACATAAAGCAGCTGGGAGTCTGACCCCTGCAAGGTAACGGGGACCAAAAGCGCTCCTGTGTGATGACGGGGGACCAGAACCACATCCAGTAAGATACCTGGGTCTACAGCACAGCCCCACCACTCCTGAGGAGGCTGAGAGAAGCAGCCTGGAGTTTAGAGTACCAGAAGGCCCCCCCCACCCTCCAGCAGGCCCAGACCAAGCAGTGCAGCGACCAGAAATGCATATTCCCCCATCGTTGCAGGATGGGACCCCAAAGCTGTCAACGTAGGGCCTGGCTCTGCACTGGAGACCCAGAGAATCAGGAGTGGAAGGTAGCACGGAATGGACAGACACAAGCTGACACACAGGAAAGGAGAGAGCAAAAGCAAACACATAAACTCACTTCTGAGGTCAGCGAGCAAAGCCCGAAGTTGTGAGAAAAACCTAACAAGAAGAAAATCGAAAAAACAAAGCAATTAAAGAGATTAAATACTTCCTGATGGAGACACATTCATCTGGGGAATAGATCTAAAAAAGATGTGCAAGGACTCTATAAATTGCAAAATATAATTAAATATTTCTAAACGAACTGAATAAATGCCTACAGATACCATCGTCACGGAAAAGGCAGAGAAAATTTCAGCAAGAGCTCAATTTCCCCAAATTTTCGTATAAATGTGATGCGATCTCAATTAAAATGTCAATATTGGGACATTTTTATAGAGGGTGGTAAGACGATCCTGAAAAATAATATGTAATAAAGGTCCCAAAAGAGTTACAACAATTCTGAAAGTCAAGAACTCGGAAGAGACAGGCAGAGCAGCTGAGCACCAGATGTGTTTCCAACTGATGGGACAAAAAGACACCTCACTGAGAAAATGGCATTAAGCCAACTGCAATTCAGGATAAAAAAAAAAAATCAAATTACAGTAAAATCTTGGATTGTGCATGACCTGTTCTGCGAGTGTTCCGCAAGACAAGCTAACATTTCTAACAAATTTTAAGTGGCTACACGAGCGATGTCTTGCAATACGAGTCGTACGTGACACCAAACGTCACATGATCACATGTGAGCCAAGGACTCTTGAAATATGCTTTGATATACAAGTGCTTTGGATTACAAGCACGTTCCGGGAACAAATTATGCTCACAAACCAAGGTTTTATTGTGTATTTCTACCATACAGTGGATCTAAATATAAGCTCCATATAAATTAAAGACACGAGGGGTGCCTGGGTGGCTCAGTCAGTTAAGCGGCCGACTTCGGCTCAGGTCATGATCTCGCAGTCCGTGAGTTTGAGCCCCGCGTCAGGCTCTGTGCTGACAGCTCAGAGCCTGGAGCCTGTTTCAGATTCTGTGTCTCCCTCTCTCTGAACTCCCCCGTTCATGCTCTGTCTCTCTCTGTCTCAAAAATAAATAGACGTTAAAAAAAAATTTTTTTTTAAATTAAATTAAAGACATGAGGGGCACCTGGGTGGCTCAGTCAGTTAAGCATCTGACTTCAGCTCCAGCCAGTATCTCACAGTCCATGAGTTCGGGCCCTGCATTGGGCCCTGTGCTGACAGCTCTGAGCCTGGAGCCTGCTTCAACTTCTGTGTCTCCCTTTCTCTTCACCCCTCCCCCGCTCGCACTCGGTTTATATCTCAAAAATAAATAAACACACCAAAAAATCTAAGACGTGAATGTTAAGCTTTATGACCTCAGAATGAGTCAATCTCTTAAGATTCAAAGAACAAGAAATAACAAAGGAAAAAAATTGAAAATTGGCTCCATCATCACTGCAAATTTCTACACAAAGAAACTTTTAAAACAAAGTTAAAATACAAGGTATTTATTCAAACACATAAAACAGGCAAAAGATTAGTTCCCAGTTGAATGTATGGAAAACCTTTACATTGACAAGTAACAAAAAGACAGACAACCTTAAAGAGAAAAGGACAAAGGCCTTGACAGGCAATTGGCAGAAAGGAAACCCACCTTACAAATAAACGTGGGAAAAGCATTCAAGTTCATGAATAATGGAAAAAGTGCAAATTAACAATGAGATTTCGTGTCCACCAGGTTTTCAAAAAAATTAAAACAATAACAATTATTGAGTGGGATTAAGAAATGCTCCTGGAATAATATAAATGAAGTATACCAAATGATCTTTATATTCTTGTCTGATTTTAAGATCTGCATCCCTTGGGGCACCTGGGTGGCTCGACCAGTTAAACATCTGAGTCTTGATTTCAGCTCAGGCATGATCTCATAGTTCATGGGTTCGAGCCCCACCTCGGGCTCCGGGCTAACAGCCTACTTGGATTTCTCTCTCTTTCTCTCTCTCTGCCCCTCCCTCACTCACATGTGCCCTCTCTCTGTCTCTCTCAAAATAAATAAACTTAAAAAAAAAATAAAAAGGTAAAATAAATAAAATATGCATCACTTCACACAAATACCACATTTAACCACGCACACTTCACACGCAGGTAACAGATAAAATGAACACATAGTTCATCTGTATAGAACACACAGATATGAATGTATGTTTAAATCATACTAGTAGGAGACAGTAACATTGCATTTTAGGAGTACAAGATCTTTTGCTTTCCGGGTGCCTGGCACATCATACAATGACAATATGTATTTATCAATGCAAAGAATTAGCTAATAAATGGGTGATTTCATATTTTCAAACAATTTTCTTCAATAGTCTATTTGAACCTATACATAAAAACCTCACGGGGCACCTGGGTGGCTCAGTCGGCTAAGCATCCGACTTGGGCTCAGGTCGTGATCTCGTGGACCGTGGGTTTGAGTCTCTGCGTCTGAGAGCTAGGAGCCTGGAGCTGCTTCACATTCTGTGTCTCCCTCTCTCTCTGCCCACCCCCCACCCCCGCGCGCTCTGTCTCGTTCTCAAAAATAAACATTTAAAAAAATAACTAAAAAAAAAATTAAAAACCTAGAGCACATTGTTTCCAAGTGGGCTTAGGAGTGACTGTTACCCCCAAGCAGACAGACTGAAATCAACTATTTATATAAGGACCTTCCGAGGAGGTACAGCAAGGCACATGGTTGTCCTTACAAGTTGAGCCACAGACGTCTGAAATCTATTTTCAAAGCTACCAGGGTGCAATGAATTTGCTGCCGTAGAAACAGCTGTACGATTGCAGGTGGGAGAGGAGTGCGGAGGCGGGGGGGGGGGGGGGGGGGGCAGGGCTTCTCCGGGATGGACTCAGCAGAGGAAAAGCCAAGTAGCCAATCCAGCCTCTGGAGAGGTTAACAACAAGGCACCTCTACTTTTTAGGAGAGAAAAAACCCAGAAACAGTCCTGATCGAGCAGGGACGGGGAAGACAGAGGCCCTGCCGACTGGATGGCCACGTCTCTAAAGGCGCCCACATGCCCACAGATGTTCCCAGGTAGGCACCACAGCTTGGAAGGAACCAGAGGACGGGGTGATGCACACCCTAAAAGGCCGTGTTAGGAATGGCACGCGGGGATAATGCTCTGTGTTGAGGGTTGTCCACAGGGCCCGGATGGGACCAGCCGGCCTTGGGCAGGCTCCAGCGGGGAGAACACCCAGCATCCTCCGTGGTATGGGCAGCAAGGGGCATGGAGGTTTTCCCTGATCCCCCGGATGCCACCATCTGGATTCATATGTTCGCTCTCCCCCACCCGAAGCCATCAGGTCATCCACTGGAAAGAGGGGGTCTGGGTGGCCCAAGATGGAAACCACGAAGTCCCCTCTGGCCACCTCTGCACGGGGGGGGGGGGGGGGGGGGGGCGTCTGAAGCTGGATCTGCTGGTAAAGCAATTAGAGCCAGCGCCCCCCTTGTGTCCTGCCCACTCAGCAGCCAGCGGCCCAACACCTCCACCCCATCGGGCACCACGGCAGAGGTCAGCCTTAGCTGCTTTGGCCAACGCGCCCTTGACCCTCTGGCCGCTCTTCCCTTTCGCCGGGAGGGGCACGTGGAGCTTGGTTCCAGGGCCCCTCATTCTGTGCACACCCAGTAAGAAAGACCACGTCTGGATTTACCCTGTGGGAGTCCTGGCGACCATGTGTCCTGAGGTCGGAGGGGTGTCTCCATTCAGCATCTTGAACGTGGTGCTCTTCCCGGCCCCGTTCACCCCCAGGAGCCCAAAGCACTGTCAGGAGGGAACGAGAAAGGGAAAAAACTTCTGAATTACAGCAGACAGCCTTGACTTTCACGACTTCAACCCGGCTCGGAGCTGGCGTTTCTGCGCCTCGATACCTGCAGACCCTGGAGGTTACCCGGTTGTATCAAGCACTCTGCAGATGGCAACGCACTCTGGAAATTCTACTGGCAGCCAAGCAGCGTAACCATTTCAACAACCACTGGGGACCAGTAAATGCGTGTAAGCAACACCCCGGAAGACAGAGTAAAGGCAGCTACCTGGGACTGTGCGGAGACCTCCCGTCCCCTCAAGGTCCTAACTGTGTCCGTCTGGGGAGGACCACGGTTTTTGGAAGCCACGTCGTTATAATCATTACGCCCTTGACTCCACCGCACAAAGTACTCCCCCCTCCCCCACCTCTTCTCCCCACCCCCAATTCAGATCTAGGCTGATCCTGACATTAGTTAAGACAGACGTTAGTTCTGAACTCTGACACTCAGCACCAAGTCAACGTCTTTCGTGGTTTGGGGGTTCACTGTTGTCCTGTATTCCCTGGGAAAAAAGGCCCTTTTGCTGTCTTCTCCAGACCTGGTCTTGACCTCGTATAGCAGCATGTTCTCAGCTGGAGGTTCTAGGATACAGACGGTCTGTGTGGCTCTTACAGTGTCCCCCCCAAGACCTCTCTTGCTTATGGCAAAAGCTGGCTCTCTGTCTACTAACCCCGGCTGACCTGGCTCCTTGAATCTTGGCAAAGTGCCCGTCCTGGGCTTCCTGGCACTGTGCCCTACCTAAGCACAGGACCCTACTTGGGGACTCCGGACGACAGCTGCTCATCTGAACTGCCACCTGCTTTAATATCCATGCCTTCCCATCCCACTGGGTCTCCCGCACCATCTGACACGGGGTCCAGCTGCCATTTCTGGACCTGCAGCTCCAAGGCAGTGCCACTCAGGTGCTGTCACCCTCGTCCTGCCAGGAGCCGCACGGCCGCTGCTACATAACACGCTGTGTTCACGGCCCTCCGTTTCCTACCCGGTTATGAATTCCTAGAGGGACAGGGACATATCTCAGTCATCTCCGCCTCGTCTACCGGCTCTCACAAAGCACTTTACGTCATAGCATTTAAACCCGCCACGTTCATAAAAAGTCCATCAAGCAAGTTCATCAAACAGGGGTGCCTGGGTGGCTCAGTCGGTTAAGAGTCTGACTTCAGCTCAGGTCATAATCTCACGGATCGTGGGTTCGAGCCCCGCGTCGGGCTCTGTGCTGACAGCTCAGAGCCTGGAGCCGGCTTCCGATTCTGTGTCTCCCTCTCTCTCTGCCCCTCCCCTGCTCATGCTCTGTCTCTGTCTCTGTCTCTGTCTCTCTCTCTCTCTCTCTCTCCGTCAAAAATAAACATTAAAAGGGAAAAAAAAAGCTGAGCAATCAGAACGCAATATACGTGGCATCTGGGATCATCTCAGAGCATCTCCCTTACAAAGCGTTCCAAGTTTTTCTAGTACCCTTCGGCTTAAAACTACCATGGACAGGTAGCGGCCACACTGAAGTGGATTTTTGAAGCAAAGTTAAAAAAAATAGTTCGATACGACACCACAGGTTGCATAGTGAGTCTCTGAGTTCCGTGGCAAATAGCAACCATGAAAACACTCCTTCCTTAGCGTGCTGTCCTCTGCAGCCACAAACCACAGTGCAGCTCGTGAGGCCGTTCCTAGATCGGTTTACATCGGTCCCCGGGCTTCCCTTCACCTCGGAATGCCGCTCTCTGCTCACAGCACAGCCTCACTGTCGCTCAGGGAACTGTGTAACCTACTTGGAATGCCTCAGGAGCTTGTAACAATATGAGTGCAAGGAACCTCATGTTTTTAACAGTTAATTAAAGGTAATCATCTTCAGACTTGGTTTCTTTTTATGCAGTTAAGCACAGATCAGGAACAATTTGCATGGCTTCTATCTGTTCTGATTAAACATTCCTGCTAGAATTTATGCCATCCCATGAAAAGCAATTCTGAGCTATCGCTTTGGTGTGACTGTTCTTTTGCCTTTCCGGAAGAGCATTTTGCTAGGTGGGCTTAATTGGCCATTTAAAAAGTACTGACATCCCAGGAAGAGTTAGAACAGGTCCCCTTAATGAGTTGGGTTGAGAAAATATTGGCACTCCATAAAATGTCATCCTGCAGCCCAAATAGCGATTAAAACTCAACCACGTGAAATTTTTAAAATTATGAAACCGAATAAATGCCATCGGCAACAAAGTTTCCCCAGGGAAAGAGCCAATAGACTCTCCACTTAGATTCTGTGTCTACTGAGTTTTGTAGAAATTCCAGAAATGCGAAGACTTTCAGCTCTGACCTCAGCTATTCTGAGCACAACACAGCAGAATCCACAGTTTGGAGATACACGGGTTTGTAACAGAAAGGGGTACGATTAGATGGCACCTACCTCTCCTCTTCGTATGCCCACGCTGATATCTTGCACAGCGGTGGTCTTCTTGAAGAAGCCTCCATAGCTTTTACTAAGGTTGCATAACACGAGAAGGTCTTCTCTGGTCCTTCCTTTCAACACTCGTATCTGCTCTCGTTCCACATCTACATCCTTGGAAAACGTGACCGTGCCTTGGATGGCAGTGTGACCTCTGGGAACATAAAGTGAAGAGCTCATTCATGTGTGGGAACAGGAACTCGAAGAGTCCAAGAGAGGGAGGGCGAGGAAGGTCAGACACCTGTCAACACAGAAGATGCGGTCTTGGGAGGCACTTGGGTGGCTTAGAGGGTGAAACATCTGACTTTGGCTCAGGTTGTGATCTTACAGTTGATGGGTTCAAGCCCCGCATCGGGCTCTGGGCTGACAGCTCAGAGCCTGGAGCCTACTTTGGATTCCGTGTCTCCCTCTCTCTCTGCCCCTCCCCTGCTCATGCTCTGTCTCTGTCTCTCAATAATAAATAAACGTTAAAAAAACTTTTTTTTTAATTTTTTTAATGTTTATTTATTTTTGAGACAGAGAGAGACACAGCATGAGCAGGGAAGGGGCAGAGAGAGAGGGAGACACAGAATCTGAAACAGGCTCCAGGCTCTGAGCTGTCAGCACAGAGCCCGATGTGGGGCTTGAACTCACGAACTGTGAGATCATGACCTGAGCCGAAGTCGGACGCTTAACCGACTGAGCCACCCAGGCGCCCCGAAAAAAACTTTTTTAATAAAAAAAAAAAAAAAGAAGATGCGGCCCTGAGACAGCACTATCAGCTTTGAGCACACGCCCCATTTCTGCCATCGGGTTTAATGACAACGAACAAGAGTCCACGTTTATCTCCTAACGCGAAGGAAACGCATGGTGTTCCGAAAAGACAGCAAAGTGGATGTTTGCCCAACTAGGGCTGGTTTTCAATTTTACAGCTAAGAAAGTTATGCCAGACTTTCGTGCGAGGGGGAGGAAGAATTTATCACAAGACTGTCACAAGGAGTCATCTAAGTACTGTCGGCAAATAGGTCACTTAAATAAAGTCGGCGTTTCCAGAAGAGCCCAAAAGCTACAGTTACATGGTTCAGGCTGGATGGTGTAAGTGGACTGTCACACAAGGGATTTAGTGAGTGTCGGATGAACACGAATTTAATTTTCAACTCTAATTTCTTTGTTTCAGATCGGAGCTGCTCGGTTTTCAATCTTTCTTATGATTCTCCACCTGGCACATTTTAACTCTAAAGTAAACTTCAGCTTCCCCTGTACACCGTAACATGCCAACGTGTTTTGATCGTTAAATGGGTTAAATGGGTTCTGGTACGTTAAAGGAGTTCAGGTGGGAGAAGGGCACACAGGGTCTCTGTACTAATTCTGCAGTTTCCTGGGAGTCCTAACCCATTTTAAGATAAAAAGGCATATAACATAAAATGCCCACCGCCAGGTTCCAGTGCCCCTGTATTATTATTTTTTAAGCTTATTTACTTATTTGGAAAGGAGGGTGAGTGAGAGTGGGCTGGGACAGAGAGATAGAGGGAGAGGGACAATCCCACACAGGCTCCACCTGTCAGCACACGGCCCCATGTGGGGCTCGAGCCCATGAACCATGAGATCATGACCTGAGCTGAACTCAAGGGCTGGACGCTTAACTGACTGAGCCACCCAGGCCCCTGCTCTCTATTACTTTTTCTGTGCCTGACATCACCATTGAACAAAGATAGAATTTATTCAACACACAACCTCGATGATGAGAGAACACAGGTAGCTACTTGGAAGTATGTGTTATAGGACGCCATCCACAGAACATGCAAAAGCACGAGAAACAAATCAAAAACAAAAACAATGGAAAGTTACAGAAATCACTACTCCAAGATCATCGTATCAGCGCAGGAATGCTTCTGGAATGCTTGTCTTCCGTATTGTGAACAAGGATTACATGGTAGAGTTGAAATACATAAGCTCGTGTGTGAAATTAATGTATTTTAATTAGCAAAACGTAATGGCTTTTTATTTGTTTGGGGAGAGAGAATGCAAGGTAGTGGGGGTGGGGGGGAGATGGGGCAGAGAAAAGAGAATCCCAGGGAGGCTCTGCAGTGTCAGCTTGGAGCCTGATGCGGGGCTCGAACTCATGAACTGTGATACCATGACCTGAGCCAAAATCAAGAGTCAGACACTCAGCCAACTGAGCCACCCAGATGCCACAGAACATAATGGTTTCTAATGTGTTAAAACAAAACAAAACAAAACAAGAAGGCCGTTTACGTACAGAGTGGCTAATGACTTTGGAGAGGCTGATGTGCTCTGTGGGGTGAAGGGAACAATGGTGTGTTCAACGTGTGAAAGTTCACCCCATGTCACACTTTTCTGTTGGGGGGTCACTTCCCCCTTTGCTGGCTGCAGGTGTGACTTTGGACCCCCCCAGTGCACCTGGCCCTTCCGGCAGCCTTTCCTGACTCAACGAGGTGAGACTGAGACCCTTCTTCCTCCCTGTTTCCAAGACCCATTCCCAAGTTCTCCCATCAGCAGCTCTGAGCCAGGAATCACCTGGAAAGCTGTACAGGTATCTCCTCGATGCATCCCCAGAGTTTTTGATCTCAGGGTTGTGGGGGGAGCGTAGGGGCGGGAAAGTGTATTTGTTTACATGTCAGGTCATTGTAACAGACGCAGGACAATGGCTTGGAGTCACTTCCCGTTGGTCACCTCACAACCCAACATGCAGTGCATCCTTAACTGTGCTCAGAAAACTTCGGGCTGAGGAGGAATACGCATGGGCACCAGAGAGTCGGCAGAGAAATGCTGTCCTGGGGCCCGTGCCCGCTCCCTCCCAGCCAGCAAAGGCACAGACAGCAAAGCCCAGCTCCAGACCGGAGAGAGAGTGTAGGCAAGAAGGTGTCTGGAGGCACTGGGCCTGACTGGGACTCCGCCAGGGCTCAGGTCCTAGTGGAGGCCTGGGCTCTGAGCACACGGCCGAAGGTCAGCAGCAGGCTGCGGTTCAAGGTCAGCACAGCCTAGGACAGACAGCAAGGAGGTAGGCTCGCTCACTCATCTCTCAGGACCAGCATCGGGTGCTGGTCACGGACACGCCGCTGAGCAGGGGCGGGGGACCAGCACCGACCGTGCCAGGGTCAGGGGGCAGGGTCCTCCTGTTCTCTTCCACGATCCAGCTAGAGCACCAGACTTCCCGCACCAAGGAACTGACAGGCAGGCAGAGCAGAGGAACACGTAAACGCTGTAAAAAGACACTGTGGTCCCGGCAGAGAAAGACAGGCTGGAAGGCATCAGGCCAGCCCTGGGAGTTGGGTGCTGGAGGTGAGAGAGGTCAGTCCTGCCAGAGACCCCGACTGGGCAGGTGACCAGAGGCAAACGCCACCCACGGGTGTAGAGCAAGGGTCACGGAAAGCTTTACGGAGCACGAGCAGGGCAACTTGAGGGGGCCTGGCTAAGAACCTTGGATTTTCTCCTTTAGGCAATGATTAATGACCCGACTAGATGCGGATTTAGAAAAACAAATTAATTTGGTGGGATGGTCACTGTAGTAGCCATCCGTAAGGAGTGGTAGGCAGCGAGCGTCTCCATCAGATTGAATTTCAGTGCCCTGTGGCCTCCCCGCTGACAAAGAGCAGTAAATACCGACTATTTACTGTGGATAGCACAGACATTATTCTAAAATATGGTTTAACTTATGCTCCGCAGAGGAATACGGGAAGACTTCTCTTTGAAAAAGAAATCTTTTGGGGGGCCTGGGTGGCTGAGTTGTTTAAACATCTTGACTGTTGGTTTCAGCTGGGGTCATGATCTCACAGTTTGTGAGTTCAAGACCCACGTGGGGCTCCACTCTGAGAGCTCGGAGCCTCCTTGGGATACCCTTTATCCCTCTCTCTCTCTGCCCCTCCCTGGCTTGCTCTCTCTCTTTTTCACAAAGTAAATAAGTAAAAAATAAAATAAATGGAATGGAATGAAATAGAATAGAATAGAATAGAATAGAATAGAATAGAATAGAATAGAATAGAAAAGTCTTTTGATGCTACTGGAAACTGGGGCACCCTGAAATCCATCCAAGGGGATTCTACAATTTAGGTTTCAAAACAATTAAACTCACGAAGGCCAATCACGGAACCAATTATGCTGGAAAAGCACTCAGAATGCTCTTCCAAATTCAGTCAGATACTGGAAATCCATGGACCCCAGAGTGAAAGTGCCCAGTTCAAGATAGCCTTTAGGATTTGTATTCAAAGCGGTTCACTGCTGTAGCAGATTGGAAGGAATTATAAAGGAAGCGTGCCTTGAGAGGATGGACAGGAAAAAGTCTATAAAGTCTTCACCACAAAATATTAGTAACATGCCCGTGATCCTCAACAGGTTCTCTCCAGGGACATGGTCCTCATTAGTAATTTCTCCGTGAAGGATCCCTCTCACAGTTGAATCTAGAGAGAAATGCACAGCTCCTGGAAAGAGCGAGTCAGTGGATGTGGGCCACATGGGTCACAGAGGGAGAGGCACGTCACTGTGAGGCCGACCCAGGAAAGCACATTTGTTTGGCAGCCATCGAAAATGTGCTACCTGGCAATATTCTAGACATCTTGGCAAAGCCACTTAAATCCCACTTAGAATAACAGAGACGTGTGTGTGTACATAATTGTGTGTCTATGTAAGTAGACACATCAACATAAACGTAAGTTCTATATTATTATGGGTTCATATATGGGGTATATGTAAATTTAAGAACTATTAAGGGTGCCTGAGTGGCTCAGTCGGCTATGCGTCCAACTTCAGTTCAGGTCATGAGCTCATGGTTCATGAGTTCGAGCCCCGCGTCGTGCTGTGCTGACAGCTCGGAGCCTGGAACCTGCTTTAGAGTCTGTGTCTCCCTCTCTCTCTGCCCCTATCCCCACTCTCTGTCTCTGTCTCAAAAATAAATCAATAGTAAAAAAAAATTTTTTTAATGAGTTGTTATGGTACCAACGAAATTCACCCGACATGTTGGGAAATTGAGCTCTTTCCATAGGGGAAAATGAAACCATTGGAACGATCCCCTCACAGGTTGGTGTATGATCTTTTGACGTTCTCCTTCCTAGGGTTGGTGACTCACAGCGATCAAAAAAGAAAAGAAGATGGCAATGCAAGCTGGTGCAGCCACTCTAGAAAACAGTATGGAGGCTCCTCAAAAAACTAAAACTAGAACCACCCTAACCAGCAATTGCACTATCAGGCATTTATCCACGGGATACAGGTGTGCTGTTTCGAAGGGACACATGCGCCCCCAAGTTTATAGCAGCACTATCAACAATAGCCAAAGTACGGAAAGAGCCCAAATGTCCCTCGATGGATGAGTGGATAAAGAAGATGTGGTATGTATATATATGTATATATATATATATATGTATATATATATATACATATATATATATGTATATACGTATATACATATATATGTATATATACGTATATACATATATATGTATATATACATATATATGTATATATGTATATATACATATATACATACATGTGTATGTATACATATATACATATATGTGTATGTATACATACACATATATGTATACATATATACATATGTATGTATATATACATATATACATTATACATATGTATATATACATATACATATATATACATATGTGTGTGTATATATACATATGTATGTGTATATATATACCATACATATATATGTGTGTGTATATATATATATATATATATATACACACACAATGGAGTATTACTCGACAATCAAAAAGAATAAAATCTTGCCATTTGCAGCTACGTGGATGGAACTGGAGGGTATTATGCTAAGTGAAATGAGTCAGTCAGAGAAAGACAAATATCACATGACTGTACCCATAGGAGACAAAAGAGATGAACATAAGGGAAGGGAAACGAAAATAATATAAAAACAGGAAGGGAGACAAAACCAAAGAGACTCATAAATATGGAGAACAAACTGAGGGTTACTGGAGGGATTGTGGGAGGGGAGCTGGGCTAAATGGGCAAGGGGCATTAAGGAATCTACTGCTGGAATCATCGTTGCACTAGATGCTAACTAATTTGGATGTAAATTTTAAAAAATAAAAAAGAAAATTAAAAAAAATTAAAAAAGAAAAGAAGGAAAGAAGAGGAAAAAAACCCGACAAAAAATCACAATCTTCACTCATTATAACTGCGTGTAGCACTGACGGGATGCATTTCTTATCTTGCAATCTCCAAGATGGAGCTCTCTCTCCCTCTTCGGTCAAAGGTCGGTGCCCTCCCAGGCTGAGCCCCGCGGGACGTACCGCGGCCGCTGCAGAAGGTCCCAGTGCAGCAGAACCCTCAGGATGAGAAGCACGGTGCCTTGTGAGGCCAACTGCACGAAGGTCCAGCCCAGGAAGTTCATCTCAAAGGGGCTCACGTAGGAATCGACGCCGAAGCTGTGGGTCAGGTCGTACTTGATCTGGTTGTAGCAGAGTTCGATCAGCCCCTGCCCCAGGCAGAACTGAGGAAATACGGTGAAAACCCACTTGAGGACGTCATAGATGTTCTGCAGACTCTGTGTAGAGAAAGAAAGAGACATCAGACTGACAGCTCTTGAAACCCTCCGTGTCTCCCTGGCCGTCCCATGTGCCAGGTCCCCCTTGCCCCAGCCACTCAGCGACACGCGCGGGCGGCTACGGAACCAGAGAGAATGATCCTCAAGCCTCAGGTCTAGTGGTATTGCATTGCCCGGGGATGGACGTGCGTGGGAGCCTAAACCTACTTCCTCCTTCCAAGTTATCCTTCTGGAATAGGCAGGTCTATCCTAAGCCTGTACCTCAGATGTACTTTGGAAGCACATAATTTGTCTGCTTCACAGGCTCATGGGTGGAGAGGAAGTTCGTCTGCATCACGAAGTCTTGCCCCCACCCAATTTAGGGGAGACCTCGGAGAAGACTTCTGAGCTGAAGCTAGAGTAAGTGAAGACTCTGGGGGCTGCTACGATGGCATGGATGTACGTTTCCTGTGAGACGGACATGGACTTGCGGGGCCCGTGGTGAAAGGTTATAGACTGAATGGTTGTGCCCCTCAAGTTCATGGTTCCAGCCCTGATCCCCAGCGTGATGGTATTAGGAGGCTGGACCTTAGGGAGGTGATTCAGGTTGGACGAGGTCATGAAAACAGAACCCCCACATGGGATCAGTGCCCTCGTAGGAAGAGGAAGAGACACTAGCATTTCCCGCCCCTGCTGTGCGGGGACGCGGCTGGGAGGAGGTCGTCTGCAAGGCAGGAAGTGGGTCCTAACCAAGACCTGATTCTACAGGCAGCTTGATCTCTGATGCCCAGTCTCCAGAATGGTGAGAAGTAAGTATCTGTTGTTCAAGCCACCCGGCCTGTGGCAAATGTTATAAGTGACACTCTCAGTCACAGGCAACATGAGTGTTCAAACGGGTGGATAATACTGGGAGTTGTCGCTGGGAACATGTTAATCACACATAAAATGCCTCCTTCAAACTTAGCCTAAGTAAATGTTAAACATATGTAGTTGTCAGGGTGCCTGAGTGGCTCAGTCAGTTAAGCGTCTGACTCTAGGTGATGATCTCACAGTTCGTGGGTTCGAGCCCCTCATCAGGCTCTGTGTTGACAGTGCAGAGCCTGCTTAGGATTCTCTCTCTCCCTCTCTCTGCCCCTCCCCGACTCGTGTTGTCTCTGTCTCTCTCAAAATAAATAAGTAAAAACTCTAATATATACATATAGTTGTCTTTCTTAAGTGTTGTTTCAAGGACAAAGACGAATAAAAGAACAGAAGGAAACATCACATAGATGATTGCAAAGAAAAGAAAAAACAACATAGGACACGCTGCATACTTGAACAATACCATTTTCAAATTAAATGTATACATATGGGGGCGCCTGGGTGGCTCAGTCGGTTAAGCGGCCGACTTCAGCTCAGGTCATCTCATGGTTCGTGGCTTTGAGCCCCCGTGTCGAGTTCTGTGCTGACAGCTCAAAGCCTGGAGCCTGCTTCGGATTCTGTGTCTCCCTCTCTCTCTGCCCCTCCCCCGCTCACGCTGTCTCTGTCTCTCAAAAATAAACATTAAAAAAATTTTTTTAAATGTATACATATAAATGTATGTATCTGCCATAAAATTTACTATTTTTCTTACCCGGTGGTATCTTATGAATGTGAGCTCTATTCCATAATTGAGGTTAGAATTGCCAGAGTGTTAATCATCGTCCATTAGGACTTCCTGGTAAGTACCACGTACTGGAAGCTTGATGGAACATCACTGCAGTCCATTCCCTCCATAAACGTACAAAGTCCTGACTGGTAGACCCAGTTACCACTGAGGAAACACGCTCAAGGGGCTGATGAATGTGTTTAAGCCACATCGTGGTAGGCCCAGGATTTGACCCTGATCTTTCTGGCCCGAAGCATAAAATCTCTCCACCAAGGAATTCAGCCTTGAGAAAATTCACTGCAAAGTGGTCTTTTCAGCTGACTTTTAAAGACGGGGGGTAGCTAAGCACGTAACCCAGGAAGACCACATTAACCGCCTGCCAGACAAAGCTATGGAAACACAATCAAGAATTAAGGCTCAAGAATTATGGGTTCAATGTCACTGTCTCTTTATGGTCAAATTCAAAAACTGATCTGAACAGTAATATTTTATAAGGGTGCAAAGTCATCATACTGTATACACTATAATACACAGCAGGGGGCATACCATATCACCATTAAAGTTTACAAAATCATCAATTGTCTATTTCATCCTGGACAATGTCCAGTTTTCCCTTACGATGAAAACTGACAGCCGGACTTGTATAAATGTAGTCTTAAATAATGTGATTTGGTGGGGTGCCTGAGTGGCTCAGTCAGTTGAGCATCTGACTTCGGCTCAGGTCATGATCTCGCGGTTTGTGAGTTCGAGCCCCGTGTCGGGCTCCGTGCTGACAGCTCGGAGCCTGGAGCCTCTTCGGATCCTGTGTCTCCCTCTCTCTGCCCCTCCCCTACTCATGCTCTGTCTCTATCTCTCAAAAAATTAATAAAGATTAAAAAAATATTTTTTAAATTATGTCATTTGGGAGCAACAGAAAATTCAAGAAAGGGGCATGAATTGTTTCATTACGGCTTATTGTCTTTTGCATACAGACACGGGAAAGTCATGAAAACTTCATCTACTTGTCCCTTACCTCTTGTCTTGACTTCCTACCACTCCTTATAGATTTCAACCAGTCCTACTGGGACTTATTAATCCCAGTTTTCATAAAACTGTGTCCCTGAATCAAACAATGTACCACATGAAAGGATTTTCTCTCACTGGTTATAATGTAGAAACAGTAGAATACTACAGTTTCTGACTCAGGAACTGGTAACTAAGGAAGCCTCATATTAAAAAAAAAAATAAGTTTATTTATTTATTTTGAGAGAGAGACAGAGGGACAGGGAGAGAGGGAGAGAAAGAGAGTCACTGCATTGTCAGCACAGAGCCCGACATGGGACTCGAACTCACCAACTGTGAGATCATGACCTGAGTCGAAGTCGGACGCTCAACCAGCTGAGCCCCCCAGGGGTCCCAAGGAAGCCACACATTAACGATGAGGACTTCACATCTGCCTTAAGGAATTCACAGTTGTGCCAACAAAAACAAAGCTGTTGGTGGTGCACAGATGCTGAACTGAACTGACAGATAAGCCACATATACGACGGGAGACAGCTGCCCAAATTCAGGGAATAACAATCCATACGTGTCTTATTTAAGGTAACTGCAAACTGATGGAGTGTGCAAAGAAATAAGTTACTGAAACTCTGAGTTTTTCCTCTGCTGACCTCCCTCGCCCGAAACACAGAGATTCTCCCCAGCAGGAAAGGAAGCTGTTTGAGATCGTGAGTTAGACTCAAAATGCATTTTCTATAGAGATCAGCTCGGGGCACCTGGTGGGCTCGGTCAGTTAAATGTCCGACTTCGGCTCAGGTCATGATCTCACAGTTGGTGAGTTCGAGCCCTGTGTCGGGCTCTGTGCTGACAGCTCGGAGCCTGGAGCCTGCTTCGGATTCTGTGTGTCCCTGTCTCTCTGCCCCTCCTTCACTCTCTCCCTCTCTCTCTCAAAACTGAAAACCCATTTAAAATTTAAAAAAAAATCAGCTTAAAAACTGTGATTTGGTAAAAATTACAACACCCCGATTAACATCACAGTTTAGAGGCACGATGGTTAATACAACCTGGTTCACTGCCTCGTAAGGACAATCTGAGAACCCAGTCAGTTCTGATTGATTCTGTAAGAACATAAGTATTGCTCTGACGCTTACAAGTGAGTATTTGAAATCACCCCTTTATGATGTTGGTTTTCTTAGGTAAATAATATCCAAATAGAGCGCAAAGGGAATGAACGACCTTGGCAACACAGTAAGATCTCTCTTACTATTTGTTAACAATCGAGTGTGGCCCTGTCCTGCAAACAACCTGTTGCGCACTGATCTCTCTCCACATCAGCGATGCTGTTTGTAACCGGAGCTGACCTCTGTGCTGGAAGGTCACGGACACAAAGGCTCCCGACTCGTTTCCTCTCTGGGTCCAGATGATCTCGCCTCCTCCCCTTTCTTCCTGTGATCCTGTCCCCTAGGGTTCACCCTTCCCACCAGCAGGAGTGTCTCCCGAGTCTACTTTCTTTCCCACCTGACAGCTCCCGAGGACCCCCGCGAGGCCCGGGTCCTGGCAGACAGCCGGAGGGCTGGGAGGGAAGGTGTGTACTATTTCCTCTACCTTCAGTGTCCTCCTCTAGCTAAAGCCCGATCGTAGTATTAGGGTTTTGTACACAAAGGCTACACATTAGTACAGATCAGCATCAACACCTGATCCGCAAAACTGCCCTAAACAGATCGTTTCCTCCATCGAATGCATAGCGACTATTTCCGTACTTGGTGCTTCCACGCCAACGTGGGGCAGAACACCAGGAGACAATGTTAGCCACCCCTGGAACATCGAGGGTCTCTGCGAGCCCAGGCCCAAGGATGTGAGCTTGCCCTGATGAGGCAGGCATCCGTCCCCGACTTGCTTGAGACAGGCCAGCAGCACTGGAGGGTGAGCCCTTTCTGGACCAACTTCTCGGCCCACCGGTCAATCACACACCCGGACGCCTAAGGACTCCAAGTCCAGGCAGACAGCAGGGAGTCGGAAGGGACGGTGGAGGATGCTGGGAGCGGAAAGCAGGGAAGAAAACGACACAACTAAGTGCAAAATGACATCGGGCCCCAGGGGAAGTGCAGGGGAGACTGAGGAGGGGTAAAGCAGACAAGACCCAGGCTGGCTCAGGGGGAGGAAACAGGCGGCAGGTGCATGACCGGGACACCACCAGATCCAGCTTGACGGATGGATGGGACCCAAAAAGTGACTCACTAATGTGAGCGCCTGGGGGAGAGAGGCTTCGAGACGCATCCTCTCACTGTCACACCGGGGGAAAGGAAGGCCCTTCTCAGGGCACACTCGGAAAGTGACCAAACCAGGGATGTTCCGGGGCTCACAGGGAAGGGGGCAGATCCACCTTCTGGTCCAGCCCTCTTGCGTTCGCAGAGCATGGTGAGTCACGGCAGTGTTCCCAACCCATAGCAAGCATGTGACCGCCCAGAGAGGAGCACCTGACCCCTATTCCTGACACATTTGGACGGGACACGTTTCATGCCTTCATTCGCCCTTGCAAGCGCCTATCAATAATTAATCAACAAACAGAGACACGGCGGCGAACATGGGCCTGCCCTTGCTAGCGCAGCAGCAGCACAAACTGTGTGTTTTGGGTCAGTTCTCGCCAGGCCTGAGCACGGGTCTCCTAATGGCGCACGGGTTTGGGTTAATCAGGGTCAGTCTCTCTTCCCGGTGGTTAAAGACAGTGCACACTGGCACGTCATCCTTTCCTTCCAGCTGGAAAACCAACGGCAGGGGCAGGAGCCAACACGCACGTCCTCGGGGTGCCCCGGGCTGTGAGGCTGGCACCCACTGACCTGAGCTTTGGAGATGATGGCCAGCAGCCTGGGCATGATGGTCATCAACAAGGTGCAGAGCCCAAAGATGAAGTTCAGGGACACGTAGGAGATGAACGCCACGTCCGAGCTGGAGAAGATTCTGGACATCAGATACATCCATGGGAGAGTCGCATATCTAAGGAATAAAGGGAAAAATCATGTGTGTTTTCCCGTGACAAGACAGAAGCATAGACTTTGGTTGGCCTGGTGGCTTCTCACTCGGTGAACAGAGACACACATTATGGTTTTGACAACAAATCCCCCTGAACACACAGCTCACTTGCGAGGCTCCAGGGAGCACTGGGTATAACGGCAGCAACACTGGGTAGGGTCAACCCCTGGGCAGCACGTGCACCTGCACCCGGGCCTCCCCGACCTGGAGGAAGTCTGCGGACGTCCCCACGCCCCTCCCTCAAAGGGGCGAGCCTGGGTCTTGCTTCTTTGCTCCGATCCTCACCAGTAAAGCGCAAATGGTTCCTATTTAGGGACGCCTGGGTGGCTCAGTCGGTTGGGTGTCCGACTTCGGCTCAGGTCATGATCCCACGGTTTGTGAGTTCGAGCCCCATGTCAGGCTCTGTGCTGACAGCTCGGAGCCTGGAGCCTGCTTCGGATTCTGTGTCTCCCTCTCTCTCTGCCCCTCCCCTGCTCGCTCTCTCTCTCTCTCTCTCTCCCAAAAATAAATAAATATTAGAAAAAAATAATTTAAAAAATAATGATAAAATAAACCCAACCTTTCTCCCACGTCCCCATGTGCTCTTTACATGGTTGAGGCAAAGGTGTCACCATTTTCTTAGCGTGATTTAGCGGCTTTGCCTGAAATACTCAAGTGCCTTCTGAATGCCCAGGGTTTCCTTAATCTGTTAAGTAGCTCTGGAGAGTCTAAGACCCCCAAATGGTGAGACCCAGGCCCCACCCACCGAGGGGGCTATTAATTCCTTTTCCATAGGAATCCATGGCATCAGAATGAGCCCTTGGGTCAAAGGACCCATCCTCATATCCCAGAAACTACAATAAATATAATAGCATACATAAAGTCATACACAGTTCCAGCAGCTTCTCGCCACGAAAATCTGCCTCAGAATTTGGGCAACGATGGAAATTAATTCCAGAATGTGCAAAGTGCAAGTGAACGCTTTTAAGCAAGTGTTCTTAAACAGCTGCCGTGCCGAGGAATCAAATTATGAGTAAAAAATTAAATTAAATTAGCTACCCAAGAGGTAGGTCAGGACGCCTTGGTGCTTTGAACTGTCAACACCTACCTACGAAGTAAAGCAGCAGAGACAGAAATCAAACAGCCCGTTCCCACGACACCACAACACCCTGACCGTCCCTTCTGGGACACAGCTCAAGTGCTGTGCTCCCTCAGGCACCTGCCTTGACAAGCACATGAAACAATAGTATCCAATGTGGGTTTTTTTTTTCTTTTTTTAATTTTTTTTAGAGAGAAAGAGAGCGTGGGTGGGGGAGGGGCAGAGGGAGGGGGGAGAGAGAGAGAGAGAGAGAGAGAGAGAGAGAGAGAGAGAGAGAATCCCAAGCAGGCTCCACGCTGTCAGCGCACAGCCTGACGTGGGGCTCAATCCCACGACTGTGAGATCATGACCTGACCTGAAATCAAGAGTTAGATGCTTAACTGACTGAGCCACCCAGGCGCCCCGGTCAAGCTTTCTCTTGACAATATTGTTTTTAATTTTTTTTAATGTTTATTTATTTTTGAGACAGAGAGAGACAGAACATGAACAGGGGAGGGGCAGAGAGAGAGGGAGACACAGAATCTGAAGCAGGCTCCAGGCTCTGAGCGGTCAGCACAGAGCCTGACGCGGGGCTCGAACTCATGAACTGTGAGATCATGACCTGAGCTGAAGTCGGACGCTTAACCTACCAAGCCACCCAGGCGCCCCTCTCTTGACAATATTTTTGATGACGTGAGGTTTCAGAGGACTGTGGTTTTTAGAAGTTTGGTGTTTTCTCATTTTATTTTATTTAAAAGTTTTTTTTTAAGTTTATTTTTGAGAGAGAGAGCGAGCGAGTGCGGGGTGGCAGCAGACAGAGAGGAAGACACAGAATCTGAAGCAGGCTCTGTGCTCAGCGTATAAGCCCCAACACGGGGCTCGATCCCACGACCCAAGGACCATGACCTGAGCCGAAATCAAGAGTCGGTTACTCAACCGACTGAGCCACCCGGGCGCCCCCAAAATGATTTTTATAATGGAAACGTAAGTGTTATTAACAATCTGTGAGTTAAATCTCGGGGCAGCTGTAAATAACTACTATAAAATTCTCTCTTATGAGTGAACCGAAAATCTCTTTAAATAAACTCCTGATCCAAAGGCCAGATTCTGCAACAGTGACAAATCGCGTTCCTTTTCCACAGGACAGCTCTCTAAGTAGCTGAAGGTGAACACGTCGGTCCTCTCACGCCTCTGCAACAAAAGGCCAGGCCCTTCGTGCTCCTCATAGGACACGGCATCCAGCCAAGTCTCTCCGTCAAATGTGCGACTGGGGTTTGGGGGCGTTGGGGTAGCAACACCTCACGGGGCATCTGACGGGACGCGGCCGGCACAAGGTGCAGCAGGATTATGTACATCACACTCGGCCAGTGTGTCATCCTCGGGAGCACAATCCAGGAACATCGCTGCCTCGAGATCCCACCGGGAAGCCCAGCGCCCCCATCAGAACGTGAGGGACCGGGCGCCTGGGCGGCTCAGGTGGTTAAGCGGCGGGCTTTGGCTCAGGTCATGATCTCGCAGTTCGTGGGTTCGAGCCCCGCGTCGGGATCTCTGCTGTCAGCACAGAGCCTGGAGCCGGCTTCGGATGCTGTGTCTCCCTCTCTCTCTGCCCCTCCCCTGCTTGCAGTCTCTCTTTCTCTCAAAAATAAATAAACTCAAAGAAGAAACTGAGGGACTGATCAGTTAATACTCTTCCACTGGTTCCTGCCCCATTTGAGACCGTACTCATTACATGAAGTTTCCACACCAGGTTATGTCATTTAAATATGTGACAAGGAGATCAAAGTGTTATAGAAGCAAAAAAGAAATCAGAGACAAAGGCACAGACTTACACACACAAGGCCACCAGAGTCGCTACCAGACTCACTATTGCTATGCTAGCAAACAGTCTTGGGGTGTGGCTTCCGGCCAGCTGTGCACCCATCACTTTGCTTGTCCGGGTTTTCTTCCTACACGTTCATTAGTTACCTTTCAAATACTTGGTTCACATAAACATCTCTGCAGCTCCAGGATCTCTGTCTTTTTTCTTCTTTTTTTTAAAAAAAAAAGGTAAATACGGACGCCTGGGTGGCTCAGTCAGTTAAGCATCCGACTTTGGCTCAGGTCATGATCCCATGGCTTGTGAGTTCGAGCCCTGCATCAGGCTCTGTGCTGACAGCTCGAAGCCTGGAGTCTGCTTCAGATTCTGTGTCTCCCTCTCTCTCTGACCCTCCCCCACTTGTGCTCTGTCTCTCTTTCTCAAAAATAAACATTAAAAATTAAAAAAAAAAAATGGGCAGAAGTGGAGCGCCGGGGTGGCTCAGTTGGTTAAGTGTCCGAATTCAGCTCAGGTCATGATCTCACTGTCCATGGGTTCGAACCCCATGTTGGATTCTGTGCTGACAGCTCGGAGCCTGGAGCCTGCTTCGGATTCTGTGTTTCCCTCTCTCGCTGCCCCTCCCTGACTCACACTCTGTCTCTCTCTTTCTCAAAAATAAATCAACATTAAAAAAAATTTTTTTAGAAGTTAAATAGGCTTCTAGAGCCTAATTTATCTTTTGGTGAAATCTACAGTGGCTTGTGCCAATCTCTACTCTTCTATTAAATACAATATTATATCATTTTAATGGCTTTAGCATTTGCTGGGCAGGGGTCTGCTGCTCACGCTTACTGTGGAATTTATGAGGTTTTCCTCCCTGGGAAAGCCAGCCTCTCGTCCACACCGCGTGAATTTTCCAAGACGTGGAACAGGCCCCCGTGGCCTGTCTTCACAATCCATTAGCGCGAAACATGCACTAAATATGTTCTTACAGTTTCCACTGTTCACAGATACTAGATTCCCCTTCTGGCATTCCTTGCCTCGTTTTGCTGCTAATTCTCACCCTCCAGCTTAAATGCCACGTTTTCCTGGCTAGACAGAGCCGGAAGGAAGAAAACAAGACAATTGTCACCGGGTATTTTCTTCTGTGTCTCTTTGAGACTCTGTGTACGTACCTGACCCCTAATTTCTTCAGATTCCAAACCCCATGTAATCCCAAGCCCCTTTTAACACCTGCCACGTCCTCAGGCTGCAGGGCACTCTGGGGCCCAGCCTTCCCGACTCCCAGCTCCAGCTTTCCACACCTCCCTCCCTGGACAGGGGTGAGCGGACACCCCTGCCCACCTGGGCCCCGGCAAAGAAAGAACCCCGTGTAAATGACAAGGAAACCTGCGGCCCCGGGGATGTTGCCTCAAGATCCCAGCCGGCCTCCCCGGAGTCCTTCTTCCCCGGGGTCCCCTGGCCTCCAACCCCGCCTGCTACCTTTACAGACACCCCCGTCCGAGTCCTGGATCCTTCACCCGAGCGGCAGCACCCCGGCTGGCCCGGGATGTGTGGCAAGGACCTGGGAGCGTCCCCCAGTTCCCAGGAAAATGCTGTGGCCGCACGCGCGGTGACTGGTCAGGGCTCCTCCCAGGCTGGCAAAGGCGCTCACGAGAGAAACAAGCTCCGCGACCACTCCTCCACGTTTCTCAGGAATTTCTAACCCTTTGATCTTGTCTGTTACCTTAAACCCCACGAGCTCCGCCTTCCTGAAGCTCGAAAGTAAGGTACAGCGAGGTCTGTTTAACCACACCGTCAGGACCCACGACGACACCACCCGCTCAACGGGATCGCTGCACTGAAATCAGACCATCCCCAGAGAAGCGGGAATCCCCGTACTAAGCTTTTATATCCAGGAACCCGAATTTCCCACGGACTGCAGCAAACAGGAGGTTCCGTCAGCACTTTTATGCCTGACAACGAAACTGCCTCCCAATACTAGCACGGTTCTCGCTGGGACAATGGGCCCAAAATCCATTAACTGGGGCCTCTTGCCACCCACTGTGAGCTTTCTATCAACTGTCTACTCTTCCCGGCACAGAACTGAAGCTCTACACCGAAGAAGACGAGGTGTAGAGGGAGTGATTAATTACTCCTCCCAAGGCCACAGAGTTAGTGAGTGGCCATATCAATCTTCCCAGAAAGGTCTGTCTGTCTGTCCTGTCTGTCTGTCTCTCTCTCTCTCTCTCTCTCCCAGCCAGCTATCCATCCATCCAGTCAGCTAACAATGACATATCCTTGTTGACGATGAACTCCGTCCCCCAAATAAATGCTCTGGGCCCGACTGTGATGTGTGTAAACTCACTTTACTTGTCATCTTGGGCGGAAATAAAGCAGAATGCGTTGTCTTCACAAATCATTAGGCTTGAATTATAATGAATTAGCGTGTTCATCACTTTCCCTGCTCTCAGCAAGGATCTCTCACGTGCTCAGCCCGGATCTAGACACATGCCCAACGTGTAAGAAGACACATAATTAGATATTCTTGATACTAGGCGGGTATAATTTGGGGAGCCCTAGCAAAGATCCTGGATAAAGATAAAAAGGAACGCTCCAGGGGCGCCTGGGTGGCTCAGTCGGTTAAGCGTCCGGCTCGCGGTTTCGGCTCAGGTCGTGGTCTCACGGCTCATGGGATCGAGCCCCGCGTGGGGCTCTGTGCTGACAGCACAGAGCCTGCTTGGGGTTCTCTCTCTCGTCCTCTCTCTCTGCCCCTCCCCCTGCACATGCTCTCTCTCTCTCTCTCTCAAAATGAATAAAGTTTAAAAAGAAAATGAGAAATCTGTCAAGTGACTTTTCTGCTTTCGCTGCTTTTCCTCTGAGAAAAGTGATATAGGTAGGCAGCACATTTCCAGACCGCTAACGTCGCGGGAGAGGGAAAAACGTGCCAGACGGGAGGCTTCGTGGGAGACGCTCCTGTGAAAGGCAATTTTGGAGCTAAGTGGATTCTGCGTCTGAGCTCCAGATGAATGTCAGAGCGAGAGTAACCGAGAATCCACTTCCAACCGCCCGAGCGTGGCCGATGGCTGGGGGGCCGTGCGGCGACAGCCCACGCCATCCCCATCCCAGCCGGGTGGCCCACGGGGCGCTCCTCCCCCTGCTCCAGTCCCTCTGCCGTGCGTTCCCACCAGAAGCACCGTAATTGCTGGAAAAGAGAGAAAATCATGAAGCCGACAGCGGGTTGCAAGCCATCCCAGGGGGCTTTCTCTTCCAGAAAACAAACCGTAATTCTGCAGCCGCGTCTCTCGTCACATACCCGAAAAGCCCCAGCAGGAGGGCCGTGGCTGCCAAGTTCTTTCGGAATGTGAACGCCGTCAGCTGGAAGGCGGCAATGACGGTGACGCACAGGCCCACGGAAACCAGGTAAAAGATCTGGGGAAACAAGCAAAAGGGGGTGGCATCTCGAACGGTCTGTAAAGTGGGGTTCGCCCCCAGGAGTCACCGTCCTGGCGGGACTGTGTCCCCACTGTGTCCCCACCCCCCACGCATATGCTGAAGCCCTGGGACCTCCGGAAGGCACTGTATCCAAAGACATGCCTCGAAAGGGGCAATGAAGGTACAGGAGGTCCCTGCAGCCACCCTGATCTGACATGACTGGTGTCCTTATAAGAACAGGACACACGGAGGGATGACCACGTAGGACACGGGGAGGGAGCACCACCCACGCGCCCGGGACAGACGCCTTGGGAGGAGCTGGCCTGACCACGCCTGGATCTCAGACTTCAGGCTCCAGCACATGGACAGACAGACCGCCCGTCGGGGGTCTGCGGGAAACTACTGCAGCCACTGCCCCCTGCCCCCCTTGGGACGGGTCCGGGAACCCAGACACCTTCCAGGACACGTGGCTTCTTCCCACACCTGGACTCGAGGACAGTAAGGCAGAGCCCGCCTTACAGACCCCTCCCGGGGGCCCCCACACTGATCAGGGTGGCCCAGGAAAGGCCACACGCCTGCTGCTCTCCTCCTGGAGCCCCTCCCAGAGCCTTTTCTCACACCATCCACAGGGCTGCCTCCTCCCTCTCAGAGCTCAGCTCCCACGCTGTCCCCCTGAGAGTCCTTCCCCAGCCTCCTGATCTAAGTCACCCTCTCAATAACTCTAGTCCCAAGCCACCCGGATCTTGTGTGTCGGTCTGTTTCCTGCTTCCCCTGGTGAGAATACAGTCTCCAAGGGGGCGGAAAACTTCTCTGCCTTGGTCACGGCTTTATCCCCAGCACCACGGACACTCCCTGCCCCGGTAGGGACGCCTAACTACCCACTAAATGAGCGATTTAATCCATGTAACAGGCAAGAAACAACCGGTTGAAGATGGGGCACAGTCACCCAGGAAGAAAGCCCTCCTCCCTGCCCTTGAGCCCCAAGGCAGGCATCGCAGGGCAGAAACACACTGAGCGGCAGGGACAAGGGGATAATCAGGTAAGGGCTGCAGAAAGGGGGAGAAGGACTGCTGGGCTCCGGGAGACACCCGCCCCCACCTCGCACGCTGCTCTCTCCCGGGACGCCTACTCCTCCTCCCCCGGGAAAGCTGCGGTCACGAGGACAAGCTATTGCTTTTCTACGAGGAGGACCTTGAATCCAGATCAATGCCTGCAAAGGGCACCGGTGCTGTCCTCCGGACGGAAGACAGTGACCTGGAGGGCGGAACACCTGGAGAACACATCAGGCTGTGGTCGGGGTGGGGGGTGGGGGTCACGTGCATGTGGACGGTGGGTCAGTTCTAATGCTTTTTATCACCTCCCCTTCCGGCCCCTTGAAAAGAGCACATCACAGAGGATTATAGGTCTCATCTTCCCGGTAGGAGACTCTGCATTCGCGGGCAGGTCCGTGAGTTCCCAGAGCTCCCGTGTGTGTGGCTGGTTGGTCCTCCTTCTCAGGAAGCCATCCGCCCCAGACGACAGACGGACACTGGACCTAAACCGCTCTTACCGACGCAATGACCTGGTCTTCTGTGGACAGTCTGCGGCGGGGGTCTCCTAACACACGCACACGCACACAGCCCTGGCATACAGGCACGCAGCACGCCGTTCCCAGTTCCTACCATGTCATACAGGAAGTTAGCGAGCCAGTACGTCCTGTAGCCGAGGCCACTTATGTGCTGCAGTCTCTTGGCTCCGGTCACCCTGTCCCTCACCACGGAGCTACCGATGGACGCCGACAGGATGGAGAAGCCCAGCACGATGCAGAGGGCGACGCCACACTGACGGATGCTCTCCATGCTGCGGGCACAACACAACAGCTCGTCAGGGTCACAGGAAGGGCACGCGTCTTCTTTCCCTTGGTGACAACCAGTGATGAGGGGGAGAACACTGAAAAACACTAATCAGGAACTTAGGGGGCGCAGGTCACGCTGGCTAAGCGCGAGGACTCTGCCCCTGAGTCCCCTCAATGGCCCTTTGAGGAGGGGTGGGCGATGCTCCCAGCTTCTAGAAGGCACAACTGAGGGGTGCAAAGTGAGGGGACATTTCAGAGTCTGCCCATCTCGGAGTTCACTCTAGACTAAAATGATAAACTTCCGCAGCATGGCGTCCACAGGGAGCCGTGGCCTCCGGCCACGCCAGAACCACATGCATCTGTATGCTGGGACACCTGCAGGGATGGGGAGGGGGCATTAGCTGTGGATCCACAGGTGGCTGGCCCATCTCTGAATTTTGTCTCTCAAAATATCAAAACAATCTTGTAACAGAGAGAGGTGTAGTAATAATTGTGATAACACACACAGTGTACTTTCTTGGTCATTTTTTAACCGGACTGACCCCTCCCTAGCCACAATCAGCGCACGCAGGTGGCCGACGGAAAGACACCGCTCATTGCAAAGTGTCCACTGGGTGGCATCTTCTCTCACCCAACGAGCCCACAGCTACACTTGTGGCCAGTGTCAGCTGCACCACGGGGAAGGGAGAGAGGAAAGGAGAAGACAGGAAGAAGCATCCCAGCTTCTAGGAGGGAACGGGAACTAACACTTCGCTCTGAACGGGGAGATGAGCGGCTTTATCACCACCCAAGACTCCATGTGTCTGTGAGCAAAGTCTGGCATGGGGAACTCTCCAGAAGGCCTCACTACGCTCACTACACGAACACCATGTTTAAGACTTACCCCAAGTGGGACGTCTGGGTGTTTCAATGGCTAAACATCCGACTTCAGCTCAGGTCATTCATGATCTCGAGGTTCGTGAGTTCGAGCCCCGCGTCGGGCTTTGTGCTGACAGCTCAGAGCCTGGAGCCTACTTCGGATTCTGTGTCTCCCTCTCTGCCCCTTCCCCACTCATAGTCTCTCTCTCTCCCTCTCTGTCTGTCTGTCTGTCTTTCTCTCAAAAATAAATAAACTCTAAAAACATTTTTTAAAAAAAGAATGTACCCCAAGTGCTTGGCTGGCTCAGTCAGTGGAGCGTGTGAGCCTTGATCACAGGGTTGTGAGTTCGAGCCCCACATTGTGGGTAGAAAGGACTTAAAAAAACAAAATCTTTTTTTAAAAAAAGCCATTCTACCCCAAAAAAGTGTCTGGAAGATGTGGGGCCCCTGAACTTCGGGAAGTTCACTCCCTTAGACAATTTTGACTTAGAAAAACTGGGGTGTGTAGGATAAGCTCATGTTTTAAACTCGGTCAGTGCACATTCCCTTCTTAACACTCATTTTCTTTCCACTTTGGAAAGAAGCGCCCAAGCCAGCACCACTCCGCACAAATGCAGCAGGCCGGCACCCTGGAGCCACCCAAAGACTCTGTTCCACCCTCACCCAGTAGTCCCGAGACTCACATCTTGTCCTCGTTCAGCAAGGCCCCTCCGTACGGGTGGCTGTACAGAGTCACTCCTGTGAAGGAAAAATGGAGAGATGAGCCCTCTGCCCGCACGGTGAGCAGACCCCGTGCCCATGAGACGCCTCCTGTCCACTTGGTCCAGGCGTGACCCACGGGGACCCAGAAGGGCAAATGCACTGTGCATCCTGGCCAGTGTGGGGACCCTGCAGTCCTGTTGTCAGAAACAACCAGCACGTTCAGGACGTGCCTCGCACGGCAGGCGCGGGGCTGATGTTTTATGGCCCAATCCTTATAAGCATCCCTGTGGCGGAAATGATACATTAGCCACATTTTGTGGGGGTGGAGGAACGGACTCAGGAAGACTAAATTACAACAGGCAAGGGGATTATCCGATGGAACCAGGGCAATAATCAAAACTTCCCCTCTCGACCAAGCCACGTCTAGACAGAGCGAAAACCGAACCGTCTCAATGGCCCAGCTGCGTGCGTGGAACCCCTTCTTCGGTTTTTCGTCGTTCGACTTCCGGGGGCTTGTGCGTTAGTGTAGACAACAGCCAACACGGAGAAATCTCCACCAACTTCTCAGTTTTAAGGATCTTACCATAAAGGCTGCTCGTGTCGTCACACGGCCTTCCCCACGCCAGCCGATGGCAGCCCGTTGGGTACCCAGGACTCCGGAACTTGAGGCAAACGACTTGTGTTTCACCTTATTGTCCAACATGAGCCAGTCGGTTTCCCTCCTCGGATTGGCTGTTTCAAATGCCCGCAGCTACATGTGTGGGGGCCACCTCCACGGGCACGGTTCCTGGGCAGCCTGTGTTCCTCTTCCCTTTGGGCTCCCTTAATGAAGCCCATTATCGTGTTTTGCATTCTCTTACGGCGGCATATTAAATCCTTCCAGAAACACCGCAAGGGGTAGGAGTAAACATAAATAAATTAAAAGGTACAGAACTGAAAACCGCTACAGTTCTCCAAACACCCCACGGCTTTGCCACCAAAGAGTCCTGACTTCCATTCACGGGCCACCTGCTCCCCCCTCCGGTGATGCCAGCCTTTCCCCATCCGTCGTGGACTCAGCCACAGGCCGAAGCAACTTCTCTCACAGCAGAAAGAATGGTGGAGCCTCCTGGTTCAGCAAGCCCACTGTGCAGTGTTCCAGAATGATTTCTTTGACTTTAAATTACTATCTTCCAGATGTTCTGCTGGGGGCTCCCACGGTGTGTGCCGAATGCCGGCTGCGCGGTTTCCCAGATCTCATCATGCACTGGATTTATTTACACGTGTGTCCTGAACGGAGTTGTGTGGTCTTGCCTCCCTGCCTGTCTGGACCCGTAACACCTGTTTTCCTCCCATCTGTCTCTTTCCCTGAGCTTAGCGTCACCCCTCCTCACAGTACATGCCAGCCCCCACACCCTCTAGCTCGAGGGCGGCCCTGCTCATGCTGTGCAGGGACAGACACCGTCAGCAGGCTGTGCAGAGGCTTACAAAGCTGTGGGGCCCTCCCAGACGCGGCAAGTGTCCCGCTGGGTGCTGGGAGCAGGAGGCGTGTGTATTCAGTGCTTCGTGTGGCTCCTGGCTGCGCACAGGAATGAGAGCTTTCTAGATCAGACAGCATGCAGAGAAACGCGGTTAGCTGACGAGGGCTTGGGAAGCGGATGCTTCTAGAAATATGGGAGGATCTTGGACTCGATGAACCTGAAGATACAAACACACTCACTGGAGCGCCTGGGTGGCGCAGTCGGTTAAGCGTCCGACTTCAGCCAGGTCACGATCTCGCAGTCCGTGAGTTCGAACCCCGCATCAGGCTCTGGGCTGATGGCTCAGAGCCTGGAGCCTGTTTCTGATTCTGTGTCTCCCTCTCTCTCTGCCCCTCCCCTGTTCATGCTCTGTCTCTCTCTGTCCCAAAAATAAATAAATGTTGAAAAAAAATTAAAAAAAAAAAAAACACACTCACACACACACACACACACTCGGACAAGACACAGCATGACGCACCTTCTGACAGCTAGAGAACCACCACGAGGCAAGGAAACCAACTCGGTCTATAATGTTCTGGAGGATAGATTTTGTCCAAGGAGCCAGGTTCAAAACATATAGCAAATCACATGACTAGAGGGCTGGCGTGGCGGTCCCGCTGACCTCTGGGGCTTCCGGGGAAGAGGGCACGGGGGTGTGTGTGCGTCCGCCCCAGACCGTGAGGCTGGCCCTGACGATTTGCACGCTTCTCATGAACACGAATCGCACGCGCAGTGCCATCCTGATGCCGTGAGCCGTTCTGGTGACCTGTCGGAGCGGATGGGGTCCTGGGGTCCCTCAAAGTTACAGCCAGCCGGTCAGAGGGAGGGGTGGCCTGGGACCCTGGGGGTGTAGCTGGTATCTGAAGGCTGCCGCCCTGTGGGGTCTGCGCTCCCTGCAGGCGGTTAGTACCTGGACTGAACCGCAGCTCTCCTACTTGGGATGAAGCAGGATCCTGCTCCCGGAGCTCGATTTCCCTCCTCGTCTGGGAGAAACGCAGGCCCAGCCAGGAGTCCCCAGCTCATCCAGGACCATTAATGTCCCCATCGTGCCCCCAGTCACCAGACTCAAACTTACGTCATCCTCACCCCGTCCCCCGTCATCCCCCGCGACACATCCGAGAAGATGTCAGGGTCTCTCCCCTTCCACGCCCCCCCCCACACCACACATCACACCCCTGCTCTGGACCACGGGACACACACACCTCTCCCCAGCATCCCACCCTTCCCCCCCAGCAGCTCCAGAGGATTTCCAAGGAGAAACGTAAAGAAAACACAGAGTCTCTATTTTTTTTTTTTAACCTGGACATAAGACACCTGCCTTTAGAGTAAAGTCCAGAGTCTCACGTTATCCGACTCCCCCACCGTTCCCAGCGGACACACAGGATGGCCACCACGGTGTCCCCGGCTGCAAGTGTTTCCCCTCTTCTTACACAGAGGCTCCGACTTAATGCAAGTTCTCTGATGGTACGACAGTGACATGCATACATGTTCTCTTGAACAGAGATCTCTTCCCGCGCTGGTGACACTCGCTAGGACCTGAGCTGCTCCCAGGCAGCCTCGTGGTCACAAGGGTCAGCAACTGAGGCCCTGACCACCCTTCTGCTCCCACACAGCCGCTCGGCTTCTCACCTTCAGGTCCACATTCAACCAGTTACATGAGACATTCGGCAGCTTATTATACAACAGGCTTTGTGAGAAGAGTGTTTTACCCGCCTGTAGGCTCGTGTAGGTGTTCCCAGCACATTTAACGTGGGCCAGGCTCAGCCGTCATGTCTGGGACGGTGGGTGTGTCAAATTCACCTTCTGCTTATGATGTTTTCGACTTCAGATGAGTTTATCGGGACAAAACCCCCTTGAAAGTGGAGGAAGGTCTGAGCTTCTCTGCCCAGCCCCCCTCCCTTCTTGCAGAGGCTTCCTGAAGATGCTAATTTGGGAGCACCTTCCCGAAGAGGTGGGGCCGCAGGGGGAAGAGAAGGCGGTCCTCAAGCCCTGAGCCCTTCCATACTTGTGATCAGAGAGTAGGGGCTGGCATCCGAAGTAGATGAAAACCCCCCTGAGGCTCTGTGCTGTCCGTCCTTCAGGCCGCAGGGCGCCTGTGTGAGCAGCCCTGTCACATCCGTGTGAGGACGCCCGTCTGCGTCTCCTTCACATCTGCAGAGCCACGGCGCAGATACCGGAGACAGCCTGTGCCGGAGCTGGGGTTCCAGACTCCGGCTGCAGGGGCCGCCCCTATTTTCTCCCCTCCCTTCCGCAGATGCTTCCGATTTTCCAAGGAATGTCTGTGTGCAGAGGGAGGGGGACGAGGCCGCAGGTCCAAAGTCCCCACCTTGCTCCTTCTACAGTGTAAAGCTGCCAGCATTTTGGGGGTGTGTTCAATTATAAAATGTTAAACTACCACGGTCGGGTTCTTATTTTGATCGGGTTGCGTGAACATCTTTTCTTAACTTCAAACTGTTGGGTCATTGCCGGGAGATCAAAAACTACCCTAATATTGGCTTTCTGTCCGCCCGTTCCTCTGTTACGAATACACTGCCTTTCATGGTCGCACATACCCTGGACCTGTCATCCTTCCCTGGCTTTAATGGAGGAGGCGGGAATACACCTGGCCCTCGACCCACAGACGGAGCGAGCGATGGCTCCTGTGCTCAGTAGTCCCGATGTGCCAGACCCACGGCCGGACGTTTTCAGGACACAGTCTCTCACTCGGTAATCGGGCGATGAGCTCTGCGATGCACAACCCAGCAGAGTGCGCAGGAAGATCCTGTGAGTCAGCTTGCAGCCTTCAGGAACCGGAGTCCCCTCCGGGGAAACGGAGCCCCGAGAAGCCTCCCGGTGCGGACACACCCTTGACTTCCAGAAGCTGAAACAGGAGCACATGACTGTGGCAACTGTCCCCAGCAGGTGACCTGTTCCTGTTCCTGACAGAGGCGGGACCCCTAAGTCGCCTCCCAGCACACAGGGCACCGGGACCCTTCCCTGTGCAAGGGACACGCTGGGTGCCACAAACACGCTAACACAGAACGAGAATCCCACCAGGGCAGCAGGGGACAAGCAGGAGCACTTCACCAACGGGCCGCAGGAGAGGAGCCGTTGCGTCAGCCGTCCTGCCCTGTCTGTCTGTCCTGCTCTGGAAGCTGAGCCGCGTAGGCTCTGACTACCTGGCTCTGAGAAGGACCAGGCTACCCCAGCCCCCACCCTCCGGGCCCTCCCCCTCAGTGATTCAGAGAGGTCACAGCTTCTCATCCTGTGCTAGCTTCCAAGAGTCCTACAATTTACATATTTTACATATGGTAAATATTTAAATACAATCTTTTGAAGAGCACACAGGCTGCCTCCTTGCCCGGCAGGAAGCCCCAACAGCCAGAAGGCAGCTGGCCCTCCAGCTCAGGGCTCCTGGCACAAGGGTCCTGGGGGAAAAAAAAATTTAATGTTTATTGCTTTTTGAGACAGAGAGACAGAGACAGAGACAGAGCGTGAGCAGGGGAGGGGCAGAGAGAGAGGGAGACACAGAATCCCAAGCAGGCTCCAGGCTCCAAGCTGTCAGCACAGAGCCCGACCCAGGGCTCAAACCCACCGACTGTGAGATCATGACCTGAGCTGAAGTTAGACGCTTCACCAACTGAGCCACCCAAGTGCCCCTTTAATTTTTTTAAGTCTATTTACTTTCAGAGAGAGAGAGAGAGAGACAGGGCGTGAGCGGGGGAGGGGCAGAGAGAGAGGGAGACACAGAATCCCAAGCAGGCTCCAGGCTCCGAGCCATTAGCACAGAGCCGAATGCGGGGCTGAAACCCACAAGATCATGACCTGAGCCAAAGTCAGATGCTTCACCGACTGAGCCACCCAGGTGTCCCTTTAATTTTTTAAGTTTATTTACTTTGAGAGAGAGAGAGAAAGTGCATGAGCAAGGGAGGGGCAGAGAGAGAGAGAGAGAGAGAGAGAGAGAGAGAGAGAATCCCAAGCAGCTCACAAGCTGTCAGAGCAGAGCCTGATGCAGAACTCGAACTCATGAACCGTAAGTTATCATGACCTGAGCTGAAACTAAGAGTCAGACTCTTAACCGACTGAGCCACCCAGGCGACCACAGGCACCTCTTTAAAAGGCCGCCATCACCCCAAATCTCCACCATGAAAGTGAGAAATGCTCTCTGAAAAGCAAGATCCGGAGGAAGGGCCGTGCAGCGTGGTGCTCCAGAAGGAAGCCATCAGATGACCAGGAGAACCCTTCAACTTGCTTTCCGAGGCTTGAGCCCCACTGGGGTCTTCTCACCAGTTTAGGTAAGAGGACAGCACATCAGTGTCAGACCGGAACCAAGAACATTCTGGTTTTGTTCTGCTCTGGGGGACGGGAATCCGGGCACCGACCACAATGGTGGGTTGGCTGGGATTTGACGCCTCCTTTCAACAAGCCCCCCCCACCCCCGCCATGCAGAGTCCCTGGTGCCCAGTGGGGACACACAGGAGGTGTGTGTCCCAGGAGGTCAAAGAGGAGGCGGCCCCAAGGAGGGAGCAGGTGGGGAGTGAGACCCCCCCCCCCGGAAGGACCCTGCCGATGACACAGGTGCCCTGTGCAGTGTGAGCAGCCCCCTGGCCGCAGACAGAAGCAGCGAGGGGAGGGGGTGCCCAGCAGGAACCCCGGCGGCTCTTTGGCTTACAAACGCTGCTAACTTTCACAATCTGCTAGCTTGCAATCTGCTGTCACTACTTTCTGTAGGAGAGGCTCTGTGGGAGCAAATGGATTTCAAATCCAAACGAACGTCTCTCTACACGCGTGCTGAGATTTTGTTTGTGTTTTGCAAAAAGCGGGAGAGACCGAGAGTAAGTGAGGGTCACATGTGTGTCCATTTTCTCAAAAGTGGAAGCGCCATCAGAGGAAAGGACAGAGTAGGCGGCCCTGTACCTCCCGCGGGTCCCGAGTTTCCCCAGACCCCGGAACGAGAGGCACAGGCGCGTGCATGACTGCTCGCCCTCCGCTACCTTCTCAGCTTGGCCAGCTGCTCCTTAAAACAGGAACTACAGAAATCAGAGCTCCTTGGGGCGCCTGGGGGGCTCACTCAGGTGAGCGTCTGACTTGAGCTCAGATCTCACGGTTTGTGGGTTCGAGCCCCGCGTGGGGCTCTGTGCTGACAGCTCGGAGCCTGGAGCCCGCTTCGGATTCTGTGTCTTCCTCTCTCTCTCTGCCCCTCCCCTGCTTGTGCTTTGTCTCTCTCTCTATCTCAAATATAAACATTAAAAAAAAATTTTTTTAAGCAATCAGAGCTCCTCCTGCATACCCACAGACACAGGGCGGGGACTTGACTGTCTCGCAGATGGGCCCCTTCCCCCTCCAGGACAGGGCTTGACTTAGAGATGGGGCAGCTTTGGGCATGGGAGGCAGGCACGGGGAAGAAAACCGAGGCAGAGGGAAGTTCTATCGACTTATCTAAGGCCAAACACAGCACAGTGAGATCTACAACCCTGATTTTCTGGATCCCAGTTTATCCATTTTACATGCAACTAGAAAAATCATTTGCAGCCTTTGATGTTCTCCTTGCAAAAACCACATTATCGCAATGGACAATCTCCATAATCGGGTGGTGATTCCCATCGTATTATGTGTGTTCAGAACTGTATTTAGGTGACAACAGCCTTGTGATGGGATCCGGGGCTGATGATGCTGGTGAGGAGTCCATGGTGAGGGGTCCGGGCTCTTCAAGGAAGGGACAGTGGTTTCAGCCCCCGAGGAGAGGGGCTCTCATGCATCGCATCAAAGGTTCCCAGAAGGAGGTTTCAACATGTAAATTCTGAATACACTTGATTTTTCTTCGTTTGATTACTCTTACCATTTATGTTTCAGCTTCTCCACGAGCTGGCCCACGGCCACATACCAATGTATAACATCAGCTCCCTCATTTAGTATTCTCACCATGCCTTCCAGACTCTGTATATCTGTCATTTGTAAAAACGCACATCTGTGCTTTTGTCTCGTATCCACTCTGACAAAAGATGCTTGTCTCCAATTCAACAGTCACTGCTGGGTCCCTTCCTCTTATAAAACGGACATCTCTGTGCGCATTCACACCCAGATGTCTGTAAGCGTCTCCAGCAGAAGAACAGAGTTGCCTTCACATCGATATATGCGCAAAGGACTGTTTTCTTTCAGTTAATTTGCTGTGAGCCATCGGCGCGGGGTGGGGGAGGGAGGTTGGGGGGGGCATGAAGGAAAAAATGTTCGTTCGGTCCAACGGAGTATTAACAGAAACGTATGCAATCCAAGAGCTGTTTCAATGGCTTTCTCTCTGTCTTCCTCCTCTTAATCTCTCCTGGAAAAAAGACTCTTTTTCCCCTCAATATTGAGGTTAATTATTACTCTTCCCAAGGAATAAATAGATGCCAACTGTAAAAAGTTTTAAAATAAAGAGTAAAATTAAATCCTAACCTACTTTGAAACCAGCCAGAGGGAATCATTGTTTGCACATTGATATTAATTATTTCTAAATGCCCAAGGTTTTCTCGACATACGCGTGTTACTATCGAATTATGTTTCCCATTCTTCATCTTCGACTCCATCGATCGTTCTCGACCTTCAAGTAATGTTTTCATCACACACACACACCTGCACCTGTGTGATCCCCTGGAACCAATGTCCATCAGGTTCTTTGATTCGTTCTGTGGATTCAGTGTTTTCGTGATCTTACTTTTGGTTAATCTCTCACATGACTGTCCTTCGGCATTCTTTTTTATTAGGAATATATCTACAACCTGTTGGGATAAGCGCTGGGTGCTGTACGTAAGCCAATTTGACAATAAATTATATTCATAAAAAAAGAATATATCTACAGCATTCTTTTTGAGCCACGTCCAACATAAGTGTATCTTTGAGGCTTGTTTACTTTGAGACAACATCTCCATTAGGTACAGAATTGGGGGTGTACCTTTATTTTTCTTTCCGTGTTCTGTAGGCAGTATTCCCTTACCCTCTGGCTTTTGAGGTTGTGATTAAAAAGGAAGAGACCAGGTTCTGGTTTCTCTAAGATGGGTTAGCCCCCGTCTTGCCAGGTCCCCTCCCTTATGAGGACCCAGACATCACACACCAGCTGGAAAGAAGGCGGCAGGTGTCTGGGGCCCTCGGGACGTGGGGAACAGCGTGGCGGGTGGCAGTGAACTTCCTGGTGTCCTTGCAGCTTCCCGTGTATCCCAGACAAGCCACTACAGAAGCCCGCAAAACGGGAACCGTCAGGAGCAGTAGAATGTGACAGCCACACATGTCTACCCAGAACCACTGCCGAGGAAACTAGATGGAGGGATACACTGAGGACAGCGCAAATAAATCAAAACAGAATCCCGAAAAGCTGATCAAGCCTCTCAAAGGGAAGCAAGAAGAAACAGAGGAAACAAAATCAACAATTAAGTGTCAGAATTAAGCTCACGTGTGGGTAAAGCCCATGCAACGTGAGCATGTCTGTCAAAAGGCAGAGCTCGGTACGGTGTGAGCCCCAACCTTCAGAGCCTCAAAATACCGGAATCAAAACTTTACCCCGCTGAAAGGAGACATGGACAAATCCACCGTTATATTTAGGCATTTCAATACCTCCCCCTCTGCATTTATGGAACCCTCGGACAGAAAACCAGCCAAGATATGGATGCACTGGAGCCCACAACCACCCACAGAGCCGTGGAATACACATTTCGAATCACCCGTGGAAACGGCACCAGGACAGACCACATCTGGACCTCAGAACAAACCTCAGCCAAACCTAAAATAATTAAAATATGCAGAATGCATTCTCTGACCACAGTGAATCGAACTAGAAATCAATGAGAGAAAGACAGCAGGCAAATCTCAAAAACCTAGAATTTAAACAACGCTCTTCGAAATAACCCCTGGGTGAAAGAGGAGGTCTCAGAGGGAATTTTTCAGAGTCAGAAGCTGGTCTTTTATTTGTATTAATTTAAAACTAATTGGATTTTGCTATTTATAGCTTTATTTTAAAAAAATGCTGCCTTTATCTTTGAACCTTTGAACATTCAGCAGGATTGCTTATCGATGATTCCTATTTCCAGAGCTCCCAGCTCAGGAATTTTGCCAGGATCACAGCAAACCCTCCCACTGGCCCAGACTTGTTTTGTTTGGTTCTTGATGATGGTTTTCTTCTGACATCACTGTTTGTTCCCTTAATCAGTGTCCGTCCGCTTCCTTTCTCCCCCTAATTCCTCTGCTTCTCTTCCCGGTGTCAGTTCTGCTATCATCTTTTTACTCTGTGTTCTTAGAGAATATTTCGTGGTTACCCCTTTACATCAAAAATTCTGAGTGAGGGAGAGAGCTCGGCAATCAATAATGTGCTTCTCTGTATCCAGGGAAAATGTGTATTACCATCTGGTCTTAGCCAGTTCCTTTGTTACTGAAATGTATCTGACATGGAACATTGTGTCCGTTTAAGGTGTACAACTGCGGATTCGATACATGTATATACCGCAGGATGCTTGCCGTGGGATAACAGCCAGCTTTCTTTTTCATCTCAGCCTGGCCTCTCTGTCTTATCTGTCTTCTCGTGTTTCCCAGAGTTCACACATTTCCTGGTGCTCCTGTGGGGGTAAACTCACAAGACGTGTCCCAGGACAAGACCTTCTGGGGGTGAGCAGCGTCCCCTCCCAGGGGCGTGGGGCATTTCCCGGTAGCCAGGCTGGGTGTGACTGCTGTGACTTGTCCGTCTGTTGCTGTCCCTCCTTGATCTGGGCAAAGGGGAGGCTGGTCCTGATGCTGCTCTGAGCTTGGAGTCCTCACATCCTAGGATGTCTCCGCACCATCCCCACGTGCTCGCGAGTATCTCCAGACCCTTAACGTTCAGGCTGGAGGTCACTGATGACAGCTGGTTCCCGATACCCGCAAGCTGTTCCTTCAGCAGCTCTGATAAACAGATCTGACATGACCTCCGGTTCTCACGCTGGGGGTCTCTCGTTAGGAACTGGGGGAGCGTGCCTGGAGGCTTGATCTTAGCGTAAGTAATGCAGGGCAAGCCATTATCTGTGTCACTCCTTGCTCCTGGGCTCATCCTTGCCCTGACTACGGGCACATCATCATCCCCACAAGCAAGCTGTGCTGACCTTGCCCACTTCCTCCCCGGGGCTCCTGGCACCCCAGTGAGCTGTGGCCTCCAGAGGATACAGATGGAAAGGGACCAATGAGGAGGAAGGCTGGGTGGGAAGGAGAAGAAGAGGTTTTTCTGGCTCTGGACGCACAGCTGTCCTGCCCTGCCCCCAGCAGGTGTCTCAAGGTGGCAGGTGGTCCCAGCATGTGAGCACAAGGGGGCAGTGAGAGTGAGACTCTTTACCTGATCCCCACATACTCTTTATCCCCCTGCCTCAGGGATGAAATTATCCTCGAGGCCCGAAGGTCCCCAGGGTGGCCCGGTGTTTCCCAAACTTGGCTGTCCATGGGCATCACCTGGGTCATTTAAAATCTCCTGACATTCAGATCAGAATCTCTCTTGGGTCTGCAACGGAAATCTGTATTGCTCAAAATTCTCAGGTGACCCCAATGTGCACACAGTGGGACCACTGTGGATCTAGCCCACACGATCCACAACAGCCAAACTAGGGTAAGAGCCCAGGTGTCCGTCGACTGATGAACTGATAAGGACACCAGTCTAGACGCAGACATAGATAGATGTAGACGTAGATGTCATAGATATAGATATAGATATAGATATAGATATAGATATAGATATATACATACAAAGGAGTATTACTCAGAGATGAAAAAGAATGTCAGATGTTTTGCCATTTGCAAAAACATGGATGGAACCGGAGGGTATTATGCTGAGCAAAATAAGCAGAGGAAGACAAATACCGAAAAACCACTCGTATGTGGAACTTAAGGAACAGCAGATGAACGTAGGGGAAGGGAAGGAAAAATAAGTTAAAAACAGAGAGGGAGGCAAACCATAAGAGACTCTTACATACAGAGGACACACTGAGGGTTGATGGGGGGGAGGTGGCCGGGGGATGGGCATTAGGGAGGGTGCTTGTTGGGATGAGCGCTGGGTGTCATATGTCCTGAAGCCAAGACTACACTGTACGTTACCTGACTGGAATTTAAATAAAAACCTGGGGAATAAGACAGAAGAGAGCAGCTAGAACAGGAAGAACTCAGACACATGGTACAGGACTGAAGGGTCATGTGAGGTGGGCTGTGAGGGACAGACAGGGTTGGCTTGGTGTTTTGGTTTTGGTCTTCTGTGAGTTCCCCCAGGGGGGATGACGGACAACTGGACAGCATAGGGGACACACGTACAACGGGGGAACGAGCCGTGCAGATGGAGAGAAGATCCTGGGGAAGGGAACACGGGAACCTGTGTGGACGATGGCCAAGGGCCCGTGTGGCTGCCCGGGGAGGGGCGAGATGAGGGGCTGAGCTGGGGGGACCCTGTGGGTCACGGTGAGAGTCTGGCTTTTATCGTAAGAGATACAGGAAGCCAGAGGGATGCCATGATCACAGGGACAGGTCCACCGAGGGCACTTCCGGAGACCTAAGCCTTGGGGCCAGGGTCAAGGGGAGCACAGGGGCCCCACAAGGGGCTGGGGCTGGCACCAGGCAAGAGCAGGTGGTGGCCCGGGCTGGGTGAGCATTGGTGAAAATAGGCACACTCAGGATCTCAAGTGCAGAAGGGACAAGACTTGCCAAATGCCCATGGGGTGTGCATGGAAAAGCAAAGTTCAGATCTGGGGTTCGAACTCAACTGATGACTGAATTTCCCTGGGAACCCTGAGAAGTGTTATGTGACACGCAGCATGGCTAGGCTGCCGATGCAGAGCCCAGGAAGGAACAAAGGCTCTGACCACTCCACTCCATGTCCCTCTCATCCCTGGGCGAGCTCCCACGCCCACGCCTGTGTCCCAGGCTGCAGGGAGCACTGGTAAAGTCCCTGTCCTGATCCCCAGGCGGGTCTGGCCACGCTGCAGTCACGGAGCACAACACCTGGGCGGCACTCACAGCCAGGCAGGAGGAGAGCTCTGCCTGGGAGAACTCACGGTGGGTGTGTACGAGACACATGTATTCCTCGTAAGTCAGCGCACGCCTGCCAGTAGTTGACAAAATCCTGCCCGTTGAACGGGCCACCCATAGTCTGCCCTATGTTGAGTTTTATGCTTATAATTACGGGCTCTGACAAGCCGCCAACCCCCTGGGACCCAGCAAGGTGGCCGACCTGGGCTCTGGAGACTCCTATCGGTGGCCTGGGTCAGCAGCCAGAAAGTCCCTTCATCTCTAAGGCAGGGATGTCTGTGTCCCCAAGACCCTGTCATGGGACCGCAGTGATGAGAGCAGGCTGCGTGTCTGTGCGGTACGGTGATCACGCATTCAGCTGGCGGTGCCTGGGCTGGGGTCCGGTTGCGGGGGGGGGGCACTGGGGCACAGGCTCTGGGGGGGCCACTGGGGCAGAGGCTCTGGGGCCCAGTTTTGGGGGGCTGGCGGGACACAGGCTCTGCTCTCAGGGGCTCATCCAAGCTCCACGCGAGGCAAGCAGTTGTTTGTCTGCAGCCACGGAGCACACAGCTGCAGCCCGGCTTATCCCCGGATGAACAGGAAGCGTCCGGGACGTAGAGAGCATTTCTGCTCAGAGCCTTGCCTACGAGCTCTGTGCCGCATCACCCCACTGGGGTGCTGTGACTTGTGCGCTCCCTACTTACCGCACAAACCTTCCTTCCCCGTGACGACTGCATAAACAAGGCAAATGAGAACTGAAGTTCTGACATAAACAAAGTATTCACGTTTCCAGTAACAGAGGATAAATGCATTTTGCAAGGCAGCACGACTTCTCCACAGAGCCCCCTCCTTTCAAGAAGGATGGATGTCATCGGGGGCGTCTGGTCACCAGGAAGCAGTGACATGAGACATGAGTGACCGACACCAGCATCGGTCAGCATTGCTCCCGTGACCCCGGGCAGTGACCCACGACACAGGGGCTCGACCGAGACTGTGGCTCACAACTGGAACCCAAGGTAAGGCTTGTATGTGTAACTCAAGCTCTTAGGAGTCAAAGTACATTTTGGTAGTGACACAATCCAGTCATTCAGGAAGGGACATTTGGTCAGTCGCCTGGGGCACAGCAGAGCGGTGTTTCTTAGGTGTGTGAGGTGTGCAAGGGTCCCCTGCAGAAATTTAACGCCCGTGGTGTCATTTCACGTCCTATTGGTGTTGTAAGGTGGGCCGCATTAGCCTACTTCACTGATGGGAAAACCGAGGTTCGGGGAAATCACCCAGTGGCGGTGACTCTGGGTAGGTTAAGTCATGGGGCCAGGATGTGGTTCTAGGTCCTGCTGACAACAGAGGCTCTGCTGTCCTCCTCCAGCTAAGTGAGACGTCACTTCCGAGGGGCATGGCTAGAAGTGCTTTCCGGGAAGACCTTCCCCAACAAGGAACTTTGAACCTTGGGCGAAAGTATGGCCGAGAGCTACCGTAGGTGTTGGAAACACAAGAGAATCAGAGCAGCCTTTCAAGTTCCGTGGGGGAGTCCAGTCTGACCTCCTCATGAGAGACCATTGAGGCTGTCTGGGGCCAAATTCTGCTTGACCTTGTCTGACGGAGTGAGGGCTATGCACTTTACTTAGTAGACAGCCTTTATGTATATTTGAGAATGAGAATGCCACGAGCAGAGTAATGCACTAGAAAGAACAATCTGGCGGTGCCTGGCTGGCTCAGTCGGTCAAGCTCTGACCCTTTTGACTCAGGTCATGATCTCAGGGTTCGTGAGATCGACCCCCACGTTGGGCTCTGTGGTAACACACAAAGTCTGCTTGGGATTCTCTCTCTCCCTCTCTCTCCACCCCTCCTCCCCTCAAAATAAATACACATTAAAAAAAAAGAACAATCTGGAAGCCATGTGTGGGAGGGCAGAGAGTTGGCTACAATCAAGAGACCTACTGGAAGTCTGTTGCTAGCAGCTGGGAAGGAATCTGTGTAAGACTAGTGTGACTGTGGAGAAAAGAAAAGAAATTCTAGCATCCAGACAGATGGGGAGAAAGGGTTCAAGTTCTGGGGAAAGGAGAGAATTTAAAGGTCTGCTGTCCGGCCATTCGAGGGGCTCGCGCGGTTTTTTCCACTTTTCCTAGGCATGCGCATTTTTACTTTTTATATTACCTGTTCTCGTTCCAACATAATTACGCTGTCACAAAATAACGAAATCCTGTTTTATGAAAACATTGGTGGGTAAGGGAAAACCAATATGGAAGTAAAAGATAAGGCTGGGGTAAAGGGAGAACACATGGGGGTAATCGCGTCGCACTGACTTCCGTGGGAACTTATGCTTCGACAGGTGTATCTTGTGAATAAATCGCGATGGGTATGGCTTGTTGGTCTTTAGAAAATTCATTTCTTTCTCTTTTTCAAGAAACTGAAAGAATTTGATTATTACAATTCATCCCACCCAAGGGAAGCAAATAACACCCCCTTAAATCAATAAATTCACCCTGGATTCCAGAAGTGAACATGCGTCCGTTTTTCAAAATAAGTCATTTTCAAATAAATACTAAATAATGTCAGCGTGTCAAAATGTGAACACGTAGATAGTAAGTCCATGATCAGCTCAGATCATTGATGAGTTAAGACCAGATTACGATGTTCACCTTTCCAACAATAAGGGTGATCTGTACTTTCTACAAAAAGAAATTATTCTTGCTTCCGTAAGATACTGACGTCACTAGGAGAGAACCCTCAGCCATCTTTCTACCCCTCACAGTATAGAGATCATATCTGCAAGACAGCAAAGGGGGTGAATGACACCAGTCAGAGGCAGATAAGGTCTGCCACTTTGCCTGTATTTATACACAAAGAGGCTGCCAAGTTGAAGCGCTCTCATCATGTTTCACATTGGTGGGCTTGATCTTTTCTGCTTCTTTCACCTTTCAAAGCACTGTCTTACGACAGCAGTGAATTATATAATGCACAGAAAAGAACGTTACCGTATTGTCTCCAGTCCACAGCAGGGGGTAGGTGTGTCCACAATATAAGGTTGTTCAGATGATTTAAGTAGGACGGGAGGGAATGAAAACCCTTCTGACTGTACCACACCTAAAACAGAAAGATAGAGTAATGGCTCTCGTGAAATTAGCCCCTAAGTCTTTGTCAGCTACTCCCAGACACCAGGGACGTGTGTCCATTAGCTTCAAAGCACCTGAACGTGGGACTCAGGGCAATGTCCCCGCACGGCTGGCAGTGAGCAGTAAATTTCAGTCTGCTAATTTTATATTTATCTCAAGCATATAATTTCCAGCTAAAAATAGACGAATTTTCCCCAGAACAAATGTGAATGTTGCTCTATAATTATATTCTCACAGCAAAAAAGGAACCTGAACCCATCATTTTTTTTTCTTCTTTCTCGGTCGGTAAGCTAATAAAATTTGACCTGCAAATTAAAAGCGGAGAAAATGATCAGGGGGAAGAAGAAAAAAAAAAAAAAAGAAAAAAGAAATGATTACTTTCAAGTTAATAACTGAATGTGGGACCTTATTTCTCAAAATAAATTGCACTGAGCATTTGCTGAGCATGGAGAATAAAAGAGTGCGTCTGTCAGACAGGAGAGAGAAGGAGGGAGGCAAGAACAGGAGACAGACAATGTTATGAAAGCTGGGACGGGATGCAGCAGAACCAACACCAATGGAACCATCAGTATCTATAGTCCAAGATATCAGTATTTTAATAGACAGGTTTTTAAAAAAAATGTACTCAGTTTGGAAAGCTGGGGAGTGTCTTCGAGAAATCTAATGAGCCACCTGGCAGCTTCTGGTCTTAATTCCATCGACGGGACAGCTCATTTCTCCAGACAGCGCTGTCTTTCGTGACAGACGACGTTGCCTGCAGACTGTAGAACCGTCCCCAGAAAGTCAGCGCTCGGAGGAACGCATCCAAGTCCGCCACAGTCTGCAGAGTTAGGGTCACACCCCAGGGGCTTCGAACAGACTTTCTTCTCCTCGGTCTTCCCACCAGGGCCCTGGGAGCAGCTACTGTGCTCCCGGGAACGGCTAAGTGATGAACTATTGCTCGTGTGGTTTAAAAACACAAAAACCGAAACTTGCCTACAAGACAAGCCTTTCTCGGGTATCCCACTTCAAGAAGCCATTCAGAAAACAGACCCGTATCTCTTCCACACCACCCGGCACGGCTCACCTCCTTCTTCACATAGTTGAAGTTCGTAGAGAAATTTTTGCCAGTTTTTTTTTTTTTAAACGCCAGCTCACCTGGGCCCTACTAACTACAGAACCCAGGACGTCCTGTGGTCGTCAAGGGAGAGCCTACGCAGATCTAAGACTGTGTAACAAATTCTTTTACGTATACATCAGCAAGTGGGTGACAGAGAGAAATCAGGAAATTACAGGAGAAAAACATTAAAGAAACCTGGTGTACAAAACTGAAAACATGGGGGCCAAACTACGCGGTAACAACAGCTCTGTAAAAGCGTCACCTGAGGTAACTTCCAAGGTCAAAATTGCCCAGCACACTCCTTGACTTGGGTTGTGGAGATCGGGAGGCAGAAAGTCAAGAGACGGCCCCAGAATGGAGACCAAGTCAGGGGGATGGCAGCCAGAAACTCCTCGAAGAACCCGGAAGGGTGGTCATGCTAACTGATGCTCTCCGGGGACAGAAGGTCATCTGGGAACCTCAGGGGTGATGCCCGTGGTACCCTGACATCACCCGAACCCCACTGGGTAACTGTAGAGAGAGCGGCGTGTCTCAGAAAGAACCAAGCGGATACACGGCAAGCCCACGGGGCGTCACACAGGGTGGACCACACAGCAAATGGCAAGGCCTCCGAGCCCAGCTCTCTACGGGCAGGAAGCAGCCAGACAAGTTGCCCGAAAGGTGTATTTCCAAATGTCGTCTTCACGGGTACCCATCCCGGGTGATGGAGAAACGACCGACAGAGAGCAGTCAGTGGCCACGGAGAGTGTGGAAGTGGGGAGCACGCCGGGGAGCAGGGCCAGGGCCCGGTTAGGGAGCACCCCCCAGGGAGGGACGCCTGGACCGCGTGCCACGCACAGCCCACAGCAGCCCGGCCCCACGGATGCGGGAGCTATGTGAACGCACGTCCCCTGTTCGTGGCAACAATGGCTTGGTTGTCAGCCGCAAGAATTCTCTCGGCAAGGGTTGATGACTTCACAGAGTTTGCCGCATTCTCGAACTTCATCTCAGCTCTGTACACTGGCCCTTACTTGGGAGACATTTACAATTCTGTAGGTAAGCAACGCATGCTTCAGGGTCATCTGAAAATTAACATTTCAGACTTAGCAGGGTCCAAAGGACTCTCTTTCCCTCTCTCTTTTTCCTTTTTCTTTTCTTTTCTTTTCTTTTCTTTTCTTTTCTTTTCTTTTCTTCTTTTCTTTTCTTTTCCTTCTTGCTTTCTTTGTTTCTTTCTTCCTTCCCTTCCTTCCCTTCCTTCCTTCATTTCACTTTTCTGAAGAATGATATTTGTATGTTCTGGAAATAAGCTGTGGGATTTCCTTCACTGCCTGACCATACAACAGGACGCAGGAGAATCCAGTAACTGGCAGAGGAAGTTAATCTGCTTCAAGAACACATTACGATAGCTCAAAACAGAACTTTCATGTCAGGAATCATGAGCAATAGTTTCTCAGGAAAGCAACTAAGTGGTTGGAAAACAAACAAACAAACAAACAAACAAAAAACACCATTGGATGGATGTTCAGATGCCCACAATTCTGCTGCAAATCAGAGAAGGTGTGCCAAACCCCAGGCAGGGAAACGTGCCTTCTGATCGGAAGTGCATACATTCTAGAAGGGGTATTGATCAAACACGCTAAACACTCCAGGTGTGAGCTAAGCAGCTCGAGAAGCTCCCAGGACAGACATTCTACAATATGATACGTTTATTCATCCCAGGCCTATTTCCATGCAAATTCTCCATTCTCTCTACAAAAAAGACTGAGAACCGTGCGGAGTCTTGCGAACATGCCCTGAAACCCAGAGTAAAGGGCTGTAGCTAATTACTGAAAAGCAAATGCAATAATCTGACCTGACATGAGCCACCCACCGCACGTCGGGAACCGTGGACAGCAGGTGCCTTTCCCAGCCTGCTGCGGTCCCCTGATTCCCGGGCCTCCTGAAAAGGAGCCCATGGCCCCAAGGGCCGGATCCCACCCCCCTGCACGTCCGTGCCTGGCAAAGTACACGCCAAACAACATAAGAAACCGCAGAAGTCACTGCTCAAAACACGTCAGCACAGAAGACTAACCCGAGAGGAACGGGGTCAGGTAAACGCATGAATCACGCACCCTCCTCACCAACGCAGAGATCCGAGGAAGTCCTAGGCCCTAAGCATCTGCAAGCAAAGAACAGGGACCCGCTAGGAAGAATATTCTAGGCTGGTATAGATTAAAAAGGTAAAAAATTCATAGAGGAGATGAACAGATTCTCTCTACCAACTTGGCATATTTGAATACCAGCCATGTCCTATGTTCGAGAAGCCAGCGAATACATTTTAGGTGATTTTTCTACCAACGTATGAATCTTGGTATTCATACCTTTTCATATAGAGCTATAAATCTTCTCCTCTGTGTTGCCTGCAAAGGAAGAGATCCCTAAAGGAGGGCTCTCTGACCATGTCTACACAGTGACTTAAATTCTTCGTCAGCAGTTACCTCGTGAAACATGACTGCCACAACTTCCTTCGGGGATCATAGCGTGAAGCATGAATGTTAATACGTTCCTCACAGATTACCTACTGAAATACCCGTACAGATCCTTGACGGCACTGAGCAAAGGCCCAGCATGCAGCTGCCCTCACCTTTCCAGGTTCCCTTGAACCACAGAAGTCCCATCACAACGCAGGGAGGGCGCCTGCCTGAGCTCGCAAAGGCTGACCTTACTGCATTAATTATACAACGGGGGTTTGCAAAGAGACCTAACACCACTGCAATCGACTCTTTCCAGATTCCTTTCTCAGGCGAGACCCACATCAAACTTGTTCACCAATCATTGGGAACAAAAGCTTTGAATCTCTGGTCTTTTCCCATCTGAAGACTGGGTTGACTTCTTTCCTTGGAGAAGCTTCTGCTGTGACTGACCGCCTCTGAGCTCCCACTGGTGGGTAAAGGCATCTTTTCTCTATTCCAGTTTTAAATGGGCATTTTAAAAACGCCCATTCTCCTACAACTGAAGAGCCCGTTGACAAATTCTCAGCGATGCCAAGGGAAACATTTCTAGTTCGCTGGGACGGTCCCAGCAGGGCTTGAAAACCCAGACCCCTACACGCGGTCCTGGGGAGACAGACACCTCTCCTCTGTGCTGGCTCTGGGTCCATGCAGCCTTCTGCAAGAAGGGGAACTTAAGTGCATAATGGAAGAGCTCCTTAGCCACCAGGGAAATTAGGGGTGTCTTCAGTTATTCTGACAATGGGCGTGGTTAAAAATAGATTATTGGGGTGCCCGCGTGGCTCAATCAATTAATCGTCCAACTGTCGATTTGAGCTCAGGTCACAATCTCACGGTCGTGAGATCAAGTCCCATGTTGGGCTCCACAATGCAGAGCCTGCTTGGGATTCTCTGTCTCCCTGTCTCTCTCTGCCCCGCCCCTGCTCATGTGCTCACACTCTCTCTCTCAAAATAAATAAACGTTAAAAATAAGTAACTAAATAAATACATACATACGTGATTATGTTTTCATTTCCTCTAGTCCCCTCGGGCGAATTCTGGTCTTAACAAAAAGCAGTAAAGCTACTCGCTACATTGCTCTATGGTCTAAAGGTAAGTGACTCACTTTCTCTTTTGTTAACTGTTTTTATTTAAGCAGCAAACGCTGGGGCTTGCTCTCAGACCCACAAACGTATCTGCACGCCGAGCTTCCCCCCGACGCTTTCTAACACGAGAAGAAAGAAGAGGAAAGTTATTACCTTTGCCACAGAGTTTCCTTCTAATGTGTTTGCATCTGCACCTTGAACTTGATTGGGGATCCGCACTCCAAAAGACCAGCCTCCAAGCCTGGTAACAGTAACAGGTGTTAGTGCTTTAATCAGCGAGCCCGGACGTCCCACCAGAGGGCACTGTGTCACAGTTAAACTAGTTAGGATAGCCTGAGGACAGCAGCCCCCTGAGCGTCCAGCCTTGGTGACACGACCACACAGGTGCTCCGAGCACAGGACACGGCCCGGAGCCAGGCGTCCAGGGAGGACCCCACACACCCAGCAGGCATGGCTAAGGCTCGCCAGGGACGACCCTGCCATGTTACAAAGTGTCCTTCCCAGAACTCATGGTTTGTCATGAGGTGCCGCCCTGCCCAGGACACGGCTTGATCACCTGCATGCTAACGACTTTACTTACTGGTCATCCCTCCCGCACACCAGCTATTCCGATTTACCCGATCCATCCCACAATTCCCAGCCACCCCGCTTGGCATCATTTCGTCTTCCACACTCGGGCCTCTCCCGTCTTCAACACAAACGTCACCTCGTCAGGAAGGCGTCCCAGGGAACGCCAGCTGGGGCACGCTCCTCCTCTGTGGGGTTCTCACAGTACCCGACATTTCCAACCATCCTATCAACCCTCACCCCAGGTTACTGGTCTGTTTAGTGTATCGTTTACGCAGCCGTGTGCATTCTCCCAGGTGGGGACTACACCTTGTGTCCCCATACTGCATGGGCCATGTAGCATCTGGAACCCATTCAGCTTCCAAAAATACTAGGCATGAGAAATCAAGGCACAAATTATTTGGGTTATTTTGGCTTGAACTACACTAGTAAAAGTTGTTGAAAAGGTGAAGCTGGGGGTGGGGGGCGCCAGGGGACTCAGTCGGTTAAGCGTCCGACTCTCGGTTTCGGCTCAGGTCTCGATCTCACGGTTTCATGAGTTTGAGCCCCGCATCGGCCTCTGTGTTGGCGGGCCGGAGGCTGCTTGAGATTTTCTCTCTCCCTCTCTCTGCCCCTCCCCCACTCTCACTGTCTCTCTCAAATAAAATAAAATAAAATAAAATAAAATAAAATAAAATAAAACTTAAAAAAAACTAGTAAAAAAAATAAAAGTTGGAGCCAGGAGTCCATTTGCAAGTGGTAAGTGCAGACCCTGTGTACATGTGAGTAAAACCACCAGAGCCAGGGGTCACCTGGTAAGGGTCATGCGGGGAGGGTGGGGGGGTGGACCCCCACTGTGTCACATCTAAATCCCCCTTTGTTCTGCTGCCCAAATCTAAACAAATACCTTTATTTAAAGCTAGTTTGCTTTTGGCTCAGAGCCTGGAGCCTGTTTCCAATTCTGTGTCTCCCTCTCTCTCTGCCCCTTCCCCGTTCATGCTCTGTCTCTCTCTGTCCCAAAAATAAATAAACGTTGAAAAAAAAATTAAAAAAAAAAAGGGGGCGCCTGGGTGGCGCAGTCGGTTAAGCGTCCGACTTCAGCCAGGTCACGATCTCGCGGTCCGTGAGTTCGAGCCCCGCGTCAGGCTCTGGGCTGATGGCTCAGAGCCTGGAGCCTGTTTCCGATTCTGTGTCTCCCTCTCTCTCTGCCCCTTCCCCGTTCATGCTCTGTCTCTCTCTGTCCCAAAAATAAATAAACGTTGAAAAAAAAATTTAAAGCTAGTTTGCTTTTTTAAATTTTTTTAAATGTTTATTTCTTTTTGAGAGAGAGAGAGGAAGACAGAGCATGAGCAGGGGAGGGGCAGAGAGAGAGGGAGACCCAGAACTCCAAGCAGGCTCCAGGCTCTGGGCTGTTAGCACAGAGGCTCACGCGGGGCTCGAACCCCCAAACCGTGAGATCATGACCTGAGCCAAAGTCAATGTGCAACTGACTGGGCCATCCAGGGACCCCTAAAGATACCTGCTTTTACTAAGAGATAATCTTTACCTATAGAAAGGTATTTTGAAAACTTATTTTACACAGCAATTTTGTATCCATTGAAACTAACCTTTTGTCAATAAAGCACTACTGTTTGGCTATTAGGAAAGAAAGAAAGAAAGAAAGAAAGAAAGAAAGAAAGAAAGAAAGAACAGGCAGGAGGAAAGAAGAAGGAAGGAAGAAGGAACAAGGGAGGGAGGGAAGAAATGAAAGAAAGAAAGAAAGAAAGAAAGAAAGAAAGAAAGAAAGAAAAGAAAGAGGGAGGACAAAAGAAGGAAGGAGGGAGGAAGGAGGGAGGAAAGAAGAAATGAAAGAAAAAAGAAAAGAGAAAAGAAAGGAAGAAAAGAAAAGAAAAGCAAGAGGGAGAAGGAGGGAGAAAGGAGGGAGAAACAAATGAAAGAAAAAAAGAAAAGAAAAGAGAAAAGAAAGAAAGAAAGAGGAAAGGAGGGAGGGAGGGAGGAAGAAAGGAAGGAAGGAAGGAAGGAAGGAAGGACGGAGGAAAGGTAGACATGTATTTAACTTTGGTTCCCACACTCTGGATAAAAGAAGCCTGAAGAACAAACTTCCATCAACAGTGCCCTTTCCCTGAGAGAATCTGAGGCAAAAGAATAAGGCTTAAGGCATTCCCTGATTCATTCATTCATTCATTCACTCAAAATGAATTCACTTGAGGGGCGCCTGGGTGGCTCAGTCAGTTGAACATCCGACTTCAGCTCAGGTCATGATCTCATGGTTCCTGAGTTCGAGCCCCGCGGGCCCTGATAGCTCAGAGCCTGGAACCTGCTTCAGATTCTGTGTCTCCCTCTCTCTCTGCCACTCTTCCACTCACACTCTGTCTTTCTCTCTCTCTCTCTCTCTCAAAAATAAATAAACATTAAAAAAAAAATTTTTTTTTTAATGAATTCACTGGAGAGACAATGAGTGCCTTTTACTCTAAGTCCCAGACATACAAACTCTTGCCTTCCAAAAATAGATTCCGGGACATGTTTAATGACGTATGGGATGGGACTGGGAAGAGAGGCAGGCAAGTCACAGTGGGGGCGGCCGTGTCCAGGGAGGAGGGTGTTACCGGAATGGCAAAGGGTAAAGGGCAGGGGTGTCTGCAGGCCGTGAGGACTGACCAAGGGATGTTCTGTACTGAAGCCACGGGATTTGCTTGAGGTCCTAGGAAATTTGACGGCTTGGCAAATGTGGTTGCAATTTAAAGCAATGAGAAGCACTCACTCCCCACGTCCCTCATCTAGACTCACCCCCTTGGGCTCAGGGAAATTCAGCACAAAACAAAAGCTTTCCAGAAAATACCAGTTGCAGCCACATTTGCATATCAGACGCCCAGATAGAGGGAGGTCTCGAGGTCAGACACTACTAAATTACGCTGCTAACTTCGCTGCACTTATTCTCCGAAGCTGTAAAACCTCCTCTAGCTCCCTGAGTGAATCTCCATTGATATGACCCCCCTCCCCCAACCCTCCATGTGTAAGAGGAACAGCCAGCGGTAAGGAACCTTACTAAGGCCTACAGTGTTTCTTTGGCGTTTTTATGAGCATCAAGGTTAGCATTCGACGTCTGAGCTTTAAGAACACTGGCATTCGAAACCATAGGATTTGCAAAGTAACTTGAAGAGCAGGAAAGACCCAGACCCAGCTTGCACACACCTTGATTTCTCAGACGGCACCAGCAAATATTCCTCCAGGCGGAAGGCAGACAGGTTCAGCAGAGTGTGGCCCAAGCGGTTGGTCAGGTAGGGAGCCCCAGCACTTCTGTTGAGACACGTCTGTGAGGGTTTCCAGAGAGGTAAACAGAAACATATTTAGAAGGCACACACGGGTGTACTGACGTTACTTCTCTTTTCTTACCATTTTTTTAATGTTTAATTTATTTTTGAGAGAGAGAAAGAGAAAGAGAGAGAGAGAGAGGCTGTGAGCAGGGGAGGGGCAGAGAGAGAGAGGGAGACACAGAATCCGAAGCAGGCTCCAGGCTATGAGCTGTCAGCACAGAGCCCGACGAGAGCTCGACGAGAGCCCGACACGGGGCTCAAACTCATGAACTGCCTGTGAGATCATGACGTGAGCCGAAGTAGGACACATAACTGACTAAAGCACCCAGGTGCCCCTGATGATGTTACTTTAAATGCACATTCCCTAGCTCTCTCTTTTTAATAAATTATCCGGGGCCCTTCGTATCTTCTGATTTCTTAATCTACAAGTCACCTGCCTTTGAGAATCATACCCGAATCCCACCATGACTTTTGCCATCAATTACGCTCTGGAAATCTCCATCCTTTTCTGTACGTAAGTGTGGGTGGATTTGTAACAACTCAAAAGGGAAAAAATACTCTCGCTGAGGGGATGTGGCATTCGATGGACTTGAAAGAGTCAGAGGCAACTAGCTGAGGGACGGTCAGCGGGAGAATTCCAAAGGCACGTGTTTCTCGCACGAGAGCCTGAAGTAGAAACCAGACGGCCGTCCAGCACTCACGGGAGGCGGCGCCCGCTCAGAATCACAACAGTCACGGCATGGAGAGGCCCTGCCCTGCCACCGTGGGGATCCAGAATCTGCTTCCCAGGACGGTGCAGGAGCGATCACACACCAGGGAGCTAACACCACCAGCAACCCTCACGTCGGCCTCTAAAGCGTGCTCTGCTACCTGCACAGTGCAAATGGCCCCAGCCGCCCCACTGGTGGTGGTGTGTTGGTTCAGACGTCCAGGAAAGAGCTGAGTAAGAGCTGAAGATAAACTTGAGACAGTGCTTTCAGGCTCTCGGTAGAAAGGATGGGGGGAGGACACCGAATGGAATAACTGTTATCAATTAGAAGTCGGCCAACATTGGTGGTCTCGGGGCCGGGTTCACCAACACCCTTCCAATCTGCCTCCAGCCTCCCTTCCAATCTGCCCACTGCATCTGGACACATCTCTCCAGAAAGTGCCTTGCATTTAGAGGACTGCCTTGCAGGAAAATTCAAATTCCTCTTGAGAACCTGGGTCTGCTAGAAGATGTCCTCAGTTTCTCCTTCTAACCCTATCCGTTTGGTTCTGTCAGAATAAGCCCTCTGCAGTAAGCTGAACGATGGCCCGCAGAGGTCCCAGTCTCGGGAACCGGTGAAGGCCACCTTCCGTGGCAGAGTTGGTAAAGTAAGCATGTTGGCAAGGGGAGATTCTCCTGGGTTGTCAGGATGAGCCCTAACGCAGTCACGTGCGCCCTCGGAAGAGGGAGGTGGAGAGACGGGAGGAGGCAGCGTGGCCACAGAGGCCGAGGCTGGAGGAAGGCAGGCAGGAGCCAGGGAGTGAGGCAGCTGGCAGAGAGGGGAGGGCCGGGAGCAGACCCCCCAGCTTCTCCAGGGGGAGCGCCTTTATTTCAGCCCCAGGTATGGTTCCAGGCTGCAGGAAGATGCAGTTCCTTACAGCAGCCACAGAGGGCGAACACACCCCCCACACACCGTCCGTGGGAAGCCATGCTCATTCCTCACGGCAAGTTTTTGGTCCTACTGTGCTGTCCTCCAGGGACAGTTAAGCCCCGAAACGTCACCCCCTCGTCCTTCGGAGCCAGCTCACTGACAGTCCCCTCGGAGCTCTCCAATGGCATGTCTTCGAATAGCCCCCTCAGGATCACAGCCGACCCCGCAACATTGCTATAGGGTTTGGAGAGACTCGCGTGTTTGATAACAATCCAGCGCACTGGACATAATCCCGCACAGCAGGCTTCTGGGCAACACGTATGAATTTTAGGGGAGAGAAATATTTCGGCTTCTGCCAAAACACTGGTAACTGGGCTCCGCGTGATCGCTGGAGAGCAGGGAACTGGCCGTGGGCACAGGCTTTCCTCCCACGCACCCAGTGCGGCTCCTTGGAGCTGGCCTGCGGGGCAGCGCCCTCCTCCTGGGGCAGGCACGAGTTCCACCTCAACGTCCTGTCTCCTGGACGGGAGTTCTCCACCTCCCAACGTGTGGGCCAGCATTTCTCAAAGTGCGTCCCCAAAGAGCACAGGTGCCACGGACAAGAAGCAATCATCAGTCAAATAATCCTCGGAAAGTGCTACGTGTGATGTAGCCCACAGTCAGTGCAGGTGCAAGGTCACGTCACCAGGAAGAGTGTCACCAAGCTTGTCCGGCCCTCAGGCTACTTGACGCGAACCTTTTTTCCCTACGGGCATGTTACTGAAATCGTACATCAATTTCGGGACGTCTCCATCCACCGTTCTGGTATTTATTCATTCATTCCTTGGCCACTGATACCCAATCTAGTTACAACGGATCGAAGGCAGATTGTAATAAAAGGCATTGCTGTAACAGGATGATTAAATCAGGGCCGCACAATAAGAGCAGGGAATGAAAAATTAGTGGTTTCATGACTAAACGGAATAACCAAGACAGGGAGGAATCAATCATTGTGTCCAGAAACTCTCGAGCCAGAGAGAGCTGGGTTGTCCCCACCGAGCAGCAGGAAGCACAGTGGAGGGTACTGTCAGCCTGGGCCACAGGGACACCTGGGGAACTCACCGAAGGCTCAGGTTGGTCACCGGCCGCATGCCCTCCCCAGGGCTGTGCCAGTGCGCTCAGCCACCTTCCCACACTCCGTCAGAGAAGGAAACAGGTCGTGTCCATCCAGGACAGAACCTTCAGCCCCCTGTGCCGCTAAATGCAGAAGCCCCCGGAAACATGTTCGTCAGGAGGCCCCTTCTTTCCTTAACAGATCCTCAATCAACTTAAACGGAGATTGTTGCTTTGACTTTTTTTTTTTTTCTTCTGTAAACTAGGATGGCACGTTAGCTTGTCGAGTGCGGCTAACAGACCTATAGCTTTTCATTAACTAAACTTTGGAGATTTCCTCTGAGGGCAGTTCCAATCAGTTTTCCAAATAAATTTCATTCCCTTCTCCTGTGCAGGCTGAATCGCTAAGGCGTAGGTATCCAACCGTGTATACCTACCTCTGCACGTTTCTGTGTGACTCAGCCATAGTCCAAAGAGCTAGGTGATATTTTAGCTTCTTTTTTTTTTTAAGTTTTTATATATTTATTTTGAGAGAGAGAGAGAAAGAGAGAGAGAGAGAGAGAGAGCATGCACGCACGAGCAGGGGAGGGGCAGAGAGAGAGGGAGACACAGAATCCGAAGCAGGCTCCAGGCTCTGAGCTGTCAGCACAGAGCCCGACGCGGGGCTCGAACCCACGAACCGCGAGATCATGACCTGAGCTGAAATCAAGAGTCGGATGCTTAGCCAACTGAGCCCCCCAGGTGCCCCAGTATCTTGGATTTTAACAGGTAGCACAAGACAAGAGGTTCAAAGTCATCCTGCCTTAAAATTCAGGGAAATTTCTGCCAAAAGGCAATTCTAGCTTCTTTATCATGAATTGAAAACCATGGACTTCCTTAATAAATGCCACCGGGGACATTAATGATCGTGAACAGCAGGCAATGAATAGCAGGGCCACTGCGGAACCCACAGAACATCCACATCATCGTCTAAGTGTCCACTCCGTATAATGAAGCTTTTCCAAAAACCAGCTCATCAGGTCAACCACAGACTCACCGAGTTAACAAAAATGAAGACCTTAGAGATGGAGTGTGCTCATTTCTGTTACTTGAGGTTGAGACTTGGAAAAGATCAAACACGCTGCAGAAACCTACCAGGCAGGTGCAGGAATCCTGGACTTGCAGGTGAGACGGGGGGTCCACTCGCCAGCACGAAGAGTTCTTCCTAACAAACGAAGGAGAGACTCGGTGATCTTTCCCATTACAGAGCTATTTTGTTTCCCTAAAAGAGAGTTCCATCAGCCTCCAGCTGGTCCCAAGATAATCTCTCCTGCTGCAGAAGGCAGGGCTCTATTTCATTTGTTTTCCTTTGAGATGCTAATCTGAGGACAATGTTTTATCACAGTGACAGTATTTCCATTCTATTAAATGACACTCACTTGGCTGGCTGTATAATCCACTACCACACGGCTTCCGGGACGTTCACGGTGGGTGGGGGCGGCACGCAGGCTTGTCTGGATCCACAGGCACCTGGTCTCAAAACACCAGGTACTTTGGGGCGTCTGGGTGGCTCAGTCGGTTAAGCGTCCGACTTTGGCTCAGGTCACCATCTCGTGGTGCACGAGTTTGAGCCCCGTGGCGGACTCTGTGCTGACAGCTCGAAGCCTGGAGCCTGCTTCAGATTCTGTGTCTCCCTCTCTCTCTGTCCCTCCCCCGCTTGCACTCTGTCTCTCTCTCTCTCAAAAATAAACATTAAAAAATAAAAAAAAAATTAAAAACCGAGGTAGTTTGAGCACCAAGGCAGCAATTAATAAGCACAAGATGCTGCTAATTCCTCTCGGTGACGTAACACAGCGATTTAATCGTCCTTTAAAGAAAACCAATGATAACACTTCCACTACAAAGAAATGCTGCACAACAGAAACTGACGAAAAGCACCTGCCTAAGGGTTCCCAAACCTTTTATTCCCAAGATCCCCAGAGCTTCTTCTCTGGTAGGACCCATCCTTGGAATTTCTTTTTTCTTTTCTTTTTCATTAGTGCTTGTACATCAAAAATCGCTTTAGTAATAAGTACAGTAAAACCTTGGTTTGCGAGCGTAATTCGTTCCAGACACATGCTTGTCACCCAAAGCACTCATATATCAAAGTGAATCTCAAGAACCATTGACTCTGCTGTGTTCATGTGACGCTTAGCATCACATACAACTTGTGTTGCGAGACATCGCTCGTTTATCAAGTTAAAATTTATTAGGAATGTTTGCTCGTCTTGCGGAACACTCGCAGAACACGTTCCTCGCGATCCAAGGTTTTACTGTATTCCTATCCACTCAGAATTTGGTTAGGAAGCGGGGAAACACACATTTCCTAAACGACAGGCACTCTGCCCAACATGTTTGCCAAGACTTCTCGCTGGCCCCACTTTTCAGAAGAGTCCGTGGAGGCTCCGAGAGGTCGGGTAGCTCGTCCAAGATCACGCGGAGTAAGACAAGTGTCTCACGCCCTGAGCCCATGCTCACGGTCTGGGCTGCTCTGCTCCAACGTGAAAACACCAAGGTGCCAAATGTCCAGTCCCATGACAAGAAACTCCTGCACTCACTGCTTGCTGACTTAAGTCCCTCGGTCTGTACCAGAGCGAACTCACTTTCCTTAAGATCTGCAGACCACTGGCCCTGAGCGCCAAGGGCCAGACTCTCCCAGAAGACAAAGCCTAACCACATTCGAGAACAGTGCAGGCAGATACCAGCAAGTCTGTCTGGGAGCAGGTCGGAAACAGCTGACCGCCCGGGCACCCGCTTGGCCTGCACGCGGCCCCCCCTCCTCCCTTTTCCCACGCCTTCCCCTCTGAAAGCCTCCAGCTTGGCCTGGACAGGGAAGACGGCCGTTGGGACATGAGTCCACCAACCCCCACGTGGCTGGCTCCCAGGATAAAGCGAACTTTCCTTTCCCACCAGCACCGGTCTCTCAATACTGGCTTTCCAGCAGCGAGCAAGGGAACCTGAGTTCGGAGCTGGAGCTCTGTCTGGTATTAGGGCCACCCTGTCATCTGAGCTGACCGCTGCTCTTTCTAGAGAACCGGGAGCCACTGATGCGAAAAGAGCAGACGGTAATTGCCCCCAACACACAGCTAATACACGGTAGAGCTGAGATATGAGCTCAGGCAGCCGGTCCCTGAATCTGGGTTCCCCGCCCCTTTACCTCCATGGCCGATCTGCACACTCTCTTTGCTTTTAATGCGCAACCTCCACATCCGTCTTGACAGTCCCCTCTGAGGTAATGTGTCACCAGCCATTCCTAGTTGTGAGGACCTAACATCAGGAGCGCTGGGAACCTCAGACCACCAAGATGGTTCCTCATATTGTAGCAATATAATCATGGAAATAACCTTACACCTCTCCCCACCTGGCTTTTAAAGTTCAATGGGAATATAAAATTTGCTGACTTGTGCTTTTGTTCCGTGTAAACCATTAATGAGAGTGGGAGGGAAAAGGGACCATTTTATCTCAGAGACGTAGGAGAAAGTGTCACCAGATTACAGCCTTTGTGACATGAAACTAAATATTTAAATCTACCGGTCAGCTCCTAAAAATTGGCAACTTTAGCACATTTTAAAATTTAAATTACACATCATCTATTATTATGAGAAACACTTACATTTCGAGTCGGGTTTATACCATAATAGATTTTTCTGGAGCTCTTTACTGCCTTCCGTATGAAAAGAAGTAAAAGTCAAGAATTCATCATCACACCCTCACATATGATGCTCCGAGAATCTCAACAGAAAAATAACCCACAAGCAGAACCCCACTCATTTTTTTTTCTTTTCCGTCCCCCACCCCCCCCCACTCATTACTTTAAAATGTTTCCTCTAATTCAACAGTTAAGTGATTGATTGCTCAAGCCAGCCAGGAAGGGAAAATGTCCCTGAACTAAAGATATCCCTGAATTCAATACTAGTTTATAGTTTATACCCACAGAAGGAAACTTACTGCAAAGTAAGTAAAACCTTTTGCATCCATCTGGGACCTTAGTGAATCAAACCTTGTTTTTGTAACATGGGCAGAAAGTATTAATATAAGTGTTCACAGTGATGCGTTCAGGGAAGGCTGCCCCCAAAATGCTACTGAGGCATATTGATTATTTTGAATTAAAGTTGCATAAGAAAGAGCCAGTGTGAGCCAGGCACTGTCTGACCCTTTGTCCTGAAAGCTGGAGATAAATCTCCCTGTGAAAGGTACTCTCTCCTCCTAGCTGGAGAAGACTGTATAAAGAAATCTTGTTACTTCTTTACTGATTCCCCACCCCAAGCCCAAACTTCTTTGTCCTGTCAATTCATCACAAATGTACTGTTTCTTTGTGTAAAAGGTCTAAGAGTTGCCTGCTTTGGTCACTTCTTTGAGTCTTTTATTTCCATGAGCTCCCGTACATGCTAATTAAATTTTTTTTTCTCCTGTTAATCTGTCTTATGTCGATTTAATTATTAGACCAGCCAAGGAACCGGGAAGGGAAGAAAGGAAAAGCCTTCAGCCCCCAAAATAGCAGCATTCTTGTATGAGGCAGCCCCCCACCCCCGCCTTTTGTCATGGTGACCAAGAAAAAAAGGGCAGGAGCGTTACAAAACAGGAATGAATGGGTTAAGAATAGACCAGGTGGATTTCACAAAGAGGAGGGAGAACACCAAACCTCAGATTCTGGAAGGAAAAGAAAGGCTGAGGAGAAAACCAATGAGGGTGGGCTGCGGGCAGGGCTGAGGATGGGGCTCCGGGCTAGGGGAGGGGGGGTTACGGGGAGCCATCGGGGGTGGCCTGAAAGGAACTACAAGGGAAATCTGTGTCTAAACAGAATTCTGAATGTGTTCCGCTGTCCTCAGCACAGATCCTACTTTTCTCCCCCCTCTTGAGAGATTTGATAAAGAAATGTCCTTTCATCTGCTCTGTCTCTATGACAGGTGGGGCCAGCACTCCAGGAGGTTCCAGGAGGGCCCCCGGCTAGATGTCAGTTGCTCAAAGTGTGCATTTTACATCCCGCCTGCTTCAGGATCGCCCTAGAAGCTCCTACCCACGACGAAAAGTCTTTGTTTTTCTGCAGAAGACATCTCTGAACCCACTACTTCCCTCTCGAACTAATTCCCAACATGACTAATGAGCCAGATGTGTCATCACAAATTAGAAAAACGTATTGCCGATATTGCTTTACTGTCTGGATTTTTATATTTATTACTTAAAAACAGACGCTTTGGTCCTTAATACATCATTATGGTTTTATCACTTTGCCCACGTGCTCTACCCAGAACTGCAAATTCCTGGAGGAGGGCCAGATCCTGTAGCTATCTCGATTCCTAGGACTGCAGTGTATTTATAATACACCCTCAATTAATAACAGTCAAGCAAAATTTGAAAATTGCGTACGGAGAAAGGCATGCTTTAACAAGTTTCCATTAAAAAGTCATCTCAATATTATTTTCAAATCTTAGAAGAAAACAATGTTCAAAGTAATTCACCCCCAAACTAAGGAAACTTTTAAAAGTTTCTCTTTTGTTTTTTTGTCAAAGTTTATTTATTTGAGAGAGAAAGAGAGAGCATGCGTGCACACACGAGTGGGGACAGGCAGAGAGAGAATCAGCCCTCCTGGGGGCTCAAACTCACAAACCCTGAGATCATGACCTGAGGCTTAACCAACTGAGCCATGCAGGCACCCCATTAAGTTTCTTTAGTTAAAAAAAAATACCATCTAAGGGTATCTGGGTGGCTCAGTCGGTTGGCATCTAACTTTGGCTCAGGTCATGATTTCACGGTTCATGGGTTCAAGACCCACATCGGGCTCTGTGCTGATAACTCAGAGCCTGGAGCCTGCTTCCGATTCTGTGTCTCCCTCTCTTTCTGCCCCTCCCCCACTTGTGCTCCGTGTCTGTCTGTCTCTCTCTCTCTCTTTCCAAAAATAGACGTTAAAAATTTTTTTAAAATATATAATCTTTTCAAATGTACAAGTTTGCCCTAAAAGTGAGTAACAGTTCAATACATATTTCATATTTTCTTGCTCCTTTACGCTTTTTACCTTTGGGTTTTGTCACACAAATTGAACGCTATTAATTATTAATTGTTTCTGCTACAATAGAAAGCATACCCACGAGGCCTGTCCGGTACTAACCTACTGGTTTGGCTAATGTTCACTTCACAAGATGGAAACCCTCCATCAGAGCTCCGAGTTGCACAGGAGACAGTGCTCTGGGTTGGCAGCTTGCACCCTCACAAAGCCGTCAGATACTTACGGGTCTGGGTGTAAATTGGGGTTTAAACCATCACAGAGCGGATCCTCATCTGCAAACGCCCTCAAAAGCACGTGGATGAGCTCCTGGTCCTCGGTCCCACTGCTGCTCACCAGAACACAAAAGAAACAGGGTGGCTTTGTTAGTATTCCCGGCTCAGATCACAGGACAGCCACCCTGGTTGAGCTGATCCAGGCAAACGGTTCTTAGAGCAGTGATCTCAGCTGTAGAGTTTGTATGGTAAAGCCAAATCAGCAATAAGACTAAGGATTTTTTTTTGAGGTGCCTGGGTGACTCAGTCGGTTGAGCATCCAATTCGGTTCAGGTCATGAGCTCACAGTTCCTGAGTTCGAGCCCCACGTTGGGCTCACTGCTGTCACCCTGTCAGCACAGAGCCCACTTCGGATCCTCGTTGCCCCTCCCACACTTGCACTCACCCAAAGATAAAATATTAAAAAAAAAAAAAAAGATTAAGGATTTTCTCAAAAACAAAGTATTGCCCACACAGATTATGCATTTTTATATATTTGCATTCACAGTGTATTATGTTTCTCATTTTCTTATTTAATATTATAATATTACCATCTTTGGCATTTTTGCATGGTTTCTAAAAATGAATTTTAAAGGTTACATGATATTTCATCCTATTAATATGTTAAAATCTATGAAAAAAATTCTCTTAATGTTGCAGCTCTGGTTTGTTCTGCATATTTGTTCTATGAGATAGTCCTGCAACGAAACTTTGTACTTTCATGTTTTTTGTTTCTTTATGTGAGCTATATGGAACAACACTTTCTTGGTGAGAAGTCCTCAGCATAGAATCCTGTGTGTGCTTTAAGTGTACATTGAATGATAGTATTTATTTAACAGGCACAAGCTTCAGAAGCTTGGTAATAGTTCAAGCAGCGTTAATAGATGATAGATAGATAGATAGATAGATAGATGACAGCTAGATAATGCGGTAGGGTACCCTCCCTAGGTTAAAGAAAACGTGAAGGTAACCTGGCCATGTGCGTACATGACAACATCTCTCGTGACCTTGTAACATGAGACCACTTCATCAGACTGCATGTTTGTGGGTTACCATATATGGGAGACAAGTAAAAAATATATGCCATGTGGCGTTCAGGGCTCAGTTCTTTGGGTACGAACCCAACTGAGCCGTGCCGGCACGAATAAAGTTGCTTCCTGGAAAGAAAAGCCTCTGTGTCATGACTCTGTGTGAGAACCCTGCTACAGGTAGATAAGATAAAAGAAAAGAAAGAAAAGAAAAGAAATTTTAAAAAATAGTTCAGCGTTGGTGAGAACCAAGGCCACCAATACCGAATTTACTTACTGAAGACACTGTCAGTGATAAGACACACTATTCCTCGAGCTTGACAGAGGTGTGGAAACAAACTCTATATTAAATTCTATACATCAATTGTAAGAGACACCTTGACTTGAGAAGGCATACAGGAAACGATCATTTAAAGCTGTCTGAAACGGGCTGATAGGGAATGGCCTTATTTAAGTTAATGAAAACCCTGAATGACTGTTTACAAACGAAAACGTATTACTTTCTAGAACTTAACACCGTGTCGTTTACAAAATGCTTTTGAATGGACATGATTCGGAACATTTATTCCCAAGATAAAGAAAAATGGTGTATTATTAGCACGATAGATTACTTATCTGAAAGTGACCTCAAATCTCTTTGGAAAGGAGCTCGTAAATTAACAAAGGCACACAAAGGTTTATTTTAAAGAACTTAAAACAGTAGCTTCTCTTTTTCAATAGTTTTTTTGTTTTGTTTTGTTTTTTTGTTTGTTTGTTTTTACTGTTTATTTTTGACACACAGAGAGAGCAAGAAAGCAAGAGAGGTGGAGAGAGAGTGGGGGCAGAGGATCTGAAGCAGGATCTGTGTTAACAGCACAGAGCGGGGTTTGGGGCTCGAACCCGCCAACTGCCAGATCATGACCCAAGCAGAAGTCAATCTGGACCCGCCCCGACCTCCCAGCCCCGCCCTATCCCACCTGGATCCAACTCGACACTCCGCCCCGCCCTAATCCACCTGGCCGCGCCCCGCCCCGCACAGCCCCGCCCCATTACAAGGCCTTCAGATCCCGCAGATCAGCCCTGACCTTGCAGCTTCCCCGTTTCCCTGTTGGTCACGATTCATCTGCAGCATTTGAGCTCTGGGTTCCTTCTCCTAAGAGCCCTCTGTCGCCGCCTCCTCTCCTGGTCCTGCCCCGAAGACATCACTGGCTTTGCACTGTGCGCCCCTCACCATGGTAGAAAACAACCCATGAGAGAAAGGGCACAGGCTCAGAACGGCGGTTGGAAAAGAAAGACCAACTCATTACACCGAGTTAGTTTTGTGTTTCTGCTGAGGACAACTTGGTGTTCAGGGCCGTCACTGTGCAGAAGCTTGGGATACAGACACTGCTACGGCGTCCAACACAGAATAATTCCTTCTAGGAAAACGCCATCTTCCCCACTGCATACAATACAACGGAGGCGTGAAAGTATTCATGTGGTTTACAACCAGCCTCACAGGATGTGCGACAGCTCTGGACAGAAATGCGCAATAATGAAGCATGCCGAAATTTACGGCACAGAAATGTCTCCTAAGTAGGCACTGTGACCTCCCTATAAACAGCCTTCAAGTTTCTGACAAATGAGAAAACACTTTTACAAGCAAAGAGACATATTTTCCACTGAAATGGTGCCCATAAAAAGAAAACATTATTTGTAGCATCTGTGGAAACACTCTGGATTGCTCTCTTTTGACCTATTAATCCGAGAACAAATATGAAAGCTTAAAATACTTTTTTGTGTGAAAAACATATTGATCTATAAAGTGGTTTGCTTGGAATAATTACTAAGGGCAAGTTTAAAAGTTATTTACAGTTTACTTTCTACTAGATTTGTGCTTAGGTCTAGAGGTCACAGTAAAAAACAAAACAACACTGGCTTTAAATTGTCCCTGTTGTCGTAAGAGTCAAACGCTTGTTCCTATGGCTTTTTGTGTGTCTTCAAATTCTTGGCCATATTTTAAAGTGCTATTAGAACCATGTGAAATCTGTCATTACCAGACTCTAGGAAGTGAAAATTAGTGCTTAATTCTGACTCCTGGGGCAGTTCCTAAACAGCATACTGTTTCTCTCTCCATGTTATCCGCAAAATTTACTGTGCATCAGAGTGACCCAGGGGGCATGCTTGAACAAACGCATCATCCTAACACCACCCCGAAGGGGCTTCCAGTTGTTAATGAGAGCCCCCTAAACTGGAATCCACAGGTCCGATGCCAAAATGATGAAAATATCAAGCACTCTAAAGACAAAAAAATCCTACAAGATTACAGACAGAAAAAGTTGCCTAGGAGGGAAAGAGAGCCAGAAAGACTGAAGTGAACCAGACTCCATGCCTGGAAGCTGCAAGGTGATGAACCACAATCTACCCACGGCTCTGAAGAGGCCAGCAGGCAGAGAGGCCCGTTGCAAACCCAGGTGTCATCCATAGAGCAGGGAAGAAAGGAGGGTATTTGCTGATCCGCATGACCTCCAAGTGAACCAGGAGGAGGGACAACAGGAAATAGACTGAGGTCACTTAGGAGGAGAGAGAATGCGCGTCGGGGAGAAAACCTTTGCTGCGTGCTGGCACACATATAAAAGCATCGTACACCCCCAATTTAGCGGACGTGCGTAACACGTGGTCATGTGCAACATATGGATTCTTAGACTAGAAGGGAATATGCCACCAAAATATGCTCTTTGGCATAAACATTTTCTTGGGCTAGTTATTTTATTTTTGTTAATGTTCATTTATATTTAGAGAGAGAGGAGAGAGAGAGCACGACCGGGGGAGGGGCAGAGAGAGAGGGAGACAGAATCTGAAGCAGGCTCCAGGCTCTGAGCTGTCACCACAGAGCCCGACACGGAGCTTGAACTCACGAACCAAGCGATCATACCTGAGCTGGAGTCGGACGCTTAACCAACTGAGCCACCCAAGTACCCCTTGAGCTAATTATTTTTAAGAAATATACGAAAGCACTAAAGAGGTGCAAGATTATAACCACTTCGGGGGCGCCTGCATGGCTCAGTTGGCTGAGCGTCCAACTCCGGCTCAGGTCATGATCTCACAGTTTATGAGCTCAAGCCCCGCGTCGGGCTCTGTGCTGACGGCTCAGAGCCTGGAGCCTGCTTCCGATTCTGTGTCTCCCCTTCTCTCTGCCCCTCCCCTGCTCACACTCTGTCTCTCTGTTTCTCAATAATAAAAAAATGTTAAAAAAAATTTTTTTTAAGTTTACAACCACTTTGGAAAAGTTTGGCATCACCGCCTGAGATAGAAGGGTCACATACTCTACGCAACTGATCAGCAATTAACATTTCTCTGAATGAACCCCTAAGAAGCTCTTGTATATGTAAAACTGGAGGTATGTGTTAGAATATTCTAGAATGTCCACGCAGCACGGTTCACAATCACAAAAAAACTGGAAGGAGCTCATGCTGTCCATCATTAAAAAGGAAGATTAGGGGCGCCTGGGTGGCGCAGTCGGTTAAGCGTCCGACTTCAGCCAGGTCACGATCTCGCGGTCCGTGAGTTCGAGCCCCGCGTCGGGCTCTGGGCTGATGGCTCAGAGCCTGGAGCCTGTTTCCGATTCTGTGTCTCCCTCTCTCTCTGCCCCTCCCCCGTTCATGCTCTGTCTCTCTCTGTCCCAAAAAATAAAAACGTTGAAAAAAAAAAAATTAAAAAAAAATAAAAAATAAAAAAAAAAAAAAAAGGAAGATTAATAAGTTGTGGTATACAATTCGTACAGGGGAATATTGTGCAATATTCAAAACAAGGCATACACACCAACACGCAACAATACCAAAGAAGCTTAGCAATGCGCTTATTAAGTGAAAAAGGTCATTCTCAGAGGCATGGTATTCTTTCATAAATTTAACAGATAGAGAATTGGAAGGTGTTGAGAGCAGAAGCAGGGGGGTGGGAGAACGGGGTACGGAATACAGGCACAGTCCTAGCCTCCGCAGGCTTCACGCATGCTCATTATACAATCAAACCCAAGTTAAAAAAAACAGACGGAAATAGGCTTCGTGTGGCCAATCCAGTGTATTAAAAGCTCTGAGAAGTTTAGAGGAAAGTAACCTAATTAACTCAATAGCAGCGCAATCAATCCCAACAGGAAGATGGATGGTTTCGTGGCCATCAGCACTGATACCCAGAGGAACAGTCCTCCCCGAAACAAGTTTTAAGAAACGCCACTATAAACTAAACCCAATTCTATCGCCGCCCACATTTTCAAGCCTCATCATGCCTCCCTCCATTCTGCCTGCAGGATAACGTCTTTTCTACTTGGGATGCCTTCCAGCACCTGTAGACTCACACTTGTTTCTTTCTCTGTCTGAAGAAGCATCTCCTCTCGCCTGGGCAGCACCCAGGTATCACTGAGGGCTCCATTCAGGTGCCACAGCCTTCAGAAAGCCTTCCTTGGCCCCCGCCCCCTGCCAGATGGAGCCCCCCCCATCCGCTCTAGTACAACCCCACACGGTACAGCTATGCCTAGCGTCGCATTTATAAGACTCCCTGTTGATCTGTTCGTAGGGTTATCTCTCAGCTCGACTGTGAGCTTTCTGAGAGTTGGACTTGTGTCTTTGCAGATGTGTGTGGAATGAGAATTAGATCCGGGAAGCCTGAAGGTACTTTCCATCTCGCTCCCCAGCTAGCGTGTACGAGAACAGGGTCTTCAGCATGAGGACCTGGTCAGAAGGGATTCTTCTGTGTGTGTTTATTTTAATCTCATGCCACCAAGAGATAAGACAGAGTCCTACGCAAAGCACTAAGTTCAGCTGAATCGGGCCGAAAAACTGATCACCTGCAGGCTGTGGGGGAGGTAAAAATGCTTCTGAAGTTCACGGTTGGGGAGAGAGTAAAAGCTATGAATTGATTTGTGTGCAAATATTTTAGGGATGCCTGCTCGGTGCTAGGCGCTGTCCGGGGACAGTCAACTCGGTCTGGGCTATGCCGTTTGCCATCTGTCTTCTCCCACTGGACTGTGAGCTCCAAGGATGCCGAAGGTGAGCGTTAAAAAGAGAACACAGAGGGGTGCTCAATAGGGGCACTGAGGTGCCCACGTGGATGGAACTTCATAAAGAGATCACGTGTAAGTAGAACCCAGAAAGAAACAGCCATACCGATGAGTGGGGCAAAGAATGTTCTTGGGGGTCAGAGACTAGACACGCAAGGTCAGGGCAGAGTTTGGATGTTCCATGAGCTGGACAAAGCCGAGTGTGAGGGTGGACCGAGCGGATAAGAAAAGGGCGGCCAGAACATGAGTCGCGAGGGGCAGTCAGCACCTCGAAGGTTATTCTGCCAGGGAAATGTTTTCTAGAGCCTGCTGGTGATCGCAACATGCCTCTCCCACGCCATCCAGCAGCACAGATGATGTATTAAGTCCGCTCCAGGGTGTAAAACCAGCTTTCATCAAGCACTGAATTTCTTCTGGGAAATAGACCAATTGCTTTCCATTCACCATTTCTGAATTATTCCCACAAAATAACGTGCCACTATTGTCTCACGAGAACGGTAGCGAGTACGTACAAAGGTGCACGTTCATACAAAGAAATAAATCATGAAGGGCTCATGGTGAATGTTGGGAGGCCGCTAGTTAACGACACCCAGTATGTCTCCTTATGCCACATTCCAGGCACCATCTTGCACACCACGGGGGGTGCAGACCCACCATCACTGTTGTCTTCTACTAATTTTAATGTCTGCTTGCCCTTCCGCAGCCAACAGAAGGGCATGGTTTTTTATCAAAAGCCAAGTTCCTCTTTTTTTGAAAAGTGACTAAAAACGTGGCCCAATCCAGTGGTATCTGATAAGAAAGCTACCCTGAAAATGTACGGTGGGATAAACAGCACTCCCCCAAATTTCACGCCCACCCAGAAGGTCAGAATGTGACCTTGTTTGGAAATAGGACCAGTCCTTGGAGATGTAGTTTGTTGAGATGAGATCATACAGGATGAGGGTGGGCCTGCTCCAATATGGCTGAGGCCCTTCTAGGAATTGGGAACTTTGAACACAGGGCCACGCGGGGAGAAGGCCATGTGAAGACAGAGGCAGAGTGGAGGGGTGCCCTCAAGTCCCAGGTCTTCTTCAGGTGGGGACTAGGGGCCAGGGTGAAGTCCACGTTCAGGTAGGACCCTGTGGGGTTCCCCAACGGGGTGAACATAGCAGCCCATCAGGAACATCGCTTCCTGTAAGGACTGAAAGCCCAGCCTAGAAGACAGAGGGGGCCATGGAGTTTCCTCCAGATATTCTCAACTGCGTGTAGACAGTTGTCTTTCCATGGTCCATGCTTTGTATGCTAACTTGAAGCAGAGACCTGTCCAAATTAATTCTGGAAGACTTTTCCTGCTTCATATTCATTTGGTTGTGTGTGTGTGTGGTTTTTTTTTTTAAGTTTATTTATTTTTGAGAGACAGAGAGCAGGGGAGGGAGGGACAGAGGGAGTGGGAGAGGGAGTGGGAGAGGGAGAACCCCAGGCAGGCTCCGCACTGTCAGCAAGGAGACTGATGCAGGGCTCGAACCCATGAACCATGAGATCATGACCTGAGCAGAAACCAAGAGACCAACACTTAACCGACTGAGCCACCCAGGTGCCCCAGATTGTTGAATTCAACTTAACAAATACTTAATGAAAGTAACCTTTTCTAGACCCTGCGGCAAGAACTAACCGTAGAGAGACATTAGGTCTCACTCGTGACCCTCAAGGGAGCCACCGTGTAGGAAGGCAGGTGGGGATCTCCAGCCATCGGTTAGAGCACAGGGAGATCCCCGTGGCGTGGCAGACACACAGAGGAGAGGGTGGAGGCTGAGGATCCCGGGAGGAGGGACTTCTCAGCCAGACTTGAAAACGTTCTTATTTCGCTGGGGACATCAGGGGAGTGAGCAGAAAAGGTGATTTTGGGTTTCCTTACACACGGAAATGTGCAGCTGCATCCCATCCTGCTTTATTATTTTTAACGTTTCTTTATTTATTTTTGAGATGGTGAGGGCGGCGGGGGGGGGGGGGGGGGGGGGCAGAGAGACGGGCAGAGACTCCCAAGCAGGCTCCGAGCACTGTCACCACAGGGCCCAATGTGGGGCTCGAACTCGCAAACTCTGAGACCATAACCTGAGCTGAAACCACGAGTCGGATGCGTAACTGACTGAGCCACCCAGGCGCCCCTACATCACGTCCTTCTGATGCGCAGAGCCCGGGGCCCATGGGGCAGCTGAGGCTGAACCTCATGGAAGCCTGGAAGGCTAGTGGGCCACATTGGGACGTCCAATCACCACCCCGAGAACAAGCGGGAGCAACTCAAGGGCCTCCAGCAGGCCCTTCTGGTCCCGCCCCCGCATGGGGGTGAGGAGTGAACATGGGGTGCTCAGCGGTGCCGAGGCCACGCTGTGGCCTGTGCTCACTCTGCGTCACCGTCTGCCGGCTTCCCCGGGGCCTGCCCTGGGCCAGCCTGCCTCCACCCTGAACAAGCCCAGAGTCCCTGGCACCTCTCAGTTTCGGGGTCCCCAGTGGGGAGGCGGGAGTCCTGAAGTCCTCTGCAAACAGCAATCAGCTGGCAAGGCATTCAGGATAAAATGGAGCTGGAGGCTTAGGTCACAAACTGGTTGGTGAGGACCCGAACCAGTGCAGACACATTCCCTGCACTCAGCTTTTCCTCTCGCAGGTGTACCAAACAGCGTGTAGGACGGCTGTCACAGAGGCTTGGTCACAAGCAAGCACCTTCCTCCGCCCCACAGCTGGCCCCCAAGGCATCCAAGTCAGAGACCTCTGGGCTACAGACCGAGCTGCCAAAGCCCCAGGTTTTCTGGGCTCACAGAGCACAAAATCCTCTGTGAGCCACACGGGCTCTGTCTGCTCCCGTCACTCCTAAAAGTGACGGAAGAGAACCTCTCCAGGGCATTTTTTTTTCATTTGTGTTTTCATGAGGATTTGCATGCCTCAAGAAATGTTAAGTAAATTTAATGTAGGCATATAACTGCATTTTCTCAACTCTTAAAATTTGAGAGGCATGAGGCTGTACTGAGAACGGTCAGCGCACTGATAACAGGTTTCCAGGGGCGCCTGGGTGGCTCAGTCAGTTAAGCGTCTACTCTTGACTTCAGCTCAGGTGATGACTGCAGAGTTCATGAGTTCAAGCCCTGCGTCAGACTGTGGGCTGACAGCACAGAGCCTGCTTAGGATTCTCTCTACCCTCCCCACCTCACATGTGTTCTCTCTCTCAAAATAAATAAATAAACATTTAAAAAATAAGGAAATGAAATAATAATAATAATAAAATTTCCATGTACCACCAAAGTCAACACAGAGATAATGCACCTAATGGTTTTTGAAAATCAGGGGCGCCTGGGTGGCTCAGTCGGTTAAGCAGCCGACTTCAGTTCACGTCGTGATCTCACTGCTTGTGAGATCTAGCCCCACGTCAGGCTCTGTGCTGACAGCTCAGAGCCTGTGGAGCCTGCTTCAGATTCCGTGTCTCCCTCTCTCTCTGCTCCTCCCCCACTCACACTGTCTCTCTCTCCTTTAAAAATAAACAAACAAAAAAAAAAACAATAAAAGAAAACAAAAAAAATTAAAAAGAAAACTACATGCAGGTCTGACTTTAAAAACCTGTTAACCAGGAGTTAGGCTAAAGAGAAAGTAAGGAAACATAATGAAAATACTATGTAGCACCCCATGGAGTTCACCCATAAATGTTAGAAAATGGCAATCTGCCCACATTTGAAGCAACAAAGCGGGGTGAGCCATGGGCTGTGTGTGTGCATGTGTATATGCACCTGTGTATGTCTGTATGCGTGCACTTGTGTATGTGTGCATGCACGTGTGTGTGCGTGCGTGCACGTGTGTGCACGTATGTACGTGTGCACATATGTATTGCGTGCTCATGTGTATGTGTCCGCGTGTGCATGTGTGTGTGTGCACCTGTGCACGTGTGTGCGTGTGCGTGTGTGTATGTGCATCTGCAGCAAATCAGGAGGAATATGAGCAGTGAACAGCTGTTCACACAGGATATCGTTCCTGTGCTAAGATTCAGATGGTGGCACTCAGATTCAACACAGACAGAGCCGTCATGTAACGTATCACCCACTGGAGGACACTTTGGGGAGTGAGCAGGACAGGTGTAGTACGGATGCCGAGAGAACAGGACTGCTTTCCTGAGCAAGCCAGGGCACATGGTCGTCCTGCCGGGGAACCCGGTACACAGGAGGAAAGAACAGCGATCTCAGGGGAGAGCAGTTGTACTGCCAAACAAGGGGCTGGTCACCCCCGTGCCCTTTGATCTGGAGCAGGCACGAGAAATGTGAGAGAACCGGAAGCAGGAAAAGTTTCCTTCTGGATGGACCACTTCTGGCAACATCTTCGTTTCTGCCTCCTAAGGACACGACTACTCTACCGAAATACAGACTACAAAAACATACGCCCGTTCCTTCTGCTGAGTCTGGAACGAAAGAACAGAAGAGGGGCGTTCGGAATCTCCTCTGGCTCACGCACCTGCAGCAGATGGGGTTCCACCTGCACCATTCTGAGAAATGGAAACAAACACACGTCCACCGTGAAAAGACGAACTCTTAGAAATGGCAGAAAATACTACAATATCCCTCACTCATCTCATTTAACATTAATTACTTCCTTAGACGCCCCATGTCCCAACACAGCCACACTGGGGTTAAAGATTCAACATATGAAAGGGAGGGAGGGGATTGGGGTGGCATACACCCATGGGGCTGATAGCGGCCACAGATCCTCGGTGGTCCATGGCCTGCCTGACAGTGTGGCTCTAATCTGGGCCTCTGTCTCAGCACAAGCTTCTCCCTGGGGGTGTGTCTGTTCACAGGGTGCCAAAGGGCAGCAGGGAAGATGCCCCTGTGACTTAAGGATTATCTTGAGCTGAAGGCAACTGAGAAACAGATACAAGAGAAGCTCTCTGAGCTCCCCCCTCATTTGCCTAAAGGCAGGACACAAATTTGCACGTGGCCCCTTCTCTCCTCTCTACCAGGAGAGATACAAGGCAATCACCAGCACCAACTCCAGGCCTTTATCAGCCCAGATGCGCACAAGAGGAATCCATACAGCAAACATTGCTACATAGCCCTGTCTGCCATTCGTTCCTTTATATATTTCCCTGCGCACAGCTGGCCGTTCCTAAAGCTCAAAGCCCTTTTCGTCCTGTCACGTCTCTAAAAGGTTATGGTTCCTGGGGGTGCCTGGCGGGCTCAGTCAGTTGAGCATCCGACTCTTGATTTCAGCTCAGGTCATGATCTCACGATTCATGGCATCCAGCCCCACATCAGGCTCTGCATTGACAGAGCCTGCTTGGCCTCTTCTCTCTCTCTCTCTCTCTCTCTCTCTCTCTCTCTCTCTCTCTCCTCTCCCTTGTGCATGCTCTCTCTCTCTCTCTCAAAAAATAAATAAATAAACAAAATAAAATTCAAATCAAATCAAATATCTGTAACTCTCAGGCTCCAAATAATTTTGGAATGCGTGACTTTGATGAAAAATGAATGCTGGGAGAGCAGGGGCAGATGTTTTCAGATGAAAAATACAGTGGCCAAATTAATAAAGCAGCGGAGAAGGGTTTCAATCGACTGGAAATGGACCCCGTAGAACGTGCAGCATGTGACGTTCTCACCTGCCTCAGAAGGAAGGGATGAAGGGATGAAGGCAGGACGGAAGAGGTGAAGGGGCGGGCAGTCCGAAGGCATGACGATGTGGAACATGCTCGCACAGGATGTGTGGCGTTCGATATATTCAACACACGGAGTGAAATTTGAAATAACCGAGAAATCGCTGGGGACATTCAATCTCAACAGCCACCAAAGAGCTGCCTAACAAAGCAGTGAAAGTCCTGATATGGCTATAAAAGGGATACTGAAAATGTGGAGAAATGAGTTCTCCCTCCACCAAGAGCTGCACGTGGCATACAGCAGGCGCATAACACATGCTCGTGACTAAAAGAATCAATGACTCCATGCTCATATATGCTGTAAATTGGTGCACATCGATACGAATAATTTGGCAATATTTACCTTGAAACTGTGGGTGCCTGTTGCCCCCAAAACTTCCAATGGCAATGTATGATAATAGAAACAATTAGCTCCATGAATCCGAGCAAAGGGATTCCTGCAGACCTGCTTGGAACAGGAAAGCTGTGGCGTGCCTGTAGGCGCCCCAAAAAGAGATTATTTACATAAATTATGGCACCTCCGGGCAACGTGCCGTGGCACAGCCTGAAAATGGGTGATGCGGTTTGCGCCTGATTTACAACAAGAGGTACACAGATACGTTATTTATTGAATAAAAAGGCAAACGATGAGTGTTTACAGTGGAATGCCACTGTCATAAAACAATAAAAATGCATGTGTTAAAAGCATTACGTATTAACATGGGGAAGACCATAAACCACTAGGGGTATGGTGGATAGTGCTGGTAGGATTACCTGTGAATTTTTTTTATTATGATTTTGGTGAGCCTGCATTTTCTATTTTTTTTTTTTTTTTTGAGAGAGAGCACATGTGCACACGTGTGCTGGGGGAGGGGCAGAATGAGAGAGAGAGACAGACAGAGAGAGAGAGAGAGAGAGAATCCCAAGCAGGTGCCACGCCGTCAGCACAGAGCCCCACGCAGAGCTCTGATCCCATGAACCGTGAGATCATGACCTGAGCCAAAATCAAGAGTCAGACGCTTAACCGACTGAGCCACCCAGGCGCCCCATTTTTTTTCAAGAAACACATTTTATGGGGCATTCTATCCTTTCTGTCCATTCACGTCAAACACTTGGGAAAAGAAGAAGAGGGCAGGTACATAAACTAGCTAGCCAGAAGAGAGAGCCCACTTGCGGAAGGAATATTGGGGACCTGCGTGCACATCTCCAAACAGAACCACTGCAGGATTCTCTTTTTTGAGCCAAAAACCTGGACTCCGTGGAGCATAAAAACACACCGAGGAAAAAAAATATTATTAACCAAAGGACACAGAAGCAAACGGAACAGTTTATTATCGATTTTTCCTTCTGAGTCTGCGTTTGTTTAAACTGAACTCCAAATTACACTTCATTGTAAAAGTGACAAATATTAGCAGGCGCTAAGAGTCTGGCTAATTAAGCTCGTTATTTTAGTAAAGATAAGTATTTGACGAGGGCAGAACTAATCGCGCCCTCCCGGTTGCGCGAACCGTGTGCAGCCTAGCTAATATGCCAGTGCCCGGTGTCTGCCCCGCCCCCGAGGTACGTAAGCCCCGCCCCCTCCAGGTGTGTAAGCACCGCCCCCCCCGAAAGAGAGTTGTTCCTGGTCAGCACTCTGGGTGATGCTGTTACCCCGGCCACTGCAAACCCAGCTCAGGGCAGAGAAGTCACGCTCAGTCTCGGGGGAACCAGCCACCTGAGGGACAGGCGCTGAGATGCTCAGGTCCCCCTCTCGGGTGCCCAGTCTCCTGTCAATAAAACAAAACCCCTAGAAGCTCTGACACCATCCTATGTAAATTCATCTGGCTGCAAAACTTGGAGCACTCTGAATTTCTTGGCAGCAAAGCTGGACCGAATCTAGCCTGGGGGTGTGCACGGGCTCACGGCCATACAGAGAGAAAAGTCAGACATTTCTCTGCAGGGAGGGCCCTGCAGTTCCTGGCTGCTGTCCCAGAGCAACGCTGGAGGGTTCTGTGAAACACAATAATCCCCTGATCTGTGGCTCTGGAAACGGATGATTTTCCCCACAATTCTTCAGGTCAGTAGCGACCTGGGGCAACATCCTACAGCATCTCCTACCTGGCACATTTTATCATCCCAAGTCCTCACAAGAGGGGTGGGTGCAGAACAGTAAGATATTTAAAGAGACAGGGGTGCCTGGGTGGCTGAGTCGGTTAAGACACCAGTCTTGATTGCGGCTCAGGTCATGGTCTCACGGTCCGTGAGTTCGAGCCCCACGTCGGGCTCTGTGCTGACAGCTCGGAGCCTGGAGCCTGCTTCCGATTCTGTGTCTCCCTCTCTCTCTGCCCCTCCCCTGTTTGCTCTGTCTCTGTCTTTCAAAAATAAATAAACGTTAAAAAAAATTTTTAATAAGAATAAATCAACTTAAAAAAAGAAATTTATTTTTTTAAATTTTTTTTACTGTTTATTTATTTATTTTTTTATATATATATGAAATTTATTGTCAAATTGGTTTCCATACAACACCCAGTGCTCATCCCAAAAGGTGCCCTCCTCAATACCCATCACCCACCCTCTCCTCCAAAAAAAGAAATTTAAAGACAGACCACATTCATATAACTTTATTACAGTATATTGTTATAATTTTCCTATTATTGCTGTTATAAGTCTTCTCCTGTGCCTGATACATGAATTAAACTTATTGTGTGTATGTATAGGAAAAAACGAGGTATTTACAGGATTTGCTACATTCCATGATCTTGCCCTCTTGAACGCAGCCCTCCAAAATCATGAAACCACACGTATATTTGTGATTCTTAAAAGCTACTGATATTCATAATCCATCCTGACATAATTTGGAAGGGAAAGGGAGTGGGGGAGGTTTCTTACCTGAAAAAGTAAGCTTCGGCTGTGTCATAATGGCCAGGTGTTAGTTTGAGGGGCGGGTAGTCAATGGCCAGAGGCCTCACCATGAACAAGCCCATGGCCAAAGCCACGAAGAGGACAGGCAGCAGGAGGTCGGAGAGGGAGCTCTTCCAGGCCCGGCGCGTGTGCTGGAACCGCTTCACCAGGAGGGCCCCTGCCTGAGCCAGAGGCCACAGAGGGTGCGGGGTCCCGGATGGGGCGCCACCTGCAGAGACAGGAACATGCAGTCAGCCTCAGGCCAGGGCCCCCCCCAACACTGCCCGGGTCTGCGGATACCTCCAGAGGTTTACGATGGCTCCGGAGGCTAGTAGCACAGGGGCCCCCCCGGTTCCCATGCTCCTCAATGAGCGCGGACACTCTGGAAACGTATGCTCACAGAACGCCTGGGGATGTAGCAGGGCGAGGACGGAGTTCTCAAATCCAGCTTTTGCAGCAGCCTCGAGCTTGTTTTTACTGGTTAAAACGCAGTGTGCTCCAGGAGCACGGACCCCAACAAGAGAGCAGCGGGACCCATGTCTCCAGGCGGGAGTGCGTGCGTGGGAGGGGTGCAGACAGAGCCGTCCCCCTCTGCCGTCTCCCTTCTCCTGCCTTTTAGTCTTCTTTTCCCACAGCCTGGTCCTTCCAGAGGACGCCTTAGGTCCTGTCCAGATCAGGGCCAGGAAGAACCATCCCCCTCAGCCCCTGCGCCAACCCCCCTGCCTAGTAGGGGTGTCCCCGATGGAGAGGAGGCAGGCGCGGCTCTGGGGGCACCTCTGCAGCTCCAAGTGAGCCCCCTTGGCCCACCAGGCTTCAGCAACCCGGCCCTCCCTTCCTCCCTCCGCCTCTCACAACTCGGAGACCCACCCCCCAGGGAGCATCGCTCAGAAGGTGGGGCTGGAGGGCAGGGCATGAGCACGCGGTGGATGCCCAGGTCACCTTGCCAGACCCCCACCCCAGGCCACAGACGTGGCCGCAATCAACCTGTCCAGTGCCGGCCGACCGGCTGGTGCCAGCAACGGTCACATCCGGTGTGAGGATGACAAAACAGGAGGAAAAGGAGAGGCAGACCCAGGGACCACAGCCCTAATCCTCATCCAAAGGACAGACACAGCCATGCCCCATGGTCTTCCTCGCTATTCCTTCTGCAGGGTTCCAGAAAACCCAACAGAAAGTGTTTGAGGAGGAAGGCGGCCTTCTAAGAAGACAGTTATGCTAAATTGATCACACTGCCCACACATATCAAATTGAAATACGGTTAATAAAAGCACAGCGAATACGTTTCAAATCCCCAAAGAAATCATTTTTAAAGATGCTCCCATTTGGAAAGAGAAATTATTTGCAATAGCGGTGAGCACAGAGCTGTGGAGAAGCAGCTGGGGATACAAATGCCTTCCTGAAATAACCCCCTCCCTTGTCCGACATCACGTTGTGCCCAGGATGCGGCGGGTAGCGGGCTATTTTTTGTCCTCAAAAAAGACATCACGTAGGGGTCGCGCTAAAAATGTAAAGAAATGACCGAACACAAGGCGATCGAGCGTGGCAATCCGTGTGGGCAGGGCCGAAAAGACTGGTGCCAAGCAGGTGGTCTGACGTGTTTAGGGCAAGTGAGACAACAGTCACAGCCGTGGGGACGGTCAGGCACAGTCAGTGAGACCTCCGTCAGGAAGTCAGTTCAGTCTGCCTCCCGAGCAGAGTCAGGTCTGCCTGACCTCGGACAGCACACGTCACCTCAGACATTTCTGGTCACCGGACATAGGGCTTCTTTCCACGTGTCAAGCACGTGTCCGTGACACCAGCTGGGTGGCCTACCGTCCAACTCATTGGGGGCACGACCTCCCTGCAGTGTCAGACCCCGCGGGCTGAGGGCTCAGTCACACAGGCCTACCCCTCCCCCACTCCAGACGCCAGCTACCGGTCCAGGTTGTCCCCCGTGCTTACGAGCCACTGACTGTAGATCAGAGGTTCCCAAGACCCGAGCCTTGGGTTTGACCGACGTGCTAGGGTGGTTCACAGAACTCAGGGAAACGGGTCCTCACGTGGGCCAGCTTACAAAAAGGATACGACAAAGGCCACATACGAACAGCCACGTGGAAGAGACGTGTGCGGCGAGACATTCGGGGAGGGACACTGTGCTTTCATGCCCTCTCCAGTATATCCCCAACACCTCCATGCGGTCACCTACCTGGGCTGAACCCCTTACTATTGAGATTTTGTGGGGCTCTCATCATGCAGACATTCCCTTCATTACCTCCGTGTCCAGCCCCTCTCCCCTCTCCAGAGGATGGGGGACGGGGCTGAAAATGCCAAGCTTCTGATCGGCTGGGTCTTTCTGGTGAGCAGCCCCCCCCCCCCCACCCGAGTCATCTCGTCAGAACAAAAGATGGCCTTAGTGTTCTTATCACCTGGTAATGTACTAGGAGCCCTGGTCAGGAATAAAGCCGAAGACAGATCCTAGAACAACAGATGCTCCCCTGCTTTTACCACTTGGGAAATGACAGAGGGTTCAGGGCCTCTGTGCCAGGAGCCGGGGGCACGGACAGATGCACATCTCTTGGGATCCCACAAGACCCCACAGGCGAACGGAGAAAATCTGATGTTTAAGGACCAACACGTGGGATATTAACAAGGCTGGCGTATTCTGTGAATGACTGTGCGTGGGAGCAGAAACGTGGGGGGTTCTGGAGGTTGGAGGGGGTTGGGCACCGGCTGGTGAAGCGCCTCCCAGACACTTTCGGGACCAGGGATTAGATTCCACACCAACTGGAGGCCGTCAACCCCAGCAACCAGGTGAGGAGATGCACAGTATTATAACCAAAGTGGTATTTCATCCTTTCACCAGTGCGGCTCTGACGAGGGTGGGCGGTAGACACGGCAGTCAGGCAAGCCGGGCTACGACTCTCATTCATGGGGGGGGGGGGAGGTTAGAAATGCTGATTCCCAGGCCCCACCTCGGACAGAATCACATCTCCACATATTCAGAGACTAAAATGCACTTTTAAAAAATAACTTCCTAGCGGGCGCCTGGGTGGCTCAGTCAGCTGAGTATCCGACTCTTGATCTTGGCTCAGGGCATGATCCCAGGGTCCTGGGATCAAGCCCCGTGTTGGGCTCCACACTGACCATGGAGCCAGCTTGAAAGTCTCTCTCTCCCTCTCTCTCTGCCCCTCCCCCACTCATGCAGGTGCTCTCTCTGATTGATAGATAGATAGATAGATAGATAGATACAACATCCTAAGAGATTCTCATGGTCAGCTGGGTTATAAAATGCATTGGTCAATGGTGATTCATATATAACTCTCGCAGAGCAGTTATGAAGTCAAAGTGACCTTAGTGTTAGAAAAGGCATATTATTGAATGCAGTTTGATCCTTTCTCATATAGGACTAGAAGTATAAATATAAAAATATTCGTATATCCTGATCATTCTGTGAGAGTGTAATGCTGGATATGTCCACCTGGAGCACTCTGTATGCAGATCTAGCAGGAGAACTATGATCTAAGTTAAGCTAACGTAATTGAGACGTTCTGGGTTGCTGGCCGTCCCAGATTTCCAAAATGATCCCTGAGAAAGCCATTTGATTTCCTCACTAACCTTTGGTTAAGAAGCCCTTTCTCTCACACAGAACCAAGACTCACTCTGTTTAGAATCAAGAGGAACTGAAAGGTCACTGGTAAGCGTGATGGCTTGTGACCCCACCAAAATCAATGACACCATCATTGTCTACCAAAAGCTACACCTCACAAAGGAGCCTTTTTGTCCCCTAGTTTTTAAAATATTTTTAATGTTTATTTATTTATTTTGAGAAAGAGAAAGTGGGATAAGATCAGAGAGAGAGAGAGAGAGAGAGAGAGGGAGAGAGAATCCTGAGCAGGCTCCGTACTGTCAGCACAGAGCCCGACTCGGGGCTCGAACTCACGAACTGTCAGATCATGATATGAGCTGATATCAAGAGTCGGACGCTTAATGGACTGAGCCACCCAGGTGCCCCAAAGTAGCCTTCAAGTGGCATCTTATGACAGTCGCATCTAGCTACCCACACTCAGCTGCCTACCAAACTATGCACCTACTCAAATACGTCTGCAGCAGCCAATGGCTGCAAACACCTATTTACATCAGGGCAGTTTCTGTCTATGCAGCCAGGTGCACAGAAAATGGAAACAGAACGTGGCTTTCTGGGTGTTGGAGTCTACTTAGTAAATACGCCTGCTGATGGAGGAAGAACACAGTCAGAGAATGGCCCTTTATCTGCCCACTGGCTTTGCTCAGAGAGGATCAATCACAACAGCCACTGGGGGGGTGAGTGGGGGAGGAAGCACTGGACTGGAATCCACTCTCAGCCGCCAACGTGTTGGGTGACTCCTGGAAATTCCCAGCCCCACTGCATGTCACTTCCCTCAGCTGTGAAACAGAGATTTATATTCTCCCTCTAGGTAACAAGGATTCTTATTACCACACTTATGAAACTAGCAGAACAGGTACAGTTTGACCGCCAGCCACTGTAAATGTTCATCAGACAGCGGGATAAGCCTGTGGGGAAAGGTGTTTCTCATTATTAAGAAAAATAAATCCTCCCCCCCTTCCCATGCGTTAACTGAACATAAATGGGGGAAATAAAGGGCTAAGATAGTTTATGGTCATGAATCAACCACCAATCAAATATTCATGGCTAAACTCATAAAAGTATTCACATGAATAATTTAACAGACAAAATTAAAATGCTGGACCAAATTGTTATGAATTGTCTTATTTGACTTACGAGTGTAATTCTATTCAAAGAATTCAGTGGCATCCATAACTAGGCACTCTCATTTACACTGACCCTCAAATTACTTAGAAAAAAATGTCCAGAGATTTTTTTTGGGGGGGGAGGGGAGTCAGGTGGCTTCAGTGAATACCTTAAAATATCAAGGACGCAGCATGCGCCCCAGAATACGATCTCCACGTTGCTGAATACATCCGAATGTTCTTGAAGCTTTTAAGATAAACCATCACAAATGTAATGCCTTCAAGCCCACTTTTAAAAAATGAATACCCCAAACAAAAAAACGGGTGACTTAGCAGGTATGAGTGTGTAGTTCATTTAAAAATCTACAGGGGCACCCGGGTGGCTCAGTCGGCTGAGTGTCCGATTTCGGCCCCGCTCACGATCTCTCGGCTCATGAGTTCAAAGCCCTGCATCAGGCTCTGTGATGACAGCACTGAGTGTTCTTGGGATTCTCTCTCTCCCTCTCTCTCTCTCTCTCTGCACCCCTCCCCCACTCGCACTCTCAAAATAAATAAAACATTTAAAAAATAAAAGCAGGATTTGCAGACCACAATAACGCAACTTGCAATGAAACAAGGAACGCCTGTAAACAGGTAGATGGGTGTCAACACTGGAAACATCTGTGGGAGAGCCCACCACGAACACCAGCGTCCGGGGGTCCCAGCCCTGCCTCGCACGAAGACCTCCCACACCTCAGACCGGCCGTGGTCTCTTGGCTTCTCACCTATAACACAAAAGGCTGGGACGGGCCATGGCTCCATCCTCGTGCTGGCACAAGCTGATGTTGTACGGCATTCGCACGACCCACGATTTGCCTCATTCATACCATTTGTGGAAGAAAACCAGCCACACATCGAACGTCCTCTTGTTAAGAGAGGTAGGAGAAGGGTTGGCGAGAGGTTCGCGAAGAGTAAAGGAGGAAACAAAAAAGAACGAAACGAAAAAGAAGAATAAAGGAAGATGTTTTGTGACGGTTGTATGTTTAATGATATGACAAAAATCCAAAATAGGATTATTTCTTAAATATTAAACGTGGTGACACAAAAAATATACAAACTTCAAAACCAAACTGCGTTACTGCAATCTTGGTTAAATATTCTTTCGGAAAGAACATTATTAATTGTGATTAATTGTTTTAAAAGCTAAGAAGGAGAGGCTATATTTATCTACACTGTTTTATTGATAATAATCTCACAGCGATGTATCACTCAACCTTCAAAATGCTTTATGTGCTCGTTTGTTACAACAACCACATTGCTCCTTTTCATACATGATTTTGATTTTTTTAAGGCTCTTTTTTGTTGTTGTTAACTAAGTTCTACACTCACCTTGGGGCTCGAACTCATGACCCAGAGATCAAGGGTCAGTTGCACAGGCCACGGACTGAGCCAGCCTGGCACCTTCATATGGGATTTTTACATTAAAAAAAGAAGAAAAATCTAGGTAGAAGAATTTTCTGTTCACCTCCAAAGTTCTCCCAATTGCTAAACAGGTTAGGGATCACTTTTTCTGTTACTTTCTCTTATTTTCTTTTAGTGTGTGCACATGCATGTGAGTGGGGAGGGGCAGAGAGAGAGAATCCCCAGCAGGCTCCACGTTCAGTGCAGAGCCCAACTCCGGGCTTGATCTCACGGCCCCAGGATCCTGACTTGAGCTACAATCAAGAGTCGGATGCTCAACCGACTGAGCCCCCCAGCGCCCCGCTTTTTCGATCCTTTAAAAAGCACAGTGATTCACAGCCAAACGATGAAAAGCATCAAGGCAGGATTTCACTCTGGAAGAAGGCTGGGCGTCACGCCCAGCCACATCATTTTTCTGGAATAGAGATGGCCCCAACTCCTTGGACGGGATTCAACATGCCTTGAGGAGACAGTGACAATGTTCAGGGAACTTATGCTCTGTGGGCAAGTCACTTAAACGAGGGGTTTGGGTTTTTTCTTTCCAACTCACCAAACTCAGGTCTTCCTGCAGCCCCTGAATGGCCCCAACCTGGGGTTTAAAACCCGCGCTCCCTCCAAAGCTCTCCTGGACAGTCAGGCAACGGAAAGAAGGCTCCTCTCTGCCGCACCCGATCCTCCTTCCAGCCTCGGCCCTGCTCTCCGGCTCCGCTCCCATCACACTGGGAGGCAGGGTGGACAGCACACGGTGTCTGGGCTCTGCTGAAGGTTGGCTCGAAGGGCTCCTTTGTGAACAGTGAGCAACGACATGCAAGGGGGGGTCCTCGAGCTGGCATGTGGCACATAGTGAGGGTCTATGGATGTAGCCAGAGAAGAAAGCTCCCCATTGCCGAATCTTCTCTTAGACGGTGGCCCTGTGCTCACCGCCCCCCACTGTTCTGTCCTCGTCGTGTGTGGCCACCTCAAGGGGCCGAGCTCAGTTTTTCTGGCAAAGCTCAGATCTGAGAACGCTCTCCAGCACTCAGAAGGCGTTCAGAGCCGTCTGATGAATGAGGAGCGGACGGATGTGACCAAATGTTGTCTTCGGTGCCCTCACCCACTGGACACCTGGCTGTGACTTCCTTCCCCCCCTCTCTGGTCCCACTTCCCCTGCCCAGAAGCCACACCACCACTCCCTCTAATCCCTTCCTGCCCTTTCCCACGCTCAGCCTCGCCAAGTGCGCCCCCGGGCCCCATTCACCAGCCATCTCTAGGCCACTGACGGCGCGTCCACCTCCGTGTGGCTCTCCCTCAGAGCGTAAGCAAGAAAGATGGGGGCACCTGGGTGGCTCAGTCTGTTAGGCAACCGACTTTGGCTCAGGTCATGATCTCAGGGCTTGTGGGTTCAAGCCCCGCGTCGGGCTCTATGCCGACAGCTTGGAGCCTGGAGACTGCTTCCGATTCTGTGTCTCCCTCTCTCTCTGCCCCTCCCTTGCTCGCGCTCTTTCTCTATTTCTCTCTCTCAAAAAATAAATAAAACATTTTAAAAAATTGGGGGGGAGCGGTGCCTGGGTGGCTCAGTTAGTTAAGCGTCCGACTTCGGCTCAGGTCATGATCTCGTGGTTCGTGGGTTCGAGCCCTGCGTCGGGCTCTGTGCCGACAGCTGGGAGCCTGGAGCCTGCTTCAGATTCTGTGTCTCCCCCTCTCTCTACCCCTCCCCTGCTCATGCTCTGTGTCTCTCTGTCTCTCAATAATAAATAAATATTTTTAAAAATTGTTTTTTTAATTTTTTTAGGGGCACCTGGGTTGCTCAGTTGGTTGAACGTCTGACTTCGGCTCAGGTCATGATCTCATGAGTTCGGAGTCCCGCATTCAGCTATGTGCTGACGGCTCGGAGCCTGAGCCTGCTTCAGATTCTGTGTCTCCCTCTCTCTGCCTCTCCCCGGCTCATTCTCTCTCTCTGTCTCTCTCTCTCTCTCTCAAAAGTAAATAAACATTAAAAACATTTTTTTAATTCTTTTAAATAAATACACAAAATGATACTCTCAACCCTTGACCCTACAATGGACGTGTTCCTAAAGGTTACCCAGAGCCACTCTGCCTCCATTTCCCCAGTTTTCCACCATTATCTTGGCAGCAAGGGGCACGCTTAAGATGAGCGAGGCCCCTCCTTTGTCAAACGTGTCACAAGAAGGGCCGATTCCAGGTCAGGGGCCGTGGGTGGGAGCTGCTACTCCTCACCAGCTCGGGGCTTCCTTGGGCAGCTCTGACCGAGAGGGGCTGGGCTTCACAAGCTCCACCGGCCCCTCGCGGCCCCGACAGAAGCGGCTGCTCCCTGACACCTGCCGCCAGCGTTTATTGGCCCATGTCTATCTCAATTCAGCCTTCTCTCTGGCACACTGCCTCATGCAGAGCCCCTGCCGGGAGCTCTCCGCTCATCTCGCTAACGCCGCCAACAAACCTTCCCTGGCATGTGTAATTGGCGGCGGGCACGGTCCCCCCACACCTGGCTGGCCGGGGAGGCGGTGTTTGAAGCTGGAGGAAGTGTGGACAAAGCAGAGAAGACGGCGCTCGGGGCTGAACACCGCCACTCGGCCTGCGAGACACATGCAGAATTTGGAACAGCTCTTTGAAGAGGCCGAGAATTACAGGCTCCCCGTGCAGGAGAGGCTGTTCAAACAGGATTGTCTCCAAAAGCAAAGGAGAGGCTGCACACCCTTCAGATTAATCACTGCCAAATTGCTTTCCATCATCACAAGAAGTAGCAATTAGGAATGAAATACAGAGGATTAAATGGTGGGAGGAAAGGGAGACGATTTTAGGTAAAGTGGGACTGACAGAGCTGAGAATTTCACTGCAACCTCAGACCTCACATGGGGCAGGGGGGTAAGGCTTCAGTAGGGAAGTAAGGAAGGAGGGAGGGAGGAGGGAGGTGGGAAGAGAGGGGGGAAGGAAGGGAGGAGGGAGGGATGAAAGGAGGAAGGAGGAACAGGGAAGGAAGTGAAGAAGGAGGGAAGGGAGGAAGAAGAGAGGAGGGAAGAAAGAAGGGATGGATGAAGGAGGGAGGAGGAAAGGAGGACAGAAGGAAGGGAGGGAGGGAGGAAAGGAGGAGGGAGGGAGGAGGGATGGGGAAGGAAGTGAAGAAGGAGGGAAGGGAGGGAGGAGGAAGGAGGGGAGAAAGAAGGGAGGGATGAAGGAGGGAGGAGGAAAAGACCAGGGAAGGGAGGGAGGAAGGAAAGGAGAAGGGAGGGAGGAGGGAGGGAGGGAGGGAGGGAGGGAAGGGAGGGAGGGAGGAGGGAAGGGAGAAAGGAAGGGAGGGAGGAGACAAGAAAGGCATTGCCAAAGCCTTACAAGGAGAAAACACCTGTTGCCCAGATTCACTTTGTACCAGCTGAGTATGTGACATGACTTTTCACCTGAACTTTGGCCTCGATGAGACTCTAACCTGGCTGGTGTTTCTCACAGATGGCCATAGCCCACCTGAATCAAAGGAAATTGGGGTGTTTGTTAAAACCTGTAAATGTCTCAGTCTCGGCACTAAAATTTATGGAAGTTGGCCTAAGAATCTGCCATTTCAATAAGCATCCAAGTTTTTTTTCTTTTTTTTCTTTTTTTTTTTTGATGAACGCCATCCTAACAGGGATGTGGTGATGTCTCCCTGTGGTTTTGATCCCAAGTCCTCTGACGACAAGTGACAGGGAGCATCTTTCATGCACCTGCTGTCCATCTATGGAAAAATGTCTGTTCCAATGCTTTGCCCATTTTTTAAAAAATGTTTATTTATTTTGAGAGAGAGAGAGAGAGAGAGAGTGAACAGGGGAGGGGCAAAGAGAGAGGAGGAGAGAGAATCCTAACCAGGCCCCATGCTGCCAGCACAGAGCCCAGTGTGGAGCTCGATCCCATGAACTTTAAGACCACGACCTGAGCCAAAATCAAGAGCTGGACGCTCAGCCGACAGAGCCCCCCAGGCGTTCCTGCTTTGCCCATTTTTTAATTGGGTCTCTTGTCTTTTTGCTATCGAGTTATAGGAGTTACAGGAGTTCTCTACATATTGTGGCTATCAATCCCTGATCGGATCCGTGGGGTGCAAACACTTTCTTAACAGCGGCGGATTTCCTTTTCATTCTACCAATCCCTTTGCTGTGCAGAGGCTCTTGTTGGGACAGAGGAAGCCAGCGCCCTCCATGCTCTGCTGGTGGCAATGCAAACTGGTGCAGTCGCTGTGGAGGACAGTATGGAGGCTCCTCAAAAATCTCAAAAACAGAACTACCGTATGATCCACAAACCCACCAAACCCTGGATCAGGACCTTGGAGAGATCCCATGCAATGATGTGATGCACCAGGCACCCCACACTCCTCACACAGGCCCAAAGTCCATCAATAGATGAATAAAGAAAGAGAATGAGCGTGTGCGCACGTGTGTGTGTGTGTGTGTGTGTGTGTGTGTGTGTGTGAGAGAGAGAGAGAGAGAGAGAGAGAGAGACAGAGACAGAGAGAGAGACAGAGAGAGAGACAGAGAGAGAGAGACAGGGATGGAGTAACTATAGAGCAACATTACTCAGCCTTATATAAATGGCAATTTGACACCTGCTATCGCATATTTGAGCCTAGTGGACATTGTGATGAGTGAAATAAACCCATCATCGCAGGACAAATACTGCTTGATTCCATTTATCTGAGGAATCTAAAATCCCCAAATTCCTGGGGCACCTGGGGGGGGCTCAGGCTTGATGAGCGGTCATGTCATGATCTCATGATTCATGAGTTCAAGCCCCACATCAGGCTCAGTGCTGACAGTGTGGAGTCTGCTTGGGATTCTCTCTTTCCCTCTCTCTCAAAATAAATAAACATTAAAAGGGGCGCCTGGGTGGCTCAGTCGGTTGGACATCCAACTTCAGCTCAGGTCATGATCTCATGGTTCGTGAGTTCAAGCCCCGTGTCGGGCTCTGTGCTGACAGCTCGGAGGCTGGAGCCTGCTTTGGATTCTGTGTCTCCTTCTCTCTCTACCCCTCCCCTGCTCATGCTCTGTCTCTCTCTCTCTCTCAAAAATAAATAAACATTAAAATAAATAAACACTAAAGACAGTGTTTAAAATTTTTTTTAAATAAAATGGATTCTTACAAGCAGCACAGAGTGGTGGTCACCAGGGGCTGGAGGGGTGGATACGGGAGTCGTTGTTCAATGCACAGAGAGTTTCAGTGACGCAGGACGAATCAGTATGGACCCACTGTACTGAACCTGGGGCTTCTCTGCTGCTGCTTCTTTTCCCCAGAGGAAGAACCACGAGCATGTGGCAACCCTCCAAGGGAAGATCCAGGAGATTTGGGGGGCAGGGATTGAAGACTCAGATAAAGAAAGAATTCTTGCCTGTGCTATGGCCTGGAAGAGGGGCCTGGGGTCCTGTAGCAGCAGGGATGGGGTGTGCTGGGTGGGAGGCCTCCCTGAGAGCAGGACAGCAGCAGACCAGGCTGGGGTGGGGGACAGCGCTGACAGAGGCCACTGGGAACCTGCAAACACCCCCTGGGAGAAAACGGACACCGTCGTGCAGGTGACGGGAAAGCAGCCTGTCACCCTATACGAGGGGCTCCAGCAGGCACTGAGGGATACAGAGGAAGGGCCGCTGCTGCCCAGGGGAGCTGAGAGGTGGTCAGAGGAGGGGACTCCTGATCCGAGCCACGCCAGGCCCGGTCACAGGGGCTCGAAGTCTACCAGCCAAACCCCTCCACTGTGTGTGCCCAGCAACGGCACGTGCTGTTGTGCGGGACGGTCTAGCTGCCATTTCAAAACACCAAGCCCAGGTGGCTTAAACCACAGACATTCACGGCTCACAGTCAGGAGGCTGGAAGCCCAAGATCAAGGTGACCAGGTGAACGCAAGGTTGGTGTCCTCTGAGGCCTCTCCCTTGGCTGGCAGACGACCCCTTTCTCCAGGTCCCCCCGGGGTCTCCTCTGTGCGGGCACTGCCATCTCTGCCCAATCCCCCCCCTTCTCACAAGGACACCGGTCAGACTGGGTAAGGACCCACTTGTACCCCTCATGGTTACCCTAATTCCCTTTCCAAAGATCCTGTATCTGCAAATACAGTCACATGCTCAGGTCCTGGGGGCTCAACATACAAATGGGGGGGGGCAGAAGAACAGGGACACAATTCATTCCAGAACACCAGTGCGCTGCTGGGAATCAGCACAAAGAGAACAGACCGAGAATTTGTGGTTCTAGACAGAATCCTCCTACAGCTATCACCCCGAAGCGGTGGACGTCCAGGGGTGCTGCCTGGACCCACGGTACCACCGGGTCGCTGCTGAGAAATGCAAGTTCTTGGGCCCCACCCAGGAACCCCTGAATCGGGAAATCAGGGGGTGAGACCCAGGAATCTGTGTTCTACAAAATCTGCAGGTCACTGTGATGATGCTAGATCACCACCTCTCCCGGGGAGTCAAGGAGTGAATCCAGTCACCCACGCATCCTTCAAACACTGTGACACACAGTACTCTGGGGGCTTGGAAAAGCCTTTGCAGAAAAGGGACAGATCCAAAGACTGTATTTTCTTTGATCCAAAGAGACTCCAGTACCTGGCACTGTGCCTGGGTGGGAGTTTTGCGCTGGACCCACCAGGGTTCGGGCAAATCTCCACGGCTCAGTTTCTACATGAAAATAATGGCTTCAGGAAAGCCTATTTGCAAAATGTCCAGGAGGACTGAGTAAGAAAATGCACAGAGGACGCCTCTCATCGTGTCTGGTCGATGGTGTCGGGGCTCCGAGAAGAAGTGATTTGCACACCTTACATGGCAGGGACAGATGTGCCCTCTGGGCACAGTCTCTGTAACTCATTTCTCTGGCACGAGTAGGCTCCCAATGCTTAAAATATCTGTATTTTATATTTTATGTTGCCTTCATCCATCTATCAGAGGAGCAAGAGGTGAGTTATTTGAGAGCAAGCCCCTTAGAAGACTTCCTGAAGATACACGGCAAGCGTGGAGGGAAGGGGTGCCTGCGGGCAGGGGCGGCCAGAGGCAGGAATCGGAACAAAGACGTAATTCCTGAAGGCACCAACAAGAAAGGGAAAGGTTTTGGTAAGTGATTATTCCAGAAATTCCCTTTCTCGAGTGTGGATCACGCTCCCATCCCCGAAAAGTGAGTGAGCGCTTTACCCAGAAGACGGTTTCACACCGTCTCCAAAATCCTGATCCAGCCCTTTGGTAAAGTTATATCTGCTAAGTAATATAAATTTCACTGACAGAGAGGCTTCCTGTGGAGCTTTGTGGGAGGATTCGCAGAACACAATAAAACTGGGAAATTCAGGAAATGTCATACCAAATTTGTGGTCATGTGTCCTGATCTCACGTTTTGTTTTAAGTAATGAAATACTTAAATAGATATTTTAATGACATTTTTTCCAGTTCCATAATTTGTAATTTGGATGATAAGTAACACTGCCTTTTTATATCATATTTTACAAAGGTAATAGAAAACATTATAATGTTTCTTTCCTCGGGGTTCTTTTTAAAATTTAACATACCGCTCCTTTTCACATAACAGTAGTTTTTCGGTTTTTTTGCACATTTTATTTCTAACATATTTGCATGGATTTTCATAATGTCCCCCAAATTCAGAACATGAAATTACCATTTTTTTCAAAACAGATGCATCTCCGTCACCAAGAGGATGTATGCGGGCAATACCTTTCAATGTAAATTATCCTAAGTTCTCAAGGATGACAAAATGTTTATGAGAACATAATCATATTTTCTTTGAATTTGCCCTTACATAAAAAAGTCATTAGCTAATGTACCTTAAAATACAAGAATGCTCAGAAATGAAGCCTTTAGGTAAAATGCTAATAATGAAAAGAGAAAATGTGTGTGCTCAGTTAAAATAAAATTTGTATATACACGGTAAAAGAGAGACAAATTACGATATATGCAGAATATTACTACATAGAAATGACACAAGCAATAACATAAATGGATCGAAGCAGCAAAATACGGAGAAAAAACAGACTCCTGTGCACACACGATGACCCCATTTACATGAAGTCCAACAACAAGCACAATTACTGTAAGGTGAGGGCATCACCTTTTGGGGAGGGGGTCTGACTTGGAGAAGGCAGAGGGCCCAGCAAGGTGCTGGGAATGCTCTATCTGGACCCGGGTGGTGGTGACACCATATAAAAACTCATCTAATCATGTGATCAAGAAATATGCCATTTGTGATAAAAATACAAACAGTTGATGTTACTAAAGCAAACTTAAGACACTATCCTTCAAAAATACATCATTCATGAGGGAAGGAAACAACAACCGTGTTGTAAGAGAGGAAATTTAAATGGCTAATAAACCCGAAGGGGAATTCAATTTAGCATATGGTAATAGTCGTTTGGCACGGAGAGGTCTACAATGGCCCCCCAATCACCCCTACTTCACAGAAGGTTCCAATCCCCCGAGTGTGGGTAAGACCTTGAACACACGGCTATCACCCCCCACCCTTGGATTACAAGTACAGAAAAAGTGAAGAGCTTTGGAAGATCTGGTCACTGATCAGTCGCCTTTCAGTGAATCAAAACAAGAGATTCTTGTGCTCACTTTGAAGCAGAAACATGTCCTGTTGGGAGGGGACCATGTGGCTAAGATTCCAGATGACTCCTAGGAGCTGAGACCACACCCAACCGACAGCCAGCCAAGCCCCAGGTGGACGTTGGTCCTAAACCCACACAGAGCTGAATTCTGCCAACAAGCTCAATGGGCTTCTAAGACAGCCCTGTTAAGAGCTGGTGGTCTTGTGATACTGTGCTTTATAATGAGGGGACCCTGGGGGGCTCAGCTGCTTACGCGTCCGACTTCGGCTCAGGTCACGATCTCACAGTTCGTGGGTTTGAGTCCTCCGTCGGGCTCTGTGGTGACAGCTCGGAGCCTGCTTGGGATTCTGTGTGTGTCTCTCTCTCTGTCCCTCCCATGTTCACACACATGCACACACACACACACACACACACACACACACACACACACACTTTCTCTCTCTCTCTCTCAAAATTAAATGAACATTAAAATTTTTTTTAAATAAATAAGATGTGATTTATACTAAGAAATGTGTATCTGCTCTTTGTCCCTTTCTTGCAGACCTCTGGATTTTCCTAAGTGGTGACAGCAACAAGGGTGTCTGTAGTTATGTCAATGACCTTAATGAGGTGACTTTTGGAACTCACTCTAACTAAGAGCCTGGGGAATCCACCACATAAGTACAGGGTTGGACCTTCCAACCTCCCCTTGACCCCTCACTGGCCAGCGGCCAATGATTTAATCAGTCATGCCGGTGTAATGAAGCCGCCATAAAACCCCGAAAGGATGGGGTTCAGAGAGCCCCCATGTGGGTGAGCACTTGGCATTCGGGGAGAGTGGCGCCTGGAGAGGCCTGGGAACTCTGCAGCCCCTCCCACATGCCCTGACTTTTACATCTGGCAAATTCTAACACATGCTTCATGGTGGGTGAACCTTAAAGCCATTCTGCTAAATGACATAAGCCAATCGCCAGAGAGCAAACAGTGTAGGCTTCATCTTACGTGAGGTCTCGAGAACAGTGAGCTTCATACAGATGAAAAGGGGAAAGCTGTCTGCCAGGGGCGGGGAAGGGGGGGAGCCAGGGCTTATTGCGTATGGTTTCGGTTGGAGAAGGCGAGAGAGCTCTGGAGACGGCGGTCACGGCTGCAAAATAACGTAAATGTACTGGATGCCACAGTACAGTACCCGTGAAAATGGTAAAGCTTGTATGAAGCCTATTCTACCCCAGGGAATGAAAGAATGAATGAATGAATGAATATTACAGTTCACCACATTCATCAATCATTTGGTGTTCTCCTCTGCTAATAAACTTTTTAGGTGAAAAAAATAAAAATAAAAAGTAAGAATTAAGACTGTGTCTCAGAGACAGACTCAACCAAACCAGAGAGCTCCGAGGGAGCTTCGTGGTGCCGTTCCCTCTGCCCCCCACCATCTCTGCAGAACCAAAAATAGAGAAGAAATTATCTCACAAAAAGATCTGGATCGGGTCTGATGAGGAATACTACTGGAATCCAAGGAAGTTCCACAAAGTTCCCAAGAAAGTAGCTCGTCAGATACGATGTCAGCACGGACGAAAGGTTCAGGAAGGGACAAAAAGTATGATTTATGCAACTAAAGAGGCTAACACGTGTGACACAAAAGCTGACAGAAGCCGTGGGAGGAAGAGACAATCGGGCAACGAGCTGGAAACAACAACACTCCAATTTCACTACTGGATAGAATGAGCTACCAGAACATCAAGGAGGATATCGCACACTTGAACAGCTGTGTAGACAAGGCAGACAGAAGGGCATCTACGGAACATACCACCGTCACGACAGATACATGCTCCTCTCACGGGCACAAGGAGCACTCTGAGGGTGGACCGTATTCCAGCCCATAAACGAGCCTTAGTAAGTTAAAAAGGTGTAAAATCATACAAAACATTTTCCTCTGGTCAGAGTAGAACGATATGGGACTGTAGTAACAAAAAGAAATCTGGGAAACTCACAGATATGTGGAAATTTGAAAACATAATCTTGGAGCCACCTGGCTGGCTCAGTTGGAAGAAAGAGCTTGCGACTCTTGATCGCGGGGTCGTGAGTTCAAGCCCCACGCTGGGCGTAGCAATCACTTAAATATTTTTAAAATAATAGTAGAGGCGCCTGGGGGGCTCAGGTAGTTAAGCGTCCGACTTTGGCTCAGGTCATGATCTCACAACTTGTGGGTTCGAGCCCTGCGTCGGGCTCTGTGCTGACAGCTCGGAGCCCGGAGCCTGCTTCGGATTCTGTGTCTCCCTCTCTCTCTCTGTCCCTCCTCCACTACCGCCCTGTCTCTGTCGCTCTCTGTCAAAAATAAACAAACAAAAATATTTTTAAAGCATAATCTTAAATAACCAGTGTGCCAAAGAAGAAATCGAAGGAAAAGTTTGTAAATACTGGTAGATAAGTAAAAGTGAAGACACAAGATCCGCAGATTGGGGGGCTCGCGGAAGCAGCACGCAAAGGGGCATTCACAGCTGTAAATGTGAGTTGAAAAGAAGAAAGATCTCAAATCAGGAGAAAAAGAGCAAACCACATCTAATGCAAGTCAAAGGAAGGAAATAATAAAAATCAGAGCTGAAATTCATGAAATGGAAATGGAGAATGAACAGAGTATCACTGAAAATAAAAGCTGTTTCTGTGAGATTAACAAAATTGACAACACGTTAGCTAAATTACCCCCCCCCACACACACACACACACAAAAAGAGGAAGTGTAAATTTTTAGACTCAGAAATGCAAGATTCTGGTACTACCAGCCCCACCTAAATAAAAGGGATCACAGGTCCATGTTATGGACAGCTATTCGCCAATAAATCAGGTAACTCACATGAAACAGACATGTGCCGAGGAAGACACAAAACATCGAAACTGACTCAAGAAGAGATAAATAATATGAATAGATGTATAACAAGTAAAGAAACCAAAATACTAGTTTCTTTAAAAACTACCTGCAAAGAAAATTCAGACCCAGATGGCTTCACTGGTGAATTCGACCAGACATGTATTAAAGAATGAATTCTTCACAAATACTTCTAAAAAAATACAAGAGGAGGAAGTACTTCCCAATTCATACTGTGAGGTGAGTAATAAATACCACAATGGCAACACCAAAGACATCAAGAGAAAAACAAAACAGAACTGCAGACCATTTTAGACTCAAAAGCCCGAACAAAATACTAACAAATCAAACCCAGCAATCTATTAAAAGAATTATATATCATGAAACCTAGTGGAATTTATCTGAGTTGGTCAATGAAATGCTGCTTTAACGCCTAAAACTCAATTCGTGTAACATATCACATCAATAAACAAAGGGCAAAAAATACACATGATCATCTCAGTAGATGCAGAAAAAGCATTTGGCAATATCCCCCCACCCCTTCATGATGAAAACCTCTCATCAAACCAGAAATAGAAATTTCCACAACTGCATAAAAGGCATCCATGAAAACCCCAGGGTTAACATCCCACTTCTCACAATTCCACAATAAAAGACAACTCCAGAAATAAAATTAGCCCAATTTTTTAAATGGGCAAAAGATCTGAACAGACATTTCTCCAAAACGATGTGCAAACACCGATAAGCTGACAAAGAGAGACCCCACATCATCAGCCGTCAGGAGAATACAAATCAAAACCACCATGAGCCAGCGCCCCCGCCAGCCCCCCGAGTTGTCTGGGGTCCACACCATGGGCAGTCACAAGTGGCCAGTGGGCAAGTGGGAGAAACTGGATCCCCCTGTCCTGCTTGGGGGAACGTCAACAGCGTGCCTTTAGGTAACAGCGTGACGGTCAGTCCGTCATACGACTAAACGTGCAATCCAGCAATTCCACTCCCAGGCATGTGCCCAGGAGAAAATACATGCCTGTAAAAACCTTGAACACAAATGTTTGTGACGGCGTATTCTTAAGAGCCAAACACCGGAAGCAATCCAAATGACCAATAGCTAATGGACAAAATGTGGTGTATCCATACAGAGGAAGGGCATCCGACCATCAAAGAAAATGAAGCATTGACACCTGTTGCCACATGGATGACCCTTGTTGGGAACATGATGCTAAGTGAAAAAGCCAGTCAAGGGGCGCCTGGGGGTGGGGGGGGTCAGTCGCTTAAGCGTCCAATTCTTGATTTCAGCTCTGGTCGTGATGTCACGGTTCGTAAGTTCGAGGCTTGAATCAGGGTCTGCTCTGACAGTGCAGAGCCTGCTCGGGATTCTCTCTCTCTCTGTCTCTCTCTCTCTCTCCTTCTCTCTCTGCCCCTCCCCTGCTTGCTCTCTTACACTCTCTCTCTCTCAAAATAAATCAACTTAAAAAAGAAAAAGGCAGTCAAAAAAGACCACATATTACATGATAACATTTGTATGACATGCCCAGAATAAGCACATGTACAGAAACAGACGGCAGGTAGCAAGTTCCCAGGGCAACGGGAAGGAACAGCTAAGTCGGGGCACATTTTCTTTTCAGGATAAAGGAAACTGTCCCACAGCCGACAGTGGGGACGGATGCCCAACTCCGAATACACTAAGAACTGCCGAACGGTACACGTTAAGTGGGCGAATGGTGTGGTATGTGAATTATATCTCGGAACAACTGCTTACGTCAGATACGCCCAACCCACTGAATCATTAGGGACAAGCAAATTAAAACCACTATGAGAAACCACTGCAAACCAATTACAATGCCTAAAACAGGTCATTAAAAATACGTATTTATTTTGAGAGAGAGAGAGCATGCAAGAGAGCAGGGGAGGAGCAGAAAGAGAGAGAAAGAAAGAGAGAGAAACCCAAGCAGGCTCTGTGCTGTCAGTGCAGAGCCTGATGCCGGGTTCGGACTCACAAACTGTGACATCATGACCTGAGCTGAAATCAAGAGTCAGATGCTTATGCGACTGAGCCCCCCATGCATCCCCGAAACAGGTTTTTTGAGGCTGGTTACGCCAGGTCTGCAGGAAGGGGGCACCTGGCACTTTGTCCCCCTGTCCACCCACCAGCCCGCCCACCTCCAGGGCCCAGCTCAGCACTCGCAGTGTGCCATTGTTCCTAAACAGGCAGCGACAGCCACACCCTGGAAACCACACCTGGCGTCTGTCCCAGCCCCCATGCCTGCGCGAGCATTTGTGAGCACTTGGCACCTAGGTCCACACTGAGGTCCCGCAGGGACAGAAGCCCCGGGAAGGCAGAGCTCCTATCTGGATGCTCCTGGCACGGAGCCCGCGCGTCACAGGCACACAGAGAACGCAGGTTGAGTCGCGTTGTATGTGACGCAGAGGACACCGGATGACGGATGACGGTCCTCCTTACCCTGATTTTACACAAGAAGAAACCTCTTCTACGGTAAGTCCCGATCTGAAGGAAAGATAAAGCTGCTCAAGCACGCACTCGCTTTATACCAGTCAGGACAAGACCTTCAGCCTTGCTCCCTGGGCCGTGACCTGTGTCCCCAGTTACCACCCCGGCTGCCTTCAGTCCCTTCATGCCCCAGCTTTGCGCCGAGCGGCTCTGGGTGAAGGATGCAGACGTCATCCCCTCAGCAGAAATGCAGAGACGTGTCGGGTACTTACAGTGCTCTGGAGGCCCGTGGTCCCGCGGCTCAACGCCGGCTCCCAGAGCAGCGTCCGATTGCTTTTTGGAACCTTGCAGCAGCGTCAGGAACACCTTTACAAAAATTAAAAAAGACCTTCTTATTATCTCCTACCCATTTTCACAACGCACTCCTGGCCTTTAGCCTCAGTCCCCCAGTGAGGTCATTATGACAACAGACACCACACGCCGTTATCTCATGAGCTTTTCCCGTCACTGGCCTGGCGGTAAGGCCGCCCGGTTGTCCGCAAGCTGGTTGTAAGGCTGCTCCAGGGATACAAGGCGAGGGAAACCTGACCGTGGACCTCAGGGCATTTACGGGCATGGTGGGGTCAATCCAAGCAAGAAGCAGGCAGGGCAAAGGAGGTGCCCACGATACAGTGTCCAATGCAACGGGGAGTTGTGGTTGGCTACACCAGAGTCTTAGAAGTTCAGAGATGGGGGCGCTTGGGGGGGGGGGCTCAGTCAGTTAAGCATCTGACTCTTGATCTCGGCTCAGGTCAGAGTCTCACAGTTTGTGGGTTCAAGCCCCACATCAGGCTCTGAGCTGACAACACAAACCCTGCTTAGGATTCTCTCTCACCCTCGCTCTCTGCTCCTCCCCCATTTGTGCTGTCTCTCTCTCTCTCTCTCTCTCTCTCTCTCTCAAAATAAATAAATAAACTTAAAAAAAAAGTTCAGAGACCGAACGGAGAAACTCGTGACACAGCTTATTTGGCATGGGTGAGACACACTGGTAAGAGCCCCCACTGGACGTGGCATTTCCACAGGAGTGCCACGTCCCCGGGAGCGGCGTGTTTAAGTAACGGCTTGAGGTCTCTATTCAGTTCATGCTGGAAGCAAAATCCAGTTTCAGTGAGTTCAGATCCAACGACTGGGTCCCAAACCAGCACGAAAGGTGAGAAGCCGCCCGAGCCCTAGAGGCACCTGGAGGTCTGGCAGGTTCCACGGAGAGGTGAGGGGGTGTCCCTAACATACATCGGCAGGTGCGTGGGACCGGCGGCTGGCTCGTGCATGAACACCCTGTGCCACCACAACCGCGGGAAGGGCTGGGGCTCAGGGCTTGAGGACGACGCTCCCCACGACACGTCAGGCCAGTGGGCATGGGACTCAGGGCCCGCCGTGTCGGCCGCACGGTCTCAGGAGCAGGGGTGGCACTGACGAGCAGCTGAAATTCGGTGGATGACGGCTTCCAGTCATTTGCGCGAACCGCACTTGGCGTTTCCGTAAACAGCGCAACCTCTGATTGCTTATTTAAGGGAGTAAGTACAAAGGTACTGACTATCTCTGGGTGTTTGGGGGACCCTCCAGCCCGCAGGGAAGACGGGGAGAGGGCACCAGAGAAGAGAAGAAAGCAAGAAGCCTGCGGGAGGGCAGAGACGCATCATTTCTCTGCATGTGGCTCATTAGTTTGACACAGAATCCCGCTGAGAGAATCCAAGTCCCGCCCCGGTGAAGGGCCACGAGGTTTCACTGGATCCTACGCGGGGACTCTGAATCGTAAGATGACCCCTTGCGAATTCCAGGAAGACCCCGAGGAAAAGAAGCAAACCTCACGACCCCTCGAGTATCACCTGCATCACCACCACCAGGAATAATAGTAACTAACAATTAGTAGCAATGCTGTGCCAGTGCATCACTTCGGGAAACTGTTTGCCGCTCTTACTTTCCCCTCAACGATAAACAGTAACAATAAGACGTGTAACAGAGGGGTTGCAAGCAGTGAACACATTGCTGCATGGCGGAAGGAAAATGCCCAACGGAAGCTCCCACGTCTGGTCCTAGGAGAGGCCAAGCAGGGGGAGGACGAGAAGTACCGTGTGGCATGTCCCTGAGGTGTCACTTCAATTCATTCTCAGCCCAACCCAGTGAGACCAGTACTGTTAGCCCCACTAACGAGGAACGCACCGAGGACTGACGAGTTAAGCCTTCACCCAGCGCATTCAGAAAGATACACATTCATCCAGGGCATTTATAGAGAACGAAATTAAAAAGAGTAGAAATAGGGGCACCTGGGTGTCTTGGTCGGTTGAGTGTCCAACTCGTGATTTCGGTTCAGGTTGTGATCCCAGGGTCATGAGATCAAGCCCCACATCAGCTTCTGTGCTGACAGCCTGGAGCCTCCTTGGGATTCTCTCTCCCTCTCTCTCTGCCCCTCCCCTCCTCTATCTCTTTCTCTCAAAAATAAGTAAATATTTTTCTGGGGTGCCTGGGTGGCTCAGTCAGTGAAGCATCCAACTTCAGCTCAGGTCATGATCTCAGTTTTTGGGTTCAAACCCCCTGTCGGGCTCTGTGCTGACAGCTTGGAGCCTGGAGCCTGCTTGGGATTCTGGGTCTCCCTCTCTCTCTGCCCCTCCCCTGTTCATGTTCTATGTCTGCGTCTCAAAAATAAATAAACATTTAAATAAAATTTTTAAAAAGGAATAAAATAGATATTTTTTAAAAGGGGAATTCTTTTTAAAAAATTTTTTTAATGTGTATTTATTTTTGAGAGAGAGAGACAGAGCACGAGCAAGGGAAGGGGCAGAGAGGCAGAGAGAGAGGGAGACACAGAATCCGAAGCAGGATCCAGGCTCTGAGCCGTCAGCACAGAGCGGGACGCGGGGCTCGAACCCACGAACCGTGAGATCATGACCTGAGCCAAAGTCGGATGTTTAACTGACTGAGCCACCCAGGCGCCCCTTAAAAAAAAAGGAATTCTTAAAAAAAAAAAAAAAAAAAAAAAAACAGTAGAAGCGGTACAAGTCAAGAATTATTCATTGAGAAGAAACTTTCCTCTGTATCTTATTCTAAATGGAATTTTCATTCAATGTTCAAAAGTAATTGTGAATTATATAAAGCATATCTTGATAACACCTTGGTAATAATCTCCATCTATCTTTTTAAACTTCCCCTCCCTTCCCCTTTTCATAACAAGACAGTGTGTGTGTGTGTGTGTGTGTGTGTGTGCACTTGTGCACGTGTGTGTGCACAAGCATGCGTGGGAGGGAAAGAGACAGTAAGGGCAGAGGTCTTGCTGTCCGTGCTCTCAGGGGTCACTGGGGGATGCTGTCGATTACAGCACAACACTAAGTACCGGGGACACCGAGGGGATTCTCCAGCCTCCCCTGCGGAAAGGGAAAGACAAGGCCAAGACAGTAAGGATGCTATGAGCGCCACCAGGTGTCGGCGTGCCCTGACTGCAGCCACACCACCCGGGGACACCTGGCAGCAGGAAAAACACCAAGGTAGCCCAGTGAGCGGAAAGGCCCAAATAAAGGTCAAATTTGGAAAAGCAGTATGACGGTGATTGACGTTTTCAAAAGTCTGAGTTCCCGATGGCGGCTGCCATCCTGGTTATTCTGGGCTGCAAGTCCGGTGCCAAATGGAAGCCGTGAGCCCGTGGTCCTGCAGCCACCCTGGTCGAGGGTCTCAGGGAAACACGGCACCCGGGACGGAACGTGACCCAGGCGGGGAACCCCTGCCCCACGGATGTGGGCGACGGAAGTGCCACGTCGTGGTCTGCACCCTTGCTGTATTATCTGACGCACACAATCCCTAACACAACCTTCCATCAGTATTTGTAGCTGGAGGCCGAACTTGACATGTTTTCCTAAAGGAGCGGAACAGGGAAGCCTACGCCGGGTCTCAGGCGGTCAAGGACGAGGACGCAGCATGCGACCACGAAGTCTCATTACACACAAGCCTGGGAGAGTCCGTTCCACACACGGAAACATCCCTTCACGAGACAGAGCACAAACCACGGGCCGCCTCGCGGGAAGGCGGCTGAGTGGAGACGAGGCGTCTCACATCCGGCGATGCTTCCCGAAGTCTAGGGAGAGTGCAGCCCCCGGGCGTCTGCGGAGGGCCGCCACAGGCACCTCTTCCCGCTCCGACGGCGTGTTCTCCATCCTCGCAACGAGACCAGGCCACGGGCCACTGCATGCGAACCACACAGACGCACAGCGGCCTCTTCCAAAGGAAAGGCCCGGAAAGTGGTTTTCTGTCTCACAAGTTCAGAATTTCACGGGAACGAGCTCGGGTTTCCCAACGCAAAGGGAAATCAGACGAAGACGGGTCAAACTACTCTTACCAACCTTCACCTGAGGTCATCGCGTGATCGGAACAGGAGCGAAACAGATGAGGACATTCCGCTCAACAGCAAAAATACCAGCGGTGCAACGAAAACACGGGCGGACGGCCAACAGGTGCGTGAGGAGATGCTCTGCTTCACTCGGCACCAGGGAAATGCAAATCAAAACCACGATGCGGTGTCACCTCACACCTGTCGGCTAGAATCCAAATGACAAGGAGTGACAGGTGCTGACGAGGATGTGGAAGAAGGGAATCCCTCGCGCACAGCCAGTGCGAATGCAAACGGGTGCGGCCACTGTGGACAGCAGCATGGAGGGTCCTCAAAAGGTTAAAGATAGAACTACCCTATGACCCAGCAATCCCACCTCTGGGTAGTTTATCCGAAAGAAAAAGAAAACACTACGTTGAAAAGACACCTGCTTCTCGTGGTCACCGTAGCATCACGTACAGGAGCTGAGACACAGAAACAGTCGTAGATGAAGGGGGATAAAGACAGTGTGGGATATATACACGCAATGAAGTATGACTCAGCCACAAAAGGGAAGGAAATCCTGCCTTTTGCCACAACCCTGGGGACATTATGCTAAGTGAGATAAGTTGGACAGAGAAAGGCAAAAACCCTATGATCTCACTCATACATAGAACATTAAAAAAAAACAGATTGGTGGTTGCCAGGAGAGAGTGGGGCGGGGGGGGGGGATGCAAAACGGGCACAAGGGGTCAAAAGATACAAACTTCCACTTAAAAGATAAGTAAATCCTGGGGATGTGATCTGTAACATTACGACTCCAGTTAACGAGACTGGGCTTTGTATCTGAAAGTTGCAAAGAGAGTAGATTATAGAAATTCTTTCCATGAGAAAAATAACCATGTGAGGGGTCCCTGGGTGGCTCTGACTCTTGCGTTAAGCGTCTGACTCTTGATTCCGGTTCAGGTCATGATCTCAGGGTTCGTTGAGATCAAGCCCCACATCGGACTTTGTGCTGACAGTGTGGAGCCTGCTTGGGATTCTCTGTCTCCCTCTCTCTCTGCCCCTCCCCTGCCCACTCTCTCTCTCAAAATCAACAATAAACATTAAAGAAAGAAAAATAACTATATGACATGATGCATGATAACTTCCAACAGCCATCAGCATCACACATACATACATCAAATCATCATGTCGTACACCCTAAACTAATACGATATTGTATGTCAATAAAACTAGGGGGAGAAGGTAGAAATCTCAAGGATGCTATCCAGTGCAGAAACAATTTATAATTTAGCAGAAGTATGGATTGAAAGCCTACGGCATTTCTGCTCTCTGTTTGCAAAGAACAGTATGTTCAACAGTTTGCACATTCTTCATCTGAGGACTGAGGTTTTCTTCATTTAGAAGGGCTGCAGGGTCTGAGCACTTACGGCAGCCCGGGGTCACCTCAACACTGATTGTGCCATCAATCCCTCAGACCGCGGGGCTACGTGCACCCCACCGCCAAGTAGTCTCAGACCCCCAACTTGACCTGCATTTAAAGTGTCCATTTGATGGACTGTGTCCCAGAGATGGGCAGTGCAAGGTGTCTTCAGCTGAGATGCTGGGGAAATGCATGAAGGCGACCAACCCTGCAAGACAATGACGGCATTGTCCTAACCAACAGATGACATCAGCGCAGGGACGGTGCCCAAAGTTGGACCAAAATGTAAACTGTGCTGTGGTTTCGTTTTGTTTTCATTTTCCCAAAAGTAACAGTTTTAAGAAGCAGAAGATAAAACCGTGGGGAGAGCCTACGTGGTAAGGAACAGGAGAGTCACTGGCTAGTCCTCTCCAGACGTAGGAGTCTGCGCAGATCTGCCCCTTGGCAGGCCACACGGTGCATATGGTTAAGAGTCTACCATTTCACAGGAGCGTCTATTCATTCCCGATCTCTGTTGGAACAGATGACCACAAACATGGATGGAAAGCAACAGCGGCTTATCATCTGATAACCCGGGGCTGGTTCCTTCCACGGACCCCACGGGAGAATGAACCCCTTGCCTTTTTCAGCTTCTAGTGGCCGCCTACATGCTCACGGCCCCGTGCTGCGTGTTCAAAGCGCATCACCCCAATCCCTGCCTCCACCAAGTCCTCTCCTTCCATCCATCTGACCTTCACATGTCCTTCTGACGAGCACACTACTCAGTACACGGCTCCACACCGATAATCCAGGATAGCCTTCCCGTCATAAAATCTGTGCAGTGGACAACCGGGGATTCCAGGGATTAGGATGCAGACATGCTCAGGGCCTTTGTTCAGTCCACCGCAGAACCACGCACCATCGGTGCAGCTTGGAAACAAGGGCCGTTGGTGTGATGCGTCCCCAGACACCAGAGAGACGGTACCAGTCAGAAGCACGGGTGGAGGGTTTTGGCGTCTGCCACAACTGAACTCCAATTCCCGACTTTGGGCGACAGGGCCCCTTTCTCACATGCAGTCCCTCAGTCTCCTTCTGCACAAGGGGATGAGGACTTCAACTTCAGTGCGTTTCTAAATTTGATAAGGCCAAGCTTGGGTTGGATCCACGCTGCCCTGTGATGGCTTTTTTCCCCCCCACACAACATGAAATGACGGGCCAGCACGGCAGTCAGAGGGCAAATAGCACGTTCGGCACCGAGCTGACACCAGGCTTAGAGCAAGCGGTAAGAACCTGAGTCTGCTCTAAATTTAAAAGACCTGGGGCGCCCAGATGGCACAGTCAGTTGAGCGTCCGACGCTTGATTTTGGCTCAGGTCATGGTCTCATGGTTCGTGAGGTCGAGCCCCGCCCCGGCTTCTGTGCTGACAGTGCAAAGCCTGCTTGGGATTCTCTCTCTCTCTCTCCTCCTCTTTCTCTGCCCCTACCTCACTCTCAATCTCATTCTCTCAAAATAAATAAACTTTAAAAAAAGAATTTTAGGGGCGCCTAGGTGGCACAGTCGGTTAAGCGTCCAACTTCAGCCAGGTCACGATCTCGCAGTCCGTGAGTTCGAGCCCCGCGTCGGGCTCTGGGCTGATGGCTCAGAGCCTGGAGCCTGTTTCCGATTCTGTGTCTCCCTCTCTCTCTGCTCCTCCCCCGTTCATGCTCTGTCTCTCTCTGTCCCAAAAAATAAATAAATGTTAAAAAAAAAAAAAAAAGAATTTTAAAGACCTAAGTCTCCAACGTTTATTTATTTTTGGGACAGAGAGAGACAGAGCATGAACGGGGGAGGGGCAGAGAGAGAGGGAGACACAGAATCGGAAACAGGCTCCAGGCTCTGAGCCATCAGCCCAGAGCCCGACGCGGGGCTCGAACTCACGGACTGCGAGATCGTGACCTGGCTGAAGTCGGACGCTTAACCGACTGCGCCACCCAGGCGCCCCAAAGACCTAAGTCTCCAAATGAAGAACCCTGAAATTACTGGGTTTATTGTCCCCCGAGGAGAAAACACAGGGTGTCAGGTGACAGAAAGAACATGTTGGGGCCAGCAGCCTCCCCTCCCCCTTGTCCCTTCCCTCTCAGGCAGACCCCAGGGGGGAAGGGAGGCAGCTCCTTGGCTTTCAGCGGCTGCAGGAAGAACACACCAGATTGGGGCTGGGGCACCCAGGAGGGACTGGGGGGGCGCAGGTTCCGTCCAGGGGGCGTTAAAGCTGTGGTGCTCCACAGGTGTGGGCGGATTGGGCAAACAAGGGGACAGCCTCCGATACGGAAGCTGAGTCTGCCCCGGTCAGGGAGGGAGAGACAAAGACGAAGAGGGGACACTCGAGGAACCCAGTGTGGCTGGCCTGGCCCTGGGGGGCTTTCCCCGTGGAGGTGAACCCCTGGCTTTCCCCGTGAGGGGAGAAAGAGCAGCAAATGGAGACTGTCCAGCCACCCCCAGGTCAGGACAGGAGCAGTGTCGCCCCACACCACGTGTGCACCTACAGCCGGGCCCCCTTGCAGAAACAGCCGATTCTAGGGCCAGGCGGGGGAATGCGCTTCGGGCGCCCAGAGCACCTGGTGACGTCAGAACATAAGATGACACTGGAAGATCTTGGGGATGTGTTAGGGCACAGAGTCAGCACGAAGGAGCGCCAGGGGCTAAAACTGGTAGGACCCCGGCACCCAAGCAAATTAGGATCGCAGCAAATTCTGGCTCACTGCATACGGTGATCCTTACCGATACAAATAAACAAACACGGTGAAGAAAAGCATTCCGTTTCTGTCTAATGCCAACGAAAAAGATGCAGGATGAGTTACAGAACAAGAGAAACCACCACCAGACTGATGTCATGGTCGTAACTGTTTCAGGCCAGGAACATGGGGGGAGGGGCAAAGCAGCGGAATGAAGACTGAGAATTTAAAGAGTCTTCAGGGGGTGCCCGGGTGGCTCAGTTGGTGAGTTCGAGCCCCACGTCGGGCTCTGTGCTGACAGCTCAGAGCCTGGAGGCTGCTTCTGATTCTGTGTGTTCTCCTCTCTCTGCCCAGCTCATGCTCTGTCTCTGTCTCTCAATAATAAAATAAATGTTTAAAAAAAATTTTTTTTAAATAGTCTTCAGGCGGGTGCCTGGGTGGCTCGGTCAGCTGAGCATCCGACTTCGGCTCAGGTCATGGTCTCATGGTTCGCGAACGAGCCCCGCGTCGGGCTCTGCGCTGACAGCTCAGAGCCTGGAGCCGGTTTGGGATTCTCTGCCCCCCGCCCCCCCCCCTCTCTCTCTCCCTCTGCTCCTCCCCCATTCACATCCTCTCTCACAAAACTAGATAAATAAACATATTTAAAAATCAAAAAAAACGCACCACTAAGAATCACTCCATTTGCATGACATGAAAAGATTTTGCCTTGGCTTCCGAGCTGGCTGCAAAGGTACTTCCTGTGCACACCCAGGGGGCTCCAGCTCTCCCTGGTCCCCCACCATGCAAAGCAAACACACTCCACGCATGGTGGCTATATGATCAGATTTGACATCTCAGCCTCACTGGCTTGGGGGTCTCTTTAGGGGCCATGAGTTACAAGGAATTTACTGCAGTTTAAAATGAAATCTGCTCAGGGTGCCTGGGTGGCTCAGTCGGTTAAGCGTCTGACTTCGGCTCGGGTCACGATCTCACAGTTCATGGGTTCGAGCCTCATGTCAGGTTCTGTGCGGACAGCTGGGAGCTTGGAGCCTGCTTCCGATTCTGTGTCTTCCTCTCTCTCTCTCTCTCTCTCTCTCTCTCTCTCTCTCAAATATAAATAAACATTAAAAAAAGAAAAAGAAAATGAAATCTGCTCTCTAGCTAGAGTCAGGAGCATCCCTGGACAGGGCCCCATGCACCTGCTGTAAGTTGTCAGGCACCGCACAGGCGAACAAAGGGAAAGCACGTGCAGGGTGCTTATCCACACTGACGGTGGATCGATAACAGACACAAGACAAGAAAGTCGATACTTGCCCGCTGTAAGGAGACAAAATTGGTTGAGATAGATATTTTATAGACTCCATCAAACAAAAGAAAGTTTTTAAAAGGCTTAATCTTTTTTCAATTTAAGATCCCGTTCTCAAACAAGCCCACATAGGCTGTAATATTCTATCTTGTTAAATCTGTATTTCAGATGGTTGTTTATGGTTGCCCTTAAGACAGACGGGTTCTTTTTGAGCACCTGCGTGTGTGCAAGAGAAAAGAAAGACACATGAGCCTCTAACCAATACCTGTTAGCACCTATTATGTGCAAAGCATGTACTAAGTATGGCAGGTAGAAATCACTGTCCCAAGTAATTGTGCGACTGGTTCTGCTGCTTCCGGTTGGGCTTGTTTTTGGGGGATGAGCATCAAGGGGCCGGGTGGGGGGTGGGGGGATCTGGGGGAAAAACAAACAGTGGGTTGCAGAGAAGCAAGGTGCATGAAGGAATTACTCCCTGAAGCAGGCAGTAATGATGGACTCCCTCTGTATCCAGATTTTGGTGATAGTCCCACGACCCCATGCCTTTGCCAAAATTTACTGAGTGGGTTTTCCTATATGCAACTTCAAAAATAAAGAATGGAAAAGAAAACAGGACAAAGAGGAGACAGATTAAGAAATTTCCAAAAGGTTCATCAAGGGGTATAGATAAGAATATTTTGGGGGCACCCAGCTGGCTCAGATGATGGAGGGTGTGGATCTTGAGGTTGTGAGTTTGAGCTCCATATTGGGTGTAGAGATTACTCAGAAATAAAAATATTTTTTTTTAATATTTATTTTTTTTTTAATTTTTTTTTCAACGTTTATTTTATTTTTGGGACAGAGAGAGACAGAGCATGAACGGGGGAGGGGCAGAGAGAGAGGGAGACACAGAATAGGAAACAGGCTCCAGGCTCTGAGCCATCAGCCCAGAGCCCGACACGGGGCTCGAACTCACGGACCACGAGATCATGACCTGGCTGAAGTCGGACTCTTAACCGACTGTGCCACCCAGGCGCCCCTAAAAATCTTTAAAAAGAATATTTTGGAGAATAAAGGGAAATACAAATCAGAAATAGGAATATTTAGGGAATTAGCATAAAAAGAATTTTCAAGGACCACCTGGCTGGCTCAGTGGCGGAGTGTGTGACTCCCGATATCGGGGTTATAAGTTCGAGCCCCACATTGTGTGTAAAGATCACTTTAGAATCTTTAGGGGCGCCTGGGTGGCTCAGTCTGTTAAGTGTCCGACTTCCACTCAGGTCATGATCTCGCGGTTTGTGGGTTCGAGCCCCGCGTCAGGCTCTGTGCTGACAGTTCGGAGCCTAGAGCCTGCTTCAGATTCTGTGTCTCCCTCTCTCTGTCCCTCCCCCGCTCACAATCTGTCTCTCTCTGAAAAATAAACATTAAAATTTGAAAACAAAGAATTTCTAGAAGCTGTGCTGTGATTAAATACCTATGATAACACTAAAAATACAGAAGGGCTAAAATACAGAAACACTTACTTTCCAAATACCCCACAGCACATGTATTCTGGATTTAAATGCAGTGAAAGTGATGCAGAGAAGTCCTCACCTTTGCATGACTTCCTGCGGTTTGTCACCTGTTCTGAGGGTTATCGCATTATCTGATCCAAACAGAAACGGTGTTGAGAACGTTAGGGAAGAAATTTCTGTTTCATTGAGGAGAAGAATGGGGTTCCAGCCACACGCGGGCTGCTCCCCGACCCAGCTGCTCCCACCGCACTCAGGGCCTGCAGGACGAACTGTATCCTGGAGGCTTTTTTTTTGTTTGTTTATTTATTTTGAGAGAGAAGAGTGAGGAGGGGAGGGGCAGAGAGAGAGACCCCCAAGCAGGCTTCGCACTGTGAATGCAGAGCCCAATGCGGGGCTCGATCTAATGAACTGTGAGATCATGACCTGAACCAAAACAGAATCGGATGCTCAACAGACTGAGGTGCCCCAGGAAGGCTTTTAAACAGAAATTAGGCAGCCATAGAAGCAAAGGTTATGGGGAAATGGACACCACTTAAGATCGGTATCATTAGTTGGGGTAACTCCTGTTACAAAGTGGCACAGGCCAGAAAATTTTAAACCTGACTTAAGATTCTGGGCATGGTGCCATGAGACTTCCTCCACAGTCTCCTCTCTCCAGGGTGGAGGACAGGGAAGGGGACAGACATCAGCCATGAAAGGAAGGACCCCCGGGCAGGGGAGGCCAGGCCAGGCTGTCAGTGAGTCAGGGTGTGGGAAGGAGGCACCCCCCCCACACACACAAAACCAGCTCCCAGCCCCGGAGCGGTCCATGGGCACGAAGGCCCCAGGGGAACTCACCATCCAGGAGGGTGGCAGAAAGACCAACCAGCACCACCCAGCCCTCCAGCCCTTCCGAGTCTGGCTCCCTGGGCATTTCATGGGCATTTCAGGCTTTGCCAGGAGCCCCTTCCATCAACCCCACCCTGTGGCTCTCACAACTCCCAGGGACATATTTGGCCAATGGCCTGGAGAATGGATTCCAACCCGGGGCTCTGCGGGTGCTGAGAAACTCCCTCGATTCAGTCCGAACCTTGGGGACTGCCCTGGGGGAGAGTCATCACCACCCTGGGGACCTCGGTTTCCACTCCCACTAAACCCTGTCAGAAGGTGGGCATTCCTAATATGGAAGGCGTCCTGCATCAGCCAGGGGCAGCGGGTCCGCAGTGACAGAGGCCGCCTCACTGGGCCCTTGGGCCCCACAAGTGACAGCTTTCTGTGGCTCATGTAAGTCAATTTCCCATTGATTTGTCTAGCTTTTACTAAAACCACACTTATAAAGGAGACGAGTGGCTTAAAGAAGATTCTGGCAGCTAAAACGAGCCCTATCAGCACGCACAAATGAGTAAAAGGCAGAGCTGACACCTTCTCTGCTCCAGAAGTCTCTGATTTAATCCAGGGCTGTGGCTGGAAATGCAGCTAGACCTGATCATTTGGCAGAAAAGGAAGGAGGGAGTGAGGGTGAGAGGGAGGGAGGGGAGGTAAGGATAGTGAAGAAGGGGTAGGGAGAAGAGGGGAAGAGGGTGGGGGGAGGAGAAAAAGGAGGGAGGGATGAAGGGAAGGGGAGGAGGGAGGGGAGGGAGGGGAGGAAGAGGGAGGGGAGGGGAGGGGAGGAAGATTGAGGGGAGGAAGAGGGAGGGAAGGAAGAGGGGAGGGGAGAAAGGAAGAGGAGAGAAGGAAGAGGGAGGGAAGGAAGAGAGGAGGGAAGGAAGAGGGGAGGGGAAGAGGGGAGGGGGGGAGAGGAAGGGAGGAGGGGAGGAAGAGGGGAAAGGAAGAGGGGAGGGGAGGAGGGAGGGAGGGAAGAGAGAAGGAAGGGAGGGACAGAAACACAAAGAAAAACACAGAAGAATTTTCTATATGCCATTTCTCTAAACATACATAATGATTAACAAAACATTAAAAGCTAAGCGTCCACACGGAACATACAGACTCCTCACCACTTTTCCCTGTGATGTCTGAATTCCTAAAACAGTCAAGCCAAGTGTTCCACAGAACCGCACTCTACCTAACGAGAACGGTCACAGGACACGTCGGCTCTCCTACGTCACTGGCGACAGACGAGATGCCACTTCCACGAAGCTGGCTCTCCCTGCCATGTGTGTTCACCTGTGAGTATGCAAGTGTACAGAAGCTGACCATGAACGCTCGTTACAGCATCCGTAAGTGGGTTTGGTCCAAAAGGTGGGCCCATACCCCCGCATGCACCTGTGCCCTCTTCTCGGGGCAGAGAATCAGCTGAGCCTGAGGACCCCCTCAGCCTCGAACAAGACACCAGGCATCTGGTAACCCTCCCCCCCCCCCCCCCCGGGGAGCCCGGGGATGCTGGGCCACAGACCCACACAGCAAGTCTGGGCTCCACGGGCCACGCCCCCACCTTACGATGCAAAGGAAATTATTGTCGGTAAATCTCCCCGTGCTCATGTACAGCTGATGCCTTTCTTTCCCATTTCACTGAGAAAATAAAAGCAATTAGGAAAGACCAAAATAAAATTAAAACAAAGAACAAAAGAAATTTTTTTCCTTTTTTTAAAAAATATTTTTAATGTTTATTTATTTATTTATTTATTGAGAGAGAGAGATGGAGAGCACAAGCAGGGCAGAGGCAGAGAGAGAGGGAGACACAGAATCCAAAGCAGGGTCCAGGCTCTGAGCTGTCAGCACAGACCCCCTCAGATCATGACCTGAGCCCAAGTCAGATGTTAACCTCCTGAGACATGCTGGTGCCCATCTTTTTCCATTTCAAGCGACCCAAACCGGTAAGACGACTCTCAAAGGTGGTGGGTCCCTGCGTGTGCAGGAAAACAGTGACCGCAAAGTTCCCAACTATCACAACTACCAGCTCGCAGACACGGCAGCTGGCACGTTTCCCTGGAGCACGGATACGACTTCCTTCCATGACATTCCAAAGCTGTGACAATGATGTCACTCTCTGTGTTTCCACAGGCAGGAAGAACCTTTACCATTACTGACAGGCTTGTTCTGAGCAGGAAGTGTTATGGCAAAGCCCTAGAATAACCAAGTAAGCCGTTGCAGTCATTCCATTTCAAAGATCAAAACCCCCAGCCTCACACGAGTAGAATGATGTACCCAAGGCCCTAGATATTGGAAGGAAAAGGATTTGGATTAGAACCGGCGGGGGCAGAGCTCACACCCTTTCCACTACGATGCTCTAGTCCCAGACGCTGGACGTATCTTTACAAGGGTCCTGCTCGCGGTTCATTTAGAAAATACTTAGTTATACATACTACATATTAAAATATGGTAAATCTTAGGGCACCTGGGCGGCTCAGTCGGTTAAGCGTCCGACTTCAGCTCAGGTCACGACCTCACAGTCTGTGAGTTCGAGCCCCGCGTCAGGCTCTGTGTTGACAGCTCGGAGCCTGGAGCCTGCTTCGGATTCTGTGTCTCCCTCTCTCTGCCCCTCCCCTGCTCATGCTCTATCTCTCTCTGTCTCAAAAATAAATAAACATTAAAAAAATTTTTTTAAAAAAACAATATACGGTAAATCTTGTTACATTTTACCATCTTTTGTGACCATTTTATTCCAGACAAAAGTTGCTGCGGCCACTATCTACACTGATTCACACACACGTGGTTGCTGTTTCTGTCACGTTGCTAACCCAGCCCCCCGAATCCATTCTGAAACACAGCCCAAAGTTCAGGCTGTGACTTTCTTTTTTTCTTTCCTAAGTTTGCTTATTTATTTGGCGGGCGGTGGCGGGGGTGGGGAGGGAGGAGAGCAAAGGAGAGGCAGAGAGAGAGAGAGAGAGAAGATCCCAAGCAGGCTACATGCTCAGCACAGAGCCTGACACTGGGCTGGATCAACCCCAGGACCCTGGGATCATGAGCTGAGCTGAAATCAAGAGTCAGAAGCTCAGCCTACTGAGCCCCTCAGGCACCCCAGCTCCGACATTCTAGAAGTCACGATCTTTCCATTCTCGTGGTTCTGTAAGGTCTCTAATATTTCCGACTCTGAGTGCTGACTGCAAACCACAAACTTCATCAGCTCCTAGGACTATTCTTGCCTCACGAAGACAGAGGGCTCCGAGACTCTGCCCAGATTTCCCCTCTGCATCATGGATTTTCATTCTAAATCTGCAGCACTTTCTATAGATAATAAATGAGGGAAAATCACAACTCAGCTGAGGCTCGCCGAGCTCCAGGCCCCAAAGCAAGGCTCGCCTTGGGTTCAGCTACACCCACGGCCATCCTGGAGGAAATGCCTGGGTCGGCCTCCCGCTGGTACAGAGAAACCACACTGAAAGGTGGACAGCAGCCGGCTCAGTCCCAAGTGACAGGAAGCGTAAGGAAAGTGACAGGGAAGTCCCAAGTGACTGGGGGGCAGCATGGGGCTCGCCAGGAGCCAGCAACGTCCGCGAGCCTGACCTTCTGCACATCTCCTCCTCTGCCCAGTGTGGAGCCATGGGCTTCCAAACAGAAGCAGGTCCACGGAGAAAGTCAGGGGGTCTCCAGATGAGGAGACAAGGCAAGCCACCTCCCGACTACTGACAAGCGTTCAGACGTGTAACGACTCCAGAGTAAAGACATCAAAGCTCTCAAATCTAAAAATGCGGATTTTCCCTAAAGAACGATAGTGACCCATGGGGCGTGCTCCGGTCCATATTGGCTTACGTGGTGTGTGGCACTGATCAGACCCTGGAAACAATAAATCGGCCATGTTCTCCGTCACGCGCCCTCCCCACTGCCTTACCCCCGCCTCACCACCGACGCAGGGTGGCAAACCAAACGTAGTCAGTCAAAAGCGCACCCGACCAGCTGAACGTACCTCTTCCAGTGTGGCGTCTGAAATCCCGAAGCCGGTCAGATGCAGATGGTCGAGGTTCTGCTCCAGGGTCTGGAACAGCCCTTTGAAGCAGGCTCTGTCCGCATCCTTGGGAATGCCGTAGACCAGCTCAGCCCCGCTGCTGTCTTTGAGGAAGGCTTGAGGGATGTAGGTCTGGATCAGAGACGTGGCACGAGCGGCGTGCTTCAGGTCATCGGTCTCCGGAGCAGAAGGCTGGCCGTCCCACAGAGGGGGCGAGAAAACGGCAAGGCTCGTTAATCCAAAAATACCGACTTTACGTCATCTGAGGCCACGTCTGAAATTCCAATTCAAAGCAGCGACGTCGAGAAATATCATTTAAGCCACGGGCATTTCTAGGACACGGTGTACTTCTTCTTTTTATTTATTTAAGTTTATTTTATTTTATTTTTGAGAGAGAGAGAGTGAGAGAAGAGAGAGAGAGAGAGAGAGAGAGAGAGAGAGAGAGAGAGAGAATCCCAAGCAGTCTCCACGCCGTCAGTGCATAGCCCGACATGGGGCTCAAACTCACAAACCATAAGATCATGAGCTGAGCAGAAACCAAGAGTTGGGTGTGTAACCGACCAAGCCACCCAGGCTCCCCTGTACTTCTTCCTTTTTAAAAATAAATCTCTGGTGGTAATTCCAACAAGGTGAGACCCGCACGCCCATCTTGGCCGTGGTCACCAGGCTCCTCGGACAGGCCTGGGGAGGGCTATACGCACAGGGGCCCCCTGAGCCTGGGGACAATCCTAGCAAGGGGACTACAGGATACAGGGCTGGGTCTTCTTAAAGGGGAGACGAGGATCCAACCACGGAGGGAAGGAGGCACCTTGGGACAGCAAGATACTTTACCCAAGTCAGAGAGGAAGCAGGAACCTTGACTCAGGGCCCACAGCCCCTGCATCCCAACCCCACAGCCACCTCTGCCAGGCTCCGGTTGACAGGACCTCTGAAATGTACCTTTTACCCCGGAGGTCCCTCACTACATTATCATAAAGCTTTAGCCTCCGAAAAGAACAGTCACTGTCAGAAAAATACTTCCAGGGGCTCCTGGGTGGCTCAGTCACTTAAGTGTCCAACTTCAGCTCAGGTCATGATCTCACAGTTCACGGGTTTGAGCCCAGTGTGGGGCTCTGTGCTGACAGTTCAGAGCCTGGAGCCTGCTTCAGATTCTGTGTCTCCCCGTCTCTCTGCCCCTCCCCTGCTCACTCTCTGCCTCTCTCTTGCTCTCAACTCTCAAAAATAAATAAACATTTAAAAAAATAAGAAGAAAAATACTTGTAGAGCATCTGGGCTACGATACTGCTTGGCCAGACCCAGCGGATGCTGTTACCAATCAGGTGCTTTTGAGCCTCATCTGATGCCTCTGTTAGTGCAAATGCACTGGGGTCACAGGGGCTAATTGCTCCGCTCAGCCCTGGGGGATTTCTTCTGGCATCCGGGCCGCTGTGTACAGAGACTTCCACTCAATTACCGACTCCCTCTCCAGTCCACCCATAACACGGTAAGTCCCTGTCCGGGGCCACCAGGAAACGCAGTCTGCAGCTCAGTGCCCCCCTTCCCCGACCACCAGGAGCCCACAGCAGACCCCCACCTTGCCGGCTCCTGACCATGCTGTGCACACACCACAGTGACCATGTTTTCGTTCTCAGGTACACCCTTTCCTCCACATGTACTGAGACCCCAAGGCCCTCAGGCCTCCCTTCATAGTACAGCAGCATTACGGGCAACACTGGACTCAGAATCAATATTCGTTCAGTTGATTTGAGTCCGAAGTGTAAAACTCTGTCACAGGATGGCCAAATTTGTCTCCTCTGCCCCACACAGGAAGGGCATTTCTCCCACATACCTAGGTCACTGTGTGTCGTACCTGCTTGCTGAGTGTCAGGCTAAGTCCCTGGCCGTAGGCCTGGGTCAGGCAGAAGGGGGGACCGCAGCAGCGGAGCCGGCCATGCTGCAGGAGGGCCACACGGTCACCGAGCGCCTCAGCCTCATCCAGGTGGTGGGTCGTGAAGATGATGGTCCGACCTGCGTCCCAAGGCAGGGGCGTCAGAACGGGCACCAGGAAGGCCCCCAGGGGATCCCGGACACGACTGAAAGCCCATCACTAATTTTTTTGATGTTTGTTTTTATTTAATGTTTATTTTTGAGACAGAGCTTGAGCAGGGGAGGGGCAGAGAGAGAGAGAGAGAGAGAGACAGAATCTGAAGCAGGCTCCAGGCTCCGAGCTCTCAGCACAGAGCCGGACGTGGGGGTCAAACCCACGAACCGTGAGACCATGACCTGAGCCGAAGTTGAACGCTCAAGCAACTGAGCCACCCAGGAACCCTGATTTGATGTTTTTTAATAAAGCAGAAAGATGAAAAGACTAGTCTCCCCAATTCATTAAATAAATAGATAGATAGATAGATAGATAGATAGATAAAGGCATCCAAAAGGAAACCATGAAATGTAGACCCCAGCGCAACAAGTGGGTGCCATGACCGCCCTCACCACAGCTGTGTCCCAAAGATCAAGGCCAACCTCCCATCCAGAGGTCCTTCGAGGTTACTAAAAATTGCTCAGTCCCTGATCTGGGATTCGGGGCCGGTTAGACCCTGGGATTAGTGCAACCTACACTTGGGGTGATGCATTCCCACACCAGACAATGGTCTAAAAATAAACGTCAAACAGAACTTACATTCCAAAAAAAATAAAAGTATATTAAGTCCAGAGATATTGATTATCGACCCAGGATGGTCTCTCAGGGGATAAGAAGACACATCCCCCAAACTGCAAAGCATTACTTTATAAGATGCTGCTTTCCTGTCTCTCATGGATTCCGTGGTATGTTCCATGCCCCTCCTTCCAAAAGTGGTATCCCCCACCTCCACCTCCTCTTGTCTATTTTAAATTTGTCTTTTTTTTTTTTAACATTTATTCATTTTTGAGAAACAGAGACACAGATCGTGAGCAGGAGAGGGGCAGAGAGAGAGGGAGACACAGAATCCAAACCAGGCTCCAGGCTCCGAGCTGTCAGCACAGAGCCCGACGCAGGGCTCGAACTCACGGACCGTGAGATCATGACCTGAGCCGAGGTCTGGCGCTCAACCAACTGAGCCACCCAGGTGCCCCTCATATGCTTTTATTCTTAAAAAAAAAAATTGTTTAAATGTTTTATTCAGTTTGAGAGAGAGAGAGAGAGTATGAGCAGGGGAGGGGCAGAGAGAGAGGGAGACACAGCATCCGAAGCAGGCTCCAGGGCCCGAGCTGTCAGCACAGAGCCCGATGCGGGGCTCGATCCCACAGACTGTGAGATCATGACCTGAACCAAAGTCTGATGCTTAATCTACTGAGCCATCCAGGCGCCCCTCCTCTTGTCTATTTTAATGATAGTAACGACAAGCTCACTGACCGAGCACCCAAGGACCAGATATGGAGCCACACGCTTTCGTCCACAGTACACTTACTTCTCCCAAAACCCTACACGCGGAAACACTCACACACACAGGAATGTGATCATTTCTCCAGGGTCATGTGCAGCGAGAGTGTGAGTCGGAGAATTAGGTAGTTCCGTGTTAATTTGTCCAGGCATCCTGTCCTTCCTCATTCTTCCAAGGGAGCCCAGGAAGGCAGGGAACACGCGGATAAGCCCCAGGCCAACCGAGCCCTGCAGGCGCTGGTGTGCAGGCAGAAAAGCCTCTTTCTACTCAGCAGGGAACAACTGTTTTTGTTCAGTCCTTACATCTGCTTCACTAAGCTACAACACGGTCACCCGGGAGTGTGGGGTTCTTTCCAGAATCAGCGATCCATTCTGATTCCTGAGCACATGTTTTCCTAGAGGGACCACCTAACTCAGCTGCTTACCTCTCACTACCCTGAGTCAGAGCGGCCCGCCTTTGAGACGAAACAGCCAGCCCTCTGGGTGTCCTTTTTGGAGACAGAAATCACTGCTTGCCGACCAAGGACAGTGAGAAAACAAGTAAGTTATAACAACGGGATGGGACATTCTATCGCATCGGCTTTCTGTCCAGAGATACCGTTGTGTTCATGACTCAACCCTGGAAGATTCCATCTCTAGTTTTTAAAGTGTGGGAGAACAGCAGCCTTGCTAGCTGATGCATACCGCAACTCACGCTTTCGGGGACGATGGAAGCTGTGTGCTGGTCGGCTGCTGGCACATCTTCTTCATCAGCCCCAACTCAGGAGTGGCAGGGAAATGACTTAGTGCAGTTTAAATTAGCCTTATCTCGGGGAGCCTGGGGGCTCAGGCGTTTGAGCGTCCGACTTCGGTTCTGGTCAATATCTCACAGTTCGTGAGTTCGAGCCCCGTGTTGGGCTCTGTGCTGACAGCTCAGAGCCTGGAGCCTGTTTCGGGTTCTGTGTCTCCCTCTCTCTCTCTGCCCCTCCCCCGTTCACGCTCTGTCTCTCTCTCAACAATAAATGAATATTAATAAATTAATTAATTAGCTTATCTCTGTTTCCTCCTTCCCTTAAGTGGGGCTCGGTCTCTGGCACAGAGGTTCAGGGGCTCCCATTTTATGGGCAAGGGTCAGGATCTCTTGTGCTGTGGTCTCCAGATGACCCTGGGAGCTTAGGCAAGGCCCAGAAAGGGTCAGATCTGAGCACAGAGCGTTCCCCACTCTCTGGGCCTCTGCCCTGCTGACGCAGTCAGAATCTCTGACAGACGTGTCTCCCCCTCAGTGCCAAAGCCTGGCACCCGTGAATGTGTGGGATGTGGACCATGGGCACCTCCCTGGCCCCAGCGCTCCGCTGGGCCTCCAAAACAGCAGTGAGGCTGCAGGAGGTCAGATGAGCCCAAGCCACTGACACAGCTTCACCCCCGGCCAGGGTCACCCCTGATGGTACAGCCCCACCCCCCTCCCGGGTCACCCCCTGGTGGTGGTACAGCCCCACCCCATCCCAGGCCCACACCCAGAAGGGAACAGAAAGCCACCATCTGCTCATTCCATTTCCCTGCTTCTTCTCTGTCTTCTGCATCCACACCCCCCCCTACGTTTCTGGAACCAAAAGGAACAGGATTGTTATTTCACGTTTCCTTAGTGCCATCTTCCTCCCTGAGCCCAGCCTTAGGATGAAGTATCTTTCCTTCCTGAGGAGACACGTGATGGCCTGGGTCCTCTGGGCGCGGCCCTCTGAGTGCTAAGAATACAGGGCTTCTTTCTGGTTCCTTCTCTGAGTCTTTCCTTTTTTTTTTTTTAATTGATTTATTTATTTTGAGAGAGAACACAAGCGAGTGGGGGAGGGGCAGAGAGAGAGAGAGAGAGAGAGACGCAGAATCCCAAGCAGGCTCCAGGCCCCGAGCCATCAGCACAGAGCCTGACACGGGGCTCGAACCCACGAACCGTGAAATCATGACCCAAGCCGAAGTCGGACGCTTCAGCGCCTGAGCCCCCCCAGGTGCCCCCGCTCTGTGTATTTCTTAAGCAGTAAATCCTAATCTCCCCCAGGGAGGAGAAGGCTCAGGTCAAGTCAGGTCTTGTACTCAAAAGGGAAGAGAGAAAAGCAAAGCAGAGTTTCTCCAGACTCCATAGTCACAAGCTAAGTCACCCTGTTCCCCCTGCTTCCTTCCCGACTGGGGTGTTTCTGTGTGAAACACCGGGGCAATGCTCCGAGGCTGTCAGGATCACAGAAGGAGTCCCAAGTGGGGAGTGAGTATCTGCCCATCCCACGCCCTAAACTGGAAACCCAGGACAAAACAGGTGATACAGGGACCCCTCAGCCCGGAGTCCCCAGCCACCCGGGCTCCCCGAGCCCCCTCTATAGCTGTGAGCAAACCCCATGCCCATCTCTGCGTACCCCGGTTTCCTCACCCGAGGAAAGGAGGGCTCATCCTACGTCACAGCAAGGACACCTGCTCTAATCACCTAGGATTCCACGATGGCACACAATTCAGAGGAGCTCAATTTTCTTTTTAGAGAGAGAGAGAGACAGAGCAGGTGGGGGAGGAGAGGGACAGAGACAGAATCCCAGGCAGGCTCTACGCCCAGTGCAGACCCCGACGCAGGGTTCCATCCCACAACCTGGGATCATGACTTGAGCCAAAATCAAGAGTTGGTCGTTCAACCGACTGAGCCCCCGGGCGCCCCGAGAGGAGTACAGTCTTCATTGAAATCACATACAGCCTGCACTGATAACCCCATCGCGAAGTCAGTTGGGAAGATGGGACTCAAAGGAAGTGATCCCAGGCACTACAGAGACGCCGTATCACAGACAGATCTCTGTCAGCTCTCGTGACAGCTGCTTCTTCTGGAAAAGGTCATGTGTCCCCCCGGGGGGGACGACCCGGCCCCTCACAGAAGAAGGCCTTCCTTGCTCTGCCCGCACCACAGCGTCCCTGGAAGACAGCGCCACGGCCCCGTTCCTACCTTCTCGGTACTTGAGGAGAATGTCCCAGATGCCGCGGCGGGAGCAGGGGTCCACCCCGCTGGTCGGCTCATCCAGAACCACGGTCCCCGACCCACCGATGAAGGCGATGCCGATGGCCAGCTTCCTCTTCATGCCTCCGGAGAGCACGCGGGTCTGTTTGTGCCGATGCGGCGTTAACTCCACGTCCCGCAGGGTTCTGAAACAAGAGCGGGGCCCTCACTGTTCCCCCTCGACACCTCGCAGCTCCACTGCGGACGGCACCCCACAAACGAGGACGAGCAAGGAGGCGGAGGAGGCCTGGAAGCGTCGTGCGCTCCAGAGTCCCGACGCGGAGGCACCGGCCTTCCTGAGGCTCTGGGGAAATCACGCCCAACGGGCCCCGTGCGAGGCCTGCCCAGCAGGGGTCCACCAAGTACCGTCTTCGGGAGAGACTCGTCTCCTCTCCAGACAAGGTATCTCTCTTCATGTCACCGTGCCCTCTGCCGAGGGGCCAGCATTTCCACCAGAGTGTGCACTGCTGGGGTCAGAAGGAGCAAAGCGGAGGTCCCACTCCACCATGCACCACACGGTGGTCCGGGGAAGGCCTCTGAGTCGGGGCCCCCCGGCCCCACGTCAGTATCCACCTGCCTTCCTGACTCAGGAGTCGGGAAGTTCCCGTGAAATGCCACAAGCTAAGTATAAACTGTCAGAGTCCATTCATGTGAAGGTCAGCCGTCGATGCCCTCCCGCGGGGCTCTGGATCCCAAACGCCCGGGGCCTGGAAGGCCTCCCCCTGCAAAGTTTCACCTCCTTCTGCGGTCTCCTCTTTCCCCCTCCGCTGTGGCACCCTATTAACTCGGCAGACACTCACCCCCTCCTCACCTTCTTCCATCGTGTTCTTTCTTCCCCAAGCCTGGCCCCAGCCCAAGGATTCCCTGCCCGCTAAGCTGCGAGCATCCTTCCCACTCCCGGCTCGCCAGCATGCAGTCAGATAGGAGGCCGGACGCCAGAGGAATCATAAGGGTTCCGCACAGTTGAGCAAGAACCATCCGATTCTAGAAAGTTCCAGAAGCCTAAGCAAAGACACTTGGGTGAAACCCCAAGGATCTGCTTGTCGGATGCTTAAGTAAATGTGTCCTGTCTGTGTCATTATTTACAACCTTTCCATCCTGGCCCGGAAAGAGCTCACGTAGCTCCCCAGGGCGGGATACAGAGCATTTTCTGCAGATAACAATCTTGACCGTCTGTCACCAATTAGACGTGGCCCACCGACACGGCCCCACCTGGGTGATTCCAATACAGCTGTTAAACCCAACTCAGGCATGTTGACCAGAGATCAATCAGCTCAGAAAACAAACAGAAAGATGCCAGGTGTCCCCAAGCAGGTCTCCTCAAGAACGTTGTGACATTAAACCTCAAACCCCTCCACCACCTTGACCTGAACCTGATTCCACCCACTCACAGCCAGCTGCACCTGGGGCCTTGTCGTTCCAGAAACCACAGTCCTCCAGAGGTCGATGCCCTGCATCTCCCTCTGTCCACCACATCCCTTTTCCCAGCTAGTCCTGGCCTCTGGCAGTCACTCAACCCCAAAGGCTCAGCTGCCCACTGTCCCCCACTCACACAGGGCCCTCCCTGCCTCCAAGGGTGATGTCCCCTTGGAACGATTGGGTGGCTCCGTCAGTTGAGGGTCCAACTCTTGATCTCAGCTCAGGTCATGATTCCAGGTTCATGGGTTCCAGCCCTGTCAGGCTTTGCATTAACAGTGTGGAGTCTGCTTGGGATTCTTCTTCCCTCCCTCCCTCTCTCTCTCTCTCTCTCTCTCTCTGCCGCTCTCCCCTCCACCACCTGCCCTCAAATAAATAAACTCCTGTCGAGGTCACCAACGACCTCCACACCCGAAATCCACAGGTTGCCCCTCAGCCTTCGTTGGACCTGACCCTCAATAGCATCTGATGCATTTGACCAAGCTCCTCCTTAGCGGACTTGTCTTCCCCTTCCCGACCGGTCTCTCCGTCCCGCCCCCTGGGTGGTCCTGCTCATCTATCCATTGTCTCCACACTGTGTCCACTGCCACCTGCCCAGCGCCCAGTCCTTTGTCCTCCCTTATCTACCTGCACACAAGACCTTGACGACCTCACCACCCTCAAACACCTGGGGCCCCACGGTGTGTGCCAGAACTCCAAGAGCCCCATAGCGACATCTCCCTGACTGAAGTCCTGATCAAGTTCCTCTTCTGACTTCTTGATGTCAAATCAAGGGCAAATCAAGGGCAAAACAGTAGAGACCTGACATCCTGACAGATACGCACTCGGAAGATTCTCCCAGGGGTCCCGTCTCCCTTGACTCACATCTTAACAATCCTGTGCGTCAAGGGAATCGGGTGGTGCCGCCGAACCCAGTTCGGGGTGTGCTGGCTCTAAACCCCGTGTCTTCAGTTTCTGCTCCCTCTAATCAGGAGCTGCTATCCTAAAATGTGATCTCACACAGATTGCTTTGTACAAATCGGCCTGGTTTCTAGGTAACACGCTGCAAACAGATAACTGTTAAGGTCGCCTACATCCAAAAAAAAAAAAAAAGACGAAGTCCAAGTAGCATTTGATTTAAACCCAATCATAATTGCAGAGTTTGCCGTGACACGGAGCATGTGCCATTTTTTAAAATTAGAATAGGTGGTGACCTGGGCCCTTTTTTTTTAAATCTAGGTCTTACAGACCCAATCGGCCAATCACAGCCATCCCTCGCGAAGTGCCCGCTCAAATTCAAGACAGGCTTGCAGTGCACAAAACACACGGTCTCCCCGCGCGTCCGAGCCTCCACAGTCACGAGCACGGTTCTTGCTATTATGGGCCTCTCCGGAGCACGCCATGAGAGGTAAAGGAGGCCCCCACAGAGGAGAATGTCCTCAGAGGCCCACGTAAGCTGCCCACAGCGTGACCGTGGACAGACGAGGAACAGAAGAAACCACCGTGAACATGCAGTGTGGTGCACCACGTGATTTTATGGGCTGATGTCCCCTGAGGCTCCTTCCACCGGGTTCAGATGCCACCTGCCCCAGAGACTTAATACGGCCATCAGAACAGGAGTGTGTCTCCAGAGGGATGTGATATGTCCACGCCCCCTGGTTCCTAAACACGGCCACCTCTGTGGGGTTGACATCAGCCCAGGCGCGGACCCTTCCAGGTGTGGGAAAGTGGGGGCCCAAGGTGGCAGAGAACCAGCTCAGAGTCTTTGTCCAACACGGCTTTCCATGGGGCGTTCGAGGTAACCACGGTGCGGATTCTACCTCCTGCTCTACGTCAGATCCTGAGCCCCGAGAATTCCTCCCTCCACCATGTTCTGGTTCATGGTCTGGTTCGTGGTCTTGTTTTGTTGTGTGTCTTCTCACTGACAAGACAAAATCTCTGACCCTGGCTCACTTTACCTCTCTAGGATTCCCATGTGTGCTGCTAGACCCATCTTAGCCTGACGACGGATTGTTCAGGCAAGATCCCTTCAGGACTGACGGCCCAGACGTGGGCTCCATGGTGACCCAGGCTGCGTCAGTCCAGATGCTCCCACGTGCTGTCGGGGTGCTGGCCCACCCACCGGCCTGACCACCCACCAGCCTGCCTGCCCACCTACCTGGTGCCCCCTCACCTGCCTGCCTGCCCACTCCCCCACCTGACCCGTGCACCTGCCGCCCGCCCTCCATGGCCCTGAGAGTGCATATTTAAGCCCCTGTCCCCTGCATGCACTGCCTGAGCATCCCCTCAGACCCCTGGGATCTCCTAATGGGTGTCTGAAATGCAACACTAGAAATGTGCCTGCGAACCCCCTTTCTCCCCTCAGCAAATGTCTGCTTCCCACAGATCTGCACCCCAGACTGTGCGGCACGGCAACCGGCCCAAGGGACAGGCAGCACAGCCCTGCTGCAGCCAAGCCCCAGGCCATGTTCTGGCTTCCCCAGCCTGGAAGCTGAGCCCCATCCCCGTCTCCGGGAGACACTCTGTAGCAAGCTGCCCGCAGGTGGCTGCGGCAGTGCCCGGCACAGAAGGTGTTAAACGCAGTGCCGCAGGGGCTCTGGTATCAGACATGTCCCGCCCCTCCAACTCACCCCTGTAAGATGCACTCATGACTTTACCTCCTTCCCAAGTCGGCCCTCTCCTTTTCCAGGAACAACGCCACATTCCGCTTGCCTGAGCAGAGGCCAGAACTGCTGGGGACATCCCCCCCCCCACCTCACCCCGCATCGGTGAGAGCCCCTCCTGCCAGCTCAGCACCCGTGACCTCTTCTGGCCTCACTTGCTCTCAGAGCAGGAGCCCCGACTCGCCTCCTGAACTAGGCCAGCCGGCCCAGTCCAGCTCCTGATTTCAGCTCAGCTCCCGATCTTGCGGTTTGTGAGATTGAGCCCCTGGCAGCACAGAACCTGCTTGGGATCCTCTCCCCACTCTCTCTGCCCCATCCCCCACTCTCTCTCGCTCTGTCTCTCGAAATAAATAAACTTTACCGTCCACCCAGCTGCTGTCCGTGACTCAGGCTGCTGTCCCCACTCCCACCTGTCCTTCCGAGCTCATCCCCGAGACACCGCTTTGATTTCCCACCAGGGACCTCCGGTTCCTCCCTCCTCCTTCTGGTCCAGGGAGACCGGAAATGCATTCAGCCATCCACCGGACTCCTCCCCTCCCCACCCTGGACATCCTGCTGGTCCACACAGTCTGCTCCTTCCGACATTGAACAGTCTTCAGTTCTGGGACTTCTTCTCTCCCCCTCGACTGGCTCTGCCACCCCTCACGCTGCCACGGTCCCCCGCTCAAAGCGGCCTCTGTCCCCAGTCTTCCCCAGGGCTGTGCTCTCTACCCTGGGGCCGCAGGACAAGTCTACCAGAGCGGCAGCTGCTGGCCCTCCCCTGCCCATGTGCACCTGCTTGTGTGAAGAAGTCTGACCCCCTTTAGCAGATCCAGCTGGGCCCCAGGAGCTAGTTCTCGGCCCACCCCCCATTCTTTCACTTCAGGACACACACCCGGCCCCGTGCTCCAGACACAAACCTTCCACGCGCAGCCTCGGCCACACGTTCCCACGTGGGCTCACCCATCTAGACCCCAAGGACAGGCCAAGTCAAGTTCAGAGTCCTCCCTGAGAAGCTTTCTCTGGAATTTCCAATGCTGGCGGCTGTGTCCTAACTCCACAGTTAAAGACAATTTGCTAGCTCTCCTCTTCTCATAAGCAAAGACACCAAAGGTACTTTTAAAGCACCTCTTTGTACACCCGTCACTACCAAAGACACGGCGGGCGCTAACCTGTTGACCTGTTGGCACAGCTCCTTCCGGGTCCACTGCGGCGCCTTGATGGAAGCAAAGAGGACCAGGTGCTCCAGGACGGTGAGGTTGTCAAACAGGACGTCCCGCTGAAGACACACCCCGAGCTCCCTTCTGATGGCAGACAAGTCTGTGTGCAGGTTCCTGCCATTGACGGTGATGGTTCCGGAAGTGGGCGGGTGGAGCCCTGTCAGCATGGATCTGCCGGAGACCACAAATCAGCAGAGGACCCAGGAGCCCGCTGCTCCCAATGCCAGCAACCCAGAGGGATGCGGGGTGACCGTCCAAGGACCCGCTTTTACACGGTGACGAGCCGGAAGGAGCTTAGCAGGATGGGTGGCTTAATCTCGGAGCCGTGGGCTTATGATGATGTTTATACTCCCCTAAACCTGCTGATCATAGACATTCTAGTGGCATGGGAGCTTAAGACGGTAAAATCCGACTTTGTTTTACAGACATGGAAACCAGGGAAGGAGATGGCGTGTTTCCTTAAGTCCTCCTGAGTAGAGACACAAGCCTAGTAGAACGCAAGCCTGGACGTGCAACTCCGTGGCCGGGAGCTCCTGGCTTCTCTCAGGTGCACTGTCCATGTCAAATCAGGAAGTTCGCCTGCATGGCCTCCTTGAAGGGAGCCCGAGGACTGCCTGGCTCTGCTGCTTTATCTCAGAAAGTGTATTATTTAGGTTTTAGACTATTTCCACATCTCTGAGAAATTATACAGGGGCGCCAGGGTGGCTCAGTTGGTTAAGCATCTGACCCTTAAGCTCGGCTCAGGTCATCATCTCACGGTGAGCTCGAGCCCCACATCGGGCTCTGCACTGATGGTGTGGAGCCTGCCTGGGATTCTCTCTCTCTCTCTCTCTCTCTCTCTCTCTCTCTCTCTCATCCGTTCCTCCCCATACACGTGCTTTCTGTCTGTCTCTCAAAATACATAAATAAACTTAAAAGAAAGAAAAAAGTGTACTCCCAAAGCTGGCTTTCTGACTCATTCTCTGCAGAATGCCTACTTTTCCAGTCTGAAAACCCTACAAGAACGCTCAGTGGGATCTCCGGCTCTATTTCACAATCCAAGCCAAGAGGAAAACTTTTCTTTGTTTCTCTATTTTTAATTGAAATTTCTGAAGCTTTCTACATGTTACTTTGCCACGTTTCTTAGGAAGTTCAAAGCAAATAATACTTTTCACGTTTAACTAAGTGCACGTTAGTCGTATGAAAACACAACCGAGAGAAATGTCCTTATTCCTGGGACAAGTTTGACTGTGTTGGGGCTTTTCCCGGGACGAGACCCTTTTCTGCAGGCAGCTCAGGGCTGCTGCGTGAGCCCCACGCTTTGAGTTCGTTTTTCCTCTGGGATTCCACAATTTGATTCTTTAATCAAACCTGGAGCCATTGGATCCCAAACCAAACACCAAGCCTTCACAAAAAAAGCCCAAGCACACAAAAAGCAGAACATGAAAAAAGAAATACTCAGCTGGTTAAAACATTTGCAGACTTGGTCCCAAGTTTCATCTTCCCATAGATACATGAACAAACTTAAGCGTAGCGATAAGATGGGAAGCGTCATAGGACGCTCAAAGACTAAAGTAAAATCACGATGTGTTATGTGTAGGGGATAAAAGACTTCAGGGTCTTTTTAGAGGTAAAGGGGTAAAGCCCCGTCTGCCCCCAGCCAAGGGCGGCTGCTGTGCACTCCCCACTAGCTGTCTGTCCCAAAGCACACAGCGACTCCGTCTCAAAACCAAAAGGAAGAAAAGAAACCTAAGCTTCCTGTCTCACAGGTAAACTGACATTTTTTAGAATCAAACCCGCATTTGACGAGGCTGAAAGGACACGCACATGACTGTGGTTTTCCCGGCACCGTTGGTCCCCAGCAGGGCAGTGATCTGGCCTCTGTGGAAGGTGAGGGTCAGGTCTCGGACGGCCGCCTTGTGGCGCTCATATTCCTTGGTCACAGACAGCAGGGCGACGCCCGGGGGACCTCCTGGTTTTCCCTCCCCGATCTGCAGCGAGGACCCTGAGGAGAAGAGGCAGATTCAGCCTGGAGGACTCCCAGTGGTGCTCACACTTACGAATTCAGTCGTCTGCCGTGGATTCGAATTAGAGCTCCGTGGAACACGCACAACTCTAACACCCTTCCTTACCAAAAGCAAGAGGCAAATTACATAATGGCCTCAATTAAATGGAGTGGCTGATGACAGACTTTTGTGCCCTACTGTTATGCATCTCGTAAGACAAGAAAAAGGAACATGCACACACACAATTTGTACGTATGCAGAGGGAAAATCACAGGCAGGTTACGCACCAAAGTGCCCATGAGTGATAGTCTGTTGTGGTGTGGTATGTTCCGAATTTCCTAAAAGATTCCTATTTGACTTGTGTAGTCAAAAAAAAAAAGAAAGAAAGAAAAAAAGGTTATGGGGACACCTGGGTGGCTCACTGGATTAAGTGTCTGACTTTGGCTCAGGTCATGATCTCATGGATCAAGGGTTCGAGCCCCATGTCGGGCTCTGTGCTGACAGCTCAGAGCCTGGAGCCTGCTTCGGATTCTGTGTCTCCCTCTCTCTCTGCCCCTCCTCTGCTTGCGCTCTGTCTCTCTCTCACTCACAAATAAACATTAAAAATCTAAAAACAAAAAAAAAAGAAAAGAAAAAAGGTTACCTTACAATGTTGACTTGTGGTATAAAACTATCATGATGGGAGCCTGTGTATCTGTAAATTGCCCCTGAAGTCATGCTTCTGTGGAAGGGGCATAAGGGGAGCCCAGATGGACGGGGGTCCTGCCCTCACCACTGGGAAGCACGCTCCTTGCCTTGACAGGGCAGTGATGGTCCTCCTCTCAGTCATGACGAATAAGCTAGCGTGTGTGAAACGCTCTGCAATTTCTACAGCACACTACACCTGACGGCTGACCACCTCTCCTTTTATTTCTCACATAAATTCATGTTAGAGCAGAAGCTTCGTCCTGCAGACAGAGAACGCACGCACAGACGCACCCAGCCCACAGCGGGGCTACAGACAACAGGTGCATCGACACTCCAGGGTTCTGGCCCCCAACGCAAACCTCAGCAGGGGATCCTTTCTTACGACGTTGCCCTGAGCTGTGTTTCTGAGCCCGAGACCGATCCCCGGAAGCGGGCAGCTGAGGAAGGCACACCAAGTTCCAGAGACTCGACCAGGAGGAAAAACAAAAACAAAACAGACCGGAAGGGAAGACGCGCATCTAATAAGGCTACTCTTTACAAACCTTTATCGTCAAAGTTCTCGCTGGAGAAGGACAGGTTAGAAGTGGGAGCGTGTGGTCTCTTTGCCGCGAAACCACCCAAGTTCCTCCAGTATGACGCGGTAAAGGGAAAATACCATGGTTTCCTTAATCCAAAAGTTCCTAAAAAAACAAGACACAATTAAAACCAGTTTTTTCTCCTTGGAAGATTCTGTAAGAGAATGGCTTAGCCAAGTATTATAAAATGTTGTTCCACGTTAACGTGTTGAAGGCACACCCCATACAGGACCCGATGACAACCGGGGGCATGGGTATTAGCCATGCGGGGAGCCCAGACTCTCCAGCCTGACCCACGGCCGGCGGCTGGGCCCCCTCACAGCCACCTCCCTCAAGAGGCCTTCTGAGCGCTCAGTGAACAGGCAGGTATTTATTAAAGATAAAAGGAGAGACGCACAACTGCTAAATATTCCCCAGAGTAAGCCTCGCCCCAGCCCGCCATCCTCCCGTCTGTCACTCCTCTGTCCTCTGCATGGTTACCGGACATGGATTAATACCATGAAGGCATTAACCCGCTAAAACATGCACAAAGAATACACACTGCTAAGATTTCCATAGGAAACATCGGCATTCTTCAGACGTATGCTCCAAATTCACTGCAGCCCACTTCATAGCCACTCTGCCCCCATGACACGTGGATTTAATTACTAATGCCTCTCAATTTTCCTTAATGCACCCATTCCAGCCTAAGTTTGGTTGAGTGCTGGGAATCCGACAAGTCACTTAAGAGATAAAAGGCCTACGCGGACAATCTTGCACTTTGACCCTCCGGCCAAGGGCAGATGCGTGACCATCACCCCGCCTAACCCAAGGATTCAAAGACACAGTCGCAAAGGAGGACCGGGAAAGTGAAGGAAGGCGGGGAGCTGGTCATCTGACCTAACAGCCACCATCTCTTATGGGTTGAGCTGTGTGCCCCAAACTTCACGTTGAAATCCTAACCCCGAGTAACTCAGTACAGGGCTGTATTTGCAGGAAGGCTTTCAAGAGATAATTTGGATTCAGTGAGGTCATGCGGTGTCCCTACAGGTAGGGATTGGGGCACAGACAGGGAGTGAGGGCAGATCAACAGGACACGGGAAGGAGAGGGGGCCTCAGGAGGAGCCAGCCCTCCCCACGCCTGGATTGTGGGCCTCAGCCCGCGTCCGCCCTAGAAAACAGATACAGGCCGGATGCTCCCCAAGACCCCAGAGAACTAGTAACTACCCCTAACCAGCAAGCGGATGAGCGGCTCACGGATAATTGCATCCTGTTGCCCAGGGTCTCCCTTCTGGCACTGGCCAGGGTCTCCACCTGTATTCATTCACATGGTCCTGCGACCACCCGACGTGGGGCGTGCTATTATCACCCCTCCTTCCCCCAAGGGACAGGGGCCCAGCAAGACTTGTCGGAGGACACAGGCTGCTGAGCTGCGGCGGCCCCGTGGTACGCGCCTCTCTGAACACAGGCCAGAAGCAAGAGCATGTTGCCCTCGACGCAAACAGGTCTGGAGACACGACTCACCTCCTGCACACCCCAGTGTCTTCAGCTGCCTTAATGGGAATACAGGGGCCCCATGCACATGCACGAATGAGGAGTTTGCAGATATAAAAAGAGATAAGGAGCCGGCAGATGACAACCCCACCAAACCCCCCACCAAGAGGTGGTCTTCTGCTGAGCGACCTCTCTCCGGTGACCATGGGTCACTGCCCTTGACAGCGTGAGTGGGCGCCACCTGCTGGAAGGGCAAGAGAACAGAGAATAAAGCACCTTGGGGAGTCCGAGTCCGCATTAGCAGGGGTAAAGGGGCACCTAGACGCACAGACACGAGTTTCAAGGACACCGAACGGTCCCCACGAGGTTCAGCAACACCTGATCTTGGGTCCAGGCTACAGAGACAGGAAGGATGGGAGACACCGCAGGGGCCTTTTGGAGTTAGAAACTACCAGGTCAGAAAATAGAGATGAGAAACAAATTGGATATTAATGGTTGATTTGCTAATTAAACCATCCCAGCTCTAATCTGTTTGCACTTTTAAAGTCCTGCTAATGAATCTATTAATGTAAATGGATGGGGGGAGGCCACGTGGCTCCGAAGCGGTCCCCTGCACTCCCCCTTGGCGTGCAGAGGCAAATGTGTCTTATGTCACGTGCACGCTAAGAGCACGAGCACCCTGCTCGCATCACCATATGGAATCGGGCACATTAATCAACGCAAAGGCCCTGTGTATCCACAGAGCTTGTCCCCTGCAGGGGAGCTGCCTGCTGGCTGGCACAGGCCAGGAAACTCATTAGCATTGCCCCCCAAAACTGACAGTGATAAAAGCAGAAGTCAATGAAAGTAGACAGATCGAGGAAATCAAATTTCACTGGAGGCACATAAAGAAGGGTTTATGGAAAGCAGAGTCTTTGGGAGGACCAGATGTCCGCCGGGGAGCACGCACACAGGCACGGAGACCCACCGGTGACCTCGAACCTGGATCCTTACAGAACCTCCCGCTCAGACACCAGGGTGAGGGATGCTGGGGTCTGCACCTGCCCCCTCACTCCACGGAGAAGACAGGCAGAAGAAGGTGGAGACACGCCTCACCCGCCCCCGTCCAGGGGGTCCTCCCTACCCACCGGGGACTTTCCAACTGTGCATCTCAGCACAGGACATTCGCAGAGGCGTTCTGGAAACGTGGGAAGGGGTAGTCTGGGTTGGCCCAGTGCACGGGTGTTGGAAACGGTAGGTTGTTATCATTATTCAGGCCCAGGGCGGCCAACGGATCAGGAGACAGGTGCCCTGTAAAGATAGTTTGCTGCTCAGTGCCCAGGAGCAGGGAGCCCACGGCGCCACACGGGGCCACGCGGGGAAGCACCAGGGTCTCTCGGGAGACAGAGGGAGAGGGGAGATGCGAACAAGTGAGGCGGGGCAGCAGGCTGAGGTTGGGTATTTGAATAATTTCAACAGGCTCTGGAGCACAGAGGCCGCCCCCAAGCTGCTTGGTCCCCTGCCCAGGGGTGATGACAGCCCGGGATAGGATGGCCTACAGAGGAGGGGGTAGCTCCAGATGCTGGTTTGCCTATAAAAAGTGAGCTCATGAGCAAGTCCTCTACTGTCTCTTGGAATCGGCTTGCCCTTGGGGGGACAGCTCCTCCTGGGTCAGTGAGGCCCCATGATGTTAGAGCATCAGATATGCAGAAAACAAAACAACATGGTTAATAAATGGGGGTGGCACTGATGGCCTTTAGTGGGCAGGCAACCGGGCTGGTGAGGGTCCTACAAAGGGCAGAACGACCCAGCCCAACAAAGAATTGCCCTTGACCTGCATTCTGGGAGGCCCGTCCCAGTATAGCCAGTGGAGCCTAGGACAACTTTCTGTGCAGTTTTAACACACACTGAGTTTTCCAGGAATGCAAACACCTTGCAAACCACTGAAAGATCACTGTCTGATGCAGAAGTGTTCAGCATTTCAGAAAACCCCCCCAGCCACGTGATGCCAGCTCAACGTTCCCGAAAACTCGACACGGCGTGGCTGTAACGGTTCACGGAGCTCTTACCACACAAATTCGGGACGAAAGATTGGAGACTGCTTTTCCCAAATGTAGAACCAAATATTTTCAAATTAGCAGGGTTTTGTGAAATGCACTACATTTTATTAATAAAAGTTTTTTTTTAAACTATGTCATGTTAATGGGGCGCCTGGGTGGCTCAGTCAGTTAAGCATCCAACTTCAGCTCAGGTCATGATCTCGTGATTTGTGGGTTTGAGCCCCGCGTGGGGCTTTGTGCTGACAACTCGGAGTCTGGAGCCTGCTTCAGATTCTGTGTCTCCCTCTCTCTGTTCCTCCCCCTCTCGCGCTCTGTCTCTCTCTCTCTCAAAAATAAATACACGTTAAAAATTTTTTTTCATGGGCAAGAGACACAGACATTTCTCCAAAGAAATGAGGATGGCCAACAGACACATGAAAAGATGCTCACCATCACTTAAGCAGCGATGCAAACCAAAACCACAATGAGGTATTAACACACAGCAGTCAGAACGCTAATATGAAAAAGACAAGAAATAAAAAGTGTTGGTGAGGATGTGGGAAAAAAGATAACCCTCCTGAACTGTTGGTGGGAATGTAAACTGATACAGCCACTGAGGAAAACACCATAAGAGTGCTTCAAAACGCTAGAAATAGAATTACCACATGATCCATTAATTCCACTACTGGTTATTTACCCAGAAGAATAGGAAAACGCCAACTTGAAAATATACATGCACTAGTATGATTATAGCAGCATTATTTTTTTATTAAAATTTTTTAATGTTTATTTTTGAGAGAGACAGAGAAAGAGAAATAGAGCACAAGTGGGAGAGGGGCAGAGAGAGGGAGAGACACAGAATCCAAAGCAGGATCCAGGTTCTGAGCCATCAGCACAGAGCCTGACGCAGGGCTCAAACTCATGAACCATGAGATCATGACCTGAACCGAAGTCCGATGCTTAACTGACTGAGCCCCCAAGGCACCCTACAACATTACTTACATACAATAGCCAAACTATGGGCACAGCTCAAGTGTCCATCAACTGATGAAAGGATAAAGAATATGTGGTATTTGTACACAATGGAATATTACTCAGCCATGAAAAGAATGACGCCCTGCCATCTGCAAACACCTGGATATAACTAGAGTATACAATGCTGAGTGAAATAAAGCCAGTCAGAGATAGATAAATACCAAATGATTTCACTTATACGTGGAATAAAACAAACAAAAAAAAGGAGACAAATCAAAGCAACAGACTCTTAACTAGAGAGAACGCACTGATGGTCAACAGAAGGGAGGCGGGTGGGGGAAGGGGAAACAGGTGACGGGCTTGAAAGATGCACTTATCCTGGTGAGCTCCGGTGATGTGCATACGTGCTGAGTCACCATATCATCTACCGGAAACTAATAGCACACTGTGTGTTAACTATACTGGAATGAAAACTTTTCAAAGATTTTAACTGAATATGGTTCTATTTTATCCCTTATTTCATAGTTTGGTACACAGCAGCCAATGATCTCCCATATCCTACATCCATGTATATTCCTATAAAACACAGCACCACAAGTGTGTGACTAGCTCACAGGAGTCCGTATTATCAATGTAAAGTTGATTCGTAATCAATCCACTATCTTAGACAGAAATGTAGGTTAGCCAGAATTTTGCTTTCAAAGATACTGTGCCAGGAGCATCTATGTGCACGTCTGTTTTGAACTGATCTGGCCGTTCCTTTAAATCTCTGTGGCAAAGAGAATATACGCTTTTTGTAAAGAGTTTAAGCAAACTCTGCACGCAACATGGGGATTGAACTCACGACCCCGAGGTCCTGAGTCACATAATTAAATTATTTCGGTTTCCCATAAACTAAACACCTACACAGAAAAATCAAGGCCCTAATCCTCCCCAAGTCATTACAGTTTTCATCAGTCAGAGAAGGAGAAAACAGCCTTCTATGTATATGCAATACTATGCTCTGTCCAACATTAAACTATTTTATGTTTATCAAATATAAATTTTTCTTTATATAATGGTCTGTTCAAGTTGTTTCCTTGAACACATCACTTGTCTTCCTAAAACCTGACTTGAGAATTTTAACATTTTCCTTCATGTATTCATTAGTTTTTATAAACTTGTAAAGTATCCTTTCATTTTATTTCTGTGGATATTTTAAAATGCTGATTCCCATTCTTATAATGGAAACTTGGTTTTTTAGTATATCTGTCTCTGGCATTATGGTTAGAAAGGCCTTTGCTGTCTTTAAAATCATACTTCTTTTTGTTTTTTCACTTTTTTAATGTTTTAATACTTTTGAGAGAGAGAAAGACAGAGTGTGAGCAGGGTAAGGGCAGAAAGAGAGGGACACACAGAATCGGAAGCAGGCTCCAGGTTCTGAGCTGTCAGCACAGAGCCCAACGCAGGGCTCAAGCCCATGAAACGTGAGATCATGACCTGAGCTGAAGTCAGACGCTTAACTGACTGAGCCACCCAGGGGCCCCTAAAATCATACTTCTCCTAAAAAAAAAATCATACTTTTCTCATTTCCTCATTACTTTAATAATATTTACTTCTGATGAATTAATGAATGAGTCTAACTTGTATCCTTTCTCATTGATTAAAAATGTGAACTTTAACACAAATCGAACTATTATTTACGGTGACTCGGTTTCCGAACTTTCTAATCTCTTCCATTGCTCTACTGTTATTACATGAGTCCTCCACCGTTTTATTGTTATTTTTTTAAGTGTATTTATTTATTTTGACAGAGAGAGAAAGAGAGAGAGAAGAAAGCATGTACATGAGTGTGAGGGAGGGAGGGGCAGAGAGGGAGAGACAGAATCTCCAGCAGGCTCCATGCTCAGCAGGGCTCAATCCCATGACTGTGAGATCATGACCTGAGCCAAAATCAAGACCCTGACACCTAGCCGACTGAGCCACCCAGGTGCCCCCGTGCTCCACCATTTTAATCCTTGACAATTCACAGTGAGGGTCTATGTGATCATCGGCCACCAGTCCCCTTCATTGTTTTCAATGACTTTTGACCACTGTCATTAACTTACATTTCTAGCTATCCCTGAGAAACACTTCAACAATTAAAACCAAAAGTCTTTTTTAGTATTTTTATGTGAATGACTTATGTGGGTTTTATTGTATTACCACTACGGTTCATACTAAATGGTGTAGATTATATAAAGTCATACATTAACTTGGAGAAAGTCGACATGCTGAAAATGGTGAATCACCACATTAGGGAACTTGGCATCTCTTTCCATCTATTCAAATCTACTGTACGTTCGCCAAATCTTTTAAGTTCTTATTGGATATATACTCTCTTCGATGTTAGAGTCACATGGAGATATTTTACTGCTCTTGAGAATGAAATCTTGTCACGTTAAACTCCATATTTCCTGCCGACACACAGCCAAGCTACTGGTTTCTGTGGACACGCGCTTGTGATCAGTCATCTGATTGGTCACACCTTTCTGCTACGGATTCTTGCGTGTGACCCCCCAACAGTGGTGGTCTGTTTCCTGGTTTTGTCATCTCTGTCTTGTTCTGGTTTGTCGCCTCCCCCTGGGGCTGGAACTGTCACCTCCACGTCTAATTCCTGCCCGGGATAAGTACCTGCAGGGGACGGTGAGCCGCGGGCACTCTGGCCTGCCTATGGTCCCCCATAGCCTCCCCGCCACACCTTCCGTCGGACCACGATACCCCGACGGCCCTGAGAAGACACGGCAACTATGAGAGAGCCTTCTGGCTCCCACCCATGGCCCCGCAGCCCGCGCCTGTTACAGACATCCTCTGTGGGCCAGGAGGAACGTCCTCCGCGCACACCCGGGCACCTCTTCTCACCCTCACGGACGCCACCCCAGACACCTCCCGGCCTCCTTGGGACTGGAGCACTGTCCCCAACACACAGGCATACAGCTTCGCAGCCATCCCAAATAATGACTACCACAATAATCATCAAACCCAAAGCCATTCTCTGCCTGCTTGCCCTGCCCGCTGCGGCTGCCGCCCCATTTCAGATTTGACTCGGCCACGCTTGCAAAAGCTGCAGAAATGCACCAGAGCCCGGCCTCCCGTCTGGGATCTCTCTCTGTCTGCCCCTCTGTCTCTCTCCGGAGGCTCGCCTTGCCTGCAGAAGTGAGCAGGGTCAGGGGGTCGCTGGCTGGAAATGCCTTAACTTTGATACAAGACAACATTCCCACCAGGATCCCCATGCGTCAGGTCCTGAAGGAGGAGGGGGGAACTCAGATCCTTCTGGATTCCTGGCCAAATTTCACACTGATCTCTGCACTGCCCAGAGTAACCTGTCTTTGCTGGGGTTGAGGCTCCTCTGGGGACTCCAAGACTCCAGGTTATATCTAGATGTTTCTTTTCATTAACTTTGTACTTGATATGGTGAACCCCTTATTTTGCGAAACCTGATTTTCTTCTCCCTGGTTAATGACTGTTCCTTCTTTATTGTGTTTCATTTGGGTCTGGGCATCTCCTCATCAGAGAGAGCACATGTCTGCGAGCCCCGTCTGTCCGTCCCCTTCCGGCTGCCCGTCTGCATCTCTCCTGATTCCAGGGGCTTGCCGTCACCCTCCAATCCCCACCGTGACTTTCCGCCCTATTCTTTTGCTCGTGACCCCTTCCTCAAACATTTTACAATCAACATCACAGGCATTTTGTAACCTCCCTCCCTCATGCTCCCTAGCTGCCTTCTAATACCCAGGGCTTCTCAATTTTATCTCACCTTGGCATTCTTCAGTTATTTTTTTTAACTTCTTAGTTCCTAGAATCTGCCTTTCCTTAATTTTATTCAAAGCCCCCAGACAAAGCAATCTAAAAGTTCAAAGTACAGCTTGCCAGGCTTATGCTCTCTAATTCTTGGAGGCCATGTTTTCCTGCTTTTCTGTAAAATAATCTTGTCAATGGCACATTTCATTTGGATTTTTACTCATCCTTAAATGACACGTGAGCTCCCCAAGTCTGAAATAAGGTTTTATAAAAAGAATGCACTGATGGTTTTCTGTCCCTTCATATTCAATGTGCAGATTAGAATCTCTTTCTCCATGTCTGTCTCTCTCTCTCTCTCTCTCTCTCTCTCTCTCTCTCTCTCTCTCTGTCTCCTTTAGTTCTTAACTTTAAAGGTACATGCCAAGTGAAATACCCAGGTGCTTTGGAAAATATAGAGACAGAATCACAAGTAATTTTAGCAATCATCAAAACATTATAGCTAAACAAACAAACAAAAAAATACCTTTAAAGCTGTTTCTGCTCTTTTCGCCCTGAGCAGGCGTGTGGTATAAATACCTTCTTCCCCAGAAACACAGCAGGGGAAAACCACTACTATCCGTGGCCCACCTTCCCACGGCCTCCAGATGCACCTGCCACAGGGCTCCTGGGTGGCTCAGTTGGTTAAGCATCTGATTCTTGATCATGACTCAGACCATGATCTCACGTTTTGTGGGATCAAGCCCTGCTTGGGGCTCTGTGCTGACAGCATGGAGCCTGCTTGGGATTCTCTCTCCCCGTCTTCTGCCCCTCTCCTGCACATGCTTTTTCTCTTTCTCAAAATAAATAAACATTAAAAAAAAAAAAACTTTAAAATACAGCTTACAAGCCCCCTGAGGCCTTACTTAAAGAATGAACAATTATTCTAGGGGTGCCTGGGGGGCTCAGTCAGTTAAGCATCCAACTTCAGCTCAGGTCATGATCTCACAGTTCGTGAATTTGAGCCCCAAACTGGATAGTGTCTGGGTTACCCCCCGGTTCCCAAACAGGCTCTCCGCTGGGGAAGGGCCTCAGCTGTCGGGCTCTGCACTAACAGCTCAGAGCCTGGAGGCTGCTTCAGACTCTGTGTCCCGCTCTCTTTGTCCCCGGACATTTCATTTCCTCTTTATGAAACCGGGACGATAACGATCTGCTTTCCTCCTGCTGCAGACAAGGACAGTGACACTCTGCCGATCCAACAACTTTGCAACAGAAAGCACAGAATCACAGTAGAGCTGTGTGTTACCTTCCCCCGCCCCACCCCTGTCCTGCTCACACTCTCTGTCAAAAATAATTACATTTAAAAAGAAGAATGAACAATTATTCTAATATTCATGTATATTGCTTTAAACTGGATTTGGCTTTTTTTTTTTTTTTTTTTTTTTTAGCTGATTTTGGCATCTTCTAACATGCGAAATTCTTACCAGGAAGCAAGTTGTTCAAGTACCATCCACATACAAAATAAAGGCCTGAATCAAAGAGAATCATCCAGGAAACCCAGCCAAACGTCACACCTGTTTGCTCCAGAGGCTGGTACATGTTATTCCACTGAATCCCTGGAAGGAAGGGAAGGCCACAGTCAGACCGCACACCCTTTCAGGGTAGATTTTGGCGGGGTGAGTTCTTGCGTTCTGGAAACTCAAAGCAAAGTTGAGAGCAGCTGAGAGCAAAACCATCCTGTGGATCATAGTCCTGCAAATGCAATGTCAGCCTGCTTAATGTCACCTATATTTCAAGGCGACCAGGGGGAGCAGCTTTAACAACACTTTAATATCTAACCCTTGTGATTTTGCTTTCGTGCTACTTCACTGATTTCTGCTTTTGTGGCCTCAACAAAATACACAGATCCAGGGTGACCCGATGGGGAGAGGTGTTCACATCAGCTAAATCAAACCCCAGGACTCTGTTGCACATTGTAACAAAGACCTTCTACCGTAGTGCTTGCAACATGACCACAGTCAACTCCTAAAAACCCAAATCACTGAAACTCTTTTTTAAAAAAGCAAAAAGCATCCCCTTGGGATGCCTGGGTGGCTCAGTTGGTTAAGTGTCTACTGTTGGTTTCGGCTCAGGTCATGACCTCATGGTTCATAGGTTCAAGCCCTCCACTGGGCTCTGTGCTGTCAGCACGGAGCCTGCTTGGGATTCTCTCCCTCTCTCTCTCTCTCTGCCCCTCCCTGCTCACTCTTGTTCTCTCTCTCTCTCTCTCTCTCTCTCTCTGTCAAAATAAATAAATACACTTTAAAAAAAAAAAAAAGCATCCCCTTACCTGCTTCTTGCCCTTCTAGGAAGGTAACGAAAAATACTCCTTGGCCGAAGGCAGTGGTGGAAAGCAGGCACTGCCCGGGGACAACAAGAGACAAACAGCATGTTAGTACTTGGCGGAGACCCCGGAAAACCCTCAGCGCTAAATCCAAACAGACCAGCGTCACCAGAGCAGGCGGGGCCGTACCGTCCTCCAGGCGGTGATTTCCATACGTGACCCTGGAAGCCTACGCCGAATGTCAGCCCATTCTAGAAAGCATGCTAACAAGCTAGCTTTTGGTGTGAAAAGGAATTATTTCTCTTCACTGCAGTGCCTCAAGTGCCATAAATCCAAGGCGCTGCGCCCAGAAATGCAGAACACAGAACAGCGGAAAACGGAATGGAGCGATTTCTTATTTTTTATTACTAAGCGAATGCCCTGGAGCACACTGCAGGCCGACTGATGGAACATGTACACCATTCTACACGAGAAAGGGAGCACATTGAAGGAAAATGTTATTTTATTTCCAGGGGAGAAATCCTATGTCAAAAATAAATAAATAAATAAATAAATAAATAACCCCATTGAAAATGCATGTTATGCTTGAAGATATCAGGTACCAGAGTTAGATTTTTTGGGGTTTTTTTGGGGGGTGGGGCTAGGAAACACATGAACATGTAAAAAGGAAGTCAGACTCGGTATGCTCCAACATTTAAACAGATGGATTGAAGTAAAAACCATATAACAGTGTTTGAAATTCAGGCCAGGTGGTCAATGTCTCTTTTCCTACATGTGAGGAGTATGGGGTCGGGGTGGGGGGTGGTGACACATGGTCTCAGTTTTAATTGAGACCAACATTATGGGTTATAAAGTATCACAGGTGTGACATAAGCTAATGGACACTGGTGAGCAGGTATCCATGGAGAAAAATCCTGATTAAAGACGCCATGTTTTTTCAAAGTGCACACACATCCATGATGTATGTACATGGCCAGTCGGGAAACAGGAAGGTTTACATGAAGCTGGAGAAAAACAATTTGGTCTTCACAGAAGTATTTCACCCTAAAGTTCAAAAGGAACAGAGAAAATGACCCCGTCCCAACAAATGAGGATACATCTACCGTCATGACGTTGCGTGGGACCAGTGACCTCGGAAGGCTTCAGATGCCCCCTCGAAGCCCTGGGATTCCATCCCTCCTCGGCATCTCCCGAATTCTCCCCTAGTGGCTCTAGCCACACCTCCCAACAGACTGCACTTTGGGAACTTGGCCTGACCTGTTGGGGACAAGTGAACCCTGGGGCATAATTCTAATGTTTGCAGGGACAGTGCTGGCTCGCCCGAACTGACCGTCCTCACAGCCTTCTGCCCGTCCCTTCCACGCGGATTGAGTTCCCACTATGCACCCGGCTCTGCAATTGCCAGGAAACTCAAAACAGAATGGACGAGTGTCTCTCTTCTTTGTATTTCATATCCCAGACTTAAAAGAATTCTCAGGCTTCGCCGGGAGTTACATGGTACACGCATGAATGAATTGGCATTGCTAACGGAGAGATCTTCCCACCTAATGTGAGATGATTCCTGATGCTTCAAGAAGAGTTTATTTTTTTGCTTCTAAAATAGCTTTAGAAATCTACTTCTTGGGGTGCCTGGGTGGCTCAGTCGGTTAAGTGTCCGACTTCGGCTCGGGTCACGCTCTCATGGTTCATGGGTTCGGGCCCCGCGTCGGGCTCTGTGCTGACAGCTCGGAGCCTGGAGCCTGCTTCGGATTCTGTGTCTCCCTCTCTCTCTGCTCCTCTCCCACTCACACTCTGTCTCTCTCTCTCTCAAAAATAAATAAACATTTAAAAAAAAATTTAAAAAAAAGAAATCTACTTCTTTCCATCTGTGATACAGAGAGGCACGGAGTCTCTATGGCTACCTTTAGGATGTTACCGATTTCCAAAGAGTCTCCAGAGGACAGTCCCCATTACATGAAAAGTGCCAATTCTCAGCAGCTCCTCTCTTGCAAAACCACTGCAATGTCAACCAATGACCATTATAAGGTGTGCATCTGCGGGCAGCATCAAGACCAGTAGGCTTCAGGGGCCCCTGGGGCGCTCAGTTGGTTGAGCATCCAACTCTTGACTTTGTTTCAGGTCATGATCTCACGGTTCATGGGTTCGAGCCCCACATCGGGCTCTGCACTGACAGCTCAGGGCCTGGAGCCTCCCTGGGATTCTCTGTCTCCCCTCTCTCTGTCCCTACCCTGCTTACACACTTGCTCTCTCTCAAAATAAATAAAACTTAAAAGAAAAACAAAAAGAGAGACAGACATAGGCATCAGAAAGCCCACCGAGATCTGAAAGTGATAAGGTGACATGTGATGTGGTGACTGCTTTGTTGGGCAGATACAGCAGTCGTGTTTTGCATGTCTACAAAAAAAACCAACCCACTTACCAGAAACGTCTGAATGACAACACTCAAATGGTTACGGAGAACCAACAGAATGATGTAGGGCAGGAAGCTGATCATGTACACCAGGCTAGTGCAGAGCGCAGCCGTGTTGGCTTGGCTGAAAAATGTGCTCAGGAAGTAACTCAGCATGACGACCGACACCGCGAAATCCAGGAGGAAGAGGAAGATGATACAGGCGTTGCTGTGCGCAAAGATGCCACTCGCTTTCAGAATGATGGCTAGGGCAGCACTGCTGATGGCCAGCATGGCCATGTTCTCCAGAAACCAGGCCAGGAAAAGGATGGTCGGGTGCACCCCCATCATCCGCACGTACTGTCAAAAGAAGGGAAACCAGAGTCGTGACCCGGGTACTCGAGGAGGACCAAACCGGATCACGGGAAAGGCAAGGAGGCCAGCGCTGGATGCGGCCAGCTTGGAAATCAGTGGCTCAGTCGGTGAAGCGTCTGACTCTTGGTTTCAGCTCAGGTCATGATCTCACGGTTTGTGGGTTCAAGCTCCGCGTTAGGCTCTGTGCTGACAGTGCAGAGCCTGTTTGGGATTCTCTCTCTCTCTCTCTCTGCCCCTCCCCTGCTTGCTCTCTACCTCTCTCTCAAAATTATAAATAAACACGGAAATAAATAAGAAAACCAGTAAAATAAATAGGTGGACAATATGGAAAACAATAGTGCAAGTTCAAGTCAGAACTGAATGAGAACACTGCACTTTGCCACACGTCTCCTTCTCCTGAATACATAGGAGGCTGGTGGGTAGTGTGAGCCCCTCCTCCACAAGGAGGTACTTTTCATCTGGTACTTTTTCATCTGGTAATTTTTTTTTTTTTTACATTTTTTAATTGATTTTTGAAAGAGAGAAAGAGAGAGAGTGCAAGCGGGGGAGGGGAAGAGAGCGAGGGAGACAAAGAATCTGAAGCAGGTTCCAGGCTCTGAGCTGTCAGCACAGAGCCTGACGTGGGGCTCGAACCCGCGAACCGTGAGATCATGACCTGAGAGGAAGTCAGGCACTTAACCAACTGAGCCACCCAGGCGCCCCCACCTGGTACTTTCATGAACTCTCCTTCTTAGAAGCAGTTTTGACAGTTTCAAATTTTAATGATATTAAAACAAAAATAACAAGGCTCCCCGTGAGGCAATCTAACCACACATCAAGTGGGAAGTGCACCCTTACGTCTTTCTGGGTTGTATAAAAATTGCTGAGGCAAACCATAAGAGACTCTTAAATACAGAGAAGAAACTGAGGGTGGATGGGGGGAGGGGCAGGGAGCGGGGAGAAGTGGGTGACGGTCATTGAGGAGGGCACTTGTTGGGATGAGCACTGGGTGTTGTATGTAACAATGAACTATGGGAATCTACCCCAAAAACCAAGAGCACACTTTACACACTGTATGTTAGCCAATTTGACAATATATTATATTTAAAAAAAGAAATGAAATTGCTGAATGAGCAACACTGGCTCCCGTTTTTGAATGTGGTGAGCCTGCCCTTGGGCCTCCTTCCATCTCCACAGGAAACACCTGTTGACTGGCAGAACATCAGGCTTCAATGTGGAACGTTTGCCTTGAGACCCCCGCCTCAGCTCGGCTGTGTCCAGGAACCCCAGCAGAGAGGAGGGCAGGCCAAACAGAGTCCGGGGTCAGTTATGGGAACAGGATTTGGCTCCAAAGCCCCACCTCTCCTCCTGGTGTCCCAGGCGAGCAGTTGGACTGATTACCTCTTCTATCTGGATCTCTCGCTCGTACACCAGCTTTCGGACCATGCTGGCCACAGACACCATCCACGTCAGCATCATGATCAGAGGGAAAAAGAAACCAACGTTGTTCAAGAATCTGCAAGGAAATAATCCAGTCGGCATCCGAGGGCAAGCACAGGGTTCTACCCAGAGTCAGGCTCACGTGTGGGTGTTTTTTTTTTACATTGTCCTCAGAAGCTACAAGTCCTTTTAAGGAACACTATCTCGTGTGGCCATTTCAACAGGCTTTTGACTTAGGACCACTGGCTCGTGTCCTGATTTAATACGCGTGCAACTCACAAAGGAGACACATTGGGACCATTGTATATCTGGAGACACATTGGGACTCACAAAGGGACCATTGTGTATCTGCAATCAATGATATCCATTGACTACAGATTATCACCTATATTATACATGAAAACTGACCGTTGAACGTCTCCCTGTCTCTTTCCCCAATGCTCACCTCCCACCCACTCTAACCAGTTTTTTTTTTCTTTTTTTTTTCGGTATTTTTTTTTAAGTTTATTTATTTTGAGAGAGAGAGAGCATGAACACAGAAGGGACAGAGAGACAGGGGGAGAGAGAATCCCAAACAGGCTCCATGCTGTCAGCACAGAGCCCCACGCAGGGCTCGAACTCATGAGCCGAAAGATGACGACCTGAGCTGAAATCAAGATGCTTAACCGACCGGGCCACCCAGGCTTCCCTTGACATGACCCCTGTCTAGAACACCCATGACAGCCATGCCTCAATCCCAATGGGAATTTCTCCACTATTTTCCTTCTTGAGCTCTCAGCTGTGTCTGACACCGGTGACAGGTCCCTCCTTCCCTCCCTTTGTTCGCTTCCAGAACAACTCCCAGCTTTCCGTCAATCTCCTCTCTTTCCTTCACTGTGACTTCTCCTTTAAACATGGGATTCGCACCCCAACCCTGCACTCTGCCTCTTCCCCCCTTACCCTCTGTGCTCGAGACCCACATGTTATTATTATTTGATTCATCACCGAGGCCACCCAAAGGGGCAAGCCATTTTAGTGGACATGTGGTATGCAGACAAACCAGAGAGAAAGGCCCTGTCACAAAGGATCCTGTTTTCCACTGGGGGGGTGGCGGCACTTAGCATAAGCCAGCACAAGGAGACACGTGGCATAGTGTCAAATGTGTGAAAAACCGCTTTGGCCATGGTGGGAAGGGAGGAGATCTCAAATCGGGTAGTTGGCCAAGGTGTCTGTGGAGAACAGACAGAGGAAGTGGGCCCCACAGGAATCTGAAGGGACATGGCTCCAGGCAGAGGGGCAGCAGGTGCGAGGACAGGGGACAGTGGCGTGGGGGCAAGGTTCAGGGGTGGCCAAGGATGGTGTGGATTAGGACACGGAGGCGGGGGGGGGGGGGGGGGCGTGGCATGTTAGCTGGGGCCACATCATGCAAGGATTCCACATGTCCGGGCGAGAGCTGACAAAAGGGTTCTGGAATGGGGAGAGGGAAACAAAGAGGGGACATATCAGGTGTATGGATTTTAAAAAGACCACCGAATGCAGTGTAGACAGAGGAAAGCAGGGTTGCCGCAGTGTGGACAAGGCTGCCGGCGAAGAGGCCAACCTGGAGACAGAACCCTCTGGCTGGGCCCCCACCCACCCCCAGACCTCCCCTTAGAGCGTTATCTCCAGTGTGGACCCTCGGCCCTTCGCACTGGACGGTGAGCCCGTCGGGGAGGGCCCCCCACTGCGCTTTCTCTGCTTGGCAAAGGCCGGCCACATAGTGCAAGCCAAAAATATTTGTTCATGAAACCGTGAATGAGGACGTAAAAGGGGGGTGGGGGTAACTTCTTCGTTTTTATCCATTTTTCTGCTTAAGACGACTATAGTGAGCGATCCATGGGGTGAATCACGTTTTAAAGCGAAATTATCAGTTCACTGGTAGGCTATACGGCGACGGCATGTAGTCAACTCATGCGCTATTCGGTTTTGTGATTTTTCTAGGGATTTTGAGTCATTGTTTTTACAGTGTTTTATAGCAGGAAGTGCCCATATACTCTATACACCTGCTCATCTCACAAATGACATCTCTTCTCCCGGAATAACCCAATTTGCCACAAAAATGAAGCTTGGATCACCTGGAAAGTTAAAAACAACGAATACAGAGCTTACGGGGGGGGGGGGGGGGGGGTGTGGGAGGGGGAGGAAAAAAGTTGATGTCTGTTCATGAACTTTATCCTTTTTTACTTAAAAGCACTGGAATTGATGGCTGTTGACCTCTGTGCTTCCAGCACTGCGGGTCTTACAAAGGAGCCAATAAGCATCACAAATGTTAGGATTCCGTGCGAGTTATTCCAGAAGTCACACGGAGTCAGGATTCTATGTGTGTCTGGGGCTAGGATGGCATGCCCCGTGGACCCCTGCACCCGTGTAAAGGAGAGTGTCACGAGAGGCTGGAAACTGAGTAAACCCAACTCTGGGGTTCTTGCAGCCACTACCCCAGACCCCAGACAATGCCTAGATGCTCTGCACATGCATGCCTGAGGGAGGCCACTGGGGAGGAGCTACATGGAAGGACAGACCCTGATACATGGCTATGTACCTCACCCTTCCCCAATCCGCTCCTGAAAACCAGTCCCGAGTCAACGCAAGAAGGGGAAAATGTTCATTCCACTTTTGACAAATGCTTGAAAGTACTGGAAACAGCTGCTAAAAATAATCAAGGTCAAGAAGGAGTCACACAAAAAAGTAGGTAAGAGATGAATGAGGCAAAACCCTACCCCCTGTAGACCTAGAAGTTCCCATCAACACTGCACTTTGTATCTTCATTTCTTCATTTGTCTTTAGTTTATCCTGAGAAAGTGAGAAAAAGCAGGAAGGGGAGAGAGAGAGAGAATCCCAAGCAGGCTCCGCACTGGCAGCACGGAGCCCGACACGGGGCTCGAACTCACGGACCACGAGATCATGACCTGAGCCGAAATCGAGAGTCGGACGCTCAACCGACGGAGCCCTGCGGGTGCCCCCAAACTGCAATGCCTACAGTCTAGGGGCATGATCTGAGGGCACAACACATGGAACAGGATGTGTCCAGTGGGTACCAAGCTGCATGTGAAGGTGGGTGGTGTCTGGAGCCACTCTTGTGCCCAGACCCTATCTCCAGGGAAAGAGACAAGTGTTACACGAAGAAGACACGTTTCTGCAGGAAGCGCTCGGTCCTTGGGGCCACGGAAAAGATAGCCTCCGAGCTGTGTAGCCATTAACGTCACCTGGCCGTCACACTGACGGGACCCTCTTGCAAACAACCGGGCAGGAATACCCAATTCGTTCAAAACGATACCAAGCACAAATCCAGCACATCTATGTAAGGAATGCAGGTGGGTGCGTCTCACACTTATTAACAAATGAAGACCTGCCCAAAAAGATGGCTACATTAAGCAGATGAAAATCGTCAACAGGGGCGCCTGGGTGGCTCAGTCGGTTGAGCTTCCGACTTCGGCTCAGGTCATGAGCTCACCGTTCCCGAGTTCGAGCCCTGCGTCGGGCTCTGTGCTGACAGCTCAGAGCCTGGAACCTGCTCCGGATTCTGTGTCTCCCTCTCTCTCTGACCCTCCCCCGTTCATGCTCTGTCTCTCTGTCTCAAAAATAAATAAACATTAAGAAAAAAATTTTTTTAAAAAATCGTGAATGTATTTGTTGCTGTCAATTTCAAAAGATTCAGTAGGGCAATTCCCTACGTGAAAAGCACCCCACCGCAGAGCTGCTACAATTCAGTGAGGAGATGGCAAGACAACAAGAAGGTCTGAAACGTGAACTGGAAGAATGTGAGAATGTGGAAAGAAACAGCAGGAAAACAACAGCCGCCACACAAATGAGGACATAATTAGACGAAGCACAGGTCAAATCGATAACTGCACAAAACATAGTGAGGAACACGGAAAATTGAAACACAACTAAAAAAAACAAATTTTTTAAAACGGTATTTTTTTAATTAGGGAAATTTAGGGACACCTGGGTGGCTCAGTCAATTAAGCATCCGACTCTTGATTTTGGCTCAGGTCATGATCTCACGGTGCGTGAGTTCGAGCCCCACAATGGACTCCACGCTGACAGTGCAGAGCCTGCTTGAGATTCTCCCTCTTTCTCTCTGTCCCTGACCTGCTCGTGCTCTCCCTCTCCCTCAAAATATATAAACAAACTTAAAAATAAATAAATAAGTAAGCAAATTGGGAAATTTTATGGCTAAGAAACACAAGGTAAAGAAATCTATGCAATTGAAGTCCCTGAAGAAGAAAAACCAAATACTGGAAGATAAGAAATTGGTAATGTTGGAAAACATCAAAAGTTTCCATACCAGAAAACTCAAATACACACATTGAAAAGTCTTATCTTGTGCCATGGAAAATTATTCTAGAATGGTCAACAGTGAAATGGATCCCACGAAATTGATTGAATTTTCAAGTTCCTACCAGCTTGCCAAAATTACCAGGTTCAGGAAAAGCAGGGAAATACCAAAGTGGCCTCAGACTGCTCCATAATCACATTCAAGGCCAAACATAACAGAGTTATTTCTACAAGATACTTGAGGCAATGGTGAGTCAAGGATTTTGTATCCAGCCAAGCTGCCTTTCAAATATAAATGCTGCAAAACGTTTTAAGTATGTAAGAAATCAGGTTAAATTATCTCATAAGCTCATCCGGGGGAAATTACTAGAAGACAAATGTTAGCCCACCCAAGGATGACCAGTAAATTGCAGTGCGAGGGTAATGCTATGCAATGAATATGTGTTCCAATAAAAGTAAGACTAAAACAAAACTGGAAATTCAGATGACAAGACAGACTGGAAATGTTATGTCCCCTGAAATGCAGAAATGATACAACAGACAAAAATTGGCAGTTTAGGGGACGTGAGTCAGAGAGAAAGAATAAGTTGGTGAATGCCCAAATCAGGCTCTTTGTTCAACCATGACAGATGTAGAACATAAGCACAGACATCTTTCCTGGTACAATCCAAGACGTGGAGATAATATCAACTAAAATTGCATGATGGTGAGGAAAAAGTCAGTGATGGAAGAAGAGAAATTACTTCATTTTTATTTTGCATGGTAAAAATAAAAATAAAAGGTTGATTTTTTTTTTCAATGTTTATTTACTTTTGAGGAGAGAGAGAGAGAGAGAGAGAGGGAGAGAGAGAGTGTGAGCAGGGGGAGGACAGAGAGAGGGAGAGACACAGAACCCGTAGCAGGCTCCAGGCTCTGAGTTGTCAGCATAGAACCCAATGTGGGGCTTGAACTCGTGAACTGCAAGATCATGACCTGAGCCGAACTCAGATGCTTAACCGACAGAGCCACCCAGGCACCCCAGAGGCTGACATTATTTATAGAATGTTCTCACTATAAGATAACCACCAGAACAACAATAAATCATTACTAAATACGAGCAAAATTTAAAAGTGAAATTATAAAAAGAAATAAGTAAATTAAAAATATTTTAAACAAGGGGTGCCTGGGTTGCTCCATCGGTTAAGTGTCTGCCTTCAGCTCAGGTCATGATCTCTCGGTTCACGAGTTCAAGTCCCGCATCAGGCTCTCTGCTGTCAGTGGTGGAGCCTGCTTTGGATCCTCTGTCTCCCCCTCACCCCCCCTCCGTATTCCTCTGCTTGCTCTCTCTCAAAAAACTAACATCTAAAAAATAACTTAAAAAATATAAAAGTGAAATTATAAGCATAGAAAAATACTTAACTAGGAACACATATACATGAAACTTCACTTCATGCTATTGCACAGCTAACTTCACCCATATAAGAAGGTATATGAGACATACAAGAGACACATCTGAAACAAAAAGCTTCAGAAAAGTCTAAAATGAACAGAGGGGCAAAGGCACATCAAGCAAATCGGAATACAGAGGTGGAGGGGGAGAGACAGAAAGAAAGGAAGGAAAAAAAGCAGAGGTCATCAATTTAATTTCATACAAGGTAGACTTACGTGCACAAAACATTAAATAGACTCAGAACACAATTATTCACAGCACAGCATTCAAAATTATGCACAGCATTCAAAAGGTCAACAACCCATAAATCTTTCACAAAAGTAGATTCTATATTACTTGATAGAGAAAAGTGCTATTATTTCAAAATGTAGAAATGATAAACACACCATCTTTTTCTTTTTATTTTTTTTTTAATGTTTTTTTATTTCTGAGAGATAGAGACAAAGCACGAGCAGGGGAGGGGCAGAGAGAGAGGAAGACACAGAATCTGATGCAGGCTCCAGGCTCCGAGCTGTCAGCACAGAGCCCAACTCGGGGCTCAAACTCATGAACCATGAGATCATGACCTGAGCCGAAGTCGCTTGACTGACTGAGCCACCCAGGTGCCCCAAAGACAACATATTCTGATGGCAATATAAAAGTTAGGGTCCATCAACAGAAGTTGGCAATTAGTGCATGATACAGTTTTGAGTGTCAATCTGATTTTAGAAATGCTATCACAGATTAACTTTATTTTTTTTTTAACTTTATTCATTTTGAGAGAGGGAGACAGAGCACAAGCAAGATGGGGAGGGGCAGAGAGAGAGGGAGAGAGAGAGAGAATCCCAAGCAGGCTCCACCCCAGCAGTGCAGAGCCCTAAGTGGGCTTAAAGCCATGAACCGTGAGATCATGACCTGAGCCAAAACCAAGAGTCAGATGCTTAACCACTGAGCCACCCAGGCGCCCCTATTTTCTTTTTCTTTTTCTTATCATAAGCACACTGAGTAACTCTGTGAACTCTTGAGGACTTCCACTCGAAAATCAAAAGAAACTTGACTGAAACAGCTCTTGGGAAAAGAAGCCTACAGACATCCATATTCCACGTACGTAGAAAACAATGAATTTTTAGCTACACATCAGATTGAGGGGACACGGTTAAAATAGTGGTTGAAAGGAAAGTCATCATCTGAAGTAACTACATAAATTAAAGGAAAAAAAAGAACACTAAATATAATGAATTAGGTAGGGGTGCCGGGTGGCTCGGTCAGTTAAGCGACAGACTTTGGTTCAGGTCATGATCTCATGGTTTGTGAGTTCAAGCCCCAAATCGGGTTCCACACTGTCTCCCTCTCTCTCTCTGCATCTGATGGGATTCTCTCTCTCTATCAAAAATAAAATAATAATTAAGAAGTGGCTTTATTAAAATAAATAAATATAACAAATTAAACACTGGTCTCAAATATCAAAGAAACAACACAATATATTGAAGGTTCGGAAAGCGAGTTAAGTAACAAACATAAAAGCACACGTCACAAATAAGTTAGAAAAGACAAAGAGAATCGATGAATGAAGTCCAAATATGCTTCCATGAAGAAGAAAAACTGGACCAAGAACATACTGAAAGCACATAATGAATTTTTTTAAAACTCCAGTGCCAGGCTGGCTCAGCAGGGAGAGCATGTGACTCTAGATCTCAGGGTTGTAAGTTCGAGCCCCACGTTGGGTATAGAGTTTACTTTAAAACATTAAAAAATTAGGGGTGCCTGGGTGGCTCAGTTGGTTAAGCACCCAACTTAGGCTCAGGTCATGATCTCACAGTCTGTGAGTTCAAGCCCCGCATCAGGCTCTGTGCTGACAGCTCACAGCCTGCTTCGGATTCTGTGTCTCCCTCTCTCTCTGCCCCTCCCCCACTCACGTTTTAGCTCTCTCTCAAAAAAAAAAAAATTTTTTTTTTAATTAAAAATCAAAAACAAACCTCTGGGAGGGAAAGCGTGTCAGAGGCACAAGCACAGTGGGCAGAGGAGGGGGAAGAAGTGTCGATGGGCTGCCTGGCTTCTCCTCGCCAGCACCTCATCGCGGGGGAGGCTGGATGGCAAGCTGATGGCTCCCGACTTCCACCGACCTCCACACTGGGTGACAAGGTCTGACGGGGCCCTTTGACACTCCCCCTCAGGGCCTCCACAGAGGAGGGGACACTGCCTTCCTGTGGTCCTCCTGTCCCCCGAGCTGCAAGCCTCCCGCAGACAGGGATGACACCTTTTCCCGGGTCCACGAACGTCAGTCGACCACAGTGCCTGACACGTGGCAGGTGCTGGACCCGTCGTTTTCCAAAGAAGAACGAGCACGGGCTCTTGGCAAGATTCACGATGTCAAGCACGTGAAGTACGTATCACCACGACAACGCATGGAGGACCAGTCCCCAAACAAAACAGAACAGAATACAACCCCGATGTATCAGAAGAAGGAAGGAAGTAGGATTTCTCTTGATAATCATTGGCTTATAAAGCTAACAATTAAAAAAAAAAAAAGGAACAAGAAACACATTAAAGCGAGAGAGGCCAGAATAAGATGTTCATCCGCTCCTGCTGTCCAGACAGCAAAAATCAAACAAGTATGTTCCAGGTCCTTCCGTGTATTGATCCCTACTCTGGAACCCACACAAAAGCCCTATCAGTAAATGCTTGCAAATAGGAAATCAAAAGCTCGTATTTATGTAAGCCTCCTTAAGAGGACACTTTGATCTTCCTAAACATTGTCACCAGCTCTTTTTCTGAAGGGGACAAATGCTTGACTTACATTCTAATGACCCCTTGCTATCAGTGTTTTCTCTGTGGCTTGTCTCTATTAGCACATCCAGTGAGCTCAAAGACGGAAAAGTGATGAGCACGTTAGACCAAAGTCACACATAGCGAAAGAACCACAGAATCATCGGCTTCTGTTTTTCTCACTCGAGATGCACCACTAGAGATGCACACTGGTGGTCAATTTCCAGACCCCACACCCCTCCCCCACGTCAGCCCAGCCTCTGCCCACTGCCCCCCTCTGGGCCTTCCCCCAGCGCCCCCCACACCACATCCCAGGAGGATGTCGGGCCCAGAAGCCCGAAAGGCGGCTGCTGAGGGGAAGGACCAGCACCTGTCTTACCTTCCCGTCCCCTCTCTGCTCCCTCTGGGAGACTCAGGCCAGTCGGCTGAGGTCCGGCCAAGGTCCCACGCCTGCTGGCCAGCTCTGTTTGCATTCCTTCCCCAGCACAGTGGCTGCGGGCCGTGACTGGTGACCGAATGGGGAGGGTGGCAGGTGGGGCCCCTGAGGCTCACATTTACTCTGTGTCCTCCAACCTGCGCCAGACGTATGCACGCCGGGTGTCGGTGAGGGAAGGGGGATTTGAGGTCCATTCTTTGCTTTCTTTTTCTTTTTTTAATATTTATTTATTCGGGGGAGAGTGCAAGTGGGGGCTCTGTGCTGCCAGCCTACTAGCAGCGAGCCCAACGTGGGGCTCGAACTCACAGACCGCGAGATCATGACCTAAGCCAAAGTCAGACGTTCAAACAACCAAGCCACCCAGGTGTCCCATTCCTCGCTGTTCCAAGTTTGGTAACTCTCAAGAAGGTCAGGGAGAAGGAAGGGTGACCACACGCATGCCTCCTCTCTGCACACTGCACCACCCAGAACAGCAATCCCACCTTGGCTCTGAACACGGTACCTGGAGGAACATCTGAGCAGGGAGGTCTGCCCAGAGGGGCATGGGCAGCCGGGGGGTACCCAGCCCGCTCACCGGCCTGGTCTTGTCCCCTTCCCAGGTCGGGTTCAGCACATCCAAGCCAGGGAGGTAGACAGGCGGCCAGTTAGCAACCCCATTCCCGGTGATGATCTTGAGCAACCGAAGTGTCAAATCACGGCTCAAGGTCTGAGACCAGCCAGACCTGGTGCCCAAATGCAGCTTTTTCGGGCCAGTGCCCTTGTGATTCCAAGAGTGAGATTCTAAGGGGATCGCAAATGCTTGAAAGCCATCATGGCATTAGAAAGGGACCCAGCATGCACAAGGAGCCAACTCTTGGAACTGTAACTCAGACTCTGGGGACAAAAACCCTCTTCATCAAGCCCTCCTATTAAAAGCGCTCCTAATTCAACGGTCTGAGCACACAATCCCAGCTTGGGGGGCTGGGGACTCCCCCACCACTGAGCAATTCTCGGGCACCAGCCGGTGTCCTACAGTGCAACTCAGTTGTGACACGACCTGAAGGTGGCGTCACATCCCACAGGTCAAGGGCTCAGTCCCACAAGCCCGCGTGGTGCACCCACACACTCCAACACACACACACACACACACACACACACACACACACACATGTTCCTCTGAAACCCTTTGCAAATCCAGGTACTCTGATGACCTATGGTTAAAAAAGCCACAGGAGCGCCTGGGTGGCTCAGTTGCTTAAGCGTTTCAGCTCAGGTTCATGATCTCACAGTTCATGGGATGGAGCCCCCCTCCCTCCCCCCCCCCCCCACCGCATTGGGCTTTGCAATCATAGTGCGGATTCTGCTTGAAATTCTCTCTCCCTATTTCTCTGTCCCTCCCTTGACCCTTCCCTATCTCTCTATCTCTCTTTCTCAAAATAAATTAAAAAAACATTTATTAAAAAAAAGAAAAGTAAGCAAGCCACAGACCCTGGGTAGAGTCACTTGCCTCCAGGAAGGCAAACTAAGACTTAATTGTCATTTCAATTTCTTCAAGAGTGGGATTTTAAATCAATCAATCGGGACTTTTTTGATCTGCACCAATGACATAATCGGTCACAAAGGCCCTTTCTTCCCAGAGGAAGTTGAGGTGATCCACCTAATGAGACGCCCAGCCCTTCCCCTAAGGGAGGTAACAATCCTTTCTTTCCTTTGGGGATGAGTGCTCGCCCAGCCTCCCTTCCCAGAAACACTTTCCTTTTTGGGCAGCATCCCAGAGCTGCCCTCTCCTTGCTACAAGGGATGCTGCCCGATCGGGAATCACTTCATAAAGCCAACTAGGTCTTCAAAATACAAGGCTGAATTTTGTTTTTCAACGTGATAAACCAGAGGCTCCCACGACCCCTCCCTGGGTTTGGCGAACTGGCCGGAGCCGCTCACAGGACTCGGGGGACAGATCGCTCACTAGATCGCTGGTCTGTTGTAAAAGGATTAAGTCAGGAACAGAGGGAAGGGAGAGCTGCCCAGGGCGCGGATGGGGAGGGGGCGCCGAGCTCCCTGCCGCCCCGGGGCCCACTGTCCCCCCCATCTCCACGTGCTCACCAACCTAGAAGCTCTCGGGACCGTCTGTTGGGTTTTATGGGGGTGTCATTACAGGAGCCTGATTGATGAAATCATCCGCCATTGGTGATGGATCCAACCTGCAGCCCCTCCTCCCGAGGTCAAGGGGTGGGGCTCCCGAGGCCAGGGCCTGGGGCTGACAGTTCCGCCCCTGGAACCACGTGGGCGGCCCCCCTGCAGCCCCTCCTCCTGAGGTCAGGAGGTGGGGCCGATAGCCCCGCCCCTGTGACCACGTGGGCGGTCTCCCTGGCAACCAGCCCCCATCCTCAGGTTCTTTCCAAACTCCCCTCATTAACACAAGGGACACCTTTCTGGTCCTCCACTTAAGGAGCTGGGCGCAGGTGCCCTAAACAGGAGGAACACCCACACCTGTGCCCGCGGCCAGCTGCCAGCCAGCTGGGACCACCCGCTCAGGTCACTGTCACAGCCCATTGGCGCCTCCTCCGGGCTCTGAACACACAGCATCTACTGCCCTAAGCAGTTTCTTGTGCTCAAGGGCCCTCCGTTCCTCACCTCCGCAGCCCTCCCAGCACCTAGAAAACTGCATGCCATACGGTGATGTGAACAAAATACAACGTCTGCTGGGAGAATGAATTGGGGGAAGAAACTCGCCTTGTTTCTAAACGAGGACTTTGGCTGGGACGCCTCATTGCACAGAACTGCCCCTTTGATTATATGACAGTCAGCATCTCTGTCCGCAGGCACTAAGACTCAGGCCATCAGAACACCCCTAACCGGCACACACCCGGAGTTAACAGCGGCCGAACGCCGGGGTCCGATGAAAACAGAAGAAAATATAAGGCAGCCGTTCACAGACGGAGTGAAGTGACAGCTGAGTGACCAAGGTGTAGACACAGAATCCCACATAAAATGCTTAAAAGTGGTGATGCATAGCTCCCGGGGGAGTGAAGGGCATTCAGGGGGCATAAGACCCCGCGAAGAATAACTGACCCGTCTCAGCCTCCATTTTTTCAGCTATATTTATCTTATAAGGTTCCCTCCAAGGATGAATGAGATGTGTGTGAACGTGTGACACACTTTTAAGAGAAACATTATTACGGGCACTGGTGATGTGGGAAAATACAGGGAACATTGGATAAACCGTCACCTGGGGTTTGAACAAAACACCTGTCTCCCAGGCAGGGCGAGGAGCCCATCTGAGCTTTGATGGGCACGAGAAAGGATACAAAACTGTACTTCTTGTGCTCCCCACTCTGGATGGTGTCACCAACCAATTCCACACAATCTGTCCCTCAGGGACACGGAGGGGAGCCCGGGTCTCTGGGCCCCACGGGTCATCAGGAAGGTGGATTTCTACCACAAATGAGAGCCATTCACCAAATATAAGACAGAGGTGCTTAATTCGTTCAGGCGAAGTAAATCCCCAGGAAAAGAAGCAAGAAAAATGTGTACACTGAGGGGCCTCAGGCCAGTCAGCAGGGGATCGGATCGGGCTGATTTCTTCCGGAGGCAGCAAGCATCCCTGTCGGCCCGTCACTCTGGACTTCTCCCGGGACACATCAGAGTCCAGAAGCAGGGAGGCCGGCATCACTCAGGCAGGGGACACTCTGGTCTGCCCCCACTCTTGCAGGACCCCCTCCAAACTGAAGGCACTAAGGCCCCGGAGGGAAGAGCACAGCTCTTTCAGGGAAACCTTCTTTTTGTGTATAAAACAATCCAGGAGTACTGATGCGGTTTTCGTGTTTCTGAAAACCTTTCAGTGAAGTTGCCTCACTCTCTGGGGCAATGAATGAACACTGGACTTTGTACTCATGAAGTCTGCCAGGGCTCCACTGGGGAATTGTCCTGTGATGACCCCCCGGGGAAGCTCGGGGCTGAGAGGAGCCTTAAGTAGTCAGGGGTCCTGATCCACCCAAGTCTGCAAATCCCAGGGGAACATTTCCCAGTGCACGCCCCTCAGAACAGCACTTCCTTGGGCTGCTGGCCAATAGTGGATGAGAGAGTGGGAGGGAGGAGGGGGACAGAGGGAGGGAGGAGGAAAATGGGGGAGGGAGGGAGGGAGGGAAGGAAAGAGGAGGAGGAGGGAGGGAGGAGGGTGGGGGAGGGGCATGGAGAGGAGGGAGGCGGTAGGAAAGGAGGGAGAGCTGTGTTCCCAGAAGGCGGAACTGCCTACGTAAATCAACTTGAGCAGACTTCATTACCATGGACACACTGCCCTTGTGTGCAGGGGCCCCTCCTGGTAAGACCTCCTCCCCCAGCTGTCTTCTGCTGCCCAAATTCCCTGGTAGCCACCACCGGCTTCTCCCTACCCCCACACACAGCAGGCTCCTAGCTGGTCTGCACTCAAGTCTCCAGCTGTCCCCTCCCCCCTCCAGCCTCCTCTGGGCCCCCCACACTGGCCACCATCCTGAGGAGGGCCCCAGTGACCCTCTATCCCACCTGGGAGCCGCGCTGGCCACTCTGCAGGCCCCAGACCACTCCCAGCCCTCACCCTGGCCCCGGGGTGCTTTCTCCAGCCCTGTCCCAGAGCCCTGTCCCAGAGCCCTGTCCCAGAGCCCTGTCCCTGCCGAGGGCCCGCCTTGTTCCTCTGTAGGCACTCCCACCGCAATGGTGCCATCTAGTCCATCCATCAGATGCTGACGACCCCCTGGACTGCCTCCTACTCAACGTGTCACCAGGGTTCCAAAGGCACCCAGATGGGTCCCCACCCAGCTGCTATCCCCATCCCCCAACCTTCTCCACCCAAAGGCCCAGCACCTCACAGTCCACGCCCTTGGACAAAAATCATCCGTGTGGATGTCTCTCAGTCACACCCTCCCCGTCTGCCGCCTCCCTTCTGAAAGCAACCAGAATCTGACCACTTTCCACCTCGGTCCCTGCTCTTGCCCTTGCACACCGTGCCCTCTGCTCAGGGCCTCTTCACACACCTGCCCCAGGGCCCTTGCCCTGGCTGGCCACTCCTCTGGCCTAGAACACATTTTCCTGTGCTTCTATAACTCTTCCAGTTGGTCCTCTGCTAAGAAAGAGACGACAGGGGGGCACCCAGGTGGCTCAGTGGGTTGAGTGACCAACTTCGGCTCAAGTCATGATCTCGAGGTGTGCGAGTTCAAGCCCCGCGTCGGGCTCACTGCTGTCAGTGCTGAGCCCACTTCTGATCCTCTGTCTCCTTCTCTCTCTTCCCCTCCCCCACTTGTGTGCTCTCTCAAAAATAAAAATAATAATAAGTAAAAAAGAAAGAGACAACAGACCCAGAACAGTCACTTGTGCCGAGCCCCACATTGGCAAACCAAGACTCAAAGCTTAGCCTAAGTGTAGTTCCAACTCACCAGGAATGTGTGTAAACTGTAACCAGTCAACTGAAATTACCTGCGGGGCAAGACTGAGACTGTCCCCACAGACCCCTTCCGCTCCCCTGGGAGGGCGGCCTTGCCTGAAACTATCCATTCTTTGCCAATCATTTCCTTGAACACCCTCCTTTTGCCTTTAAAAGGCTTTCCTTTCCTCCAGCTCTGGGAGCTTTGTATTTGCCAAAAGGGAAGATGCCTGATTCAGGAACCCTCCAACAAAGCCCATTTGATCTTTAATTAATTTACTCAGTGGAATTTTTCACGTTCAACAGACTGAATGTCACCTTCTTGGCAGGGCTGACCCTAACCACATTAATGATTCCTCTGGGCACTCTGGCCACCCTGGCCTTACACCTGCTCCTCTCTTACTACCTTCCAGTATTCAATTCAAGCTTCTCCTTTATTGTATGTGTAGACCCCCGCGTCCCTGAACTCAGTCACGAGAGCAGGGATTTCTACCTGTCCCTTCACTGACACAACCAGGTCTGGGGACTGACAAATGGTACACATATATAGTTGAATAAATGAGCACATTAACGGCAATATAACTTATTCAGCACATAGCAGGGAGCCACTAAAAATTTCGCACAAGTGTGCTCTGTGGTCTACACCGGGCTGCCCAATGATCGCTCAGGTGGCCGAGCGCCAGGATCTTAGATCTCAACTGTGCCTCAGCCTCCTATAGGTTCACCCAGCCCTGCAGATACAGACGCTTTCTAGGACTAGAAATAAAAGAAGGGTATGCGGTGATGAGAGCCTCAAAGACTTAAATCTCTCAGTCAAGGAGAATATTTCTTCACTTCCTTCAAAGACTTCTGAGAAACGGTGCTGTGCTGTCCCAGGGAGGGAATAGTAACACTGAATCCATGACCCAGGATCTCGGCAGGACACTCGGCTCACTCAGCCCAAGGCAGGAATGTTTCGACCAAAGTGTCCATCAATAGACGAATGGACAGACAAGATGGGGTACAGATACAACGGAATATTACTGGGCCGTAGAAAAGGATGCGCTCTCGCCATTCGCGACAACACGGAAGGACCTAGGGAGTATAGCGCTAAGTGGAATACATCAGACAGAGAACGACAAATACCGTGTGATCTCGCTTCCCTGTGGAATCTGCAAAACCAAAGTAAACAAACAAACAACGGCAGAAACACAGAAACAGAAGCATAAAGACAGATACCGAGCTGGTGGTTGCCAGAGGTGGGGGATGGGTGGCGCAGATGACGAGATAAAGACACACAAACTTCCAGTTATAAACCAAGTAGTCAGGGAGACGAAAAGCACGGCGTAGGGAATGGAGTCGGTAATAGTGTGGTCACATACGGTGACAAATGGGAAGTACCCTTAACGTGGTGGGCGCTGAGCTGTGTCCAGCACTGCTGAGTCCGTGTTCTACGCCCGGAACCGACGTACCACCGTATGTCAGCTACGCTTCCAGACAGAAAAAGGAAAGGGACTCTCGCGGGGCTCTCAGCTCACTCCAGCCCGAGGCCCGAATGTGTCTCGTCCACAAGAACTTACTTTCGCGGGGTGAAAGGGCACATCTTCGCGACCCTACCCGGCCTCAGTCCCACCCCGTCACCAAGCCCGTTAGCCAAGCACCAGGGACCTGGCAGGCTACCTCCGCCTCGACAATAAGCTGTTTGCAGAAATGTGTACCGTTCTTCTCAACACACCCTCCTGGGGGCCACCCTGCGTCTGGGGAGACGAATCGAACCCCAGCTTCGTCCTGCGAACAGGACCGGAGGGAGTCTGCACGTTGTACCCATATGCACAGGGCCCCTCTTCCAGGAGATGGTCGACAGCATGCTTAAGAGCTACAAAGAGGCTTTCAGAACGCGACCTTCCCGAGATTCGGCTAAAAAGAGAGCATCGTAAAGAGTCGATTTCTGGAAACAGGTCATTAAACCCCACAAGGCCCTGGAATTTGGGCTGCGGTGAGGTTTGGTGCATGACGCTTTGCCAGGAACAGTCGTTCCCTCGATTTCTGCTCTTGGTGCCAATGCCTCCCAGAAAAATAATTCAGGAGAAGAGCGATGGCAGAAAATGTTCAAAGCTGACACACGATCATCGCCCCGAAAGGAAAGAGAAGCTTTCATTTTACAAAGAAGGAGGTTAAGGGACACCTGGGTGGCTCCGTCGGTTAAGCGTCCAACTTCTGCTCAGGTCGTGATCTCACAATTCGTGGATTCGAGCCCCATGTCGGGCTCTGTGCTGACAGCTCAGAGCCTGGAGCCTGCTTCGGATTCTGTGTCTCCCTCTCTCTCTGCCCCTCCCCCACTCACACTCTGTCCCTCAAAAAAATGAATAAACGTAAAAAAAAAAACACAAGGAAGTTAAGAGGCTTACCAATGGTCTGCACAGTGAGGCAGAGCCTGGGGTAAAATGACACCCTAGCCTCTGTTCCTGACCCCTGTTTTCTCCACCATGCTCTCAGAAGGACAATCCTACAGGGTACAGCCTTTGCTCCTAGCACAGTGGGAATACTGCCTTTCGCCTCATGAAACGTACTGATGTGCTGCTATGCAGAAGGCATGTGGCCAGACAGGAAGGAGGAGTGAGACATCGAGACACCTGTCTGGCCAGCGCAGCCCCAGTCGCCTGGCTTCTACTTGGCGGGTCCTGCTCCGTGGTGTCCTACGGAAGGACCAGCATCTGCCCCCTGCTCTCATAGCAAAGGCAGTCCGGGTGGTCCCTCTGATGACCTCACCCTCGGCCTTTTCTTCCTGTGCTCCCCACACCTGCAGCCTGGGGCCTCCAGCCCGGCACAGGATGAGATGCTTGAGGAACAACATCCTTCAAGGCTGAGATCTCGGCCCTCAGCAAGGTGGATGTCAGGCATCCAGGGGACCGGCGCTGGGCACGCTGTCCACTCTGTTTTGCCAACCCTTCCTGGCCCTGCCCCCCACTCTCCTTCCAGGGCTATGGTCCAGCTGCTCCAGCCCATAACTGACCATCCCTCCTTTCCCCCGCAAGGATGTCACGAGCCTGGTCACCAGTTTACTCCTGCATGTTCCCAGACTGCCTCACACGTCCCTAAGCCACTGTCCCGAGCCTCCGAGAATCCCCCTCCTCCCGGAAAGTAAGGGGTGCACATCGACTTTTTAAGGATTTGCACTGAAGAGCTAGTGACCTTCTTCTGTTTCGCGAGCTCAGATGGCTGGCCTTGGAGCCAGACGCATGTAACCCCTGTGAATACTGTTCCAGTTCCTTCCGAGGGGTCTTTAACGCTACGGGTAAGTCTGGTGTCAGAGCTCAAGTCCTACACGATCACAGTACCTCAACAATTATCCTTGCGTCTGGACAGCTCAAGAAATTAAACAGGGGGATGGACTTTCTCTAAAATGCTCTTCGGCGTGACTACACAGAACTTCTCTGCACTCGGCACGCCAAACGCAAGGCGCTTCTCGCTATAAAGCGGGCACGCGGCAGGGGGGCACGTGGAGGCTACTCACAGGTCCCTGGTGTGACAGGGGTACGGCATGGCCTGTGTCTGTGTGGCCGGCTCCTCAGCCTCCTGCCCGGTCTGCACCGAGATGATGGCCCTTTCGATCATGTCTTGCAAAGGGACAAAGATGTAGTTGTACTTGAACACATCGGCCGGTAGGTTCTGAGGATGGAACTTCCAGAAAGGGTTTTTCACCAAATCTGTCCTCATGCTGTGTAGGACGCTGGTCCGGATGGTGTATGTGACGTGGGGCGGCGGGCGCAGAGACGGCGTCCCCAAGTCCCCGCTGCCCAGCGAACTGTTGAATATGACACCTGTTGGCAGGAAAGGGAAGACAGGGTCAGTGCGGCTCACCCGGGGTCAGCGCGGGTCGAGCACAACTGGACGGGCCGTGAGATGGGGCCCAACCCTCTCTGTGCAAGGGGACAGGCCCCACGGGGACGCAAAGCTGATTCTCCATGTTCCACAGGCAGGGACTGGGAAAGTTAGACCCGAGGCTGCCTAATTTCCTGGCGAACACTCTCTCCTATTTTTCATAAACCCCCACTGTGGTGTCTTTTTTTTAAAATATATATATATTTTTTAATGTTTATTTATTTTTGAGAGAGAGAAAGAGTGTGAGCAGGGAGGGGCAGAGAGAGAGGGAGACACAGAATCTGAAGCAGGCTCCAGGCTCCGAGCTGTCAGCACGGAGCCCGACAAGGGGTCAAACTCACCAACTGTGAGATCATGACCCGAGCAGAAGTTGGAAGCTTAACTGACTGAGCCACCCAAGTGCCCCCACTGTGGTGTCTTTAATTATTTGCACCAAAATCATTTGTACACAAAAATCTGTAAGAAAATGATCCCTTTTGCATTTTTATAGAACTTGAAAAACGACACCAGTATGCTCAAATGATCGGGCTTTCCTTCTCTGGGATCATAAACGCTTCCCTATGAATGACAGACAAGTGGGGGTCCAGGCTTCCAGGTGTAAGGACTACAGGACAGAAGGCACAGCACGGGGAACACAGGTGATGGTGTGGTGGCCGACGGGAGCCACGCCCGCGGTGAGCGCAGCATGAGGGACTGAGCCATCGACCCACATGGACGTAATGTGTATCAACTAGATTTCAACGTAAAATGAGGAACTGACCTCTTTGGGGTTATGGATCATCCGAAACGTAAACATAAGGCACATGGATTCCCTGAATTTCATCCATGACGCCTGTTGGGGGTGCGAATGGACCCTCCCCAAAGCTCACATGTGAAGTCCTAACCCCTAGCAGATCACAACTGTTAAACAGATCACAACGGGAGTAATCATTTCAAAAGGAGGTCATCAGGGTGGCCTTTCACCCAACATGACTGGCGTCCTCCAACAGAGGGGACATTTGGACCCCGACACACACAGAGGGCACCCGAGAAGAGACACAGGAGAAGGCGGCCGTCAACGCACCACGGCAGACTCCGCCTCATGGCCTCAGAAGGACCGCCCCCTGCTGACACCTTGATCACGGACTTGTGGCCAGAACCACGAGAAGCTGACCTTGTGCTGTTGAAGGCAGACTGTGGTCCTGTGTCTCCACAGCCCTCAGCAAACTCATAGAAACCCAAATAAAGAACTAACTCGACGTTTAGTCAAAACGAATATGAGAACACAGAGCACATCACGTTTATCCTGAGCAAATGAACGTGAATGAATGGAGTCAAATTGGCTGCTGTCTTGTCCCCTGGCCCAGCCCCAGGATGTCAAGTGATAAGCAAGGGGCACCTGGGTGGCTCAGTCGGTTAAGCATCTGAGTCTTGGTTTCAGCTCAGGTCATGATCTCACAGTTCATGAGTTCGAGTCCTACATCAGGCTCTGTGCTGACAGCTTGTGACCTGCTTGGGATTCTCTCTCTCTCTCTCTCTCTTTCTCTGTCCCTCCCCTGCTCTCTCTCTCTCTCTCAAAATAAATAAATAAAATTAAAACTAAAATTTTTTTACAGAGTGATGAGGAAATCGGAGCATAACTTTAATCAGAAAGATAAAATTTATCACGCGAGATGTAACCATCAAACGACACCATAAACCAGTAACAACGGATGCAGTGAGTAGCGTGGGGCCCGGGATGTGAGGCCAGCAGCCCCGTGTGCAGCCTGTCTTCCCATCAACTCAAGGGGAGTCTTTCCGCTCGGTGTATTTTACCGGGAAATGACTTCTTGTCTTTCTGAGCCATTATCACGCGCATTTAGGGACAAATACACACACGGCAGGCGACTGGGGCCGGGCCCGCATGCGCGTGTGTTTTCACTGAATACTCACTAGCCAAGAAGTCATTCTGCTGCATGAGTTCACGGGCTCTCGACTCCAGGCTGGCGACAGACTCCAGGGCCTGGAAGCGGTTCAACACCACGCAGGAGGACAGGTTGACCAAGATACGGCCCAGGACACGGAGATGCCCGGTGTCCCCGTGGGCAAACAGCTCGTCCAGCTTCACTCCTGAGGACAGTAAGCGTAACGGGACATTGCAACTTTCCTCTCAGCCCAGGGCTTATGAAGGGAAAAAAGTCCCTCCATGGAAAAAATGACTCAATAGTCACATTCTGTTCATGTGCAAATTGTGCCACCTCTTTGCTGGGGATCTACTCCACTTAGTGACCACGTCCCATGATGCTGGTCCTGCTTCACTGTGGAAGAACAGAGGGCGAGCCTGCGGCCCGGGGACACAGGGCAGCGGCCAGGGGACACAGGGCAGTGGCCAGAGGACACAGGGCAACTGGCCACGCAGAAGAAAGCTCCAGTGGCAAGCCTGTGAGCAACACAGGAGACCTCGCACACGGAACCTGGCAAAAAAAGTTAATGTTCCAGCCTGGTAGCAAGGAACTCTAGAAAACGTGCATTCACCCCAATAGCAGGTGTTTTGTGACAACCGCTCGCTTTATCACATGCACTTTGCGAGAACCGCCATCAGTGATCAAGGAACACAGAGGAAAATCCGATCCTGCTGTGCTCTGTCCAGGTCTGCGCGTTTGCAGTGGAAAGAGAGCCGGGGATTCAAAGTGGCCCGTGTGGGCTCCAGAACCCACGCATGCAACGTCTGTCAGGACAACACGCCGAGGAGGACTCAGGACGTTTGGTTTGCTCTGGCTTCAAAGAGGAGCCAGACCACAGGAGAGAGAGACGTGGAGACTCCAAAGGACACAGCCGTGGGAAGAACACCCAGAACTCAGCGCCAAGCAGGAGGGAGTCCAGACGGGCTGAGCAGGCATGGGGTTGGGGGGGGGTGGGGGATGGGTGGGAAGGAGGGGACTGAATCCCACAGGCCTGCCCTGTGCACGATTCTGTACAGGAGATGCCATCACACCTGCCACAGTGGCCAATGTCACAGTGTCACCATAGGGTGGGGCCCATGTGCCTGCAGTTCAGTCAGGAGAACCACTGCGTCCCCCACGGCCTCACTCCTCAGGAGACCCCCAGACACCAGACTGCTCAGGATTCATAAGATGAAAGACTTGGGGCGCCTCTGGGGCTCAGTCATTTAAGCCTCCGACTTCGGCTCAGGTCATGATCTCATGGTCTGTGAGTTCGAGCCCCGAGTCAGGCTCTGTGCTGACAGCTCAGAGCCTGGAGCCTGCTTCAGATTCTGCGTCTCCCTCTCTCTCTGCCCCTCTCCCATTTGTGCTCTGTCTCTCTCTCTCAAAATAAATAAACATTAAAAAAAATTTTTTTTAAATAAAAGGATGTGTGGAGAAAAGTGAGTGAATTCTCTACCTAGGGAGTTACAAAAGGAGATTTGCATCTTAGCATGTGTCTGAGCCCCCAGCACGCCCCCCACTCGCACGGGGCCTGTTCAGAGGGCTGTGCGGGCCAGGAGTGAAGGCCAACCATCCACATCCGTATGGACAAGAATACTTCAATCTACTCCGGGGTCGGGCAGGAAGAACGGAGGACTCACACACACTTTATGGCTCTCACAATTCCTTGAGAATTACACACTCTGGGTCCTGATTCATCTTTTGGAAAAGCTCAGGGTCTGAGTTGCTGGGGCTGTTGTTTTCCACCCACATGATAGAAATTCGTTTTAGGGAAAAGTCGATCAGAAACAGTGAGGGCTCTGGGTCAACACCATTACCACCCTCGCAGAGTAATGACAGCCTCTGTTCCAGACAGAAACCGTCTGAGGCCACAACAGTCCCGCCGAACAGCACCACACGCAGGCTCTGTTATATACAGCCGTCCAGAAACTACTTCCTTTTTTTAGCGTTTTTAATGTTTATTTATTTATTTTTCAGAGAGAAAGAGAGCAGGGGAGGGGCAGAGAGAGGGAGACAGAAACCAAAGTAGTTTGCTTGCTGTCAACGTAGAGCCCGATAGAGGGCTCGAACGCATGAACTGTGAGATCATGACCTGAGCCAAGACAAGAGTCAGACGCTTAACCGACTGAGCTACCCACGTGCCCCAGAAACTATTTTATTTTTTAAAAAGTGTGTTTTAACTACCTGAAAAATGACTTAAGGCAGTAACATTTATTTTAAAATATCATTAACCTTTTTTTTAAAGTTTATTCCTTTTTGAGACAGAGAGAGACAGAGTGCGTGTGGGGGAGGGGCAGAGAGGAAGACACAGAATCCAAAGCAGGTTCCAGGCTCTGAGCTGTCAGCACAGAGCCCAGCGCGAGCCGATGTGGAACTCGAACCCACAAACCGTGAGATCATGACCTGAGGTGAGGTCAGACGCCGAACCGACTGAGCTACCCAGGCGCCCCACATTAATTTTTCTAAGGCAGTAAATTCACCAAACTTTTTTTGTCATAAGAGGGAAATATCGTGCCCCCTACAATGCCTGGCCCTCCGCTGACCTCCAGATGCAGGTGGACACCAGCCCCTTCCCGCTCATGGGCAGAGTGCCAGGATCCAGTGACGCCCCCCTTCCCTTCGGGTCCTTCCTCTATTCCCATCCTGCCCCCGGCCAGGCCGGGCTCCTAAGAGCACCCCTGGGATACACCGGGCGGGGCCTGAATCCACCTCAGAGCCGTTGGTCCTGACACGGCCGTCTGCGCCCCGCCCAGGATGGTGGGGCAGGGTCTCCAGATGCCGGCACAGAACCCAACACTCCTGTGCGCTCGCTCAGTAAATGAACTCACACGGGGCGGCCTGAGTGGCTCAGTCGGTTAAGTGTCCAACTTCAGCTCAGGTCATGATCTCCCAGTTTGCGGGTTCGAGCCCCGCATCAGGCTCTCTGCTATCCGCGCAGATCCGTTTCAGATTCTGTGTCTCCCTCTCTCTGCCCCTCCCCTCTGCTGCACATGTTCTCTCTCTCTCTCTCTCTCTCTCTCTCTCTCAAAAACAAATAAACTTAAAAGAAACAAACAAATGGATTCATGCACTGACAAACTACGGAGGCAATACAACCGTCCGCTGATTGACAGAACCTTCTAGCCTCAGCTCCAAATCTTCCAATTGACGCACCTGCTTTCCGTCAGCTCCTGACTCAGGAACGCCCCCTCGTTCCATAAACTTATCTGAAGTCTCAGAATTCTTGCCTTTGGTATCAGAAGCCTTCCTCTCCAAGTGCACTCCCTGCTACTCAAGCCCTGACTCGGCAAATCAGAAAACCGCAGGGATGAACAAACAAGAGCATTTCTAGTCTTGTGGATGAGAAACCAGAAACCGGAGGGGAAGAGCGACTGGACAGTGTCACCCCGAAACTTAGAGGCAGGAGGATGAGCACCCCGGCGGCAGGCCAATCGGGAAGCAGACCCTGCCACACCCACCGTTGTACACTCACACACCCATCGTGTGCACTCGCACACCTGCACACTTACATTGCACACCTGCCCACGTATGCTTTTGCACACCTGGCCTCCAGCTTGCACGCCTACCCACGTACACGCCCACGTGTGCTCGCACAATTACACACACACGCCCACCGGCTTACACCCGCACACCCACCCACTTACCGTAAGTCTGGAGCTTTTCCATCAGCTTGTCTACATCAATGTGCAGCTGGCTTTCTACAAAGTTTCTTATGAATTTGTTTCTCAGGGCTGCCTAAAGGGAAATAACACAGCTTCACAAAAATAACCTCATTTCCTCAATTATTATTCAATGAAAAATACTTGTGAGGTTAACTCAAAGTTTCAGTATACAAGACAAGGACACATAAAGTGAATCATGGTAAAAAAAAAAAAGGTTCTAAAGATCATGGTAAATAACGGCCTAACATTTGATGACAATTTTATCTTAAACCAAAAGCAACAATTGTGACAATTCAGATTGTAACTGAAGTCACGCACTGATCTCTGAAAACCAAGAATGAACTCAGTGTGACCTTCCAGCAAAATTTTCTAACAAAAGTGTATGGTGACCCTTTGTATCAGATCCTTAACAGGGTCTTTTCCACAGGCCAGCTGTAAAGAGGGGGCCACTGTCAGAAAAGCACTGAGGAAGGGTTTCTGCGTCCCTTGAACCCTCTTAATCCTTCGGCCACCAAATCTCATCTTCGGGAGAGACTTTCATATCGTGATCGCTGCGACCCCTCTTACATCTTGATGGCTTTGCCTCTCCTTTGTCAATGGTTTCCCTACGGAGGGCTCTTCGGGGTGATTTTTTTTAATGCTTATTTATTTATTTTGAGAGAGAGAGAGAGAGCATGGGAGGGAGGGGGCAGAGAGAGAGGGAGACAGGGAATCCCAAGCAGGCTCCGAGATGACAGCGGGCAGCCTGACGCGGGTCACAATCTCACGAACCTTGAGATCGTGACCTGAACATAAACCAAGAGTCAGGTGCTCAACTGACTGAGCCCCCCAGGCGCCCCCTCCAAGGTGATTTCATGAAACTTTGCCTCTTGATCTTGAAGTGGGCATGCACTGACTTGTATACTACTGCCCCCCACAACACCCAACAGTCCACAGCAGACAGAGGACAAAATCCCGTGAGGCCAGCGCCAGGATTAAGCGGTGAGGGTTGGTGGGGGGGTCGGGGGAGGCTAGCGGAACAGGGACTAATTCTGGAATGTGTCCATTCACTAGAGAATATTTATATGTGACCCCAACATTTTGTTAGCACACAACCTTACAACTCGGAACTCCTGATAAGGAATTCTCGAACGTGGTCTACCTTCTGCATCGAGCTCTCTGACTTCTCACACCCGCCCTAGAGATGTGACGATTTCATTGACGTGTCTACAGATGACAGGATTTCAGTATGAAACCCTGGTGTGCGCTTCTTTTCGGAATCTTACATATTTTTTGTCGGGCACGTGGCAGACACAGGGTGGGCACTTTCTGTGTGTTAGTCCCTGAACCTCGGCCACATCTCCGAGAGGAGATCACTCACTCTTAACTGAGCAGGAAGGAGGTCCAGGCCTCGGTCGCCAGCAAAGGCACTAGCCTAAGCCGCTGGTGGCAGAGTCAGATCGAGGAAAGAGTTGCGCTGCTAACGTGACTGCCTGGCGGACGGCGGACCATCAGAGGACCTCTCCAAGGAGCCGTGTGGTTCGAGGGACAGTCAGGCACCTGGTCACATCCTCACGAGACTCTGCAGACGCTCCCTTTGTTGCTTACGATGCGGTGTGTAATTTCCATTCCCAGCAGAGACTTTAGGAAAGCCTACATCATCCGCCATCTGACCCGTTACAGAGAAAGCCTACTGACCCCGTATAAACAAACTAATCCACGAGCAGACAAGTCAAAGAAGAATATGACAATAACCCCGGCAGTCGCACGGTGGTGGCCGCCCTCAGAACCAGCGTCGTGGACCTTCAAAGACCAGGACAGAACGCCGCTGCTGGGCTTAGAAACCACCTGGGTTTGTCGGGGGCCACGACCACCACCCCCGGGCCCACTGCAGGCAGCCGCAGGACCTCCCGGCACAGGATTCCCCAGGGAAAACTGACCGCAGCTCTGGGAAGTGTATTCACTACCTTGCAGGACCGGCTAGGATGCTCCCGCCCAGCCTCTCTCCCTCTCTGGGTCCCGGGGTCAGACCTGCATGTCCTCAGGTGCCTATGCTCCCAAGCTCCCCAGCACCCTTTGCCTCCCTCTCCCATAATAAAATTCTCCCCCATTGGGGAACACCTGGGTGGCTCAGTCGGTGAAGCGTCTGACTCTTGATTTCAGCTCAGATCATGTTCTCACGGTTCGTGAGTTCAAGACCCGTGTCGGGGCTCTGTGCTGACAGTTCAGAGCCTGCTTGGGATTCTCTCTCTCGCCATCTCTCTCTCTCTCTGCCTCTCCCCTGCTCATGTTTTCTCTCTCTCTCTCAAAATAAAACTTAAAACAAATTTTAATAAAATAAAATGAAAAATAAATAAAATTCTCCCGTCTTAGCACCCACTGTGGGAGGCCGCACAGAAGCATTTTCTGCGTGGCAAACACTATTCCAAGTGCCTCCCAGGCCCTCAGTGATTTACAGCTTGTAACTACGATTATTTCCTCACAGCACAGATAAGAAACCCAAGGCACAGAGAAGTTCAGTGACCAGTCCGAGATCACACAGCAGTGCTAGGCTCAGCTCAACTGGGCATCAAACCCAGACAAGCTGGCTCCTGAATCCATGCTCTGAATCGCCCTGACCTACTCACCTGGTGCGTAAGAAACAGGTGGAACAGGAATGAAAATGCGGGCATACTTTCTCATGCTATCAGACTTCAGGTGAGTTAGGGTTCTTTTTCTTTTTTTTTTTTTAATTTTTTTTTAACGTTTATTTATTTTTGAGAGATACAGAAACAGAGTGTGAGCAGGGGGAAGGGCAGAGAGAGAGGGAGACCCAGAATCCGAAGCAGGCTCCAGGCTCCGAGCTGTCAACACAGAGCCCAACGCGGGGCTTGAACTCACGAACCGTGAGACCATGACCTGAGCCGAAGTCGGACACTTAACCGACTGAGCCACCCAGGCACCCCAAGGGTTCTTTTTCAAATGGCCCCTGGTTATTATGTGGCCTACCTCATTTAAAGTTCTGAAGTTCACGGCTGTGGGGCTCTGCAGGAGCTGGCCATCTTAAACCACAGCCTCCGAATTCTGGAGTATTTTAGGTTCTCGATACAGAATGTCAGGGAGTGATAACTGATCCTTTAAGTAGACCCAGAGTTGAATAGTATGCAAACCACTCAAAGGAGCATTAAGGTACAAAATCATGCCTCCATCTAAGTTATGGAATTGAAAGAATGGGCCAGTGTTAACAAATTATTCACCATGCTCATAATAGTGACATCCGGCATGAATAAAACCCTTGGTAATTCACAAAACTGCCTCACAAGTTCACCTTCAGGTCAACGTGATTAGTCAACCAACAAGCACACCCAAGGGGCTCTTGGGGTCTTCGAAGGGGCCACTCTGATTTCAGACGCGCCCTAGCAGGTGCTCTGGGAGCAAAGCCACCACTCACCTGCAGTTTGCTGAGCATCTGGCCACTCCCTCCACTCTGAAAAACGCTGGACACTTCCAGCAAGGTTTCTGTTAAAGTCTTCAGCTTGCCCACGAAATGAAAAGTATAATTTGCCTGCAAAGGAAAGCAAACGTGGGTATGTCTCTAGCTCTGCTGGGCCACCTCAGGAAGATTCTTAGGGACTGTGCAGCTACAGCAGGGGAGAGAGGCCACAGGACAGGACTGGCCAGCAGAACAAAGACGTGCCAAGGCCACGGGCAGGCCGACCGACACGTCCCCCCGCCGGGGGACCGGCTCTGGTGCCCTCATCTCTTCAGGTGTGACCCATCTGTTCACCGTGGTGCTCCCAGGATTGAGTTCACAGAGGGGAACGGCCAATGTCGCCAGTACGTACCGGCTAAACAAAATAATGTTTGCCCACATCTCCTCGAAAATAAGCTGTCAGGTAATGTCCGTGTATTTGTTCTACGACACCCAGCGCTGTTGAAGATACAGCACAACTGGTCGTATTGGATCATTTATTGCTGCTGGCAGAGCAAATAAACCCAAGATTCGTGTAAAATAGCTTGGAATCATAAAAATCTTGAGTCACTGACCCACAAAAAAAAAAAAAAATGCCCATGTCTTTTTTTTCCCTAAAGATAAAAGGACTCTATCCTAAGAAATGATTTAAATGAAATATAGGGGCGCCTGGGTGGCTCAGTTGGTTAAGTGACCGATTTCAGCTCAGTTCATGATCTCACAGTTTGTGGGTTCGAGCCCCGTGTCAGGCTCTGGGCTCACAGTGCAGAGCCCGACTGAGATTCTCTCTCTGCCCCTCCTCCACTTGCTCTCTCTGTCTCTCTCAAAATGAATCAACATTTAAAAACAAATGAATGAGGGGCACCTGGGTGGCGCAGTCGGTTAAGCGTCCGACTTCAGCCAGGTCACGATCTCGCGGTCCATGAGTTCGAGCCCCGCGTCGGGCTCTGGGCTGATGGCTCAGACCCTGGAGCCTGTTTCCGATTCTGTGTCTCCCTCTCTCTCTGCCCCTCCCCCGTTCATGCTCTGTCTCTCTCTGTCCCAAAAATAAAAAAAAAACAAAAAACATTGGAAAAAAAAAAAAAAACAAATGAATGAAATATAAAGGTATCTCCATGAAAATGTCCATGGAATGTTACTGTATTTTTAATACCGAAAATAGTCTAAATGCCAAAGAGAAGGCTTAGTACGGAGGGCCTGGGAGAGTCCAACCACACATCCCTGGGGTCACCAGGAGACCCTCCTAGTGCCCCAGGTCATCCCAGGTCAGGAGCTGAAAACCATCCAGCCCAGAAAAGATAGGAAAGCACACTCTCAGCCCAAAGATGGGGCAGGAGCGCCCCCCACAGCACAGCTGGGGTGTCCACAGGTCGCGGCCCTGTCCCCCCAGCCCGGCCCGGAGCCCCTCCTCCTGGGACTTGGCTGCCAGGCATGTGAATAGGTGCAGAAACACGTCTCACTCTGTCTGCGTGTGGACCTGGGCCCCCAGGACTCACACACTTGCTATTGCCTGCCCGCGCTGGGTAAACGCAGTCCTCTGCTTCTGGGGCCTGTGAAATGATCCTCCTGGTCAAGAGAGGAGGCCAACTATGACTCAGGAGAGAGAAAGGTCTTCAGCTGGAGGTGACTTCATGAAAGAGAGGAGAAAATGTAGGCAATGTCTGCTTCATATTTTCCATATTGTCACGGCTGGTCAAGGAGAGCGGAGAAGGTGGCGATAAGAAGGAGCCGTCTGGGCTAAGGAGCCGCCACCTGAGGGCTGACCACCGGGCGGCTGAACCCAGAACCAGCGGGTGGCAGACGGGCAGTGTTCTGGAACCAGCAACAGGGACAGTCTCCGCACAGAACCAACCTATGACGCCATCCTGGCCCTCAGAGGGCAGGTGCGAGACAGAGGGGAAGAAAAGTAAAACCAGGATCTAGGACAGATGCTAAAGATCTAAGCCAAAGAGGAGGCAAATCCCAGGAGAGGGAAGGGACCAGAGCGGGGTCAGGAATCACCATTGGTCACAAACATCCCTGAGTCTGCACGTTTCGGAGCCGTTCTGATAATAAACAAAATCACATACCTCGTCAGATCTGGGATTCTAACTGAATGAATATATATGCATCGAGGAGTTCACAAGAAACTTCTTTTTTTTATTTTTAAACTATTTATGTTAAAGTTTATTTATTTTGAGAAAGGGGCGGGGGGGGGGCACAGAGAGAGAGGGAGACGGAGATAATCCCAAGCGGACTCCACGCTGTCAGCACAGAGCCCAACACGGGGCTTGAACTCACAAACTGTGAGATCGTGACCTGAGCCAAAATCAAGAGTCATATGCTTAATCGACTGAGCCACCCAGGCGCCCAAGTAGTTCACAAGAAGCTTCTTCAGAAGGAATAAAAAAAAAAAAAAAAAAACTCATGTCGTTTCAGATGGCTTCTCTGCAAAATTAAAAGTCAGTGGACGATGAAGCACATTCTATAGTCCTGAGAGAGAGACAACATAAACCAAGAATTCCTCCGTCAGCCAGGCTATGATGCAAAGGGGGGAGCTCCAGAAAGCCATCTTCGGACACCCAAGGAGAAAGAACCTCAGCTACCTGTGAACGGTCCCAACAGTCACTTGAAGACAACCTGAGTACAAGTTAAGTCAACAATATAAGAATAGAAATTTCCCAATACGATCAAAATGGAGAGGAGCCATGAAAGCATTCACACACAGAACTGATTTTAAATAATGGCTAACAAAGTTCTAAATTTAATCCAGATGCCAACAATGATTCTTGAAACTTAAGTGTAATAATCATAAAGTTGTAATAGGAAGGTTATAACTGAAATTAGAACCCCCAGTTGCTAACTTTTAAGGAGGTGACTGGCATCATGCTAGAAACCCATAGGGTTTCAGGCTCCCTCGGCGACAGACAGGGTGACAGGCAGGTACAGACGCACGCAGGCGAACTGGGACTCCCACCCCAGTGAGAAACACAGTATTAACTGTGACAGGTAAGCACACGTTAAAAAGACAGAAGGAAGGGGTGCCTGCCATGAAGCCTGCGACCCCCGATCTCGGGGTTGTGGGTTCGAGCCCCACATTGGGTGTAGGAATCATGTAAAAATAAAATCTTTAAAAGAAAAAAAACAGAAGGGAGAAAAACAGATTCCTTTAGCAAAAGAGAGGAAAAAAGAAAACCACAAGGACAAGCATAAATTTTAAAACTAACAGAGAATGACAAAAATAACTCTAGACGTGCCATTCACGACAATAACTATGAATAGGTCCAAACATCCAATTAGGATGGAGATTCTCAGACCCAGTTGGTTAAGTGATTGAGGAAGTGTCTATATTTATTGTCTGTAAGCCAGGTCCAGGTGCTAGAAATATAGCTATGAACAAAGTAAGCAAAACCCTTTTCTTAATTAAGATTAAGATTATACACAATGCTATCAAAGCCAACTGGATTTTTATATTGGACTAAAAACAAAAGATTTAAATATCAAACCAAAACAAAAAAAGCTAGAAATGGTAACAACAGACAAAAGAAAATTTGCAGTAAAAAGAATAAACAGAACAAGGTTTGGGGCGCCCAGGAGGCTCAGTCTGTTAAGCATCCAACTTTAACTCAGGTCATGATTTCGCAGTTCGTGAGTTCGAGCCCCACACGGGGCTCTCTGCTGTCAGAGCAGAGCCTGCTTCGGATCCTCTGTCCCCCTCTCTCTGTCCCTCCCCCACTCATACCTTTCCCCCTCTCTCTAAAAAATAAACATTTTTTTAAAAGAACAAAATTTGTTTTATTGTGAAAAAAAATCACAATTTACAACGATTAATATTTATGCACTCAGGAACATAGCATCAAAATATATGAAGTAAAAATGACTAGAAACAAGAAAGGAACATGGTAACACTTGAATACCAGGAGCCCTTCGCAACCTGGCAGACAGTCCTTGAAGAGTCAAGTCACGAACGAGCCCCTGTCCAGATTACAACCCTAGTTCTGCCCCTTGTTTGCTGCCTGGCCTTAAGCCCCATTGCTTAACCGTCGGCTTCAGGCTCCAAGAGGAATGGGGTTAGCAGAGGTGGTGATATTAGGGTACGTGACAGTGTCTCAGGGCCAGGTCTGGGCCATAATAAGTGCTCAGTAAACAGCCCCGGCAGCAGCCAAACTGCACACCCACATGCCGGGGCTGGATGGTGTTCCCGATGCAACCACGTGAGATCTGAAAAGTCTTAACTCTACAAACACACACACAGACACACCAAATATATATGTATGTTTACATAGGTATCTGGTAAGTTTATAAATATATATACCCTTATTTGTTTTGAGAGAGACAGATCATGTGTACACGCGTGTGCACGCACATGTCAGGGAGAGAAGCAGAGGGGAGAGAAAATCCCAAGCAGGCTCCACGTTCAGCAACGAGCCCGACACGGGGCTGGATCTCACAACTCTGGGATTGTGACCTGAACCAAAATCAAGAGGCAGGTGCTCAAGGAAGTGAGCCACTCAGGTGTCCCAATACAAATTGTACATCTTTTTTGTATGACTAGTTATTGCTACCTAAATTAGTTAAAATATCCTATTTTATCCTCTGTATACATACATATCCTTGCTTTTCAAATGCCGAAGAAAATTTATTGAAACTAACATACAATAAAATCCCAAAATATATAAATCATTTAGGTGTGTGTTATGAAATTAGAAATTCTTAGCCAAAGTTTGTGTGAACACTTTTCTTGAGAAAGAAAGAGAGAGAGAGGGTCCAAGTGAACGAGGGGGCAGAGGGAAGACAGAGAATCCCATGAGGGGCAGAGAGAGAAGCAGGGCTCACCCGGGGCTCGTGCTCACCCGATGTGGGGTGTGAGCTCCCAAACTGTGAGATCATGACCTGAGCCAAAGTCAGAGGCTTAACGGCTGAACCACCCAGGCGCCCCGTGTGAACACCTTTTAATTTAACGAGTTGCAAATTTTAAATAATACAAATAACTCTTGAGTTATAGGATGTTACTTAGGAAGTTTACATAGGCAATAATAAAGATATTAGCCATAACAACATGCTAGATAGAACCAAATTGCAGACTCCAGTAAGTTTGTTACCAATTAAAAACCAAAACTTAGTCAACATAGTACAATAATACAACAAATCTGAGGAAAGCCAAAAGAAATTGATAAAAATAAATGTTAAAAGGAAATGACTTCAGGGGCACCCAGCTGGCTCAGTGGTGGAGGGTGTGATTCTAGTTCTCATGGTTGTGAATTCGAGCCCTGCGTTGGGGGTAGAGATAATGTAAATAAATAAATGTTGTTAAAACTTAAAAAGAAATGACGTGGAGAAAAAGAAAAACAAGGAGAAAATGAGCTATTTTCCTAAACATACAACAAAGTATACAGATCTCCGCTGAGTCTAATTTTAAATTATTTAATATTAATCAATATATTAGAGTGCATCTAAACCTTAATATTGGTGTGAATTTAAATATTCAAAACAATCGGAAACACTGATGTTTGAATAATAGATAATTTAATAATTTAATTTGATAATATTAGAAAATAAACCTCCCAAGTATGGAAAATCCCTATAACACATACAGAGGAATGTTGTTTTTTTTTATAATTTTTTAAAAATGTTTTTATTTATTTTTGAGAAAGAGAGAGACAGAGTGCTAGTGAGGAGGGGCAGAGAGAGAGGGAGACACAGAATCCGAAGCAGGCTCCAGGCTCCAAGCTGTCCACACAGAGCCGGACGCGGGGCTCGAACTCACGAACTGCGAGATCATGACCTGAGCCACGTCAGATGCTTAACTGACTGAGTCCCCCAGCGCCCCTACAGAGGAAATGTTTTAAAGCAAAAGAATGCTATCTCTGCGACCCTAGATTTTAAAATCCCAGTGAAATATATTTTTGTAAGGAACATGACAAATTACTGATAAGCCATAGAAAACCTTCAGGCAGGAACAGAACGTGTGCTGTGTCCAGCGACCGAGGAGGTGGAAAACAGGGACTAACAGCAAGGCACCTCTCCGGCACTGAGAGCGCGAGACTAGAACCTGCTGGAGAAGCGGCTGCTCCTAGGGCTGGGCCTGGAACACCCAGCAGGCACCCAGCAGAGATAAGCAGACTCATGTCAAAAGGACTCAGAAAAGGGGACTTGTGTCCACAAGTCCCTGTCTCCTTGCTTGAACTGCCGTACCCTCTGGAAAGAATGCAAGAGGCGTCCATAGAGAACTCTAAAAGGAGGAAGGAGGAAGCAAGCCAGTCAGTTCCCCAGGACCGGACAATATCAGCAGAAGGGTGCCCTCTGACCCGCACTCAACAGAAGCTGACCCACACCCTGCATTTCCCCAGCCAACAAGCCAGCAGCAGAATGCAGCCGGGAGGCTCACTCCTCCCACGATGGACAGGAATCCTGCTGAAACATCAACAAAAAGGATCAGTCAGGACCCTCACTGCAGAGAAGCAGCCCAGGAAACCCCAGGGGAGGGTGGAGGCGACAGAGGGTCCCGCGTGGACGATCTCAGCACACGCACCCCGCACAGTCACCGAGCAGGAGGTACAGGGACAAGTGGCCTGGCCCCAACAAGAGGGCTGCCGACCACAAACTCCCATCCCCCCCCCCCCAGAAGCATCTGGAAGCATGTGGGCCTGGACAAACCACCCTCAGGCAGGAGCATCAGGGGCCAGGGGAGCCCCAGATGCAGCAGAGGGGCCAGACTATCAGAGGCTGCTAGGATTCAACTGTCCCTCTAACCACAACCACAGGGAGGCTGAAACCTGTATTTTGTTAAACCTGAGGGACATTACTTCTGGCAAGAATAAAACATTTTTACAATCTCCTGACAGAAAACCCCCAGTTCCCACAACACAAGTGAAAATCGCCCTCTACACAAAGAACCAGAAAATCACACCTTGAATACGAAAAGCAATTAACTGGGGGGAGCCTGGGTGGCTCAGTTGGTTAAGCAACCAACTCTTGGTTTCAGCTCAGGTCATGATGGAGCCCCACATCAGGCTCCACAATGACAACTCGGAGCCTGTCTGGGATTCTCTCTCTCTCTCTCTCTCTCTCTCTCTCTCTCTCTTCCTTTCTGCCCCTCCCTCCCAAAATAAATAAATAAACATGAAAAAAAAAGGAAAAAAGAAAAGCAATTAACTGATGTCCATATTGAGGTAAATCAGACGTCGAAAGGATCTGGCAAGTATTTTAAAGCAGGATAGAGAAGGCAATGTCCCTAGGGTCCCTCCTTCCACGGTTCAGCAGGTGTCCGAGAACTCGCCCCTCCCAGGGGTGCGGTATCCCCACGATGACCTCCCCAGCTGTGCCGCGGTCCAGCTCTGCAGAGTGGCCAAGCATAGGGGTTCCCCTGCACCCACAAGTGCAGGTCCTCTGCATCACCAGCAGGGCCCCCGGTGACCTCTGCACCCAGCTGACCACAGCTGTGTTCCTCCCAGTGGGGTCTGGACCCTGACCCTGGGTGGGGAGGCCATTTCCAGTGTGGTTCCTCCCACCCCTCGAGGTCCTGCCAGCCCCCGGTGAGGGTCTGCTCCGGGCCTTTATCCTTCACATCCTTAACCAACCCCCTGGGACTCTAAGCTCTTGTTACAGTTGTGATTTTTCATTTCAACCTTCCTTGCTGTTTCTTCTGATTGGACCCTGACCGACACACTGGAAAATAACCAGACAGACACCGTGCTCAGAAAACAGCAAAAATGTGTATGCCGTGAATAAAACTAAGAAGGAAAGATCATGCAATTTCTTTTTTTTTAAGTTTATTTTTTTTCAAGTTTATTCATTTTGAGAGAGACAGAGAGAGTGAGAGGGGGAGGGGCAGAGAGAAAGGGAGAGAGAGAATCCCAAGCAGGCTCCACACTGTCAGCGTGGAGCCCGATGCGGGGCTCAAACTCATGAACTGTGAGATCATGACCTGAGCTGAAACCAAGAGTTGGATGCCTAACCGACTGAGCCACCCAGGCACCCCTGAGCTTATTTATTTTTGAGAGACAGAGAAAGCGTGAGTGGGGGAGAGGCAGAGACAGGGAGAGAGAGAATCCCAAGCAGGCTGTGAGGTGTCAGCACACAGCCCAACTCGGGGCTTGAACTTACGAACCATAAGATCGTGATCTGAGCTGAAGTCAGATGCTTAACTGACTGAGCCATCCAGGGGCGCCAATAATGCAACTATGTCAAAATCACTCCAAACACCAGAAACTAGTTTTAAACGTGGTCTGATACCCAACAAAAGAAAAACTGTAGGCTTGCAGAGCTGACAGAGGTGAGAAGCCACAGAAACTGACCCTGGGGCTTTGGGGAGGTCGAGGCAGGGTCCCGAGGCGGTCGCCCTGAGTCTGACGTGGGGCTCTGCATGAGGACCTCAGAGTGGCCACGGTCAGCAAGTGGGACAGTGGGGCCTGCGTGGCTCTCCCTCCCGGGCTCACGTGGCCAGCACCAAGCCCTGCTCGTGACACTGCTCACAGCCCGGGGACTCCTGGACTCCTGGGCCTGGGTCTCCATCTCAGAGCAGCCGGCACGTCCGGCTGCCAGGCCACCAGCTGCCCTCGGTCTCCGGAAACTTGCTCAGGCCCAAAGTAGCGGGACCCACACCGAGGCTTCACGGCTGCTTCAAAAACTTGAGAGCAAACTGTTGTCAGAATAAAAGCGAGTCTCGGTTCTCTGACAGAGGGAGGCCTCCAGGGACCCAGGGAAAGTGTCACTAGTTCCACTTTTAGGGAAAGTGTTTTAATTACAAAAGCGATCTGAACCCTATCTTCTCCTCCTCCTGCCGGCCCTGGAAACTAAGGTCTGCACTCTTCAGTGGGTTCTTCATAACAAGCCTACAAGCAGCTTGTCATGAGCAGGCTGTGCAGGTAACACTGATGAGTGAGGTTGGACCCTGCTGCAGGAGCGAGTTCACAGTGACAGCGTTCAAGGAAGAGTATCTGGGGGACCCCAGGGCCAGGTGATGTCACTGGAGCGGCCCTGGAACCTGCCTCCGTGTGTCTCTTGCTTTGCAGAATCAAGAGATTCATGCGCCCGTGTTCATGCGCTCATTAGCAAATTAACCTCCCTTCCATGTGATTCCAGAACTGGCCACAGAACCCTACGGACAGAGTTGGTGAGTTTCCTACATGGCCCCACACATTTCCATTTTCAAGTGGTAAAAGAAAGTGTCAGTGTTCATGCTAGACTGTGTTCTCCCAAAATCCATAACCCCCAGGACCTCAGAATGTGACTCTTTTTGGAGAGAGTCTTAAAACGGGGGATAAAGTCAACATGAAGTCACATGTTAACCCTTAATGAGCGGGATTTTTTTTTTTATGTTTATCTATTTTTGAGAGAGAGAGAGAGAACGGGGGAGGGGCAGAGAGGGAGACACAGAATCCGAAGCAGGCTCCAGGCTCTGAGCTGTCGGCACAGAGCATGACGCAGGGCTCAAACCCACAAACCGTGAAATCATGACCTGAGCCGAAGTCAGACGCTTAACCGACTGAGCCACCCAGGCGCCCCAAGAGTGGGGCCTTTATAAGAAAAGGAGGTCAGAACACAGACACGCACAGAGGGATGAACATGTGATGACACGGGGAGAAAACGGCCATCTGCACACCCAAGAGAGAGGCCTCAGGAGGAACCAACCCTGTGGACACCTTGATCTTGTACTTGCAGCCTCCAGGCCTGGGAGAAAACAAATCTCTTGTCCAAGTCTCCCGGCTAGTTTACGTACAAGCTCGTACAGGCTGTGTGTCAAAGACTTCAGAGTAACACACGTGGCCTGAATTCCAGCTCCCCCCACTTTCCAGCTCTGTAACATCTCCTCTCCAGGCTATGGTTTTCCTCTCTGTATAATGGGTATGAGTTCCTTCCACCCGTTTGTTTGAGGGGTAAGTGAGACGGTCCACGCCAGGGGCCTGGCCAGGGGTCAATCAGGGTAAGTAATACCCAGAGCAGACCGCTCTCCCTGACCACATTACGGCTGCCAACCTCAGGCGGGACTACCGCTGACCTGTGCCCGGGGACAACGGCCCCCGTGACGGAAGGAAGAGTCGCCAGACGCAGGGAGCGCACAGGGCTTGGCCCAGAGATTATCCTGTCCTGGATATACATAAATTCAGGGAAGTCTTCAACAGAATGGGCACAAGAGCCATATAATCAATATTGTGTGATTCATTCAACAACCATTTGCCCACTGTGATACTGGGCGCTGGGTATGGTGGTCCATACAACAAACACATCTGATGTCAGCTCCTGCTCTCAGACACCCGGCCCGGGCCACGGGGCTCCAGCTGGGCTGAGGCCACCCTGGGGCCGAGGCCCCCCTTGCCCCTTGGAGCCGCAGGCACACAGCTGGCCACCAACCTCAGCTCAGGACACAGACATCAGGAAAGCCTGGCTCCCTCCCCCCATGCCAGGAGACGTTAATCCACTCTTGTCCCCGCCTGACCACCACGATGCCCCAGGGCCAGCTTATGTGGTGACAACCTGTTCTGAGAAACACAGGGGTAAGGCCAAGTGCTCTGTGCCCTCGGCTTCCCCCTCGGCCCACAGCCAGCCCCCGCTGAGCACCTTCACCAGGACAGGATAGCCTGGGTGAGCCTGGGTTCACACTCTGAGCACAGGCTGTCCCTCCTCTGTCCTCTCCTCCCTTGGGCTCCCACCCTGTCTAGACACCTTTCATCCTGCGGTTTCTCCTCCTCAGCACCAGTGACACCAGACAAGCCTCCCCCACGACAGCAGGGGCTGCCCTGTGAATTTTGGGGTGCACAGCGGCATCCCGGCCTCCACCCACTGGGTGCCAGGAGCTCCCCCCTCCCCCCACCAGCAGCGCCCTGGTCATGACACCAGAAACAACTCCAGATAGTACCACAGGTCCTCTGGGGACAAAATCGCCGGGCCCCACCCCGGCTGGGAATCCCCAGCCTCCCAGCCCCCTCTGCCTGCTTCCTAGGGTGATTTTCACCCTCCCCAGGACCCAACGAACACGGTCAGAATGTCCTTCAGAAATCACGTCAGTAGAGAAGATCCAGGACTACATTTGTTTGCTATTTTCTAAATATTTTTGAGAGAGTGAGAGAGAGAGAGAGATGGAATGAGTGGGGGAGGGGCAGCAAGAGAAGGGGTCAGAGGATCCGAAGCCGGCTCTGTGCTGACAGCAGAGACCCTGACACGGGACTCGAACTCACGAACTGTAAGACCATAACCTGAGCTGAAGTCGGATGTTTAATCAACAGAGCCACCCAGGCGCCCCCTAAGTGTCATTTCTGATTTTTCATTCTGATCCTCCGGACTGCACGCCATGCAAGAAAGTTATTTTTAGGCTGTTTGGTAAAAGGAAATGGAGCACAGGGAGTCAGATGACTTTTCTGGGGAGAGCGCGGTGCTGAGTGTAGCGGGCTGGCGTCCCATCGGGAAGGACACCGGTGGGTGGCTGACGTGTGCACCTTGAGCTCACGATGCCGTTCCTGACAGGCTACTTATCGTGGACGTAAAATCTAATTCTTGTATCTGTTTTCGTTTTTTTCACTTTTATAATCTCTGTTAACACGCATGTGTTGGGGCACCTGGGGGGCTCAGTCGGTTACACGTTGGACTTCGGCTCAGGTCAAGGTCTCTCGGTTTATGGGTTCTAGTCCCGCATTGGGCTCTCCGCTCTCACTATAGAGCCTGCTTGGGATCCTCTGTCTCCCTCTCTCTCTGCTCCTGCTCGCCCCCCCACCTCTCTCTCAAAAATAAATAAACATTTTAAAAAATTTTTAAAAAATAAAAGCTCATGTGTTGTCTTCACTCTGTTCTTTAATTTTGCATCAACCTGGGGCCAAAACCAACACAATTCTTTTTTTTAAATTTTTTTATGCTTATTTATTTTTGAGAGAGAGGAGAGGCAGAGCATGAGCAGGGGAGGGGCATCCGAAGCAGGCTCCAGGCTCTGAGCCGTCAGCACAGAGCCCAACGCAGGACTTGAACTCATGAACCGAGATCACGACCTGAGCTGAAATCAAGAGCCACCCAGGTGCCCCCAAGCCAAACACAATTCTGACCGATAAAACTAAATGAGCGCACTGATGGACTGGGATCTCCCGAATAATAACGTGGAAATACCATCAATCCACATGTAAACACCCTCCCAGAACGAGCTGGGTCTTCCCTAGATATCGTAGCCGTTGTGTTCTTGGGGTCTGGGAAGTGTTGTCAAAGGGGGTGCAGATGGTTTTGGGGACACACCTGTCAGAGAGCCCAGCCAAAGAAGCGCACGGTAAGGATGCCATGGACCACAGTGTGTCCCCACGAACAAGTCTCCCCGATGAAATCCCGGAGCTTGCTCGCGCCTCCATTTTGCTGATGGAGGAAGAGGTCTCTACGGGGAGAGTGACAAGCCCAAGGTCACGCAGAGGGAGGGAACAGGGAGGGCGCCCCCCCCCAGCCTTGCCTGTGTCACCTCCATCACGGTCCTGGGTGCCTCCCTCAGTGTCCAAGGATGAACCCTGTGAAATTAACACCCTCTCCTAAAGACATGGTGGCCACTTCACACCGAGGTGCTAGGAGGCTGAACAGTCCTTGTCACAATATTGCTGTTAAAAATCTGTTCTGGGGGCGCCTGGGAGGCTCATTCGGTTGAGAGTTTGACTTTGGCTCAGGTCACAATCTCACGGTTCGTGAGTTCAAGCCCTGCGTCGGGCTCTGTGCTGACAGCTCGGAGCCTGGAACCTGCTTCAGATTCTGTGTCTCCCTCTCTCTCTGCCACTCCCCCACTCATGCTTTGTCTCTCTCTCTCTCTCTCTCTCTCTCTCTCAAAATGAATAAACGTTAAAAAAAAAAATAAAGTGATGCAGAGAATAAGACGAAGTACTAAACAGTTTACAACATAGAACCGATGTTGCTTCACATGACAGGTGCCAAAGCTTCCGGGACCTCCAGCCAGGTGGGGTTTGAGACCAAGCGTCTACTGACCGCATCCAATGTTCAGGAAGCCAGACAGTCGCGGCTGACTGCGAGAATAATGCACCCTGCCTACAATGCCAGAAAGGCAGCCTTATCAATGCAAACCGGGATGTCCACATCCAAAGTCGCCAGTCACACTGGACGCGTGAGAAGGACGCCAGCTCCTGGTACTGCCTATAAAATCTCACATGGGAGGAGCAAGAATCAGGGAAATTGCTGGTTTCTCCAGAATTTTCATTATTCTCAGGGACGCCTGGGGGGCTCAGTCTGTTGAGCGTCCAACTCTTGGTTTCGGCTCAGGTCACGATCTCACGGTTCATGGGATTGAGCCCCGTGTCAGGCTCTAGGCTGAGAGCGTGGAGCCTGCTTGGGATTCTCTCTCGCCCTCTTTTTCTGCCTCTTTCCCCCGTCCACCTCAAATAAATAAATAAATACACTTTAAAAAAAACAGAAAGAATTTTAATTTTTCTCAGAATGCATGGGGCTCAATCCCTCCCCATACCTCTGTCCCTGCTCCCCAGCCTGACAGAGGCAGACACGCCCTGCCCTCCTAAGGCTTTTCCAAACCCTTCCGTCCTCGAGGAGCAGCTCAAGTCTCTGCATCCTGCCACACTGAACACACCCCTCCTATCACATCTAACTTATTCCTTCGCTTCTCTGTCTCCTCGTTCCCCACCGCAGGGTGAGCTCTTCAGAAGTGCAAGCTGTGACACTAATTCCTGTAACACTAGAACACATGTATTACGAATACCATGAATATATAACATATAATCAAAAAAAGAAACTCACAGCTTCTTTTTAAACAATCGAAATTTACAAGAAAGCTTTCTAGAGAGTCATTTGCTATGAAATTCCTTAAAAAAAAAACACAGACCTTAAAAGCTTAACCACGAAGGGAATCTGGAATAACTTTGGCGTTGGCTCCGGGCCTGTCAGAAGTAGCTGTGAAAAGACTCACTCCTGCTGTTTATCGAGATTAACATCATTTCACTGCAAGAGTCAGAGTTTCAGTAAATACCCCTCCGAGATGATGCTTTCCAGATGAAAACAAGTTATGGGCCACATTCAGAGTGCATGGAGACAAAGACAGCCCCTGAGCCGTGTCACGGGGGGACGGAGCTTTGGGGCGTTCTCATGGCGACCACGGGGATGCGCAAAGTCCACCTGGACCAAAAGTAACGCACCTCCTCGTACGACCACCACCAGCACTTAACTGTTTCGTTTTCACGTTAGTACTACCTGAAGCTGGAACGTTCATCACCAGTACAACCTGGCTTCTCCTCTTCTGGTCTGAGCATTGGATCAGACGGTACGTGTGTTCTCTGTGAAGCTCCCCTCAAGGTTCCTGCAGGCTTCCTCACGAGCCACCCCCAGACACGAAAACAAGACCACACAAGATACAGCACAATCCTCTCGGAACAAAGTGTGCCCGTGAACCATCCCGAGTCCCGTAGCGTACAGGTGGGAGGCGGTACGAGACGGAAAACAGAGCCCTGCGGTGTTGGCATTGCTCCTGGGGAAGCAGAGCTGCCCGCCCCCCCCCCAGCTTCTCTTCCACAGGGTGAGGCCGCCAAAGCCTCACAATCAAATGGGACACGTCCCTCACCAGGCCGAGACTACACACAGGTGGGGTCTGACTCTTCCTTAAGCACCAGGTGCACCAAGCATAACATCTGCTCCAGTGCACCTGCTCCAAATAATACCTCCTGCCCCCAAAGTGTCCCCCAGGAGAGAGACCCCTTGGCACGTCCAACCAAGGTTAACAGCAAGGGCAGGAAAAGGCCAAGATGGACCGTACTCAACACACAAAAACATCTGCATTCCAATCTATAGAACGTTATGGAGCTTTAAAGATTTCTTCCCGATCTACAACATCCTCATTCATTCAGACTTACCTTTCCAATGATCTCATTAATCTCTGGAGTATTTGGTGTGTACAGTATTTTTCCATGTAATACAGGTTTTAGGAAGGACCACACCAAAGCGCCATTTGGAGACTGTAGAATTTCCTGATAGAGGTTCAAGCAAAATGGTGCTGCCACAATTTAAACAAACAAACAAACAAAAAATTACTCACGATAGGGGATGCCCAGGCTAATAGTAACCCTCATTTACATATCCATGATGCGTCACTTTTCAATGACTGATCTAGATACATTTTTCATGCCACAATTCTGAATTTGGGCAGTAAATTCCACAAGAATTTTTCTTGTCATTGTCTTTGGTGCCTCTTGTCTCAGAAGAAATTTCGGGACACCATGTTTATTTCAATATTTGGGGTTTTTTTTGCTTTAATTTTTTAATGTTTATTCATTTTTGAGAGAGACAGAGAGAGAGCACCAGCAGGAGAGGGGCAGAGAGAAGGAGACCTAGAATCTGAAGCAGGCTCCAGGCTCTGAGCTGTCAGCGCAGAGCCCGATGCGGGGCTTGAACCCACAAACGGTGAGATCATGACCCGAGCCGAAGTCACATGCTTAACCGACTGAGCCACCCAGGCGCCCCTTGCTTCAATGCTTTAAAAGAAAGGAAAGCATGACCTTCACGTGTCCAAACTAAGTCATCCTTAAGACACCTGAAAATAAGTAATAGAAAGAAATGCACCTGATCTTTAATCTAGAAAACTGTCAACACTTACAGGATTGAGAACAGAATTAGGTTCTTCTTATGAAATTAGCTTCATATCTTGTTACTGAATTTTCTTCCCTGCACCTACACAGAAGTGTTGAACTTACTGTTTTTGATATATTAAGTCACCTTCTTTTCACTCCACCCTTGATTCCTCAAGGTGGCTTTCATCATTGCTGTGGTGCTAACTGGTTTCAACTGAGGGTTTACTCAACTAACCTGTCTAACCGAATAGGTGCTTAATGAGGGTAGAGCCTTCATCACCATAGTGCTTAGTGACTGATTCTTATATATGGTTTTAAAATAGTGATGAGTACTTTAGTACAACTGGTTCTTTTACTCCTGGAGCGAACATTTAAAATGGAAATATTTCAGGGCACCTGGGTGGCTCAGTCAGTTAAGCATCCAACTTCGGCTCAGGGCATGATCTCACAGTCTGTGGGTTCGAGCCCCGCATCAGGCTCTGTGCTGACAGCTCAGAGCCTGGAGCCTGCTTTGGATTCTTCATCCCCCTCTCTCTCTTTGCCCCTCCCCTGCTCATGCTCTCTCCCTCTCTCTCTCAAAAATAAACATTAAGGGGCACCTGGGTGGCTCAGTCGGTTAAGCGTCCGACTTCGGCTCAGGTCATGATCTCACAATTCGTGAGTTCGAGCCCCGCGTCAGGCTCTGCGCTGACAGCTCAGAGCCTGGAGCCTGCTTCAGATTCTGTGTCTCCCTCTCTCTCTGCCCCTTCCCTGCTCATGCTCTGTCTCTCTCTGTCTCAAAAATAAACATTAAAAAAATTTTTTTTCTTAAATAAACATTAAAAAATAATTTTAAAAAATGGAAGTATCTTAGCTTTGATACCATGATTCCTAACACCCAAGGTATGAATATTGCTGTTGTGATCACTTCCACTATTAATTTCATCTTCCCAAATTGTCCACTTGAAAAGGAAAAAAAAAACGTTTTTTTATTCAACAAGGACAATAAAATTGATAGAAAGAACTCCCTGAGATATAAATTAAGAACATGGATACATAATGAAGTTTTAAACCATTAATTATAAAGGTTGTTCTCATTGATATTTTTTAAAGTTATATTTCAAATTATCAGCTTGATGTAAACAGTAACAATTTTCATTTCAGAAAAGACATAACCATCTTTATGTACAGAACAAAAAATTTGAAACCAGGAATCCTGACATCTGCCACTTGTGAGCTGTGTGAACTTGGGTAAGTGATTTACCCTTCTCTGAGCTTCCCGCATGTCTTCTGGAAGATGAGAGTACTAATATTATCTGTGGTGAGTGTGACAATCATTTGAAATACAATGTATGAAAGCACTAAGAAAGACTGGTCCTCAATGGTGGCTAAATAACTAGACAGATGAATGGTTGAGTGAGTGTGTGAATGAATGAATCAATGGATGGATGAAAGGATGGATGGATAGCTAGAGGGATGGATGGAAGGATGGATGGTTAAATGATGGATGGAAGGATGGATAGATGTAAAGATAGATGGAAGGATGGATGGATGGATGGATGGATGAATAGATGGATCAATGGATGGGTGAATGGGTGGGTGGATGGATGGATGGATGGATGGACTGATGGATGGATGGGTGGATGGATGGACTGATGGATGGACAGGTGGATGGATGGACAGATGGATCGATGGATGGATCGATGGATAGATCGATGGATGTGTGGATGAGTGGATGGATGGATTGATGGATGGATAGATCAATGGATGGGTGGATGGGTGAGTGGATGGATGGATGGATGGACTGATGGATGGATGGGTGGGTGGATGGACTAATGGATGAATAGGTGGATGGATGGATGGATGGATGGATGGATGGATGGATAGACTGATGGATGGATGGGTGGATGGATGGATTGATGGATAGGTGGATGGATGGATGGATGGATGGATGGATGGATGGATGGATAGATGGATCAATGGATGTGTGGATGGGTGGATTGATGGGTGGATAGGTGGATGGGTGGATGGATGGATGGATGGATGGATGGAAGGAAGGAAGGAAGAAAGGAAGGAAGGAAGGATAAATGGATGAATTAATAGATTGATGGAGGAATGGATGGAAGGATGGATGATTAGATTTCATGAGCAAATAAAAAATCCTCAAGAAACCCAAGCGCAAGAAAAAAAAGAAGACATGAGAATTAGAGAAGTGGACAACAAAAATTATCAGATATTAACAACATTAATGTGTGTTTATACTGCCAAATCATGTTGTATCTGGAACTACCTGAACTATCCACTCGCTGATGAGCACACGAACACACTGTCTCTGAGTTTGCTGTGAGGTGGCTTCACACCTTACGCCTCCAGCTCCACAAAATGCCCCCTCCTCCTCCTCCCTGGTCCTGCCAGGACTCTCTCCACCCCATGCACACGGTACATAAACAGAGATTTAGATTTACATTTTTCATATTAAAGAAATATATACAAATATATAATACATAATTTGTAATATATACCATGTTTTATATATGTAAGTATATAAGATGTAATTTGTAATATAATATATTTTGTATATATATCGGGGGTGGGTGGTAGGCAGAATCCCAACATGGCCCCTGGCGTTCAGGCCCTGACTTGCGGACGGGAGCTGGGGATGACAGATGCCATCCCCTGGGTGGGTTTTCCAGGCATGGTGAAGGAATGCTGAAGCTGTAAATAAGGTCCCCAATCAGCTGACCTGGCATTTCTCAAAAAGAAGATGATCCTGGCTGAGCAATCAGGTAAACCCTTTTAAAAGGACTGGGAGCCCCAGAGTCAGACACCCCTGACACCCTGGTCCATTGGGGAGCCCCAGCTGACCAGTACCACTGAGGGGGTCCAGGCACGGAGAACAAGAGCACCATTTTGGTCCCTGCAACGTGGTGAGATCCTACAACAAGGAGAAATGTATGCGGCCACCTACAAATCTGTCTTCTGTGAGACTCAGTGGCAAAGGACTGTGGATGGATAAGCGACTTCCTTGCCCCACTTTAAGTGGATATGTTTTGGGGGTGCCTAGGTGGCTCAGTCGGTTAAGCATCGCACTTCAGCTCAGGTCACGATCTTGGAGTTCGTGAGTTCGAGCCCCACGTCGGGCTCTGTGATGACAGCTCAGAGCCTGGAGCCTGCTTCGGATTCTGTGTCTCCCTCTCTCTCTGCCCCTCCCCCGCTCACACTCTCTCTCTCTCTCTCTCAAAAACAAATAACATTTTTTTTTAAATTAAGGAAAAAAAAGAGTGGCTATGTTTTAATTAGAAAGGAAGACTAAGCGTGCCAGTACACGTGTGGGGTTCGGCGCTCCGCACCCCTGAACAAGTGATGCTTTTTTGGCCATGTGATCTTATCTCTGGATCACTATGGTCTCATCTAAGACACGGATACAAGAAGACCTGTGTCATTTCCCTGACGACACAGGGAGAGGATCAGCTGGTATGGGTGGGCGCCAGGGGCTTCCAAAGCCACAAGCCACGTCCACATGTGCAGCCTCAGTGAAAGCGGAGAGATACAGCTGAGAAGGTGGAGGGGGACCACTTTTTGCCAGTATGCGCCCACCCTCACACCGAACATTCAGCACAGAGCGGGGCTCGTGGCCAACAGGCAAACACAGATTACTGTCGCCTTACTTGAATCTTCGGGAATGTTGAATTTTTCTTTGTCCCCTCCCAGGAGCTCGTTAACTCGGGGCAAGTTAATGAACGAGTTGGAGCCGCTGAAAAACGACGCAGGCTCCTTGCAAAGCTTCTTCATCACGGACTGGAAAGAACCGAAGGCTGAACTTCTGGCCTGGCCATTCTGTGGATCCTGAGAACATGAGGCAAATAAGGTATCGTTCAACAGGGACTCCGCCTTCTGCAAGGGAGGCCTATCTCCAGCTGAACACCCAAGACGTTCACCACGCCCGAGCACGCAATCTGGGCTTCAGACTTCTCTGCCCTCCAAACACCCCGCAAAACGTGCAGTGATTTTTCTGGACTTTAACCCATTAGGAGACACAAAGGCCATGCTCACGCACACGCGCACGCATGCGCACCAGCAAATCCTGGTCCGTCCAGTGATAAATGATCAATCCATAAAAGATCGCTAAATCTGCGAATTAATGTTCTTCACGTTTGTCTACCGCCGAGATCCCCCAGACACTTGACGGCTTTCCAAACTGCCCATCAGCTGGATGAACACAGCACTGTCCTACCCGAGGCCGCTGAGGACCCTGCCATACGCCCCGCGCCGTGCACCTCTCTGTGCGCTTCCCCACGCACCTGCTCTCCCCGTGCATCCCGTCCAGGCAGACGGCGTCCAAGCAAAAGCTACCATCACCCCACTAACTTCCTGCAAGTTTGTGTTTGTATTTGCAGTACATAATCCGTACTTCGTAAGCCAATTATTTGCATGTAAATAAACATGAAGGTTTTTGAAAGCAATTAACTCTCGGGATGAAGTTAAACAAGCCTGTGGAATTTCATGTGTGCTCATACACGATGTAGGGATTTCAGACTTCACAGATTATGCGCGAACCCTTCCAACCACCATGTGGAGGGATGTGGCTCAACGAAGTCTCCGACCTCCGGTTTTTAGGGAGATGCCCAGCGTTCCTGCCAGGCTGTTGCCTCCGCAGCCACAGAAAGTACTCCCATTGCTATGTTTTGCTGCCACATGCAAACTTTAGATGCCGGAAGACAAATACAGGCCAAAGCAGCAAATCTGAATATTTCCCCGGGGACCAAAAGTGAACACACACCTGTTGAAAGTCGGGCGTGTCCAGCAAGGCAGTGATTTTATTCACACGAAGAAATTCGGGAAGGTATTCCAGAACGTGGCCGGCTTTGGCAAGCAGGTGGCTGAGCCTGGAGACCACGTCCAACAGGGAGCTGAGCACTCTGCTCGCTTCCAAAGGCATCAGAGTCTCAAAGGGAAAAGACACAACGTGAAATAACCAACATTGTACATTCTACTCTCATGAGCCTTGCGTGAGCAGTAAAAGCCTGGTTATTGGATTTTATTCTCTCTCGAACTAGGGAGACGTCTTGGCTGTGCCGAATCAACGTCCTCTTCATTGGCGTGCACCTGGTTCAGCTTTTCATCACACCCTCGATTACGCCAGCAATGCTCAAACGTAAACCAGGAAGAAATACAATCTGTTGTTAAAATTAAAATCGGGGGCCCCTTGGGGAGCTCAGTCGGTTAAACTTTCGACTTCAGCTCAGGTCATGATCTTGCAGTTTGTGGGTTCGAGCCCCAAGTCGGGCTCTGTGTTGACAGCTCAGAGCCTGGAGCCTGCTTCGGATTCTGTGTCTCCCTCTCTCTCTGCCCCTCCCCTGCTCGCTTGCGGTCTCTCTCTCTCTCTCAAAAATAAACATTAAACAAAATTTTAATTAAAATCAATTTCCAAGTATTTCTCTTTATCTTGGAGATGCCTAAAGTGGATATTTTAAGAGTGAAAATAAAACAATTCTTTTTTTTTAGGTTTTTATTTATTTATTTTTGAGAAGGAGAGAGAGCACGAGCAGAGGAGGGGCAGAGAGAGAGAGAGAGAGAGAGGGAGAGAGAGAGAATCCCAAGCAGTCTCTGCACTGTCAGCACAGAGCCCAAATGGGGCTCGAATTCATGAACTGTGAGATCATGACCTGAGCCGAAACCAAGAGTCGGACGTTTAATGGACTGAGACCCCCAGGCGCCCCCCTCCTGCCTGTGCATTTTAAATATACTTGATCTGAAAGTATTTGTTCTATGAATGTGTGTGCGTGTGTAACCTAACAATTACCCAGCAGAGGGAGGGGGACCACGAAGAAACTAGGCTGGGAAGGCAAACCCCCCCTTTTCCTGACCCCAAAGCCGTTCCCCCAGTTTGGAATCACTTTTGCCATTGTCAACACCTGTGTCACCTCTGATGAGCCCAGATGTCGGCAAATCTGTCCCTGGGGAGGAACGTGGAGCAAGGCTGGTCCCTAAGGGCACAGGCAAAGTTTCTGGAAGTGTAAGACTCAGTGGAGGACAGAAGACAAAGAACTTCTAGAAGAGGCAGAGCCCAGAAGGTGGTCAGCGGAGGTTAATGGGGGCGCCCCTGGGTTAGCTGTGCTCACCGTCTACACGGCGGGGGGGGGGGGTCACTGGAGGTTAATGGGGGCATCCTAGGTTATCGTGCCCACCATCCACATGGTGGGGGGGTCACTGAAGTTAATCGGGGTGCCCCTGGGTTAGTGGTGCTCACTATCCACACAGGGGGGTCAGTGGAGGTTAATCGGGGCACCCCTGGGTTAGTGGTGCTCACCGTCCACACAGGGGGGTCAGTGGAGGTTAATCAGGGCACCCCTGGGTTAGTGGTGCTCACCGTCCACACAGGGGGGGTCACTGGAGGTTAACCAGGGCACCCCCGGGTTAACGTGCTCACCATCCACAGTCAACCCTCTCCCTCACACACTGTCCCATCTACCATGTGCGGGAGCGTGTGGGTCAGGTAATGAGCTGCTTCCCCAAGTGACCAGGGCCTGGCAGAGATGGGCACATGACGTTCCCAGGACAGAGGCTGTGGGTCTCAGGACATAATGGGGCAGAGAAGGCCAAGGCCAAGGAGGGGTGGGAGCAGCTCCTGATTCGCGGGGGTGGCTCTCACAGCCCCAAGGATCCCCACATGGGGAAGGGCTTTTCCTTATTGGTCCTTCTGTGCTGACCACGTTGACCACCACCACCGCTGTGCCACATGTCCCGATAGGACTGACTCCAGGGGCCCCCTGGGAGGTCTCCTGGGCACCCCTTGCTTCGAGCCACCCCTCCCAGAGTCACTGCACAGGAGACACAGAGGCTGGCGGAGGCTGGCGGGGTGTGCACCTTGCTAGGCCCCCAAGGCAGCGTGGCAGGCCCCCTCTGCAGATGCAATGCCTCCCATGTCAGCCCCCCCCACCATGGTCACCCCCCTTACTTTGTAAATGAAACTCCGCAGATTCAGGTTCTGACTCATGGACACAATCAGGGAATACACTTCGGGCCCGGGCAGGGCGCACACTTCCCGCACCGCAGACGCCGACTTCCCGTCCTCGGGAAACGCCAGTAGCAGGCGAAGGGCGTCTAGATCACACCTTCCGGACAAAGCCACCGCGAGGATGCTCCAGAGAACCTGTTACAGAGAGGGAGGGTCAGAAGGGAGCATCCTCGGAGGCGCAGCCCCCAGGCATGGAGCTTTCTCAGCGAGGAGCCCCCCACAGCCCGCCCCCCACAAGGGCTGAGGATTTGCCGACAGCGCAAACCTCTGTGTGCTTTCAAGCATTCCAAACGGACATTCTCCTAAAATGTGCACATGATTCTCCGATGTTTGAAACAATCTGCCCCTTCTGTTGACGTGGGGCCACGCCATAGGACCAACCACCCTCCGCCCCTCGGGGCCCACACATGCCACCCTTGCCTCCCCGAGGCTCTGACATGGAGCCTTAATCCACACTTGCAGTCAAGCACCCTTCGCTCTTCAACTGTCGGTGTGAAAATCATTCTCTTCCGCCTCCCTTTCCACAACGAAAACCAGACGTCCAAGCTTGTGGTAAGTTTTTGAAAAGGAAAAGCATCCACATTCAGAGGAGAAGCTGAGGGCCACTCACATCATCGTCTGGCTTACGAGAGCCGCACGCCTCCGCGAGGGGCTCCGAGGCGCGACCCCGTTTGCAAACGGCTTTCAGCCGTGACCTTCACAACAGGGCAAGGTGTAAAGCCCAATTTCAAAACTGGACTTCCCATGTGTGTTTATACCACGATGCCTCCCTCCAATTGCTATGGCACATTCAGGCCAAGTGAGACCCTTGCCAGCAGAAGCCATTATTCACTTATTAGGAGCCTCAAGAGCAGGCAGACCTCATCAGACGCCTTCATACCGTGCCATAAAGAGCCCAGGAAAACCATTAAGAAATAGAAGATTGTTGGGGCACCTGGGTGGCTCAGTTGGTGAAGCATCGGACACTTGGTCTTAGCTCAGGTCATAATCTCACAGTTCATGACTTGGAAACCCATGTCGGGCTCTGCACTGATAACGTGGAGCCTACTTGGGATTCCATCTCTCCCTCCCTCTGCCCCTTCCCCACTTGCGCTCTCTCTTGCTTTCTCAAAATAAATAAATAAACTTAAAAAAAAAAAAAAAAAAAGGAAACCGAAGATTGCATCAATCAGGTTTATCAGTCAGAACAAATAGGATGTGCGTTGACGTGTACATGGGTGTTGTAAGGAATTGGCTCACATGATTGTGGAGGGGCATGTCCAAAATCCAAAGGGTGGGCCGGGAGGCTGAGGGCCCAGGGAAGAGTTGTAGCTTGGGCCTAGAGGCAGAATTCCCTCCTCCTCTGGGAACCTAAAATCTTTTCTATTACAGCCTTCAACTGATTGGACGAGGCCCACCCACACCATGGAGGTTGATCTGCCTTATTCAACGTCTACTGATGTAAATGCTAATCTCATCTAAAACATACCTTCATGGCAACCGTTAAATTGGGGTTTGACCAAATATTCCTGGGTCCTCTGGCACAAATGGCCAGATGCTCCATTTATCACTGATGTACATTTTGAATCTCTGAGATACATTGTTTTCACACCTACTTAAACAAGGTGCCCTTCTTCATAAGGGACATGTAGGATCCAGACACAACTTGAGAAAGGTTCCTTAATGCCACCATTTTCAAATGTGCTCTCATGGGGGTAGAGGGTAGCTGCCTTTATGGGAAGGGGGTTACATTCCAAGAGGAGGAACAGCTGGAGTATGGACATCCACCATTTGCCTTAATTGGGGGGTGGCCTCTCTTCCATCATTTCCACGAGCTGGGAGTCTCTATGAAGTTTTCCTTGAAAATGGGATGCACTGGAGCCCACGACTCCAGAGTGCCCCAGACTTCGGGTGAGCATCGACCAGAACCAGCCAACAACAGCCCCTCTGGGGTCTGCTCTGGAGCCTGGTCTTGGCTCCCATCTAATGTATCACCCCGTGGCCCCCAGGGAGGGTCACAATCAATGCATCTCGGAGAATTTGTCCCAGAGCAAAAATACATCTTAAAAATTGTGGAAACCTGGGGTGCCTGGGTGGCTCAGTCAGGTGAGCATCCAACTCTTGATTTCAGCTCAGGTCTTGATCTCAGGGTTGGTGGGTTTGAGTCCCGCATCAGGCTCTGTGCTGACAGTGCAGAGCCCGCTTGGGATTCTCTCTCGCTCTCTCTCTGTGCCCCTCTCTCTCTCTCTCTCCCTCTCAAAAATAAACATTAAAAAACTTGCATACGCCTCTTTAACCAAAACGTGGAGGTCCCATGCCCTGTCACAGAACGACTACACATGAGAGCTCTGCCCTGAGGCATATCTGCGTCCACTTCTCTGTGCTTTTCCAGACCTTACTCTTTATCTTTCCTGAATCTCACCAAGTCCACTTTTCCTGCTTGGAAGACACCAGAAGCAGGTGGGAGCAGGTGGGGAGTTAAACAAAAATAACACTTTTGTTGGGCTGGAAATGCCACGCCCGAGTCCTCGTCAAAGTGGAACGGGCGTCTTTCATCTGTGCTACTCAGGCTGACTGGCCAATTATCCGGGAGAGGGACGTCGGTGTGCCGATGCTCTTGCTTTACATTGGTGTGGGGGGAGGGGAGGGCCCCACGGGGGGGTGGGGGTGGCGGCGGGCAGGTCCCTGCGCTGAGAGCCCGGGGCGCCCCAGGGACGGCCTGGACTCTGCCCGGCTGACCGTTCTAGACTCAGACTTGCTGCTCTCAGCCTAATTACAACCAGAAAGGAAACACTGTCCGTGGTGCAGAAGGACTAGAAACGGGGAAAGCGAGTCCGTGGTGTCAAAGTTGTGCCGGTGGAGCCACCAGCGAGATGAGAGCAGAGGGTGGAAACTCCATGCTCCACGTACAGACAGGGGTGGCAGGGCTCAGACCTGCTCAACCGCCGATGAGCTATGAGCCACGGACAGGCATGAGCACCTGGGGGCAGCTGGGCCCTGACCCCGGCTCTCCCAGTAACTGATGTCATGGGTTATCTCTGCCCTGCTCGAACCGCAGACTGGCCCCTAGGGCAGCAGTAATGGCCCCCCTTGCCCACTGAGGCAGGGCCCAGTCCTGCTACAGGTCCGGACGGGAGACCCCGCTCCCCCTGGCTGGCTGGCTCCACTTCCAGAACATTTCCCCTCTCCAGACTCCACAGGATAATGGGTCTACCATCTACACTATTTAGGAAGTCACGGAGGAAATGAAATCTACCTGAGTTTTATTTCTTAAAGCAGATTTCAGGAATCACCACCACAGGGCAGGGTCTGTCCCTTGGATGCATTCTGACCCGTGGGCTATTTGGGAACTCTTGAAGAAAATGGCCGTGGCCACAAACCACGTGGGGAGAGTCAAATGAGCCACGTCTATACAGAATTCTTTTTTTTTTTATTTTACTTTTATATTTGTTTATTTTGGAAAGAGAGACAGAGTGCGGGCAGGGGAGGGGCAGAGAGAGAGACGCACAGAATCCGAAGCAGGATCCAGGCTCTGAGCTGTCAGCACAGAGCCCGACAGCGGGCTCGAACTCACAAACTGTGAGATCATGACCTGAGCCGAAGTCAGACGCTTAATCCACTGAGCCAGCCAGGCGCCCCAAGAATTCTTTCCTTTGGACAGCAAAGTTATGAGGTTAGGACATGCCAGGACCCCAGGTTACATGCTGCAGCTGATTTAAGAGCCCAGACAAACTGATAAACAGGTGTGGCCACCCTCCTGCATTCACGACTTGAATAAAAATACCGAGATATGCTCCTGTCCCTTGTGACGGGCAAGGCGAGATCAACAAGACACTCTGCGAAGGAAAGCCAGGATTAAAAATGCGTTGCAGTTTAGAAAAATTGACTGCAACTAGCAAGAGGCACTTGGGCAGGGATCAACGTAAATCCAGTGAAGCAGGTTTGAAAATACATGTGTGTAAGCAGCAGAGACGTGTCCCGTCAGCAGCAGAGAGTGACACTTTTGATTTTAGAGATGGTGGAATGTCTCAGGTTATGAAAAGGAGCATAAACCCAGCCTCACAACACAGAGATGGGGTCCCTTGTGGAAAATGCTGGAAACTCAGCCTCCAGGGTAAGATGCCCCACATAGCTGGTCATGTCTTCTAGGAGACACCTGGCCAAAATCCTGCACATGGGCCAGAGACCCTCAGCTCCACTCACGTTACTATTTTTTTCTCTCTGGGGTGGGAGCAGTTGCCAGAACGAGCAGATTTTTAAAAATTTTGTTTTTAATGTTTATTTCTGTGTGTGTGTGTGTGAGAGAGAGACAGAGAGACAGAGAGACAGAGAGACAGAGTCCAAGCGAGGCAGGGGCAAAAAGAGAGGAAGACACAGAATCCAAAGCAGACTCCAGGCTCTGGGCTATCAGCACAGAGCCCAACACGAAGTTCAAACCCACGAACCTCGAGATCATGACCTGGGCTGAAGTCGGACACTTAACCAACTGAGCCACCCAGGCTCCCCGCAAAAGAAGCAGATTTTGACTGGGGTCTGCTCTGGGGTAAGCAACGCCAAGAACGATCTGTTGCAGCTTTTCAGCAGACAGACTTCGTGTGTTGCAACAAAGGAGAAGAATTATATTGGCTAAATTCCCATAAGGAATCTCTGTGCTCCCAAACCGTGCCTGCCAGCTGTCAACAGTGCCCAGGGAACCAGCGTCGAGCGAGAGGTACACCGGGCCAGTTCCACTGAGGCCCAGCCTCTCTGCCTGAGGGAAAGAAAAAGTCTCAGAATGCCCTCTCTCTCCGGAGCCGCCCCAGAGACACGGGAGCTCTTGAAGTGTCCCCTCTCCACCTTCCCCGACAAGAACACCCCCAAGAGGAAGATATCTGCCAAGGACCATGGACAGCACCCATCTCCCCAGCTGTCCTCATGCGCTTGCTTCTTTTGGGTAAAAAGCAAATGGACATCGACCGTAGACAGACCCTTTGATCTCTCTCTCTCAATCTATCTGGGTCCTGACTCTGACCTCATTTCTAATTTTAAAGAATAAAAATTTGGCTGAATACAAAGAAGGAAGTGACCACTGACTCGAAGCCAACAACGCGGCATCACAGCATAAAATACATGGGAACCCCACAGGGCCGGTGGAGGGAATCCAGGCCCAGGATGGAGGCGGGCGAGGCGGACACAGGGGTCCCACACACCAAGTCTGGGATCTCGGTTTAATGGGATCTGCTGGTGTTAAAGAATGCAGCACCACAGGGGAGGGGAGCTGCCCACGGGCGCCCCCCAGCAGGCTCTTGGGAGCCAGAACTGAGGCCTGGGATCAGCGCCTCCTCTCCAGCTTCCCTGCCTCCAGCCCTGTGTCCACATCTCCAAGCTTAAGACTCTCCCACACGGCTCTTCACGGCCGGGGGTTTCTCATCATTCCCACCTGACCCCAACGCTGTCCGCTCACCCACACATGTGAACTTGCATGTGCAGCATGTGGGCCACTGCCATAGAAAGTTCTAGAACGTCCTCTCCCCTAGCACTTTGAGAAGTACACCTAGTGGAAGGGAAAATTTCAGTGAATGAATGAATGAATGAGGGTTCTTGCAGTCTGTCCAGGGCTCTCGTGCCACTGACAAATATTCCCTGCGGGCCACCCAAGACTCTGATGTCAGAAACTCGCAAACACTGAAATCAGGAGAGATGAGTCCAGGGAGCAAGACATGGAGGTTTCTGCCAAAAATACTATCTGCCTGACAGTCCAGAAAGAACCAGACCCCACAGTGCCGTCCCCTCACCAAACGTGACTTCATTACCTAGGGTCCGGAGACACGTGTGGGTCTGTGGATACTCTGAGCTAGTGAAGCATGCACCTCATGTTTGGTTGAACAGCAGAAACGCGAGCTTTCAGCACACCTCCGAGTCACCTGCCTGTCCAGCTCCTTAGGTGCGACCACGACTGTCATTGTCAGTGAGGCGGAGGAGGACACGTGAACGTAAAACCCTGCACAACCCACAACCACGTCCACGGCAAGATGGCCTTACGAGGCGGGCCCGGCACTCCCAGGATAGAGCACCAGTGACACCTGCTGGCTGCTGGCTTCGTCAGGCAGCCGCCATCCCAAAGTGCTGGGCCCAGCCCTTGTTCTCCCTACGTAGAAGTCTGTTCTCTCTGTTTTGTTGTTCATTTGCCAGAGGGGAGGCGGGTGGGGAGACGGGCGAGATGGGCAAAGGGGATGAACAGGTACAGAATAGGGAAAACAGTCAATACCACTGAGAAATACTCATCACCGTGAGCATCCATACAGTCGTCAAAGCACTACCTTATACACCTGAAGCTAACTGAATATTAAATGTCAACTACACGCCAATGGGAAAAAAAGGTGTCTAAACAGTTGAGCCCAAACCCAAGTATGGTAAGAACTTGAAAGGGACCCCGGAAGCTAGCTAACCGGTCCCTTCCCTTTACAGCATTGTTAGTCAGATACCAGAACTGATGTGGCCACTGCTCCATACCCCCCATTACAAGCTCCAGCAACGGAATTTTCCAAGACTCACCCTAAGGAACTTGGTGATACTGTCATTAGAATTTTGGGTTCCTAGCTTCTAACCTAGGTCTTTCTCACTGCAGATTAATTCTGAATGACAGGCACACCTCGGAAATACTGCGGGTTCGGTCCCAGACCACTGCCAATAAAGTGAGCATCACAATAATGGGAGTCAAATGAATTTTTCTGGCTTCCCAGGGAACAAAAAAGTTCCATTTGCTCTGCACTGTAGCCTAGTAAGTGTGCAACAGCATTAGGTCTTTAACAAGTACATTTCCTGGTGAAAAAATACTTTACTGCTTAAAAACACTAACCACCGGGGTGGCTGGGTGGCTCAGTTGGTTAAGCGTCGAACTTCGGCTCAGGTCATGATCTCATGGTTGGTGGGTTCGAGCCCCGCATTGAGCTCTGTGCTGACAGCTTGGAGCCTGGAGCTTGCTTTGGATTCTGTGTCTCCCTCTCTCTCTGCCTCTCCTCTCCTTGCTCTCTGTCTCTCTCTCACTCTACCTCTCTCTCAAAAATAAATAAACATTAAAAAAAATTTTTTTAAACTGCTAACCACCAAATAGGCTTTTGGTGAGTTGTAACCACGGATCCCAGGTCACCGTAACAAATGCAATAATAGTGAACACATTTGAAACATCGTGAGAATTACCAAAATGCAATAGAGACATGAAGTGAGCAAACACTGCTGGAAAACTGTCACCGACAGACTCCCGGGACGCAGGGGTGCCACAAACCCAGAATGTATATAACTGGCAATGTCTGCCACACGCAGGAAGATGAGGCGTGCCCGTGATGGAGCCACCTGTCCGGGCTTGCCTTTGGATCCTGGTTATAGAATCAACATGAAAGTGAATGTCTATCGGGGCCCAGCTAATTGTCAACAGAAACATTCCCTGGAGAGCCATCTTCATGGTTACTGCTTCTAGAAGGTTCTTAGAACAGGAAGTAAACCTCCAGCTGGAAATGCCTGAAAGGGCATCTCAGAAAACTGCCACCAAAGGCTCCTGTGACCCCAGCCATGGGCGACACTCTTCCCACCTCTGTGCACGAGCTGCACCCAGCATCAGCCAGCGCACGGCCCTCCCTGTACCCCCTGTGCACGCTGACCCTGCATCCCAGCCACCCGGGATGGGACACAGCTCATTACCCAGCTGCTTGCACCGATAAGCCAAGCCCTCCACACGCAGTCAGCACAGAAAGTTATTCTCAACTTAAAGGCAAGCACAGCTGATGTTTAGAATTTTCTACGTGTTTGTTTTTGTACATTTTTAAGAATGTGCAACCCCTACTTAACCAAGCAGGGCTGCCCTGGGGGGTCGTGCATCAAGGTTGGGAGCAACTGGATTGAATACCATCACCAATTTTAGCCTTTCTGACCTCAAGAAGGCAACGTTGTAGAAGTAAAGACCCCAAGGCTTTGACATCGCCAGTGATGCTCTTTGGCGCCCAGCTTGGCCTCTTACCCCTTCCCGCCTCCAGTCAGCCCTTTGGCGCAGTGGCCCACCCCCTCCCGAGGGATAGTGGCCGGCTCGGTGGGCAGAGACACAGGGGCACCGCACCTGCGAATGGGAGATGCTGGCTTCTAGAACAGTGTGGATGGTCTCGTTTGAGATATGGATGGAAGATTGGAGCTCCCTGGTGAGCTTGGAGACGTTCCGCATCACATCTTTGACTCTGACATCTGAAAAATAATCAAAGGGAAGGGAATTCTATAACGATAAATGTTTGGGCTGTTGCTAACTGTGAAAACGAGAATCGATAACTAGACCGCAGTGAGGATTGTCCAGCTCATGATAAACACTAGACAAAGTCACGTCCTCCGGAGCCCGGATCATTCACACTGGAGGCAAGGCAAACCCAAGGCAAACCCAAGGTCTCTCCCCACTCACATGACTCCTCTCTCTAAGACTTGTATATTTTAGGGTCTACTCCAGAAAGATGTTTTTCTTAGGGGACAGTGACAGTGCCTGCAGGAAACTCTGTCCACATATTTACTTATCCCGCTTTTTTTAACAAGAGAAGGATCGCATGAGGATTTTTCCAAAACTCACCACATGGGCCATGCTGCTGTTTCGCAGGTGTTATGAATTATACAGACTAAACAGACAGAAAACAGACTTACAGACACCGAATGGCTTGTCCAGGGAGGCAGGGCCGGGGAGAAACCCAGACCACGGGAGTTTCTCATCCTTCCCGCTCCCGGTTTTGGTCCCTAGGATTTTAGGACTTTGACTTTCCTTCTTGACCCCAAATATGTCAGAGAAGCCAAGCTCTGAATTATTTCCCACATACAGTAACTTCCCCTTTGTAGGTTGTATCTTAGGAACATATTTGTGTGAGAAAACACAATCTTTAAGGATGCGAACTTGGAGGCACCCCATCTTACCTTCGGTCACTGTGAAATTCCTGAAGAAGGCCATCACGGGATTCCCTGACAACCAAGTCTCCTCGAGGCTTTGGGCCAACCTAAAATGGCACAAAATTAAAGCTAATTTAGACAAAATAAAGCCCGGAAACAACAGTGAATAACACTGCTCCTGTTCCCAGGAGAGGAGTTGGATCGCATCACTTTTCCACAAGCTTCCTCAGATAATCAGACACAGCGCATCCCCTGACGCTCTCCGAGTGTGAATGCCTGACACCATCGTGGCTCCGGGAACGTCCCCTCGGGGCCCCTGCCAGGCGAGAGGAGTCAGGGGGATAAGGGTGTGCCACGAATGACTCTGCATTGATGGAAACAACAGACAGGATAGATCACGGAATGCGTAGGAAGCTGGGACCCCAAGGAGTCAGGTGAACATCATTCTTTCTGAGTCATTTGCAGGATACAAAGTGTCCGAGCTCCTCCTCCAGGGGCACAGACGTAGAGGACGCAGAACAAGGCTAATCCAATAGGAAAGCAGTTTCAGGAATCAGTGACTGCCCTTACAAAACGTATTCACTTATTTATTTACTTAAATTTATTTTTCTTTTTAGAGAGAGAGCATGAGCTGGGGAGAGGGGCAGAGAAAGAGGGAGACAGAGAATCCCAAGCAGGCTCCAGGCTCAGTGCAGAGTCCAACGCGGGGCTCAAACTCATGAACCGTGAGACCATGACCTGAGCCGAGATCAAGAGTTGGATGCTCAACCACTGAACCACCTGGGTGGCCCTTATAAAACGCATTTGATACCATATTGTAATCTCTAACGTTTGATCTAGAATCTCGATCATCAATAAAGTTAGCCTTTGAGCTAATGCCGCTCTTATATTTCACCACTGAAAACATAACGTTATGGGGGCACCTGACTGGCTCAGTCGGTGGAGTGCACAACTCTCGATCTTGGGGTCAGGAGTTGAAGCCCCACGTTGGGTGTAGACATGACTTAATTAAAAATTAATAATAGGGGCTCCAGGGTGGTTCAGTGAGTTGACCATCCAACTCTTGATTTTGGCTCAGGTCATGATCCCAGGGGTCATAGGATTGAGCCACATGTTGGGCTCGTCTCAGCATGGAGCCTGCCTGAGTTTCCCTCTCTCCTCTCTCTCTGCCCCACACTCACTCACACTGTCTGTCTCTCTCTCTCTCTCTCTCTCTCTCTCAAATAATAATAATAATAATTAATTAAAAACTTAAAAGTCATGAATGGGGCACCTGGGTGGCTCAGTCGATCAAGCATCCAACCTCAGCTCAGGTCATGATCTCGTGGTTCGTGGGTTCGAGCCTCACGTCAGGCTCTGTGCTAATAACTCAGAGCCTGGAGCCTGCCTGAGTTTCTCTCTCTCCTCTCTCTCTGCCCCTCCCCTGCTTGCTCTCTCTCTCTCTCTCTCTCTCTCTTTCTGTCTCTCAAAAATAAATAAACATTAAAAAAATGTTTTTAGGGGCGCCTGGGTGGCGCAGTCGGTTAAGCGTCCGACTTCAGCCAGGTCACGATCTCGCGGTCCGTGAGTTCAAGCCCCGCGTCAGGCTCTGGGCTGATGGCTCAGAGCCTGGAGCCTGTTTCCGATTCTGTGTCTCCCTCTCTCTCTGCCCCTCCCCCGTTCATGCTCTGTCTCTCTCTGTCCCAAAAATAAATAAAAAACGTTGAAAAAAAATTTTTTTTTAAATGTTTTTAGCTTAAAGCCATGGAAAACTTTGATGTATTAATATGCATATTCATAGTATGTGGTACACATTATTGTCTGAGATTCATAACTTAGAAACTCAAGACATCTTTTTCTTTTGAGGGGGGTAAAAAGAGAGAGAGAGCAGGTGTGGGGCAGAGAGAGAGAGAGAGGGGACAGAATCTTAACCAGGCTCCACGTTCAGCACAGAGCCTGACTCAGGGCTCAATCCCATGACTCTGGGGTCAGACCTGAGCCAAAATCAAGAGGTGGACGCTCAACCGATCGAGCCACCCAGCCGCCCCTTGAGGTCCTGAGACATCTTTATGAAAGAAACCGTGGGGAAGGCGGGGGAAGGTGGGGGAAGGCGGGGGAAGGCAGGGGAAGGCGGGGGAAAGCACGGGGAAGGCACGGGGCTGAGCTCGCACATACGTGTGCACGCGCTGTCGGGCCAAGTCCAGCACCGGCTCGCATTCACAGTCCTGGTCAGTGGCGTGTTCCAGGCTAGCCTTGAAGTTCACCAGGGTGCTGGAAAGATTCCTGCTAAGACTTTCACAGTCCAGCTGGAGGGGTGAGGACCATGTCTCTTCTATTTCCTAGAAAACAGCAAGGATGTGGTTAGAAACACACACACTTGTTGGTAAGGGCTCCCGTCCAGTTCCCGGATCAACGTGGGCTTCCCCCCGCCCCCCCACCCCACCCCGGGTACGGCGTGTGATTATTTCCTGGGCCTCGGGAGATGCAGCACCAGACACAGGGCACGTGCGAGCATGTCTGCTGGCTCCCTCGCACTGCCATCAGTGGCTGGGCCACAGGGGACCATCTCTGTGCCCTCCTCTGCCACCGGCCCTCCAGGCAAGGGGCATGTCCTCCCCGGCCTAACAGGGTGTGAGCACAGCCCAGCTGGTGACCTGGCACTTGGCCTCCTGGAGTCTGTTCCTGGTTTGAAAACTGACACTTTGCACAATTCCCAGCCACAAAACCGACCACTGAGAAGAAACCGTATGTGGTCGTCCATCCATCAAGTGGGTAAAAGCTGGGTCTGCCCTGTCCTGAAGTCCGCAGCGCAGCCCGAAAGTGCCCGATCTTCCCCTCGGCGAGGGAGGTGCTCCCAGGACTCCCAGGGGCTCGATGGAATCCCCTGATCTAGACCCTGACTCCAGGAGTCCTTGGTCATCTCAGCGTCTTCTTACGAACGTTAACCAGCTTCACAAGAGACCATTTCATAAAAAAGGCTTTTAAAATAATCCCTATAAATCGGTAAAAACGCAAAACTTCTTTCCTATGTAACAGTTTGTGACGGACACGGGAGAGCTGCACGTGCGTAAGTACGCGTTAAGACACACAGGCTGGTCCGTACCTTCCCCCCACACAGAAATCCCACCACGTGTCAGTCGATCACAGCGCCAGCACCGTGTTCGCGTTCTTATATTGTATTTACATCCCGCGACCCTTCCTGATGGTGGAAGCTTGGCCCCAGGTTATGCAATTGCAGGAAGAAAGGACCAGAGGTAAGCGACACTTACATGAGATTTCTGCTGACCACAGCTTCCACACGTTTCCCTCACACCCACCTTAGCTGCTCTCACAAAGGAAACCACGGATCACTCAGGTGACCGGAGAGCGCGAAGAAACACGCGTTCCAGGGAGAGTTACATGTGAAGAGTACTGTGTGCGGAGGCAGAGGGACCTGCGCCCAGGAGTCGCTTGGCGCAGCCGTGAGGATCTGCCTGGGGGCCCGAGACTTGGCAAGGCAGTGGGGAGCACTCCCACGTGTGCACACACACGGCACTGTGGAGCACCCCCACACTTGGCACCAAGGAGCACCTATGCAGCCCCGGGAGCTCTCACACACATGACACTGTGGAGCACCCTCACACTTGGCACCAGGGAGCACCTACGCAGCCCCGGGAGCACTCTCGCACTTGGCACCGGGGAGCACTCACACATAGGGCATAGGGGAGCACGCACACGCCGGGCACCTGGGAGCACCTACACAGCCCTGGGGAGCACTCACACATGGCACTGTGGAGCACCCTCACACTTGGCACCAGGGAACACTCACACACCGGGCACCTGGGAGCATCTACACAGCCTTGGGGAGCACTCTTGCACTTGGCACCAAGGAGCACTCACACAGGGCACACACAGAGGAGCACTCACACACTCAGACCTGGGAGCACTCACTCACTCAGCATTGGGAAGCAATCACACACAGGGCACCAGGGAGCACTTACACTCAACATCTGGGAGCACTCACACACATGGACTGGGAGCACTCACAAAGAACACTGGGGAGCACACACACAGGGCACCAGGGAGCACTCACACACAGGACACCAGGGAACAATCCCAGACATGGAACCGGGGAGCACTCCCACACATAACACTGGGAGCACTCATACACCATCAGAGCACCCAGATCCACACCACCACCACCACCACCAGCAGCACAGCACCTGGGACCTGCATCCCGGGGGAGCCGACCCAGCCAGCAGACCACCACACACCCGGCACCTCTTCACTAACTCGCCCAGGATCATGGCTCCCTTTCCCAGTTCACGTTTTCCCCATCAATCTGGGAATGAAGCTAGAACAGAAATCTTATAGAACGGTTCAATCATTCACCCATTCAGAAAACCCCTCCTGAGCACCAGCCCAGAGTGGTGAACACAGGACACAAATCCCCTGCCTCCCAGAGGCTTGCATCCTGGGGAGGAACCCAGAGGACAGACAGCCATCGAGCAGAGCATCTGCAAGGTGGATGGACATCCAGACCCCATCTCAATATCCCCCTCCTCCGTGGAGGCCCCTCTTCCCAGCACACAGGTCACAGATGCATCCAGGTCAGAACTATGGGTACAACTCACTTCTGAGAACGTGGGCTGAAGAAAATCCGCTGCACAGGGCTGCCTTCCCTTTTACAAAAGAATCCTTAGTTCATACTTTGTAATTTTATGCACATGAAACGTAATGCTACTCATCTACAATATTCCTGTTCTGGATTTTATTCTTAAATTTAACAACGCAATAATTTTGATATATAGGGGGTTGCAGAGAAAGGAAAGTGCACGCCCCTCCCCAGCAGCAAGGACACTGGAAGGAAAGTTCTGGCTTCCTTCATCACAGACACCCCACACTCCACGCAGGAAGTGTCGGGGACAAAAGCTGAGGCTGACATTCGCGAGGCTGTGCTTTGGGGACAGGCTAAGGCGACCAAGCACAAGAGCCAGACTCTAGCTAAAGAGGTCTGTAATCCCACAGTTGCTGGTCAGCGAGGTGAACTCCGTCTGTTGTGCAGAGGCAATGATGCCCAGGGGGGTTCCAAAGGGCTAGATCTGGGGAGAGGGCAGGAAGCCCCCTATCCAAGCTGGATCCCAGCCACATTCTCCATGTCAGGACTCACTGGGCGCTTGCGTCATAGTTTAATGTAAATTCTGATCCCCCTGACTGCTGTTTTCCACCACTGAGGGGCATGAGCGAAAGAAGGCGTGGGGCCGCACCCCCAACCCTGGCCTCATCGACTTGGCCAGGGCTCTCACGTCCCCTGGCCCCGAGGCGATTCTGTGTTAGAATGTTCCATTCCATCAGATGCCTGGATGCTAAAAATAGCTCCATACCTTTCCCTCACCTCTGCCGGGCACAGGGCACTTCACACCCCAGCCGGAGAGCATTTCTAATTCTAAAAGCCTCAGGCTCTTGAAAACCTTGATCTGTCCTCGAGGCTTTGGCATCCTGAGATAAGCAAAATTCTGTTTTTGTCACAAAAGACAGGAACGTCGGCTCTCTATCAAAACGGACCTCGCCGTTTCCAGCCAGAACCATGGACAATCCTGATAACTGGAACTAGAAACCCGATCCTTGAGGCAGCTTTGAATGCTGGCGGTTCTGGCCTTGTTCTATGATTGCAAACTTCACTCGGCACTCAAAAATCGGCTGTCGGGTTTTTTTGTTATGGATCCACATTTAATATGGGACAAAGACCTGCAGGAGGCGCATATAAGATGTGGAGGGTCTAAATAAATCAACGGGCCGCCAAGGCGTCATCTCTGCAGAAGCCCCCTGGCTTCCCAAACACGTCACCCCTCCTCGAGCCTGACGCAGGGCCCGGGACTCTTGCTCCTCAGCGAGGGAGGCCTTCCACGTCGTCACCAGGTTTGGGGCTTAGCCTCACTTCCTCCAGCCTGTCCAGAGCACCCCTCTCTCTACTCGGGGTGATGATCCAGCTTCCACTGGACATATGTTAAAGCAGCGTCACTGGAGAACGCAAGTGATAAATGGCGTCCAGGATGAGCACTTGAAGGAAAGAAGTTTCCGGTCCTGGCATGTTCTCCAGGAGTCAAAACCCACGACGGGCTCGTAAATGTTTAATAACTGGCTCCCTGGGTAAAAAGATCTTATTCGTAGAATTTGCCAATTTCCGTGGTGTACATGGTGTCACCATGGGCTAGCTCAAGCCACCAGCACGACATCCCTGAACCCAGAATTGGGAAGAGGTGGGGGCGCCTGGGTGGCTCAGTCGAATGTCCCACTTCAGCTCAGGTCACGATCTCACGGTTCATGGGTTCGAGCTGTAAGGGTTAAATTGTACTGTAGGGCTAACGCTTAGCTTGAAAGATAACAACTTTGTTCTGACACAGAAGGTCAAAAGATAACAACCTTGCTTTTACTCTTGTAAATCATACTTCATACTCTTGTGAATCAGGCTTTACCAATGAAGGAAACAAAAGCTCAAAAAAGAGCATCAGAGACAAGGTCAAGGAGATCCACTGGTTGCAACTTAGCGGCAGAAAGTCTAAAATGATCACCTCATTCGATAACTGTTTCTGTCGATAACTGTTTCTGACTTATCTGGCAACTGTTTCTAACTCATCTGGGAACTGTTTATCTGTTCTGTTCCCAGATAATGATAAAACGATGTGATCGGCTTTAAAAACTCTGTACCCCGGCTGTTCGGGGCCACACTCTTATCAAGAGTGTTGGTCCCGATCAGTTGGCCTTGCTTCTCATTGTAATAAACTTTGTTGCAACTGTCACTGGTGCCCGTAGCATTCTGTTTCAGGAGTCGCGTGGATGCAACAGAGCCCCGCGTCGGGCTCTGTGCTAACGGCTCGGAGCCTGGAGCTGCTTCGGATTCGGTGGCTCCCTCTCTCTCTGCCCCTCCCCCACTCATATTCTGTCGTTCTCTCTCAAAAGTAAAATAAACATTAAAAAAAATTTGTTTAAAGAACTGAGAAGAGGTGGACAGCAGCCCCCTCCGGTGGGGCACCTCCACCAGTCGGACACAGCCCACATGGGCAGTCTCCAGGAGAACAGACTCAACAGCACGCTAACATCGTTAGGAATTGAGGAACCTCTGTTTTTCACATAACTTATTCTAACACACGTTCACAGAATTTGGTCAGTAACGAGTTGCTGTTCAAGAGCCAGTGTGCAGACTTGTGGGACGGGGACGGCCCGCGCTCACGGGTGCACGGGCTCGCCCCAGCACAGCCCTGGCAGAAGCCGAGGGGAGGGGAGGGGTGGGGTGGGAAGGGGAGGAGAGGGCTCACCCCACGGCCTAGCGCCCGACGCAACCTCGCAGGGCCAATCGGGATGAACGTGAAATTCCGGGACATGTGGCAGAGGACAAACCTGGTAATGGCCGTGAGCCAAGGCAGCCGCTTGTAGCGCGGGTGAAAGGACACGCCATGCCCCACCTCGCTGGCAGCTCAGAGCAGCACACATGATGTCCTTCGTCAGGGAAGGGTTTTCTGCCAGAGGAAACACACAGCCACATCATGAGGGCACGATCCTCTCCCCAGACAGCTGCTCCCACCGAGCCATCTCTGAAAGACTCAAATTGATCACAAGTTCATCCACATTTCTTAAATCTTCGAAATGAGGGGCACCTGGGTGGCTCAGTCGGTTAAGCGTCCGACTTCGGTTCAGGTCATGATCTCGAGGTCTGTGAGTTCCAGCCCCGAGTCGGGCTCTGTGCTGACAGCCCGGAGCCTGGAGCCTGCTTCGGAATCTGTGTCTCCCTCTCTCTCTGCCCCTCCCCCACTTGCGCTCTCTCTCTCTCTCTCTCTCTCTCAAAAATAAAAATTAAAAAAAAATTTTAATAAAGACTAAAAATCTCCCATAAGGTACCTGGGTGGCTCAGGTGGTTGAGTGTCAAAAACTCTTGCTTTGGTTTCAGATCATAATCCCAGAGTCATGGGATCGAGCATGGAGCCTGCTTGAGACCCTCTCTCTCCCCCTTCCCTTCTCGTGCTCTCTTTCTCCCTCTCTCTCTCTCTCTCTCTTGAAAATAAAAATAAAAATAAATTAAAAAATTAAAAATCTCCCTAAGTACCCACACCTCCAAAGCCTGCAACCTTGCATATACTAAAAGCATAAGATAAACTTTGTAATTCTCTGGAACATCCTTCCTGATGATGATTTGTTGATGAACTCTCCATGTAACAAAGAACATACCCGACTTGCACCAAATGTTCCTTCCCGGGAGCACGCTCCTCTCTGTGAAGACAGTGTATCCTGGGCAGCTGACCTCACGTGGGCTCGAACTAAACTCCTTCCTTTTTTTTACAATTTCTAAAAGATTTGCTCATGTTGCGTCGACAGTAAGAATCTGCCCAAAGGCTGGTGCAGCATCCACAGCCTTCTGCAGCCACGGCCGCCTCTGTCCCCCTCATCCCTGGTGCTCCTACCTGCTTCCCAAAGCCACCTGCACCTCCTGCAGGGTGAATCATGCCTCCTGACCCTGCCCGTGAGAGTTCCTGCCTCAGGAGTCCTTGACCCCCTCTGAGTCCCCTCTGAGTCCCCAGCTGTGCATGTTCCTGGCTTGCACACGTCCCGCTCACGCACGTCCCGCTCTGTGCACATCCCTGTTCGCGCACGTCCCTGGTTCCTGCAGGTCTAGTTTCCGGCACATCCGCTCACGCACGTCCCCGCCTCAGGCACGCCCCCGCCTGCACACGCTGCAGAGAACCTAGCAGGACCTTTGAATGTCTTGTCTCAGGTCATTGCCGGCCCCCAGCACACACCTGTGCGCCTAGTAGATGTCTGGTAAATATGGTCACCTTGCTCATTATGCAAAATAAAATAGCTCATTATGCAAAATAAAATACGTTGTCAGGAGTAGCAAAATCTTTTCTATTTTCTTAAGTTAGGCAAAAAATTCGGTCCTACTTCTTACATTATGACGTTGTTTGTCAAAAGCAGTTTTTAAAAAAGCTGCTTTGAACTATGGTTGACCCTTAAGCAACAGCGGTTTGAACTGCACGGGTCCATCCACTTGCACACGCATTTTTTACAGGACAGCACTACAAATGTATTTTCTCTTCCTTAGCATTTTCTTAATAACATTTTCTTCTCTCTTAGCTTAGTTTACTGCAAGAATACAACGTATAAGGGGCTGCCCGTCTGGCTCAGTCAGTAGATCGTGGGACTCTTGATCTCAGGGTTGTGAGGTCAAGCCCCATGCTGGACGCTGGACGTAGAGAGTACTTAAATAAATACACTGTAAAAAGAATACAATGTATGATACACAGAACATACAAAACACATGTTAATTGACCTTTTATGTTAAAGCTATTGGTCAAAGGTAGGCTATTAGTAGTTAATTTTGCGGGGAAATCAATAATTATATGTGGATTTTCGACAACATGAGGAGTGGATGTCCACCCCTCATCATTCAAGGGCCAACTCCATATATAATGCAGTCCACATAGAATACACGCAGTCTTGGGGAGCCTGGGGGGCTCAGTCGGTTGAGCATCCGACTTCGACTCAGGACATGATCTCGCAGTTTGTGAGTTTGAGCCTTGGGTCAGTCTCTGTGCTGACAGCTTACAGCCTGGAACCTGCTTCAATTCTGTTTCTCCCTCTCTCTGCCCATCCCCCACTCAAAATCTCCCCCTCCTCTCTCTCAAAAATAAACATTAAAAAAAATGTTTAATTAAAAATAGAAGAATATACCCAGCCTTGCTTTTACAAGCAACCACATGAATGCCTTGTCTGTTTCTATTTTCTCATTGATCTCGCTATTTCAGATTTTGAAAAGAGATCTCCCTATTGTACAAAACGTAAACGATGTCTCTTAAGCAATCCCTCACTAAAATACAGAACAAAAGGGGTACAGCACCATTAAACACGACAGCATCTATCTCTGAAGATAAGTGGCCCCTCTGCTTTGGAGAAGACATAACAGCATGTTCAGGGGTTATGTTATCCAGACCTAGGAGGGCATCGAATGCTCCAGGAAAGAACTCACTGCCTGTGTGGGACTTTAGGCAAGGACTATGTCCTGCGTTTCCTGCTATAAAATGACAAAGTGCGATGGGGCGCCTGGGTGGCGCAGTCGGTTAAGCGTCCGACTTCAGCCAGGTCACGATCTCCTGGTCTGGGAGTTCGAGCCCCGCGTCGGGCTCTGGGCTGATGGCTCAGAGCCTGGAGCCTGTTTCCGATTCTGTGTGTCCCTCTCTCTCTGCCCCTCCCCCGTTCATGCTCTGTCTCTCTCTGTCCCAAAAATAAATAAAAACGTTGAAAAAAAAATTAAAAAAAAAAAAATGACAAAGTGCGAGAGGTGAGGACGGAGGCCTGGCATTTCTGGAAGGTGCAGGTTGGGGATGACAGGCTGGGCTGTCACATCTGCCTGCACCCACCCCTGCATCCGACATCGGCCGGCAGTGTGCTCTCCAAGGCACTGCTGTCTGGGCCTCTCCCACCAAGCTTGCAGCCCAGTCTTACTAGCCCTCCGATCGCTGCTGTAGGCCTGGCCCTTCTGATGGCTCCTGTGGCTAATCCCAGCTCTTGCACACTTTGGAAGACCCTGCTCTGGCTTTGCATTCCCGCCCCCCTTTTCTGGACCTCTCCCCTCTGCTCCTCTGGGTCCCACAGGTTCCTCGGCAGGAGAGAGGCCCTGACTTCCTCACTCCCAGGCCCTGGGCAGCCCCCCTGACTCTCCTGGGCCCCAGTCTGCCAATTTGGGAAACCGAAGATCAAAGAAGACAACTTACTCCCCCTAAGGTCTATGAGCCCATCAGGCCACATGCCCTGTCCTCATGCAGACGCTTCTAACAGACTTCGAGTATGAGATCCAGAGGACAAAAATGACGGCCTTCCTCGTGGTGACCCTGAACGTAATTCTCTGACATGCAAATAACTACTGTATTTTCAGTAGTAACAGGACCTGATCCGAGTGTGACTCCCTTGTGTGATGGAAAAGGAGCCATGTGCCCATTGTGGCCCCCCACCTGCCACCCCAAATCCTCACTGGCTGGTGCACATCCCCGGTCCCCGCCTGTCACTGCCCTCCTACTCCATACATGGAGCGACAGTTCAGTAAGGAAAAAATGGGAGCGACAGTCTGAATGGGACTCAGGCATGCCAGAGTTTTCTCGAAACATAAAAATTCAAAATTAATTCTGTCGCTAATGTAATTTCAGGCATGCTGTATTAATCTGGCAGCTACAAAGCAGAAGGACAAAATCAATATAAATCTAGCTGCTAATGAACGTTCAGTTCACTTAAAAGCCATCACGCTGGCTGACTGAGAAATGTCAGAATAATGACATGTCTGCAGGTGGCTGGGCACAACGTCAGGGAAGCCTTCGGACTGCAGAAGAAAACGGGATTTGCGTTTTACCTGGGCATGCTTCCCCGTGCCAAAGACATCTGGTGCCCGTCCTAAGGCGTACCTGGGTATCTAATGCCTCATATTCAACAAAATTGCCGATATTTGCAACATCTCTAATTGGGAGGAGAGATTTTCTTTAAAAAGAAGAACAAAGGGGCACCTGGGTGGCTCAGTCGGTTGAACATCCGACTTCGGCTCAGGTCATGATCTTGTGGTTCACGAGTTCGAGCCCCGCATCAGGCCCTGACAGCTCAGAGCCTGGAGTCTGCTTCGGATTCTGTGTCTCCCTCTCTCTCTCTGCCCCTCCCCCACTCACGCTCTCTCTCTCTCTCTCTCTCTCTCAAAAAAAATAAGTAAACATTAACAAAAATTTAGAAAAAAAAGAATTAAAGCACATGACACCTGGGTTTCTTTGACATCTACCCACCAGATGTCTCACTACCTCCTCCCCAACACACACATACATTCCTTTTCCATGTTTCTTAGGGTAAACGATGCCTGCGTGGGTCCCAAAATTACCGTTTTTCATCCTCAACTTGCCCTGTAAGGGGTGGCCTCGCACGAGTCAACACCCACAGCAGGCAAGGCCCAATGTGGCAACCCGTGTCCCCAGCCTGCTCTATTTACGCCACCTAAGTGAGCTTTGAATTGGGCCTGGTTCCCACTCTCTGGAAGGCTTGCTCCGCTGGCACCTGCTGAGCTGGACTCAGACTCGGCCCGTTCGATCTGAAGCGCCCGCCCCCACCGTGTGCCCCACTCGGCCTGATTCCACTTCCGTGGGGGTGGAGTTGGGGTCTGTGCTGTTCTCGGGGACAGCGACACCCAGCCTGGTGTGACATCGCGTGATGAACACCGGCTGCCGCCTTGCTGCGGAGACAGAGCTGCAGAGGGCGGGGCTGGGCCCTGTCTCCTGGACTGTCCCGCACCCGCTGCCCCACCCCCCCGGCCTTACCGCCCCGAGGAGGGCCGTGTGGCCCCGTTCAGGAGCCGCCATGGGATGCTGGTGACGTGTGTGCACGTGACAAATTCCTGGAGCAGCACGGATCCAGCCCCTGGGCTCAGGAGCGCTGTGACATGCACCGCCCACGTACCTCGCGAAGTCTGGGAGAACCTGGTGCCTTTGTTCCCACAACGTCCGCGCAGGGATTTCACAACAGTAGGGGATCGTAAGACCCAAGCGAATTCATTTACAAGATAAATACCGAGCTGCGCAGGACTATAGCCACCGTGCTGAGCATCGCGGAGGCGGAACCGAATGAGCACCGGGTCCTGCTCCCAGGGACCTAACACACGGCTGCAGGAAGGGGGGCTTCTAGGGCATCAGCGCGGGGGGGCTAGAGTACCCTGGGAATTCAGGGGGCATCTTCCGTGCCAGGCACTGGATGGGCACCGAGGGTGAAGACGTGGTTGCTGCCTTCAAGGAACATCGCCTCTGGCAGAGGGAGGCATAGGAATGAGGGCACAGACATTGCACGTGACCGAGGTCTGCTGGGCGTCGCTGCCAGCCGAGAGGGAGGCCGTGCTTCTGGCTGGGGGCCACAGTTCAGCCAGAGTTTGATCTTTTTTTTTTTTTTTTTTTTTGAGAGAGAGAGAGAGCGAGCCACAGAATCTGAAGCAGGCTCCAGGCTCCCAGCTGTCAGCACAGAATCTGACCTGGGGCTCAAACCCCACAAGCCGTGAGATCATGACCTGAGCTGAAGTCGGACGCTTAACCAACTGAGCCACCCAGGCGCGCTGGAGTTTAAGTCAAGGAGACAAGGATGCACGTTTTGTGAGCAAAGACGCAGACCAAAAGCCCAGCTGGGGGGCGTGGGGGCCACCCGCCTTGGCTGGAGAAGAGTTGCAATGGGTGGGAACGTGGGGGACCTGGGGGCCTCGGAAGTCAGGCACTGGACCAGACACACGGGGGTAACCCAGCCATCTCGCAGACAGCCGAACCCTGAACGTCGGCATGGGGCCAGGAGCAGCCCACCTGCAAGGATGAGGAACAGGTGCACAGCCAGCATCGTCACCTTCTGCAGAGTCGCCACGGCTTCCGGGGGTTTCCGAGGCTGCTGGAAAATCCGACACATGGCAACACTAAAGAAAACAATAGACAGTGGCCTTAAGGGGTGAACGGGTGAAAATCGGCGAGCCGCGTGCATCCTTCACGCACGCGACAATAAATGGTAACTCTACGCCTGCAACACTCGGTCCAGACACACAAATAGCCGTCTACACCTCGAGGAAACACGGAGTCTCCCGCCGTAGTTCGAAGCATCCACCCTGTGTCCACTAAGCCGGATATCCGCCCTCTCCTTGTCTCGATCCATTCTCAAAGGAAGGGGGTAAAGGATCAGAGGGTGGCAAAAATGAGAAGCAGAGGAGAAGGGCAGCGGAAAGGAATCTCGCGGTTGACCGTTTACGTGTGGAGAATTCACTGCAATGGATGAATCTGTATAGACGTGAGATTCTTATCTCTAAACAAACGCCTAAGGTTGTGGGGTATGTAGCATGAGTGTGCATGTGTGTGCACGAGTGTTGGGCTTTACTGAGTCCACTTGGAGGGGTTGGAATAACACAGACCGAACCAAAGTTTTCATACGCTGCTGTGATGTGAGTTCTGACCACTGGATTCTCCTTTTCTTTTTTTGGGTTTATGTTCATTTTTTTTAGTTTATTTATTTATTTTGAGAGAGAGAGAGAGAGAGAGAGAGGGAGGGAGAGAGAGAATCCTAAGCAGGCTCCGAGCTCTCAGCACAGAGCCTGATGCAGGGCTCAAATTCACAAACCGTGAGATCATAACCTGAACCGAAGCAGGATGCTTAAATGACAGCCATCCAGGCTCCCCCGGTTTTTCCTCTTGTGACGCAAGTGCCAGGCTCAACCTTTAACTGCCAACACGTCCATCTACCTCCAATGTGTTTCAAAAACACACATTACCAGCCACGCCACACTGAGGCACCTTGGTTTTCGAGATCTTGGATGATTTTTCCAACTGACCGTTCGAGCTGCTTGCTTTTTCTCCTCCCATGCTTCAAATCTCTTCTGTTTTATTTTTTTATTTTTTTAAATGTGTGTTTGTTTTTGAGAGAGTGAGAGAGACAGAGCATGAGCAGGGACAGGCAGAGAGAGAGGGAGACACAGAATCTGAAGCAGGCTCCAGGCTCTGGGCCGTCAGCACAGAGCCCGATGCGGGGCTCCAACTCATGAACCATGAGATCATGACCCGAGCCAAAGTTGGACGCTTAACCAACTGAGGCATCCAGGTGCCCCAAATATCTTCTGTTTTAAATTTGCCAACAGAGACTGAGCCTACAATACCCCAGGACCCCACCCTCAGCCCCAAATAAAGCGGAACCCCCAGCCTGCACTCTTTCCATGTATGACCTCCTTTTGTGACCCCACGTGGGCTGTGGGATTTCCGGAACTCGTAAGTCACAAACCATTACTTTTTCAGAGTCCCCTGGGCTCGCTGCTGAGGCCGTCACACAACCACAGGGCCGGTCCAGCCACAGTGGTGGTTCTCGAAGGGCTGTCCCAGCACACAGCGGCAACCCTGCTCATTTCTGCCGTCACACCGCTGACAAAGTGGGCCCAGGAATTCACATTTGCCTCTTGTTTCTTTTTTAACCCCAAATGGCTTTTGTCTCACTCTTAGATGAGCTTATACTCTTCCCACAATTCAAAGCCGTCCTCCAAATCAGACACAACCGAGCAGATAAACAACATCATCTGTGAAACACTTCTAAAAGAATTGAACAAAGTGTGCGTCCGTCTGTTCCTTCCTGCCCCCTCCATCCCCCACGTGGGTGACATTAACTGATTAAGGGCACACCTGCCCAAAGAAATTCCCTGAAATTCCTTGAAAAGAAATATGCGAGGTAAGCCCTGGAGATCGATTAAAAATGAAAGAAGAAAGGCATCTTGGATTCTGAGACCTCTGTGTTGAGTCACCCACTCTGGGACACATGCTGCTGGGACAGACACGGAGACGTCACATCTGAGTAAATGCCACATTCAGAATTCTCCAGAACACCTTGGCAACCAAAGCCTTGGGAGGCGGGGGGCAGGGGTTTAATGCAACTCTGTGTTTTTACAGCATCTTGTTTTAAATTTACTTTCCCCAGGCATGCCTGGGTGGCTCAGCCAGTTGAGCGTCTGACTTCAGCTCAGGTCATGATCTCATGGTTGGTGGGATTGAGCTCCGTGTCGGGCTCTGCACTGACTGCATGGCGCCTGCTTGGGACTCTCTCTCTCTCTCTGTCTATCTCTGTTCCTCCCCCACTACTGCTCTCTTTCTCTCTCAAAATTAAAAAAAAAAAAAAAGTCAGGCAAGTCAGACCTCAAACCCATGACCAATGGGATTACCTGTTTGGGGCACTTGAGGTCTTCCCCATTGAAGAAGCCGACGTTAGAAAGAGTGAAAACAGAGAGAAGAGAGGCACGTAATCACCAAGCAGGAGGACACTGGGAACCCAACCTTGTGACTCTACTGACAAAGTGGTGACCATACAGCCGGTTCACAGCCAGTTGGTTTCCAGTCTCGGGATAAATTCCCTCCCTGCAGAATGGGAAACGTCAGATGAAAACTGGGGTTGGTGGAGAAGAGGGCTTGCCAGGACCACCCCCAGCTCAAACGGAGACTCAGGGCAGCTTGTAAAGTCCCCTTCAGCATAGTCTGGGACCAGAGCCAACGCAAGGATGAGGCAAGGGCCTCCAAAGCCAGCACGCAAATATTGAAGCAGTGACAGGCCTTCATGCCGGGAGGCCCCTATTTCACTAACCAAGGAAACCCTTCCAAGCTCTAAAACGTGGCCATAGCAGCAGGACCAGCAGGAAACAGGTCAAGCTCTCTGGCAGGTGAGGGAGGGTTTGAGGGCACCTCCAATCTCTCCGTGAGACTAAGAGAAAGGTAGGAACAGGCAGGGACTGGGGACCATCCACACGGTTCCATCACACACAGGAAGGACGGACTGGGACAAAGCAGAGTCTCTGAGGCTGCACTACCCAGGGCACAAATCCTCCAACCTGAGGGAGCAGAAGCATCCAGAACATAATGAGTAACAGGACGGGAGCAAGGCCCCCCTGACCTGCCTCTCAGGGATAGAGGCACTGCTTGGAAGTGGATCAACCATAGCGCTGGGATGAATCTAGAAAGGCAAGAAGCCGGGGGGCCTGGTTGGCTCAGTTGGTAGAGCATGAGACTCTTGATCTCGGGATTATAAATTCAAGCCCCACGTTGGGTGTAGAGATTACTTAAAAGTAAAATCCTTGGGGCCCCTGGGTGGCTCAGTCCGTTGAGCATCTGACTTCAGCTCAGGTCATGATCTCACAGTTCGTGGGTTCAAGCTCCACATCGGGCTCTGTGCTGACAACTCAGAGCCTGGAGCCTGCTTCGGATGCTGTGTCTCCCTCTCTCTCTGCTCCTTCCTTGCTCATGGTCTGTCTCTTTCTCTCTCAAAAATAAATAAACGTTAAAAATTTTTTTAAATAAAAAAGCAAAATCCTGGGGGCCCCTGGGTGGCTCAGTCAGCTAAGGGTCCAACTTCAGCTCAGGTCATGATCTCATGGTTCATGAGTTTGAGCCCGGCATCGTGCTGTCGGTGTAGAACCCACTTTGGATCCTCTGTCCCCTTCTCTCTCTGCCCCTTCCCCGCTCTCACTCTCTCTCTCTCTCTCTCTCTCTCTCTCTCTCTCTCTCTCTCTCAAAAATAGATAAATAAATAAACATGAAAAAATAACATAAAATCCTTAAAGAGGGAAGAAGTCAACAGCTTCTTGGCCCTTTCCAGGGATGGTTACAACTGAAAGCAAGATTTTCTGCATGGTGTGCATAGCCTTATAATCTCATTTGCTTGTCACACAGTAATGACCTTTGGCAGCCAGAGCACATGAAGAGAAAAGCTGTGTCTGTACCTAGCCTGGGACGAGTGAATGGAAGAAGAAGTTTTTACTGTTGAAAATGAAAGCATGTACTTTCACACAGCGTTTAATAAACCCAAAGCATATTTGAATGCCAAATCATGGGTCAGGTCTTGAAGACACTGGACAGACACCAGCGTGCTATCAAGTTAAGTCGAGAATCATACTTAACCTGGTTTGAGGTCATTCCTGCACAGTCCTGTTTTGTAGTTCCTGCAATGGGGCAAAAAGGAAGTGAGTCAGGCGTTTTCTTACCTTTGATCCATCAGTGGGACCTCTTGCCAGCACTCCGTCAATGCAATTAGTTCCTTCAGGTACTTCTCGAAACTTGATAGAGGTTTGAGGATGTAAGGAAAATCAGCCATCACCTCCTCGATGCTCTCTTCTTTCCCCGATGTGGTATTCTTTCCAGTGGTTGCATTAATAAAACTCTCAAAGATGGGCTGGAACAATGTTCTGGTGGAGTCTACCCACTGAGAGTTGTTCAGGGGAAATTCTTTTCTCAAGAGAGCTATTCTCCTTAACATGATCTGGACTGATTGCTCGAGTTGTTGACGAGTTACATTCGGAATCAGAGATGCATTGGAAAACAAAGCTTCGCTCAGATCACTTGTTCCACCAGAGACCTCCCCAGCTGTCTCTATGGCTTTCAGAAGGTCATCTGGATGTTGAACCAATGTCAGCAACAGATTAAAGACAGACTTGTTATCCTTCTCTAAGTTACTCCAAAGAGCTTCCAAGGTGAGATCAATCGCCATTCTCAAGTACATCCCTATTTCCGTGCTGTCTCGTGATAGCATTTCATCCAAAAACAGGATCACTTCCTGGGTTCTTTCCCATTTAGTACCTTGAGGGAAACAATGAGTGGGGAGTGGACGAGGGTGCAAGAAGTCTATCTGGTTGATGATACTACTTATAGGAACAAAGCAATCCAAAATTTCTTCCCATAGGTTGACAGAATCCATGCTGAGTATTTGAGTTGCGTTATTAAAAGCTACCAGAAGAAGCTCCATAGCCCCCAAATTGATTTTCACGGAAGTTAAAAATTCAGCAATTTCTTCCGAAATATCAGAAAAGTCCTTGGACTGGTTCACATGAGAGACTGTGCTAGATGACGTGTTGACAATATCAGAGTCTTGTGAAATATTAGGTGTGATGCCAGTCATCCCAAAAGCCAAGTCAAGAAACGGCGTCAACAAGTTGTTTATCTTTTCAGATAGGAAACGGTCTACATTTTTCAAAGTCGTTATTTCATTCACAGCATTTCGAACACTTTGTTGCAAAACAGAATAGAGACTGTCAAAGAGTTTCACGGTGTCATTGGCACTAGAGATGAAATGGGCTTCAAAAATAGTGGCCACCTTCCTGGAAACCTTCTGGGCTAGCCTGACCAGTTCCACGGCGGAGTTCACCGAGGAGGCAAGATCTCTCATGTCGGCAATGTCCCGCACCAGCAAGGTCACAGTGTCAGTCATTTCCAACAGGGGATCCGGGGCACCACTTTCTCCACCAGCTCTTGAGAGAACACCAAGGAATCTCTTGGTCATTTCTAACGTTGTCCTGTTCCTTAGAGGGAATGAATTATTGATAAAGGAAAGCAGACCAGTGAGATTAGCAAGTATGACTTCTCGGAGTGCGGGATACACGTTACGGAAGCCTCTGTGAGGAGAGTGGGTGAGCGCGTCCATGAGCCGTGCTAGCTCTGTGGAAGTTTCTCTCACAAGCTGAAGGGCTGACCTGAGATCGTGATTGAGTTGGAAGAGGTCTTCAGAACTGTTCCCGTGGCGGAGCAAGTGACTCACAACCGTAAGAAACTCCAAATTATCTTCCGACTTGTTTGTCCCCGAGGTTTCCCTTGGAAGAGCACTAAATAAATCTCTCATGAACTTCAGTCCTCGATGAATATCAAAATGAAATTGTCCATTGTCTAAAATAAACGGCCTTTGGATGAGATGATGTATAGCGTCCTTTAAACTGGAGAAAATGCTCATCAGTCTGTCGTCTTTCAAGACGGTAAGAAATTGATCCAGTGACAGAATTTCTAGAATTTTATCCTTTGGGACAAAGCTATAAATAAATGTGTTTTAATTTCATGTTCAGCCGTGGGAAGATTAAAACCTAGAGTCACATTTTGGCTGTACAGGAGCATCATGGGGGAATCACACAGTCTGCAAGACAACATGCTAACACACCTTCCAGAAGGTGCCATTATTTGGCACCAAATAGTGAAAAGGGTGGAGAAATTTCACGCATAGTCCCGTCAGGATGCCTCAAACTTAGTCACTTCAAAAGGCACATACTTTGGCTTTTTAGAAAAGACAAGAAGGTGAAATCAATAAAGTGCCTCTCGCTGCAAGAGGGAACATCTTCCCGAACGTTCAAAGTCCTAGCAAATGGCTCAGATAGGTGATGGCTGTGATGCATCAGCATGGCTAGGCTGAGCGACAGCCCAAGAATCTCTTTGCCATGAGCTGTGGGTCTCCATGAGTGACACAGTGTCTTCCCTCATGACAGTGAAGGATAAAGGGAAGTGGCCAGTTTGCAGCATAAACACTAACCCAGGTGCCATTGGGAAGCGATTTTGCAGGTGCGATTAAAGCCCCTGGTGAGTAAACTCTGACTCAGTAAGACAGGATATCGTCCTGGGGGTGGGGTCTGACTTCATCGGGTGGAGGGCGTTCAGGGAGGTTGGAGGGTGTTCAGGGCGGGCGTTAAACTTCCCTGACCTAGCAACCCCAAATAGCCCCTGCCTTCCAGTCACCTCCCCTCACCCTTGACTGCCTCCTGCAGACAGTAATTTCCTCCCCATGCTATTCTGCCTGCTTCTAAGCGTGCCTTCCGGACGGCCCATTCTAGTGACTTTGCACCTGCTTAGCTGGCCACTGAAAGCACAGAAGCCAATCCTTGAATTAAATCCTTGTTCTGGTTCGATTTCTGTGGCTGAGCCCTGACTGATACAGACGTCACAGAATGAATTAGAAATTCCTTCCAGCCTTCTCACTGGCAAGCTTCGAATAGAATGAAAACAAAAACAAAAACAAAACAAACAAAACAAACAAAAAGGATATATGAAAAAAATTTAACGTGACTCTCGGTTTTAAAGTTTTAGAATTTTGGGGTGCCTGGGTGGCTCAGTCGGTTGAGCATCCGATGACTCTTGATTTCAGTTTAGGTCATGATCTCTCTCAGTTAAGGGGTTTGAGCCTTGTGTCAGGCTCTGTGCTGACAGTGTGGAGCCTGCTTGGGATTCTCTTTCTTTCTCTCTCTCTCTCTCTCTCTCTCTCTGCCCCTCCCCTGATTGTGCACACGTTCTTTCTCTCTCTCTCCCTCTCTCTCTCTCAAAATAAATAAACTCTTTAAAAAAGCATTTAAAGTTTTAGAATTTCCTCAATTCCAAATATAAACATCACAGGAGATCAACTGGAATAAAAATATTTAAACCCCTCACTTGTGATGAGACAGTTAATACATCAATTCAATTATGACCGTGTATATGCATCTACATATATAAGAAATAGGGCTTAAGTTCCACATAAAATAGAATTTCATAACTATTTTCATAACCCAAGAATGTAAGAAAGCATAAGCAATTAATTGCCAGGGGCTAGGTTTCTATAATGTGTTTCCTACTTAGATGACAATCATCAAAATTATCTCAGCTTGAAACTTTAATAAAATGTCCTTTAAGACAAAATTCATGCCAAAGGTCACTCGTAGGTGGTAGGTACAAACGCTATCACTGCTGTTGACATGCTCAGGAAATAAAGCAGATTGTAACGTGTGACAACCGTATTTACTATACCAAGCAAGAGTAGACTCACCTCATCTCTGCAGCGATGTCTTTGTGGAAGGCCTTCAGCAGAAGAGATAGTCTGTTCTCGGAATTTTCCTCCAGTAAAAATGAGAAGAACGTTTGCAAAAGCTGTTCCATGAAATCCACTGCACTTCTTGGAGGGAGGATTGTGCCGGCACCATTTCCTGAAGGAGTCTGGTTCAAGGTGAGGTTAACGAAATTCGTTATCTGAAGGTCAGTATCACTCGAATTTGAGGCTGCCTCCAGAGAACTCCCAGCTAACTTACTGATTGAATTAATTAGGACACTTTCAAAAAGGAATTGAACGAGCGACAAATTAGTTAGCTGCTCTTGGCTTAGCAGTTGTGTCAAATGGGCAACGTCAAGGTCACCTTCCCTAGAAATGGCTTTGAGAAAACCCAAAAAGGTAGCAAAATCTTTGATCCACACAGCTGTATCATCAGTTGCATTCTCATTGGCTGTCAGAAGAAATAACGTCTCAATCATTCTAGAGTCATCTTTGTTTGCACGTTTATGGAGCCAGTTTTTCATGCCCAATAGAAAATCTTCAATGATTTCTGATGTTTTCAGTGACAAGGACCCCAGGCTTTCAAACACACGGGCAAGTTGCAAAGTTATATTATGAACAGTCTCTGAACTGATCATTTGAATTTCTTTGTTAATTTCAGAAAGCAGGTGTCTGATAGGAAAGTCGTGGCTTAGCTCTGTCATGATTTGTTCAACCTCAAGCCACAGTTCCTCAAAGTAAGAAGAGTTATAAGTCGCTTCACTTGTTTTAGTAAACCTTGATGGTGCTTTTAAACCACTGTCCGTCACGTTAGCATCCAGAAACATCACAAATGGAGAGTCTACAGAATGGGCACCATTTTCTAGGGGCCGATCCCCAGAAGGCAATTTCATGATCCTCTCCAAATTTAAGGAAATCTTATTTTGAACAGATGCCTCTGTGCCTTCGTTAATGTTGAGGATCTTGCTTAAATTGGCTAGTGTATCAAGAATCTTTTCATCTGGTGCAACTTTTGTAAAGCTAACACTTTTCAGTGTTGCTATGATCTGCGAAGCAACTTGCTTTAGGGGGCCGCTGGGACAAAGTTCAGAGATGCCACCGTTGCTTTGATTTCCAGAAGACGGGACAAACGGTAACACTTTATGCCAAAATTCTTGCATGGTTTTTACAAGTGAAGTTTGAACGTGGAAGACTTCGGACAGCTCTAGAAAAATGGAAGTCCAGTCCACTAGTTCATGAATGACACAGACCATCGTCCTAGAAATCTCCTCCTGTGAGCCTTCGTCTGAACATTGTAAACCTCCGCCCACGGGAGAGAGGTGGAGCAGGTCGAGTACTCTGGCCACTTTGCTATAAAAGGAAGAAGACGTGAGCTCGTGGGATCTACAGGCTTCTACCTCGGGATCTTGCCTCGATCCAGAAGTCGTGTGATTCCAGCACCAGACCACAGGAAGGCAAGTTAAAGCCTCGGAAAGAATTGCTGGTTTATCTGATATTAATTCCACCGTGTCCAAAAGAGTTTTTATCACAATAGCAAAGTCTTCCTTGGTGATATTTGAGATGCTGATGCCATGAAGGACAGTGAACTTGTAGACATCCTCGAGGATTTCTGTGATGTTTTTGTCAACTCCTCTCTGCAGGAGCTTCACAGCATGAGGAAGCACGTAGTAGGCGTCTACCACTGCGTTAACGTCATCCTTCGGGAACAGGCGTGAGAGCTTGAGCAGGTGATTGACATTCCAAGAATGTGAGCTGTCCACAAATTTTTCCAGCAAGCCAACAAGCAGGTTGGCCCCCAAACGACCAGGACCCAATCTACTGACATTCTTAAAGAAATCGGTTAGCGCTTCACTCATTTGTACAAGTTGGTCGACCAGTAGGTCTATGTCTGGCTTCTTGAGGGTACGCAGGAGAGAAGTTACCTTCTTGAACACTTGACTATTACCTGCATCTCGTGGAATGTTGTGAAGAACTGAGGGTGTCAGGGAGTTGAACACATCCCTCATCAGTTGGATACCAAGTCCTACAGCTTTCGTGATTTTGTGCGGATTCATTTGTGGTGGATGTTGGAGATCATAAGAGAAGTTGAAGGCAAGGTAACTGGCTAACTGATATAATGAATTGCCCAAGCTGTTGACATCCTTTTCTTTTAGACTGGTAGCAAATACATTGAAAAGCTTCTCGGATGTAGAAGAGGAGTCACTTTCTAGGATGTGAGTGGAGACAGCCTTCATAAGTTTCTGAACTTCCTTCCCCAGAGCTGCTAAATGCAGCCAAAGATTTTTAAATCGGCTAGGTAAGTCATCTGACATTTCTATGGGTCTTAGAACGAATCCAGTAAAACGTTTCCAGTGGGATTGAGATACAAAATCAAAGTCTCTTGTCAAGTTGTTGATAATCATCCTTACTTGGTCTGTGGAATCATTTAAAAGAGTTAATAAAATCTCTAATTTAGGTACCTTTTCCTCTTCAAAGACTTCAGTGAGTATCACATTTAGGAAATCGGTTACATTTTTCAATACAGTATTCACACAATCTGGATCTGACATGTTGAACGAACAATGAGGGTCCTTTATATTCAGCATCCCAGTAACAAGCTTCAATGTAGAGTTAATTTTGTTCTCTACATCTCTGAAACTCTTCCAAATGCCCTGAGGATAACCTTGTGAAACACTGGAGTTATACATCATGTACAGATGGTTCATGATATCTACCAATGCAACGCACCCCTTCCGTCTGCTGATTGTGTCCTTGGAGGAAAATGTGGAATTTAACATGGCCAGAATATGTAATGTCCTCTGTGAGGTATTTACATATAATAAGCCATCTTCCAAAATAAACTCGGTAACATTTTGGAAAATATTGGCACAGGACAATAAATCTTGGTCACGTGACACATTTCTAAGCAATAACATTGTTTCTCTTAGCTCGTTGATGACACTTTCAAACTTCATTCCATGATTTGTGAGGTTATTTGAAAGAAAGTGATTTAACAATTGTACATCTCTGTCGATGTATTCTGAGGTATCGCTTAACTCCATGAAAACGTCAAGCAGAGAATATAAAAACTCTCTGCTGGCATTTGTGTTTAATGGAAATGTCTTTAGCTGACTCAGGACAGTCTCCATGGTGAAAAAGGATTTCTCTACTTGGTCGGGGTTAAGTGACTTTACACTAACTAAGGCATCACCCACTACTACCCAAAGATCCCTGAGACTCAAAAACTCATCCCAATCCTGAAAGCCATCAGCTTGGGTTACATTTTTAAACAAATTCAGTATGAGTCTGGCGGGGTGGTGGGTAGGAAACATTCGTTGGCAGCTTTTAGAAACTTTCACATCACCTTCCAATTCATCCAGAAGCTGAGTGAGGCCATCATGAAGAGGAGTGTAAATATTCACGCCAAACTTGAATATCTGAGATATGCTTCCCCAGATATCAGTCCACATTTGGAGCCACGAGACGGTGCAGCGAACAGCCATTAACTCATTGAACACACTGCCATTCGCGGACAGGTTTGAAAGAATTTGTGCCCACGGAAGAATAAATGAAGACCCTCTGTCTGTTGAATAATTCACGGAAGAAACGTTTTTACTATCCAAAGCAAAGCATTCATTACCCAAAAGGGCTTCTACTGATCCGTTGAAGAACTGGCTCATGTACTGAAAGAAAGAAATACGGAAATCCTCGTTGGCCACGAGCAGCTGTTTGAGACCTGTCAACGTAGCATGAATCACTTCCAATTCGGGGCCCTGTGTGGACACCAGGGATTGGGCCTGAAGTTCCAAGTAGTTAAAAAATGAAAGCAACTGCTGACAATAAGATCCCTCCGAAATTCCCTCGAGCACCCCTGTTGTCTCATATAAAAATGCAAATGCTTCACTGATGTTCTGGAAATGAAATTGCTTTATGATATCCAAAATGTGTTTTGAGATTTGTGCAAGGGAGGGTAGCAAAGAGTCTGTGCCCTGAATGCTCAAGAATTCAGACATGGATTGGAACCAGGAAGAATAAATCTGCAGAAGCAAAGCTGAATCTTTGTCCTGGAAGACGCTGAGATAGAGCTGAGTCAAGATTTTAGCAACTTCTCGTTTTTCGGGTTCAGGAAGGGCTGATAAACGCTCAGACAGGTTCCGTAAAGTGCAGACTACATCCAGAGCCTCTGAGACTTGGCCCTGCCTCAGAAATCCAAATTCATAGAGGCTGCTTAGGACCGTTTCACATAAATGTACAAAGTCCATTTTCACAGATGGCGATGGAGGCCAATCTGAATGGAACAACTGAGAAAAGTTAAAGCTTTTGATAAGAACCCTCTTGTCTTCTGGAACAGAAAAGTTAAGACCTGTAGTCAAGGTCTCCAGTGTGTCTCTTTCTCCTTTTGAAATGCCATCCGTCCACAACTCCAGGAGCTTGGGATTCATTTCAGAAAGTACTAATTCCATAAATCTCAAAATATCATTTGATTCCTTCTCTGTCCAGATACTTTCAAGAGCTTGTGCTCTTGAGATCACTGCTTTGCCAAGTTCCAGAAGTTTCTGAGTATCAAGAGCAGATGGGTCTCTCTCTAAACTTCTCGAATGATTTACCCACAAATGGCTTGTGTTCAGAAGAGTCTCGGTGGGAGATGGGTGGTCACGGGATTTGGGAACCCGGGGCGAGTGGAAAGGATTAGGCAATAATTTCTCCAGAAATCCCACCAGCAATAAAAAAAAGTGCATTTGCTCGTCCTCCGGGGAATGCAATCTCTTTTCCATCAGGAGAAGTTCCTTGGAGGAATTCAAGATCCTAAAAGATTAGCAGAATTGTTTTAGTATCCAAAAATAAATTAATAAATAAATTCAAGACAAATCCAATTATTCAACTTTTCAGGGTAATACTCAGACTTATTTAGAGTAAAACATAAATGAAGGATTTACCACACAATGTAGGGAATTAAATTAATGTGAGCGCTGGAAGTGTTTTACAAATCCAAAATGCACATACATGTGTTTAGCTTAAAATCTGCTTCCTGCACCAACAACAATGGATTTTAAGTTACTTTAGTCCACGATTTCACATGTAGGATTGTTCAAGGTAAGTTTGCTGTGTATGCTGGAAAAATCTCGGGTTTTGATTCCTTATTGTGTCTCACAATGTCTTGGCTGTAGGCGGAGTCCAAATGGCAGAATGTGTCAGAAACCTCCCCCTATGATTTATGGATGGACGACTGTTGGAATTGCCTGTTCCAAAAGCAATTCCTGTGTTCATTAAACAATGCTGGCACTTCCCACTATTAGAAACTCATTAATTTAGATAGTGTACTTTCTCTCCAGGGGTTAACTTGTAAAATGCAAGGAGTTCTCAAAGGAGCAACTCAGGGGTTATGACAAAGTCCACACTCGCAAGAGAAATCCACACTTAGAGGGGAGACTGGGTGGCTCAGTTGGTTAAGCGTGTGACTTCAGCTCAGGTCATGATCTCGTGGTCCATGAGTTCGAGCCCCACGTCAGGCTCTATGCTGACGGATCCTGGAGACTGCTTTGGATTCTGTGTCTCCCTCTCTCTCTCTCTGCTCCTTCCCCACTCATGCTGACTCTCTCTCTCAAAAATTAATAAACATTGAAATAAAAGTCAAGGGTACCTGGGTGGCTCAGTAGATTAAGTGTCCAACTTCGGCTTAGGTCATGATCTTACAGTTCCTGAGTTCTAGCCCTGCGTCAGGCTCTGTGCTGACAGCTCGGAGCCTGGAGCCTGCTTCGGATTCTGTGTCTCCCTCTCTTTCTGCCCATCCCCCCTCTCATACTCTGTCTCTCCCTCAAAAGTAAATAAACATTAAATATTTTTTACGTAAATAAATGAATGAATAAACGTTAAAAATGTTTTTCAATAAATATAAATAAATAAATAGAAGTCCTCACTTGGGAAATGTACTAACTTCCATTAACTCAGGAGCTACCTGTCCACTTTATATATATTTATATTATTTATATTTATATATGTATCTATATTTATATATCTATCCAAATTTATATTTATAAATATATTTATATTTATATAAATATTTATTTATACTTATATCTATATCTGTATTATATTCATATTTATATTTATTACAATATATGATATAATAAATATTTATTATAATATATATTATTTATATATTATACAAATTATATATATTATTTATATATTATACAAATTATATATATTTATATTATATATTAAATATATATTATATATTTATTTACATATATATCATAAAATTTATATAATTTATATATTATATATAATTTATATATATTTTATATATTGTACATAATTTATATATAATTTATGTGTATTTATATATTATATAATTTATATATAATTTATATATATTTATATATATAACTTATACATATTTATATATTATATATAATTTATATATTTTTTTAATATATTATATATAATTTATATATATTATATATATTTTTACATTTAATATATAATCTAGTTATATATACTTATTATTATATATTATATGTAATATATATTATAATAGATACATATAAATATAATATATAGCATAAATATATAATGAATATATATACACAAATATATATTTGTTATAAATCTATATTTATTTTTATATGATTATACGGCTGGAACAGGACATGGCCCAGGGTTTCTATTTCCAGGCCCAGTACTCTTCATACCCATCACGATTAATGTCCATCCTTATTTTTATTTCTTCACTCATTCATTAGGTCAACATCCAGTTACCTAGCATCTATCATGACAGATACTATGCCAGCTGCTCTGGGTCTACATCTATAAAATGAAACATGCCCTCGGAGCATAGACAGACGAGGTTTACTGCTGTCTTTCGAGGGCATCTAAATATTTGAGACTTTCAGGAGAGTAAGGTATTGTAAATCCAAACTGAACAAGGGACTCTCTAGGGGGTGTGTCCCGTGCTCTTTCTCCTTGGTCCACTAACCCCCAAGATTTAAAAGTTTCTTGGGGGAGCTCCTGGGTGGTGCAGTCGGTTAAGCGTCCGACTTCAGCCAGGTCACGATCTTGCAGTCTGTGAGTTCAAGTCGCGCATCGGGCTCTGGGCTGATGGCTCAGAGCCTGGAGCCTGTTTCCGATTCTGTGTCTCCCTCTCTCTCTGCCCCTCCCCCGTTCATGCTCTGTCTCTCTCTGTCCCAAAAATAAATAAACGTTGAAAAAAAAAAATTAAAAAAAAAAAAAAAGTTTCTTGGGAGTGACAGTTCCTAGGTCCAGAGAGATGTTGAAGAACGGCTCTTGAATTTTGCTGTGCACCTGGAGAATTTCTTAAATCTACAGAAACCTGGTTCCTACACACAGTCAATGTCTAGCGCTTCTGGGAATTTGTATTTTTAGCAAACTCCATAGAACAGGTTCCATTCCTGAGTCTGAAAGTTATGCTCTAATGCAAAGCTTCTGTCCCATCTCTTCCCAGCACACCCATGAACAATAAAGTGTGCTTTAAACTGTACACAATATTCAGGGCACCCGGCAGATTCAGTCAGTAGAGTAGGCGACTCTTGATCTCAGGGTTGTGAGTTCAAGTCCCACATTGAGTGTAGAGCTTACTTAAAAATAATAAATAAATAGGGGCGCCTGGGTGACTTAGTTAAGCGTCTGACTTCGGCTCAGGTCTTGATCTCATAGTTTGTGAGTTCAAGCCCCACGTCGGGCTCTGTGCTGACAACTCGGAGCCTGGAGCCTGCTTCCGATTCTGTGTCTCCCTCTCTCTCTGCCCTTTCCCCACTCATGCTCTGTCTTTCTCTCTCTCTCTCAAAAATAAACATTAAAAAAAAATTTTAAGTAATAATAAATAAATAAAATGAAAGACTCATGTTTTTAAAAATTAAAGAAATAAACTATATAAAATATCCATAATTATACATAAAAATTTCTACCACAATGCATATGTCAAAGTAGCAGGATAGCATATAATCTGGTAGATTTAATTCCAAAGATCACTTCTCTCCTCAAAAGTCTCCAAAACTACCAGAATCTTAAATCACTGATGCCATGACTCAAGCAGGCAACTAGATGAGACTATTTTCCAAACATTGCACTTTTTGGGGTATCTATTATAATTCATGCTTTTCAGAGACAATTTTACTATTTTCATCTGTTTTTCTTTTCAAAATCCGTGGAAACATGAGTCATATACACTCTATGGAGCAAATGTTTATTGAACACCTAATATGAAACACTGTTCAGTAGCCAAATAAGGAGCTCACATTCTAAAGCAAAAGCATTTCCTACAACTAGATTCTGCTTGTCTTCAGGTAATAGTTACATAGAAACCTGGAAATTGGGTTCTGAAAACTTACCTGGCTACGGAAGCAGCTGGAGACTTGAGTAAGTTACTCAAAAAGTCAAAATAATTATCAGTGATGATTTCCCAGTCCATGTTTTCTTCATAACAAGGAGATTCCTCAGAGAAAGCTAAATAGAATGGCATTACATATATCGATCTCAAGTTGGAAACAACAGTCAAATCTGCCAAAGCAAAAAACACTATAGTGGTTCAGTTAATGTGTTTGAAAATATAACAAAGAAGGGTTAGAAATCCTTGTGATCTGGCTCCCACTTCTGGCCAACACCAACTATCCTTGGCCGTCAAGCAATGGAGACAGTGATCCATAGAAGACAGAAAATAAACAAGGTAAGACCCATGATTATCCTATCTATTGCCTTCAGGAGAGCATCCAGGCCATGACACAGGAGGTGGAACTGAGCTGGAACTGTCAGGCGCCCTGAGCAGAGGGGATGAAGGTTAGAGTCCGGAAGACGGCACAGACACACAGAACAGACTCCCAGGAAAGACAGAGACATATAGATGGAGCCCCCGCTGTCTGCCTCCTTCAACTATCCAGCTGAGGACAAACCAGTGCATGCAGGTGACAAAGCACCCGGAGACCAGGGAAAGATCCACCCAAAAGGATTCCAGAAAAGTATCCAGGGATCACATGGGCCAGGAACAAATTCTCTTTCCATCAGCCGGACCGGAACAATCCACAATCTCACGAGACAATGAGTACAAGACGCACGATGAGTCTCGCCTCAGTCCTGGGGAATATTTGCAACCGCACCGAGTGTCGCTCCAGTCCTAACAAACCTTAAAAGCAAGATCTGAAAGGATCAAACTGTTTTCAAGAACATAGGAAAAACAGAATGGCAAGCAGGAAACAAGGCGAACCTCAAAATGTTTGGCATCCAATCAAAAATCACCGGGCATGCAAAGAAGCAGAAAAACGTGACCCAGACTTAGGAGAAAGAATAATCAATCAAAACTGCCCCGAAAGAGTGTGGTACTGCCCAGAAGCAGACACATAGATCAGTCAAACAGAATAGAGACCTCAGAGATAAACCCATGCTTCTATGGCCAATTAATCTATAACAAAGGACCCAAGAGTACACAATAGTGAAAAGACAGTATCTTCCGTAAATGGGGTAGGGCATAGCAGACAGCTATATGCCAAAGAATGCACCTGCACCACTTTCTTACACCACATACAAAAATAAACTCAAACTGCACCGAAGATCTAAATGTGAGACCTGAACCCATAAAACCCTTGACAGAAAACAGAGGCAGTAAACTCTTGGACATAGGTCTGAGCAGTATTTCTTTGGATCTGTCTCCTCAGGCAAGGGCAACAAAAGCAAAAATAAACTATTGGGACTACATCAAACTAACAAGCTTTTGCACAGCAAAGGAAATCACTAACAAAACAAAGAGGCAACCTACTGAATGGGAGATGATATTTGCAAATGATATTCGCAAGAGGGAGCTAATATCCAAAATATATAAAGAACTCATACGACTCAACAACAAAAAATCTGACTTGAAAATGGGCAGAGGCCTGAGTGGATATTTAGGCTGAGTGATTTTGGCTCAGGTCATGATCTCACAGTTTGTGAGTTCAAGCCTTGTATCGGGCTCTCTGCTGTCAGCACGGAGCCCACTTCACATACTCTGTCTCCCTCTCTCTCTGACTCTCCCTTGATGTCGCTGTCAAAATTAAGCAAACACTAAAAAAAAAAAAGGCAAAACTTTTCAGAATGGATAAAACCAGACCCAACTGTATGTTGCATATGAAAATGCACTTGAAATGAAAGACATAAATAAAAGTATAAGGACAGAAGAGACATACCACCCTAACACAAAGCAAAAGAAAGCACTAAAGTAGACTTCAGATGATAATATCACTGTAATTTTATATTGCTAAGGCATCGAGGAATCAAGACAGAGTAGTTCTAAATGTTCATGGGCATTATAACAGAGCCTCAAAGCACATGAAACATCTTAGCCAAAAGGCCGAGAAGCGATACAAAGCACATGAAACAAAAACCAATATAAAGTACAAGGAGAAATCAACAAACCCACAGTGACCGTCAGAGATCCCAACACGCCCTCCGATAACTGATACGACAGGAAGACAAAACATCAGCAAGGACACGAATCTGTAGAACACCATGAACCAACATGATCCAACTGACATTTAGCTAAGACACCCCAGCCAACAACGTGATACATATTCTCAAGTACATACAGAACATTTGCCATGCCAGACCATATTCTAGACCAAACAACAGAGCTCAGTAAGACTTAAAAGGATTTTAGTCATATAAACAATGTTCACTGACCAATTAAATTAGAAATCAATTAACAGACATGTATCTGGAAGATCCCAACCATTTGGAAACTAAATAACACACTTTGAAATAACTCATGGATCCAAAAAGCAATCAAAAGGTAAATGAAAAAGTATTTTAAAACTGAATAAAAATCAGAGAACCAAATGGCAGTATTTGTTGGATATGACTAAAAACGTACTCAAGGAGAAATTTATACATTAAACACCTACACTGGAAAAGTATAAAGGTCTCAAATCAATGACCTCCACTTCTGTGGTAAGAAACTAGAAAGTCAGTGAAACCTGGGGTGCCTGGGTGGCTCAGTCAGTTTAGCATCTGACTCTTGATTTCAGTTTGATTTTCATGGGATTGAGCCCCATGTCAGGCTCTGTGCTGACAGCAAGGAACCTGCTTGGGATTCTCTCTCTGCCTCTCCCCTGCTCGCTCGCTCTCTCTCTCAAAATAAATAAATAAATATTAAAAGAATAAGTTAGTTAAACCTAAAGTAAGTAGAATAAAGAAAAAAGTAAAGATCAAAGTGAAAACTAAGGAAATAGAATAAAGGAAAATATTGCAGAAAAATTAACAAAACCAAAGGCTATTTCTTTGAGATCAATAGTATTGATGACCCTCTAAAGCAAAGTGATCAAGAAAAAAAGAAAGGCACAAATTACCGAGAACAAGTATGAGAGGTGATATTACTACAGATTCGATAATATTAAGAGAATAATAAGGGGGGGCACCTGATGGCTCGGTCAGAAGAACGTGCAACTCTTGACCTCAAGGTCGGGAGTTTGAGCCCCATGTTGGGTGTAGCGATTACTTAAAAATAAAATCTTTTAAAAAATATCTTTTAAGGGGCGCCTGGGTGGCGCAGTTGGTTAAGCGTCCGACTTCAGCCAGGTCACGATCTTGCGGTCCGTGAGTTCGAGCCCCGCGTCGGGCTCTGGGCTGATGGCTCAGAGCCTGGAGCCTGTTTCCGATTCTGTGTCTCCCTCTCTCTCTGCCCCTCCCCCGTTCATGCTCTGTCTCTTTCTGTCCAAAAAATAAATAAAAACATTGAAAAAAAAATTTAAAAAAAAAAAAAAATATCTTTTAAAAGAGAATAATAATGGAATACAGGAAAAAAACACTATGACACTAAAGTGGACAATTTACATGGCAGAGACAAGTTCATTGGAAGACACATTCTTCCAGAGCTTACTCAGGAAGAAACCGATTACCTGAATAGTCCTATTAGGGAAATTGAATGTATAGTTTAAAAACCTTCCCACGAAAAAAGCTAAAGGCCGGGATGGCTTCACTACTAAATTCTACCAAATGTTAAAGGGAGAAATAATACCAATTCTACACAAATTCCTCCAGGAAATTGGAAAGGAGAGGAAACTTCTCAACTTATTATATGAGGCCAGGATTTCCTTGATACCAAAATAAGACAAAGACATCAAAGGAAAAGAAAACTACAGTCCAGCATCCCTCATGGAACAAATGCAAAATGTTAGACAAAATTTTAGCAAGTTGAATCCAACAACATATGAAAAGGTAAAATATGTTATCAAGGGGGGCTTACTTATCCTAGTTATGCATCTCAATGTAGCATCTCAAAAGCTTCAAAAATGTTAAATACATAGGGATAACCTGAGAAAAGATTTGAAGAGTACTACAACGAAATTGCTAACAGAAAACAGGGGCGCCTAGGTGGCTCAGTCAGTTAAGCGACTGACTTTGGCTCAAGTCATGATCTCGTGGCTCGTGAGTTCAAACCCCACATCAAGCTCTGTGCTGACAGCTCAGAGCCTGGCATCTGCTTTGGATTCTGTGTCTCCCTCTCTCTCTGCCCCTCTCCTGCTCATGCTCTGCCTCTCTCTCTCTCAGAAATAAATAAACATTAAGAAATTTTAAAAGAAGAAAATAAATAAGACATAAACAAATGGAGAGATACACCGTGCTAATGAATCAGAAGACTACGTATAGTTAAGAAGTCATTCTCCCTAAATTTATCCAGAGAGTCAACTCAATCCTGGTTTAAATTCCAACAGAATTTTGAGAAACTGAGAGGCAGATTCTAAAATTCAGATGACCTAGAATAGCTAAAACAATTTTTTCAAAGATATTATTTTTTTAATTGTTTATTTATTTATTTTGAGAGAGAGAGAGAGAGTGTGTGAGCAGGGGAAGGGGCGGAGAGAGAGGAGAGACAGAATCCCAAAGAGGTTCTGTGCTGTCAATGCAGAGCCCTACTCAGGGCTCGATCTCATCAACTGCAAGAGATAATGACCTGAGCCAAAATCCAGAGTTGGAGCTTAACCGGCTGAGACACCCAGGCGCCCCAAGATTTGTTTTAAGTAATCTGTATACCCAACGTAGGGCTCGAACTTACAATGCCAAGATCAAGAGTCGCACGCTCCACTAACTGAGTCAACCAGGCCTTGCTAAAACAATTTTTTTATTTTATTTTACTTCATTTTATTTTAATGTTTATTTATTTTACTGAGAGAGAGAGAGAGAGACAGAGACAGAGACAGAGTGTGAGCGGGGGAGGGGCAGAGAGCGGAAGACACAGAATCCAAAGCAGGTTCCAGGCTCCGAGCTGTCAGCACAGAGCCCGATGCGGGGCTCGAACTCATGAACCGCAAGATCATGACCTGAGCCGAAGTCAGACACTTAACCGACTGAGCCACCCAGGCACCTCTAAAACAATTTTTTAAATTTTTTTTAACATTTATTTATTTTTGAGACAGAGAGAGACAGAGCGTGAACGGGGGAGGGTCAGAGAGAGAGAGGGAGACACAGAATCTGAAACAAGCTCCAGGCTCTGAGCTGTCAGCACAGAGCCCGACGTGGGGCTCCAACTCACAGACCGCGAGATCATGACCTGAGCCGAAGTCGGACGCTTAACCGACTGAGCCACCCAGGCGCCCCTAAAACAATTTTTTAAAAGAACAAAGTAGGAAGGCTAACACTGATGCTAAGACTTACACTAAAACTATAAGAATCAGGGGCACCTGGCTTATTGTTATTATATTACACTCAACTGAGTGTAGAGATTAGAGGTTAGTTCATGTCTAAGTAGAAATTAGAGATTATTTAAATAAATGGATAACTGACATATAGAAATAAGAGTACTTACATCAATAAAACTCAAAAATTAAAACTTCACTAATCGAGGTCGTGTGATATTGGCATAGAGACCAACAAACACACCCCTGGAACAGAAGAGGCAGAAAAGACCCATTCATGTGAATAATTTACTTAACAAAGGGACAGAGATAATTCAGTGGAGAAAATCTTCACAACAAATCTTTCCGAAGCAATTGGATCTCCATATGCAAAAAAATAATACTCAGTGTACACCAACATCATATACAAAAATTATCTCAGAATCCATCGTAGACCTAATTTAAAACTTGTAGTTGCTGGGGCGCCTGGGTGGCTCAGTCAATGGAGCATTCGACTTGATTTCGGCTCAGCTCATGATCCCAGGGTCGTGGGATCGAGCCCGAGTTGGGCTCTGCACTGGGTGTGGAACCTGCTTAAGATTCTCTCTCTCTTGGGGCACCTGGTTGGCTGAGTCGGTTAAGCATCCGACTCTTGATTTCGGCTCAGGTCATGATCTTACAGTTCGTGAGATCGAGCCCCGCATTGGGCTCTGCGCTGATGGCTCTGAGCCTGCTTGGGGTCCTCTCTCTCCCCCTCTCTCCGTGCCACCCCTGCTCGTTCATGCGCTCTCTCTGTCTCAAAATAAACAAATCAGGGGCGCCTGGGTGGCTCAGCCGGCTAAGCGTCCGACTTCAGCTCAGGTCACGATCTCACAGTTCATGGGTTTGAGCCCCGCGTCGGGCTCTGTGCTGACAGCTCAGAGCCTGGAGCCTGTTTCGGATTCTGTGTCTCCCTCTCTCTCTGACCCTCCCCCGATCATGCTCTATCTCTCTCTGTCTCAAAAATAAATAAACGTTAAAAAAATTTTTTTTAAATAATAAATAAACAAATCAACAAATCAACATTAAAAAAAGAAAGAAATCCTAATTTGAGGCAAGTAATTTAACCTTTCTGGCATCTATTTCACAAGCGAAATCACACAGGGAAAAGGAAGGTAGTAACAATCGTGAAAATCAGCACGGGTATGTGTGATTCATAACAGATTTTCGAAAGGGTAATGCTACCAAAAAACCAAGCCATGTCGAACAAGTTTTCTAAACAAAAGAAGAAAACATAATCCACGAGAGTCTACTCCCTGGCTGCTGTCTGTGACTCATTATAATGCTGGCACTCATTTCTGTGCGGAAGGAAAGGAATGCCTCACGCAATGGCTACAAGTCCCGTGCTAGCCATTTACACACATTATCTGATTTAGTCCTCATAAGAACCCGATAAAGCAGGCCAGATAATCCCTGTTTTCCCAAGGAGAAAACTGGTTACAATGGAAGCCCAAGTGACCTGCTCACTAAACTCTGCACCAGAAGCAATGTTTGCTACCGAGCTCATCGGCCTCCAAGAGCCATCCGTCCAAGTCCGGGGCACCTGGGTGGCTCAGTCAGTTAAGCAGCCGACTTCAGCTCAGGCCACAATCTCACAGTTTGTGGGTTCGAGCCCCGTGTTGGGCTCCGCGCTGACAGCTCGGAGCCTGGAGCCTGCTTTGGATTCTGTGTCTCCCTCTCTCTACCCCTTCCCCACTCATGCTCTGTCTCTCCCTGTCTCTCAAAGATGAATAAACTTAAAAACAAAAAAAATTTTTTAAAGAATTTGACCCCTATTCCCTCATAGTTTTCTACCCGCCAAATTCTCCACACTCTCTAAGTGCAAACAACTCACGTCCTGCCCGTTACTTGTCATCACCTGCTCTGTGCCCCAGCACCCTGAGCTGACACCCATGTCTAGACTGTCCATCTCCCCGCTAACCAGAACTCTTTTGAGACTTTCCATCTAGCCCTGGGATCTCTGGTTAACAGTGATCCGCATCCTTGTAGCCATTGAGCTTTACAACAGCCTAGCTCAGCAGACATCGAGCCTCTTCTGGACCACCTCCAGGGTACCTGTCCAAGGTTTTCCCTGACAACATGGAAGGTTGGACACGCGCATTCATCTCTATTCGTTCCCAAAGCATCCCTGAAATGGCAGCAGAGAACACAGTGAGTAATCCCATGGATAGGAAGAGGAGAAAGAGAGCGGCAGCCGATGGGAACGATCGGCACCAAGAAGCAGGAAAGGAAGTGGACAAGAGGCCTCAGCATTGGCGGAGAAGCAGGGGCTTCAGCTCCCGCCTGCAGAGGGAGAGGACTAGGAGAGGGGAGCGGACCTTCTTTGCGGAAAGCCCACAAGTCCCCTGCGCCGGAGGGACAAGCGTCTGCACATGATTTTGACTGGGGGGTGCAGGGCTAGGGGGACTGAGAATAGATTGGACGACACTGTGAACAAAGAGGAATGCTGACCCACGTCCCCTCCAACACCCCGCCAGGCCACTTGTCTAGAACAAGACAGCAAACCAAGAAAGAGAAAACATGAGACGCAGGTAGCAGGGTTCCAACACAGAAAAGCAAAGGGATAAAGGCAAAGGAATTCCCAGGAAGGGATGCCCAGTCCTTGAGGACCACCAAACTACAAAGACCAAATGCAAAGACCAAAGAGGGTGAAGCCAAAAGGACCAAAAAAGAGGACATGTATGGACCAGCTCATATTTTTGACAATATTGCTATTATTTGACAGGTTTCGAAAACTTGGGCTGAATGCCCAAGAGGTAAAACCTCGCAGATGGGAAGGACGAGACAATCATCAACTCAGGAAAGACAAAATGGCGTACAAGAAAGCGTACATATTCACGATTTGCCACACGGTTGAGACACGAGCACTATTCACGTGGAACTAGCTCCCTAAACCCTTCGTGTTGAATTAGCCAGAATGTGATAAAACCACATTGGTAAGATGGGGAAATAAACCCATATGGAAAAGAGGGACACATAGAAGGAGTAGCCAGCCCCCATCTGGCTCCGTCGGTAGAATATGAAACTCTTGATCTCGAGGTTGTGAGTTCGAGCCCCACGTTGGGCGTAGAGATTATTTAAAAAATGAAGTCTTTAAAAAAAGAAAAAAGAAGGAGTAGTCCTCACCTTCCATGTGGGAAGTCAACAAACAGTAGCTCACTATTTAAAAAATCAAGCATTTATAGGTCAGGCACGGTATTTAGAAAGACACAGATCAAAATGCCGAGCTGAATGAGGTTGCCTCACTGGAATGCGAGAGGGTTGAAAAGAGGACCTCTGTCTTCATTGTGTCCCATACTTGACCTTTTAACCTTATTCTAAGTATTAATTTGATACAACTAAAAATTAAATTAGAAAAAAATCTCCTCCTCCTCGAAAGGTGGATTCTGAACTCACACTCCTGAATGGATTGCTTCTGCCTTGTGGAAGCACTTTCCCCTACGGCGCCTGATGCAAAAGAGCGCACTCCCGGCACACCAGGGAACACACACTTTAATGTTTATTCTTCAGTGTGCTTCACATGCAACACACTTCACACACTCTGCTAAGAAGTCACTTGCTAAGTCCTCATATGATTATGCCCACTTATGGGTGACGAAGCTGAAATTCCCAACCTGATGGCCAGTCGGTGGCAGAGCCAAGGCATGAAACTAACCAGGTTGCCTCCAACATCCAAGTCCTTTACCAGCTCACTCTTCACCCCCCAAGTGCTTGCCAGGACTCAACCACAAGCCACAGGTGGAAGCCTTGCTCTGTCACCCACGGGCTGGGGACACGCACACCAGCCTTGAACAAGAACAGGAATGGGCAGTTCTGCAGATGGCAGGGCCAGACTGTATTAGCCCAACCTTTCCACTAGAAACATCTAGAAAAGATAGATCATGTATTTTAAAGATTTTTAAAGTCGTTGAAGGCATCACACAACTTTCAAGGCCATGAGTATTTGTGGGGCCCGGATCCAAAGGGCAGGTAAAATGAAGCCCCCTAAAGCCACTTCTCCATCAAAGGCCACAGCTCCTTCCAAAAACAAAGGCAAGGGCTAAGGAGCTGAGAAGTGAACGAGACTTTCCAAAGTCTCACAAAACAAGGAGAGAAATTGGAATTCAGGGCCAGGAAGGAAACAATGTCTTTGGTCGACACCACAGCGTCATGTTGGGAACTCAAAGGTCTACATTCTAGCAGTAAGAACAGACGACAAACAGGTGAGATCTCACAGACACTGACACCAGGCTTCAAAAAAAATGAGGCAACTTCCAGCTGAATTAAGGTGAAATGCCCCCCACTCTAAATGCCTGTTGAAATAAACAACCAAACAAACAAAAAGCCTATCTGAAGGATGGAAAACATCCAGAGTATCAAATTATCTCCATAACTTTTAATACATAATGTCTGGAATAGAGTCAAAACCAAGCACATAGGGGCACCTGGGGGGCTCAGTGGACTTCAGCCCAGGTCATGATCTCACAGTTCTTGAGTTTGAGCCCCACATCAGGCTTTCTGCTGTCAGCACAGAGACTGCTTTGGATCCTCTGTCCGGCCCCCTCTCTGCCCCTTGCTCACTCACTCTCTTTCTCTCAAAAATAAACATTGAAAAATAAGTACATAAAAAACATAAGAAGTGATACAAAGAAGAAATTCACACAATAGAAATAGATACTCAAGAGATCCAATTATTGGAGTTATCAGGCATGTTTTTTAATAAAACTTATAAAAATATCAAATTGAAACTCTAGAACTTGTTGCAATAACTGAAATTGAGAAGTCAATGACTAAGCTTAATGGTAGATGAAATGCATTCTTAAGAAAGGGTCAGTGAACTAGAAAATAAGTCAGAGAGAACTGTCCAGACTATACCATAAAGGAAAAAAAGGACAGAAAAAAAAGACACAGAAAAAAAAGTAGAGAGAGAGAGAGATCCCTTTTGCCATTTCTTCTTCTTCTTTTTTTTTTTTTTTTACTTTTTTTTAATGTTAATTTATTTCGGGGAAGGAGGGGACAAAGAGAGAGAGAGAGACAGAATCTGAAGCAAGCTCCAGGCTCCAAGCTGTCAGCACAGAGCCTGACGTGGCCACTTCTATTCAACATAGTACTGGAAGTCCTAGCCATAGCAATTAGGCAAGAAAAAGAAATAGAAAATATTCAAATAGGAAAAGAAGTAAAATATCCTTGTTCGCAGATGACATTATCTTATACATAGAAAATTCTAAATATTCCACCCATCCACCCAAAAAACATGTAGAAATAATAAACAAACTCAGCAAACCTGTAGGATTCATAATCAACATGCAAAGATCAGTTGCATTTTTAAACACTAACAATGAATAATATGGAAAGGAAATTAAAAGTCCCTTTGTTGGCTCAGTCAGTAGAGAATGAGACTCTTGATTGTGGGGTTATGAGTTCGAGCCCAACATTAGGTATAGGGATTACTTAAAAGTAAAGCCTTTAATGGCACCTGAGTGGCTCAATCAGTTAAGCACCTGACTCTTGACTTTGGCTCAAGTCATAATCTCATGGTTTGTGAGATCTAGCCCCACATCGGGCTCTGCACTGACAGCATGGAGCCAGCTTGGGATTCTCTCTCTCTCTCTCTCTCTCTCTCTCTCTGTCCTGCCCCACGCATTCTCTCTCTCTCTCTGTCAAAATAAATAAATAAACTTTAAATAAAATTAAAAATAGGGGCACCTGGGTGGAGCAGTCGGTTGGGCATCCGACTTCAGCCAGGTCACGATCTCGCGGTCCGTGAGTTAGAGCCCCGCATCAGGCTCTGGGCTGATGGCTCAGAGCCTGGAGCCTGTTTCCAATTCTGTGTCTCCCTCTCTCTCTGCCCCTCCCCCGTTCATGCTCTGTCTCTCTGTCCCAAAAATAAATAAACGTTGAAAAAAATTAATTAAAATCAAAAATAAATAAGTAAACAAAGTATTTTTTAAAAATGAAAGGAAATTAAGAAAACAGGCCCATTAACAATAACATCAAAAATAATAAAATACTTAGGAGTAAATTAACCCCAGTGACATCCCAGCCGAGAATTCAGACTACAGCAAATACTAACATTAATACCAATACAAATGATGTATATTTTTTCAAATGTATTTATGTATTTGAGAGAGAGAGAGAGTGAGTAGGGAGAGAGGCAGAGAGAGAGAGAGAGACAGAATCTTCTTTTTACATTTTTGTTATTTATTTTTGAGAGAGAGAGACAAAGTTCGAGCAGAAGAGGGGCAGAGAGGGAGGGAGACACAGAATCTGAAGCAGGCTCCAGGCTCTGAGCTGTCAGCACAGAGCCCAATTTGGGGCTCAAACTCGTGAACCATGAGATCATGACCTGAGCTGAAGTTGGACACTTAACCAACTGAGCCACCCAGGTGCCCCAGAGTGAGAGAGAATCTTAAGCAGCCTCCAAGTTCAGCACAGAGCCCGATGTGGGGCTTGATCCCACGACCCTGGTACCTGGGATCATGATCAAGAGTCAGATGCTCAACCAACTGAGCCACCCAGATGCCCCAATAATGTACATATATTTTTTTCAATGATGTATATTTTTTAAGGCAAAGACAATGCTAGAGAAAAAAAGGAAGTATCATTCCCTAATGTTAAAAGAGCCCATCTGATAAGAATATATGTCAGTTCCAAACTTTTTGTACCTAAAGAATATATGTCAGTTCCAAACTTTTTGTACCTAATGATGTAACTTAAATGACATAAAGCAAAACTAACAATGCTAAAAGGAAAAGAGACAAATTTATCACCTCTGTGGGAAATTTTACCTCCTTTTTATCAGCAACTGATAAAACAGGCAGATAATAGGTAAGCCACAGAAGATTAACAAACTTGACCTAATTAATACCTATAACTACTACACCCAACAATGACAGAATTGACATTCTTTCGAAAAGCACATACATTTAGCAAAATCACCTGAGCCATAAAGCATATCTCAACAAATTCCCAAGACTAAAACATTGAGTATGTTCTTTCATTAAATTAGGCTAGAAATTCAGAGGGTTTTTTTTTTTAAGTAACTCGAAATGTCCCCAAACGGGGCATGTTAGTGGAAATTAAGCAAAACACTGAAATCATAATAAATTTCGAACTGATTGATAATAAAACTATGACATATTAGCTGTGTGGAATATATTAGAGCTTTGCACAGAAGAAACTTTATAGCCTTAAAAGCAGTTATTAGAAAAGAAGAAAACCTGAAAATCAAGAAGCTAGCAAAAGAACATCAAACTAAATTTGGTAGAAAGAAGGAAATAATAAAGATAAAGCGGGACATTCGCGACATAGGAAATGAATCAGGAAAATCCATGAAACAGGAACAGAGAATCCACAAAACTCTGTTGTTTGAGAAGCTGTGTTTCTGTAATGGAACACGCCTTCAGGCAGCACGACCCCCCACCATTGAGGATTGTCCAGACAGAAGTGAAGCCCACAGGGCCAGAATAAGACTTCCTACAACTGTGTCCTGCCTTTGACACCTGGAGTTCTGTGATAAAATCCTGAGCCTCGATATTCCCATCTGAAAATGAAGTCAAAATGGAACCCAACTCAACGGTTCACATGAGGGTTGGATGAAACAATTCATACGAAACACAACAGAGGTTGGTGATTCTCAACACTATTGAGACTTCCGGACCCAGGCTTCCCAATGATACTGAATATCACTCTTGTAGCCTGTTTCTGGAAATGATCTGGAGCAGGCGATAAAAAGGAGGGCAAAGTAACGGCGTGGAAGTTACGGCACAGGATGAACATCCACCTGACCGAGGAGGCTCAGCCATCAGCCCAGCCAGGCCGCACCAAGTACAGAGCTCAGTGCGCCCTGCAGCACATCAGAGACCCGACATGCGGCCAGCGGGTTTGATGCCAACACCCACAGAGAGGGGGTTCTCTGCCAGCCTCTAAAAGCGGCAGTTTGAATACGGAGATTCCTCAAAAACTTAGAAAATAGACCTACCCTACGATCCAGCAATTGCACTACTAGGTATTTACCCCAAAGATACAAAAATACAGAAATCAAGGGGCACGTGCACCCCGATGTTTAGAACAGCATTATTGGGGCACCTGGGTGGCTCAGTTGGTTAAGTGTCCAACTCTTAATTTCAGCTCAGATCATGATCTCACGGTTCGTGGGAGGAGGCTGACAGTGCAGAGCATGCTTGGGATTCTCTCTCATGCTCTTTCTCTGCGTCTCCAACATTTGTGTGCATGTGTGCTCTCTCTCTCTCAAAATAAATAAAATGAGCTTAAATAGAAAAGATTCATAGCAGCACTATCAACAATAGCCAAATGATGGACTAAGCCCAAATGTCCGTGGACTGATGAATGGATAAAGATGTGGTTTACATATATTCAATGGAATATTACTCAGCCATCAAGAAGAATGAAATCCTGCCATTTGCAAGGACATGGATGGAGCTAGAGTTTAATGCTAAGCCAAATACATCATCGGAGAAAGACAATTACCATACGATTTCATGCATTATGTGGAACTTAAGAAACAAAACAACAAGCATGGGGAGAGAGAGAGAGACCAAGAAATAGACTCGTAACTGCAGAGAACAAACAGATGGTCACCAAAGGGGAGGAGGGCCGGGGGATGGGGGAAACAGGCGATGGGGATGGGGGAGGGCACGCGTGATGAGCACCGGGTGACGTATGCAGGTGTTGAATCACTACATTGCACACGTGAAATTAACGTTACACTGCATGTTAACCAAATGGAATTTAAATAAAAGCAAAAAAAAAAAAAAAGCAGCCATCTGAGGAGGGAGTAAGGAAAGATTAAGTGGACATGGCCACAGGAAAGGAACAGGATACTCCCCTCCCCACCCCAAGTGGAAGCAGCAGGGGTCCCGAGGGGAGACTGAAATGCACATGACACACGGACGACCAGGGCAAGCCGGTCCCCAAAGACGGCCAGACACGGACCGCCAGCTCCCGACCAGGAAGAGTCAGAAACACCAGCCCCACCCTGGTGGCGTCTTCTCAGTCACTCTCAGGGACAAGAGAATGACTTCCTGGGGGGGGGGGGGGGGGTGCAGCCGCAAATTCGTAAAATCCATATTCGAGGGGATTTTTGGTGTTGAGGACGGTGCGGGAAGAGGGGAGCTGGCTGGACGGGGGGTGCTCTCCCCAGTGTGCAGGGTGAGTGACAGGGCCCCACGGGCAGTACATCTGCACTCCTCAGGGACCATCACACCTGGTCTGCACACACACATGTTCCTCAGCTGAACCAGGACAGTTCTGAGAGGAAAACCGGTCACCAGCGGAAACTTCTGGCATAACCAGTCACGCCAGGACCCCTGGTCTCACCATGAAGGACGGCAGAGGCTCAAATGTGGCCATCACAATGGCAAATTGTACCTGGCCAGCCTCTGCGTTTAGGTCCCCTTTGTTAAATAGGGGTGTCCCTTAGGAACACCATTGCTCAAGGGCGCTCCAACGGGCCTGCAGGGAGCACCACGGACTCACCAGATAGACCGTTCTGGACACTTTCTGGCGCATTCACGTAACGGACCAGTTCACAGGTCTTCCTGATAAACCCCTCAAAGGCTTTCCAGTAGGATGTTTCTTCCAGGGACAACTGCACCTGCTCCAGACTATGAAACACCCTGCGACCAAAAAGAATCCAGAGAAGGCTGACATGTGATCACTGTTTTCCAGAAGACAGATCGTTATAAATTCATCCAAATGCAAATGTACACAAGTGCCCGGCGGTCCACTCATGTCAGAAATTAGAACCTTTGCAATAGTTTTTTTTTAACGTTTATTTATTTTTGAGAGAGAGAGAGAACAGGGAAGGGGCAGAGAGAGAAGGAGACACAGAATCCAAAGCAGGCTCCACGCTCTGAGCTGTCAGCCCAGAGCCCCATGTGGGGCTAGAACCCACGAACCGCGAGACCATGACCTGAGCCGAAGTCGGACGCTCAACCGACTGTGCGACTTAGGCTCCCCAATGGTTTTGTTTGTTGTTTTTTTTTTGTAATAGTTTTCTTGGTAGGTATTTTATTGCTTATGAATTGCCCCACCCTGATTTGAAAAACGAGGGAAGGGGCACATGGGTGGCTCAGTCAGTTAAGTGTCTGACTCTACATTTTGACTCAGGTCATGATCTCACGGTTCGTAAGATCAAGACCACTTTGCACTCTGCAGGATGAAGACCCTGCTTGGGACTCTCTCCTTCTCTCTCTGCCCCTCCCCTGCTTGCACTCTCTCTCTCTCTTAAAATACATAAATAAACTTAAAAAAAAAGGGAAAATCTTTCACAACAATACAGGAAATATAAGACACAGCAAATCAAAAGAAAAACAAAAAGACATATGACATCCTCTGGGAGGCTAAGAATCTCATGGAAGATTAAGCCAATGGCAAAACATTAAAAGAACTGTTTGATATTTTGTATTTTTAAATGCTTTCCAAAAGTACCAAAGAGGTTAATACTTCTTTAGATAAAAACAAAAAATTAGGGGCATCTGGATGGCTCAGTCGGTTAAGTGTCTGACTTCAGCTCAGGTCATGATCTCAGGTGCTTGGGTTGGAGCCCCATGTCAGGCCCTGTGCTGACAGCTCAGAGCCTGGAACCTGCTTCGGATTCTGTGTCTCCCTCTCTCTCTCTCTGCCCTTCCCCTGCTCACGCTCTGCATCTCTCACTTTGAAAAATGAATAAATGTTAAAAAAAAAAAATTAAAAGGGGCGCTTGGGTGGCTCAGTCAGTTCAGCACCTAACTAAGCTCAGGTCGTGATCTCACGGTCCGTGAGTTCGAGCCCCGTGTCGGGCTCTGTGCTGACTGCTTGGAGCCTGGAGCCTGCTTCGGATTCTGTGTCTCCCTCTCTCTCTTCCCCTCCCCCACTCAAGCTCGGTCTCTTTCTCTCTCAAGAATAAATAATAAACATTTAAACAAAATGTTCCCCTATTCATAGAAGTAGAACACACCACACTGATCATCACTTCAGAGAAGCAGGGGTGGGAACCACGTGGTTTCCAACTGTTCTCAGGTTTCCCATCTCACACAAACTTACGCTGCGGCGAGAAGCTGGTCCTCACAGTCACCGGCAAGGTCACTGTTCCCAGGTGAGCCGGCAGCTCCCAGCACCCGGAAGAGCCGCGTGCAGGACAGGCCCATGTCCGCCAGTTGTGTCTCCACTTCCTGCCAGCCCAGAAACCCTCCGGGTAACGAATCTGGCGTATCTGTGAGCCCAGCGATGAGTTCTTGCAAAAGGCGATCCTTCACAGGAAAAGAGAATGTTTGTGATACACCAGTAAGGCCAGTGCGGGCACCAGCGAGGCAGCCCGCGCCCAATCTCACTTACCAAGGGTTCCTTTGTTGTTGTTGTTAATGTTTATTTATTTTTGAGAGAGAAGCAGAGACAGAGAGGGGCAGAGAGAGAGGGAGACACAGAATCCGAAGCAAGCTCCAGGCTCTGAGCCATCAGCACAGAGCCCGGCGCAGGGCTCGAACCCATGAACCACAAGATCATGACCTGAGCCAAAGTCGGACGCTTCACCAACTGAGCTGCCCAGGCACACCAGCAAGGGTTCTCTTGACTGTGAGTCCAAAACCTTGCCCTGCAGGTGTCTGATAACCTAAGCGACCGTCCTAGACTTGAGTCTTGACTCGTGTCCAACCAAAGAGACCCCAAAATCAAGGTTCATCCAGGAATCGAGCAGAAGGGACTCACGTGTTAGCTAGTCCCCTGTGGCCCCTACTGGACCGGCCTCCTGTCACTCTGCTCCACAACTAAGAGAAGCTGAACGTTGGCTCCCATTAACCAACAAAATGCACAAGGGCATGTGTGCATTCCAGCCCTACCCTTGCCTTGGAGCGGCACCGCAGGAAAACAATGAACCAGGTAATCCTGACACCAAAAGGCAAAGGGTGTCATAAGTTTTTGTGCCCAGTGAGAACAACGTGGATTGCAGGTGACATAATCAGCTTTACGAACAAAGGGCCCCCCAACCTGCAGCTGTCTGGAGTGCTCGGCAAAGGGCAGGAACTCGGGAAGAGCACCTTAGCTCCAAGCTGATGATGATGCCCAAGGACCCTCCTCTGCCCGATCTCCACATTTGCAGCCAGGGACGGAGCAGGACAGGGAGCCCGGAACCCAGTGAAGCAGAGCATCACGGTCTGAAAGTTCAGGGTGCTCTTGGGGAAACCCGCCTACTATCGAGGAGATTTGGGCTGGACGGATGGCACACAACACCTAGTGTGGCCAGACAGCAGGGACGGAACACAGGGGTGGCCGGGATCCGGGATGTAGGATCTAACCTATAAAATAAACCCATTGGATGGGGCACCTGGGTGGCTCAGTCAGTTAAGCATCTGAATTCAGCTCAGGTCATGATCTCGTGGTTCTTGGGTTCAAGCCCCACGTCGGACTCTGTGCTGACAGCTCGGAGCCTGGAGCCTGCTTTGGATTCTGTGTCTCCCTCTCTCTCTGCCCCTCCCTCACTCATGCCCTGTGTCTGTCTCTCTCCGAAATAAATAAACATTTTAAAAACAATTTTTTTAATAAAATAAGCCCATTGGTATCCATGGACAAGATCAGACCATGGCTACTTACAGCGTCCTCTGCTGACCTCAGTAGCTTGTTTAAGACGCTGCTCTTGTTGAAGGAGTCCTGGGGACACGTCAGCCCCCCAAGGCCCTCCCAGACGCCAGGACACAGGAAAGCCTCCTTCCCAGACAAGCTGGCGTTTAGGCACCTGTCAGCGGTATCCTTCATCAAGAGCTGAAAGGTAAACAAGAGAGGGAGGAGGGACACTTAGAAAAGCTTACACTCTCCCTCAAAGGGCTGGGGAAGCACAACCAGTAATCTATAGCAATTGGGGCTCCTGGCTGGGTCAGTCAGAAGAGTACATGACTCCTGATCTCGGGGTTATGAGTTCAAGCCCCACAGTGGGTATAGAGATTACTTAAAAAATAAAGTCTTTAGGAGCATCTGGGGGGCTCAGTTGGTTGAGCATCCACCGTGGCTCAGGTCATGATCTCAGGGTCCATGAGTTCTAGCCCTGTGTCGGGCTCTGTGCTGACAGTGTGGAGTCTGCTTGGGATTCTCTCTCTCCCTCTTTCTCTTCCCGTCTCCCACCTGTGCTCTCTCTCTCTCTTTTTCTCAAAAATAAACATTTAGAAAACAAATAAATTCATAAAGTCTTAAAAAAAAAAAAAAGAGGTGCACCTGGGTGGCTCAGTTGGTTAAGCATCCAACTCTTGATTTCAGCTCAGGTCATGATCTCACGATCCATGAGTTTGAGCCCTACATCAGGCTCTGTGCTGACAGTGTGGAGTCTGCTTGGGATTCTCTCTCTCCCTCCCTCTCTCTGCCCCTCCCCTGCTCACTCTCCTCTCTCTCTCTCAAAACAGATAAAAATTTTAAATCTTAAAAACTTACAAATTTAAATTAAAATTTAAAAAACTCTGTAGCCGTCAACATATCAAAATAAAACAAAGTTCTTTGAAACCTTGCCCATTTTGCTAGCACAGCTCACAGCAGGGGCACAGCTGCAGACTGAAGGATGTTCTTGAATGGTTTACCAAAACTGTCCATTTATAAGCCTGCCGGTGCCCTGCTGTACCTGCTTCAGCTCCCAAAAGAACTCGCCCTTTTCCAATTTCGGGTGGTCGGGTCCGCCCAGTTTGGAGCTGTTGGCTGATCTCTCCAGGCACACGAGGACTTCTGTAAGGTCGACAAATTGATGTATCAGCACTCCCCTAAAACGGGCTTCTCTAAGCCTGGCGTCTACACGGGGCCGTGAATAACACACTGACTTCTGCAAACACGCATTTCAGCAAACCACACACATTCCTAGACATTTTAGTATCTCCCCCGGGGGGGGAAAACCGAGAAAAATGTATTACAATATCATTTCATGCTTCCCGAAAGCGCCTGAGGACAACGTCACGGTTATAGGGGGGTTTACTACAGAAGCAACATCTGTCCTCATTTCTTTGTCCACCAAGACGCCTCCAGTCCACCTGGTGTCACTTTGGACAACACCACTGGTCAGCAGAAGCTCAAAGAAGGGCTCTCTGGGGAGGACAGGAAGGTGTTCCCTCTGCGCAACGCCAAGGAGCAAGAGCGGGGCCAGAACGGCGATCACGCACACGTGCACTCTGGTGCATTTCCAGCCTGAGCACCGCAACAGCGGACGAGGGCGTGAGTGGTGCTAGGAAATTTCCAGAAGGACGCAGAGCTCACTGCCGCATTTCCAGCACCCCAGATGCACCAACACTGGGGCCCCTTCCCTCCCAGCTCCGCAAAGGCGTCGGGCGAGGTCAAGTCTGCTTTTCTGCCAATGTCATGCAGGCTCCCAGCAGGAAGGTGACAGATGACCCCACGCCAGTTTACCTTGGACAAAACGTAAACGCTGGGCTATCGCGTTCCTGAGAGCCCCGTACAGCGGAAGCAATCTCGTCCGAGCCGGCCACGGGGGCAGGTTTCGAAGAACATTCTCCAACTTCTGTAGATACAGTAATCTGGGGGCAAAAAATTAAAAAAAAAAAAAAAAAGATGAAGATGGGCACAGGGTGCCAGCCGGGGACATAAAGTTCCACTCACGGGAAGATATCCCCCTGCTTCGGGAGCCGTCTTCACAGACCAAAACCCCGGCTTCACTGCAGGTGCACACAGCAGGCTCTCGACGGGCTGAGTCGTGGGACAGAATGTGGATTAAACATTCTCTTTACCCCCAAACAGGAAAGTTCACTCCTACCTAGTTGCACGCGGCAGAGGCCGGAGGTGGAATAAAGCCGCAAGTGAGATTTTTTTTTTTTTTTTTTTTTTTTAAATTTTTTTTTCAACGTTTATTTATTTTTGGGACAGAGAGAGACAGAGCATGAACGGGGGAGGGGCAGAGAGAGAGGGAGACACAGAATCGGAAACAGGCTCCAGGCTCCGAGCCATCAGCCCAGAGCCTGACGCGGGGCTCGAACTCACGGACCGCGAGATCGTGACCTGGCTGAAGTCGGACGCTTAACCGACTGCGCCACCCAGGCGCCCCAAGCCGCAAGTGAGATTTAAGAGCATTTGCCTGGGGGCACATGGCAGTCGGTGAAGCGCCCAGGTGAAGCGTCCAACTTCGGCTCAGGTCATGATCTCAGCAGATAGAGCCCGCATGGGGGCCTGCGCTGACAGTGTGGAGCCTCCTTGAGATTCTCTCTCTCTCCCTCTCTCTCCGCCCCTCCCCTGCTCACACAGTTCGTGAGTTCGAGGTCGCGGCTGTCGGCGCAGAGCATGCTTCGGATCCTCTGTCCCCCCCACCGTGTCTCTCTGCCCCTCCCCACCCCTGCTCTCAAAGAGAAATAAACATTAAAAAATAATCATGAAAAATAAAAGCATTTGCCCGGAAGCCTCCACTTAATCAGGCAGAGGAAATTATGTTAAAAAGAGTGTCAGAACATCAAGATGTGAGTGGTGGGGGCAGGATCCATCAAAAGCGAACTAGCAGCAGCTGTAAGATTCTCGAAGGTCCAGGGAGGACCGCCAGCCAGACCGCTGGTGACCAGCGAGGTGGGGAGAGGAGGCAAAGGGGAGTCCACTCTCGAAGACACAGGAGCAACCCAGGCGACCAGCTGCAGAGGCCACGGTCCCTGGGAAGGCAGGCAGTGGCTGGGGGTAGGGAGGGGGTGAGAGGGGGCAGGGCGGCAGGGGCGGGTGGGTGGACAGGCTGTGCAGCTACCCCAGGGAGCCGGAGATCTCTCCCTGCCTCAGGGGCTGCCTGTTGCACAAGGAGGATGCCTCACTGGGGAAGAGGGGGGAAACAACCCAGAGGAGCCGCTGGAAAGAGTCTGCAACGATAGGAGCTGAAATTGCAAACAGATGTGGAAGCAAAGAGCCAGATGGGGAGTCACAGTGGGGGGGTGGCAAGTGCCCCAGCAGGCGGGCACCGACCCTCGGGCATCTATGCAAGCACACGGAATCCTCCGTGAGCTGGAAGGAGAGGCCCAGATGCTGCCGGGGGCACCCGTGCCAGGCATCTGTGGCCGCAGCCCAGTGACAGGTGGCACATGCCCCCCCACCCCCAGCCCCGGCCCCACCTGGCCCCGTGCCCATGCCGGCTGGCCTCTCCCGCATCTCATCACCCTGGGGCAGGAGGTCCTGCCTGTAAAGCCGGCATCCTCGGTACCCGGCACAGGCGTGGGCCACGGGGTTTCCCACTTCTTCTGGCTGGAAGCTGTGACTTGGAAGAGAAAAGGTGTGAGCAGTCGCCAAGAGCAGGCTGGAAGTAACGAGCTGCAGTGTCCTGGACCACAGGCATTGGACAGGGGCTGCGGGGTCCCACTGAGGGCGGTGCGGGTCTCACGAGGACCTGGAGGAGGAGGCCGTGGGCGAGTGAGGGGCTGACACACGGAGGGGCGTAAACTAAAGAGCAGCCACGGATGGACAGGGGGAGGCAGCCCCAGACACAGGTCTGAAAGAAAGACAGAGAGCGACAGACGCAGCTAAGGACGTGCTGGAGGGCGCCAGGAGGCGGCGCCAGGAGGGGGTCAGATGCGAATGCACAGCACAGGACGATGCAGGGATCTGAGCCACGGTCGCTCACGGGTGACACCCACCGCTGCGGGGCTCACATCTACACCCCAGGAAGCAACACGCTGCAGACACACAGGCTTCACAAGACATGAAAGAACCTAGAAGGTCTGTAGGAAACTCAGTGGGCCTGTAAAAGGGAGGATGGAGGGAAGGGAGGTGAGTTTAGGAGAGAGAAGACAATGCTGGGCAAGGTGTCGGGAACGGGCCGGCACCTGTGAGCAGCAGCTAAGTGTGCCATGTTCCCACCACGGGGTCTCCCTGCCGGGTCCGCTGCAGCCATCCAAGGGGGACAAATCCTTCCTTAGAGCTGAAGGCACGGGGCTCCTGGGGGGTCTCGCGTGAACCCTGCAGCGGACCAAGAGCCCGATAACCAGAGAGGCACCATCAGGGTGGGGAGGTAGAGACCCGGCGGCCACCAGTGCAAGGGTCACAGACGGCCATATAACAGATGTGTGTGCAGAGACAAAGGGAGGCTTGCCCAGCGCACACAGCAGCCGGTTCCCACCCTGAGTGGGGGCAGGGAAAGCACGGGCTGTGCACACCTGGTCCTCCGAGGGGGTGCAGTCCCTCACGTCTCCTATCCCTGAAGGAGCTAAGAGCCGGCGCCTCCTGGGGCTCTCTGTCCCCTGGGCCAAAGTGCCAGGGCATGCGTGGGAGGGTTGTAGGGCCATTAAAGTGACTTGCTCCATCGCTGGTACCGGGGCAATCCCTAAGGTAAATCAGGAAAGTAGACCTTCGACAACAAGATCCTGCTTCCTCACCGGGTTCCAGAAAAAGGCAGAGGGGGCTGGAAGTGCGTCCAGTTATGCACGTGTATGTCACGTGGGTCATGAGAACACGACTTGGCCCATGCAGTTCTGATCACACAATCCTCCCTTCAGGAGGCACAGGAGCAAAACTTTCCACGACCTGTAGCTTGAAACGAACCCTTCTGAGACAACATTGAGAAATCTTTTGCTTTCCTCCAAGGAGAGTCAACGCAGGATTGCAACCAGGTCAAGTTACCGCCAAGGACGGGACCCACTGAAGACAGAGGTCCAGTGTCGCAGCAGAATCGACAATCCATGAGTCAATTCTGCTGATCTCAAAAACGAAGCAGCCACAAGATCTACCTTCTCCTGCTTCCGACATATTTCTGGATCTTATGAGAACATGTTGACAATACAAAATTTCAAAACAGCTATGAAAACAGTTCCTTACATGAAGGGACCTCTACCATGTTTTTGCTCGTTTTTAAAATTTTTGTTAACGTTTATTGTTGAGAGAAAAAGACAGAGAGAGACACACAAAGTGTGAAAAGGGAGGGGCAGAGACAGAGGGAGACACAGAATCAGAAGCAGGCTCCAGGCTCTGTCAGCACAGAGCCCGACACGGGGCTCGAACTCACAGACCGCGAGATCATGACCTGAGCCGAAGTCGGCCTCCCAACCGACTGAGCCACCCAGGTGCCCCCCCTTGCTCATTTTTGAACAAATGTCAAAGACATAACACCTGAAATCCAGACACCTTCCCAGACACGTCCCCCCTGGGTGGTTTTCTGCATCTGAACTGATGGGACAACCACAAACAATTCTGGATGGCCCACTATACAGTTGCGTCTCCCAGCTGCTAACTGGAAATCCTCCGTGGAGCCGCGGTTTTATGGAATTCTTCTGTCCCTGTCTCATCGTGCACTCTGTAACGTTCCAGGTTGCTAGCCCAACCAGTAATCAAACAGGAAAATATGTCTTACGTCTTTGGAGACGAATGGTCGCCGCTGGGGTCATCTGCTGCCAAGCCGTCGCTCAGGATGAGAAGGAGAGTGTGCAGGGCTTCTAGCACCTTCCGGGGCTCAGTCTCTTCCACAAACCGATCGCCGAGAGCCTCCAGGCTGCGGGCAGCCCCTTCGAGCACCTTCTGAAGCAGGCTGCCTTTTTGCCACTGATCAAACACCTTCACGTTGGGAAACGAAAACACTATTATTAACAAAAACGCGTTGGAAATGATGGCATGTGCGTAAGAAATATTAACGGGGCCTTTGAGAGGACAGACAGCCCATTTTTACGATGCTGGCAGACTGGCATGTCTGTCAGTTGCCTTACAATTTAATTTCTGTTCAGAACTGGAAGATGACGAATCGCCATCGATGGAGGCACACGGCCCTTTCGCGGAGGTGCCATCTGTCCTGCCCTCACCCACTGCCATTTTTCAAAAGAGAAGGCGACAACACCCATCGTTGAACAGGACCCGGATGCCCCAAAAGCGAAACTGACACGTTTGAAATGCGTGCCACGGTGGAAATACATTGCCATACTTAGCGATTCCGTTGTAAGGAACACAAGGTTACTCGGTACCGTTCTGCGTCGCGGACTCGGGGATCACGATACTACAGGCAATTCGTATTGCGGTTTCCCATCGACGTGCCAACAGAGACGCTGCGTGCCCACGTCACGAGGACCATGAACACTCGTGTGTGCTGAATAACCCTTCATTAACCACGGGGGCAGGCCGCCCAGACAATGCACAAAGTGCACGTTGTCACCCAGCATGCTGGTGCTGGTCGGCCCGACGCTGGCCCTCGACCCTTTCCATGCCAGATACACGGAGTGCCACCCGGTGGATAACCACACCTGCATTTCGGTAACGATCTTGTATCTACTATTGGAGATTTTGACCCTTGTCAGTAATAGGCATTAGGAAAAAAACAGACCAAGATACGTGTCCTGTGAGGAAAAGGTAACGTAATGTCCAGTAAAGTGAATGGAGGGTACTGGCACCCAGGCCCTGCTTCACACCGTATCCACGGCTCGCTGAAGAACACCCTGCCGGGAATTCGCCAGGCCCCACCCCCCCGGCCTCCAAGCTGTCAGTATGTGATCACCCCCACACTCTGAGCCACACCATCGCGTCCACGAAAGCAGGCCACGGCCTCTTTTTCCCTGTTTGTCAACGCAAGAGTAAAGGGACAGGCCGTGTGGCACCCAAGCCCTCCAGGGGCAGGAGCCCAGCATCTGAACGCCCACAGAGGGCACCCGGCAGCCCCGTGGAAATCCCACAGGCCAGAAGCAGACTCTTCCCATCGTGAGCACATGTGTCTCACCAAGACAGGCTTTCTGGTGACATTTGCGTGGACGCATCAGCGAGCTGAGGCCGATGGGTGCACGTGGGAGAAGGGCACATCATGGACAGGACACACGATGAAAGAGGGAACAACGTATGGGGAAAGCAAGAGGATCTGCGGGCTTAAAGCTTCGGTGAGAGAGAGCAGTGAGCCGCGTAGACCTGCGTGGTACTCCAGTCCACACTTATACCGCGTGTTACCTGCTCCACTAAAACTGAAGGGGCGCCAGGGCGGGGAGAGGCGGTTGGTGGACACAGGTGGTGAAGCGTCCCACTTCGGCTCAGGTCTTGATCTCACGGTCCGTGAGTTCAAGCCCCGCTTCGGGCTCTGTGCTGACAGCTCGGAGCCTGGAGCCTGCTTCCGATTCTGTGTCTCCTTCTCTCTCTGCCCCTCCCCCACTCGTGTTCTGTGTCTCTCTCTCAAAAATAAATATTTTAAATAAATAAATAGGGGCGCCTGCGTGGCTCAGTCGGTTAAGCATCCAACTTCGGCTCAGGTCTTGATCTCACGGTCTGTGAGTTCAAGCCCCGCATCAGGCTCTGTGCTGACAGCTCGGAGCCTGGAGCCTGCTTCGGATTCTGTGTCTCCCTCTCTCTCTGCCCCTCCCTTGCTCACACTGTGTGTCTCCTCTCTCAAAAATAAACACAAATACTAAAAATAAATAAAATCGAACAATGAGAGACAAAGGAGGAGTGGGATGGGTTTGGACACGCCGAGGGGGTTCACGGTGGCACCGCACCTGCTCGTAGACTTGCAGCCAGCTGACCGCGTGCACCAGGTAGTCTGTGGCCGCTGACCAGCGGGGGTGACAGTCTCCAGGGTGACCCTCTTGGCCAGCTTCGTCCTCGGAGGTTCGGGACAAGACGGAACACACCATCCGCCCCAAGGTCCCATCTGTGGGAATCTGGCAACAATATGAAATACATTTACAAGTGCGCTTTTTCCAGAATATTCCTTTCTAAGAATAGTACCACCGCCTTGCCAAAGGAAGGGCTCTGGGCTTTGCATGACGGGAGAAGTTAACAGGTTGATCAAGCAGCAGTTATATTGTTGGCGTGGAGGGAAGCCTTTTGGAACTCTGTTTTTCACGAAGGCCCACAAGCCATGGGAACAGCGGTTTCTCTGGATGGAGGACACAGGGTGATTCAAATATTGCTCATTTGTACTCTCCGGCCAAAAGCAAACAGGGGCCAGCCCGGTTCAGTGGGCACCTTGGCCTGCCAAAGCTGCTTTGCCGGAAACATTTTCTCTTCTAACTTCATCCGTCAAAGACGATTCAAACTGGAGTTCTGGGTCAGAAACAGTGTGACATTTTGGAACCATATCTCCTTTATTTCTGTAAAAGAACTTCTGGTTTTTGGTTTTTGGTTTTAATTTATTTTGAGAGAGTGTATGTGTGCAAGTAGGGGAGGGGCAGAGAGAGGGAGAGAGAATCCCAAGCAGGCCCCATGCTATCAGCACAGAGCCTGACACGGGGCTTGATCCCAGAAACCGTGAGATCACGACCTGAGCCGAGATCAAGAGTCGGACGCTCATCCGACTGAGCCCCCCAGGCGCCGCGTAAATGAACTCCTACATGCAGTTTCCGCAATGTCGCTCTGCAAAAATACCTACGTGTGTGGGAACGAACGACGTTCCAGTTACACAGATTTACAATAACTTCAGGGCCACGTTTCAGAAACTCTACTGATGGCAACAGTGAAAAAACATCAACGTCCCAGGCCTGGGTGGGTCTGTCAGCCGAGTGTCCAACTCTTGCTTTCAGCTCAGGGCTCGATCTCACGACTGTGCGATCGAGCCCCACATCCTGTTCTGCTCCGACAGTGTGGAACCTGCTTGGGATTCTCTATCTCTCTCTCCTTTCTCTGTGCCCTTCCCCGTTCTCTCCCTCACTCTCAAAATAAATAAATAAACTTAAAAAAAAAAAAAGTATTCAAGCCCCATTTGGTTCCTTTGTAGTTCCCTTGGGGATGCAGAGAACTAATGCTCAAGTCACAAAGCCACAGCACCTGTTAGGGAAACAAGGCCCCGTCCCCTCTCCCAGGACTCGCAGGGTCTGTGAGAGGTATACACCAATGTGCCTATCACAGGTCACCCAGGAGAGAGGGCACGAGAGTTCCACGGGCCCGTGAGAGATGATCGAGCTGTTTGCTCAGTGGGGAGTGGAGAAAGGAGGAGAGAAAGATCCTTCTGCTCTGGGGGCCGCATAAGCAGAGGCCCAGAGTGGCAGCACCTGCAATCAGGCAGGCCCAAAGCAGGACCCAGGAAACCATCATGATGCTGGCTCCCGAGGGGCCCTCCGTGGGGTGGGGGGCAGGGTGATGGTCCCCCAAGGCACTCACATGTTAACTCCAGAACCTGTGAATAGGTTAAGAGTGGTGTTGGCCAGTGGCCTTAAGGTTGCTAACCAGCAGACCTGGAGACGGGGAGATCATTCCAGATTATCCACGAGCCCCAAGAAATCACAGGGCTCCTTCAATGTGGGAGGGAAAGGCGACCGAGCCAGAGCTGACACATCCTGAGAAAAACTCAGTCCACTATCGCTGGCCTAGGGAAGGGGCCCCGAGCCACGGAGCACAGAGGCTTCTAGAAGCTGGAAGAGCAAGAAAACAGCACCGGGGGACACAGATTTTAGCCCAGGGAGACCTGTGTGAGACTTCTGACTCCCAGAGCCATGTGGTAATGAATGTGTGCTGTGTGGGGCAACAGTGTTGGTGATAACTCGTACCAGCAGCCACAGGAGACTCCTACCCATGACATATGCTCTGTGCTGTCCCCCGACCATTTTCCTTGTAATTCTAATCTCAAAATAGTTGCCTTTCTTTTTTTTTTTTTCTTAATTAATTTATTTACTTTCAGGGAGAGAGAGAGAGAGAGAGAGAGAGAGAGAGAGTGCAGGTGCACACACAGTGGCCAAGGAAGGGCAGAGACAGAGAGGGAGAGAGAGAATCCCAAGCAGACTCCTCACTGTCTGCGCAGAGCCCGACGCGGGGCTTGAACTCACGAACTGTGAGATCGTGACCTGAGCCGACATCAAGAGTCAGACACCTAACCCCTGAGCCACCCAGGCACCCCTCAAAATACCTGCCCTCTCAAGGTAAACGTTCTTTGTAATTTAATGAGAAAACGGGGTCGGGAAGTATGGACAATACGGGGGTAGAGTCAGCAGCTGGGGCGTTCCTATGCCGTCTACAACAGCGCCCACGAAAGACGCCAAAGGGCACATCTCCAAGTCCCACGGGAGGGAGATGGTTCACGAAATTGCACCAGATGTGACACAGGAACGGAAAACTGCATCTCCCAGCCGAGTGTAAGACCTGCGTGGCAGAAGGAATTTTCCAGCCGCTTCGCCACTCGGCAGTCAGCGGCCGCGCCTGGCTGAGGCCAGGGTGACACCCCCAGATTCGCCGCTCAGACCTGTAACCCAAAAGTGAAAAGCCAACAGTAGCTCGTGTCAAGGTGAACAGCACCATGAGGGAAGTGCCAGGTCATGGGAACTCAGGAAAAGGAGTGAACCTCACGCCCTGAGCACAGACCGGGAGCCTAACAGGAGGGTGCAGGTCTCGTCCAAACCGTCAGTCCCTCAGCCCTGACCCGGGGGCTGCACCAGAAAGGTCCTCACGCCGGGGGCATCCGTGCAGCAAAAGGAGACAGAGGTACAGTTCTGGGGTCCTGCACCACGCAGAGCAGAAGTGCCCACGCAAGGGACAAAAGGGAGCCGTGCAGGCGGAGCCCCTCCCAGAACACAGTGTGCAAACACAGTGGAGGCCCCTATCTGCTGAGTCCAGGGGGTCTGTGACCTTGCGGGTCCTGCCGTCCCGGTGACAGCATCTCAGCCTGGAGAGCGGTCGTCTCCTGCTCCCTGGCTCCCTGCCGCCTCAGCTGCAGAATCTCCCTCCCTCCCCTGGCCTGGCTTCTCCCCCGGCCAGTGCCAAGAGCGAGAATCACTTCCTGTTACAGTCACACCTGGGTTTCCCAGCCTAATTCGCTCCGGAAACACGCTTGTCATCTAAACACTTGTATATCAAAGCGAATTTCAAGAACCATTGGCTCAGGTGTGATCACGTGATGTTCGGCGTCACCTACGACTCGTGTTGCAAGACATCGCTCGTTTACCAAGTTAACATTTATTAGGAATGCTTGCTGGTCCCGCGGAACACTCGCAGAACGAGTTAACTCACAACCCAAGGTTTTGCCGTACTTCCAGGCTGCCTTTGGGGCTGGGATAAAATGACAAGGTAAGAGGAAGGGACACTCCCAGAAAGGCCAAACCAGCAGGGGCCTGCCACGCCCACGCAGCACCGACGTGCACGTGCACGGGGGGCTCTCCGTCCTCCCATCCCACCTCCCACCCACCCTGGGAGCACTCTCAAAGGAGCACTCTCACAGAGAAGCACCAAGAACGCGTACCTCCTGTAGTTCGGCTGAGTAATTCAGGATCTGTTCTGCATGAAGGTCATCAAAACCAAATCGGGACTTCAGGTCAGCCTGGACCTTCTGTGGATCCCACACCAGCTTCTTCAGGGACAAGGTGTATCCTAAGTCTGCAAGACAGCCAACGATTTATGCCATCAGTTGTTTCCACGTTGTGACACGTCTGACGTAACTCGGAAAACGACACCTTGTTCGCTGCTACAAGAAAAGTAAATAAAGAGCAAAGGCTACGCAGACAATCAAGCCGGAGAAGCCAACAGGAGCCAGCACTGGACGCCACAGAGAGCTTGCTGGGACAGCAGGTGCCCCTGGTATTAATGATCGCAGAGTTTCTGGAGCAAACATGACAACCTATGTCAAGAACTTCACGAAATTCAAATCGCTGAGCGCGCTAATTTCACTCCTAAAAATCTATCTCAAGAAACCTCATCAGCTGCATGAAGAAAAAGTAAGGAACAACCATGCTACCACATTGGTTTTAGACTGATTAAAGATTAAAAACCAGGTAAGCATCTAGCATGGGAGAAAAGCGTAAATTACGGTATATTCGTGGCATAAAATACCGCAGTCTTTTTTTTTTTTTTGAGAAAGTAAGTGCACACGCATTCACATGCTCATGGGGGGGGGGGGGGGGGAGGAGCAGTGACAGAAGGGGACAGAGAATCCCAAGCGGGTTCTGTGCCTTCAGCACAGAGCCCGACATAAGGCTCGATCTCACAAACCATGAGATCATGACCTGAGCAGAAATCCAGAGTCAGACGCTTAACTGACCGAGCCACCCAGGCGCCCCAATACTGCAGTCTTGAAAACTACATTTCTAAAAACTATTTAAGGTCGTAGATGAAAGTTCCCTTAACAGAGTTAATCAAGGTAGAAAACTCATTAGGGGTCACCTGGGGGGCTCAGTCCGCTGAGCATCCGACTCCAGCTCAAGTAATGATCTCGCGGTTCATGACTTCGAGCCCCCCACATCGGGCTCTGTGCCGTCAGTGCAGGCCCCACTTCGGATCCTCTGTCATCCTCTCTCTCTGGCCCTCCCCCACTTGTACTCTCTCAAAAATAAATACACATTTAATTTTTTTTTAACATTTATTTATTTTTGAGACAGAGAGAGACAGAGCACGAACGGGGGAGGGTCAGAGAGAGGGAGACACAGAATCCGAAACAGGCTCCAGGCTCTGAGCTGTCAGCACAGAGCCCGACGCAGGGCTTGAACTCACGGACCGCGAGATCACGACCTGAGCCGAAGTCGGCCGCTTAACCGACTGAGTCACCCAGGCGCCCCAAAAATAAATACACATTTAAATAAATACATAATAATAAATAAATAAAACCCATTAGGTACCCAAATGATCCCACACTTCCACCTGGAAATGGCATGCCCGAAATATAATTCCAAGAACTCCCCCCCCCCCCACCCCCCGAGGCTTGACATAGTTTCTGCGAGCGGGGCCTGACGATGGCAAACACAAAAGCTTGTAAGTTCTGAGGTGAGCCTCCACCTGAAATCCCATCGCGAGACGACTTCAGACCGCGATCAACACGCGTCTGCTCAGTGTCCACACGTGCAAAGGACCACAAAACCATTCTCACGTGTGTGACCTCTCGGTGCCCTTAAGTTGACGCTGCGGGTCAACGGAAAAGGCCCAGTCCTGCCACCTACAAAACAGGCCCAGCCACGGGGAACTTTAGGAAGGTGTTGAAAAAAGGCCCCAGGAATCCAAGACTCCTCACTCTCCATCTGGCTGTCTTTGCATAAAAGGGGTCAAAGTCTGGTTCTGAGATTTTTAAGCTAGCATTTGTTACATATCGAGGGCACTTTCGTCGCCAGGTGAGTTGTACACAGCACACCAGGCAGGTGCAGTAATATTATCCTCTTTGGGGGCGTAAGGAAGCAGACATCCAGAGCCATGCAGGGTCACACTGCTCGATTTAGTCATGACTCAAACCCAGATCTGATCCCCAACCCTGAGCTGTAACCACTAATCTCTCCTGCTCTCAGAATGTATCAGAATTACTCTGCAGAGCCGCAGAGAAGCTCTCCTTGGGGGCAGGGGTCTCCCTACGCTGAGTCACCAACAACAGGGAAAAATCTGGGTGTGACTGGGGTGATGGAGGGCGTCCTGTTGGGTTGTTCCAAGGAGCCAGAGAAGTCTGGAAGGGCTAGAAATCTGTGTGTAACCACCTCATTACATAGGTCAGGAGATAGACTTCAAGAGTTAGGGGCAGACAGAGAACAGGAACCTGGGCTCCTGGCCCCAGGCCTGCCTGCCCCCAACCTAGCTCTCGTATCTGTGCCAGGAATATCTCTCCACAAAGCATATCTGACTGCTGATCCAGCGTTCTTCTGTGATCTGGCCCGGGGTCTCTTTCTGGATCACCTCCTACCATCACCCACGACCCCAGAAACACTGAACATCAAATACACGGGGAGCTTCACATACAATTCTTCGTGGCCATGCTTCCTCATGTCTTTGGTGAAGTAGAACTCATCCTTCAAAACTTCTTCTTGATGCTTTTCCTGAGAAAGATGCAGATCCCTACTCTGGGTTTTGCTTTTTCTTCATTGGCACACCTGTCTCCTATACTAAACATGACTTCCCTGTTGCAAGAACCATGTATTATCCAGTTTTTTATTCCCATTCATGGAATGGTATTTGGTTTATAGAACATACTCCATAAGCATTTACTGTAGGAGAGAATGAGTGGATGGATGGATGATGGATGGATGGATGGATGGATGGATGTGTGGATAGATGGTTGGGTATCTACCTGGTGGACAGGTGGGTGAATGGATGAATGTGTGGATGGGTACAGGAATGACAGATAGATGAATGTACAAATTATAACTCCACAGTTTGCTCCATGAATCTCCCTTACAGAAACAGAAGTAGAGAAAGAGAAAAAGATAACTAAAAGTAAAATATTCAGGTCCAGTTGGCAATTCAGGAAGTAATACGCCAAACAGAGTAGAATAGTGCCTATGGGACTGGGAGGTGGGGAAATGGGGAGATACCAGTCAAAGGGTGCAAACTTTTAGTTATAAGATGAGTAAGTTCTGGAGACCTAATGTATAGCCAGATGACTCTAATCAATAACAGTGCATCATATACTTGAAATTTGCTAAGAGATCGTTAAGTGTTACCACCAAAGAAAAGGTAACTAACTATGGGAGGTGATAGATGGGCTCGCTAATGCCATTGTGGTACTAACTACACGACGTACACGTGTCTCAAACTGTCACACTGTACACTTTAAACACACACGATTTTATTTGTCAACATAAACTAAATATTCTTTTTCTAATACAAACTTCTTTTTGAGAGAGAGAGAAAGAGCACACACGTGCTAGTAGGGGAGGGACAAAGAGAGTGACGAGAGAGAGGAGACAGAGAGAGAGAGGAGAGAGGGAGAGACAGGAGAGAGAGAGAGAGGGAGAGAGAAAGAGAGAGAGAGAGAGAGAGAGACAGAACCCCAAACAGAGCCTGACGCGGGCTGGATCCCACGATCCTGGGATCGTGACCCGAGCTGAAATCGAGATGCTCAACAGACTGAGCCACCCAGACGCCCCTAAGTGTAATAAACACTCGATGAAAAAAAGAAATAAAGAATATCGTGGGTCAAGAATAGAGCCAAGTAATTCCATCCCTTCCCCTGCAGAAGGGGTTTGTTCATTCAGCTCGTGGGCTTTCCAAATCCACATCCCCCTGCCTCTTCTCGCCAGCCTCACTATTTTTCAAATATTTCTCCCACATAGGGGCAGAGGAGAGAGGAAAGATTCAAATCGCAGAATGAAGGATAGATCTAACCTTAGAGGACGTCAAAGAAAATAATTTTAGGGGCACCTGCGTGGCTTGTCAGTTGAGCGTCCGACTCTTGATTTCAAGTCATGATTTTGAGGGATCAAGCCCTACGTGGACTCCGCACTGAGCCTGGAGACTGCTTGGGATTCTCCCCCTCTCTCTCCCTCTCGCCCAGTCGCTCACTCGCTCTCTCTCAAAATAAACATCTTTTTAAAAAGAATCTTAAGATCACCTATTTCCTAATCAAAACTAGCCCGTGTATTAGCAACGGCCACAGAATTTCAACGGTGGAAAGTCAAATGTAGTTCGGAGTTCCAAATTTCCAGTCTCCTTCTCCCTTTTATTAACAGAAACAATGGGATCCTTTGGCATTTGACGTTTTCATTAAGTCGTTTCTTGAACAGCATCTCCGCTCTGTGCTGGCTATCGACGAAGTTCACTAGGGAAACGAATTTTCGCACGAGCTCTCGGGCCCACCTACCAGGGGTGGCCGCTCCCCGCTCCTGCAGAAACGTCAGCATCGAAAGGGTCACATTCAGCGCGATTTCGGAAACGGTGGAAAACCTGTGGTCGAGTGGCAGCCAGTCTAAATCTTCCAAAGTTGCCAAGGAACTGCAACGAAAATAAAAACAAAGGGATGTGAGCCAGCTCAGCACATGGGGCTGCACCGACTCACACTTGCCCGCCAGACAGGTCAAAGCCCTTTGCGGGATGTGGCCCACCACTGACACACAGGCATTCACTGTGGCTTCAAATGCCACCCTACACGCCCTGGGCTGGGGACTAATGGTCACCTGGCACGGCTGGCCAGGGTCCAAAGTACTGTCATCTCAGCAAAGCAAATGGGCAGGCAGGTGGGCTGCTTCACGTTCAGATCATCAGTTTACAATTTGGAGGTGCCCTCCTGGAACACCATGTACCCCATCCCCCGCTGGGTGCCCCTGTGGTCTGAATAAGTCAGGGGCACGATCAGTGGTCACCAGCCTGCTTCACAGAACAAGGGGCTTCAGGGAATCCACACATAAATTGTGCTGATTTTATTCTTTAAATATCTATATTTTATAAGGAATTATATTAAGTATAATTACAAATAATTAAGCTTGGGGGCGTCTGGGTGGCTCAGTCAGTTAAGCATCCAACTTCATCTCAGGTTATGATCTCAAGGTCCGTGAGTTCGAGCCCCGCATCAGGCTCTGTGCTGACAGCTCGGAGCCCGGAGCCTGTTTGGGATTCTGTGCCTTCCTCTCTCTCTGCCCCACCCCTGCTTGCACTCTCTCTCTCTCTCTCTCTCTCTCTCTCCCTCTCTCAAAATTAATAACATTTTTTAAAAAATTTTTTAAATGGTAGTTGTTCTTTGTGGGTTTATTTAATCATTGAAGTATAATGAATATACTTCATGCAGATTTTCTTGGTATTGTGTCACCAAAGCAAAACAGAGGAGCAAAATGAATGCCGGAGGTGATAGGGTTCAACAACATTCAGCAGTAACCTCTAATTTGGAATTCTGTCTCCAAAGAGCCCGCTCACTGCCCGTGCTAACACATTCAGGGCTTAGAGCAAGGATGCGTGTAGAAGCATACCCACTCTATTCACATACAAAAGTTATAAATCAAACCAACAAACTCAAATATATGCTCCATTGTCCTACATTGACAAACACGCCTTCATAACAACTTGGAGAGCCGTGTCCAAATTTAGAATTTTCCAATCCTCTGTCAAAATAAATAAATAAACTTTTAAAAAGAGGGATGAGGGGCTCCTGGGTGGCTCAGTCGGTGAAGCATCCAACTTCGGCTCGGGTCACGATCTCACGGTTCATGGGTTCGAGCCCCAGGTTGGGCTCTGTGCTGACAGCTCAGAGCCTGGAGCCTGCTTCAGATTCTATGTCTCCCTCTCTCTCTACCCCTCCCCGTTCATGCTCTGTCTCTGTCTCCCAAAAATAAATAAACGTTAAAAAAGAAATTTTTTTATGATCATTTAAAGGGGTGCCTGGCTGGCCTATCAGTGGAGCGTGTGACTCTTGGTCTTGGGGTTGTGAGTTTGAGGCCCACATTGGGTGTGGAGATTACTTACAAATAAAATCTTTACGTCATAATAATAATAATAACAATTAAAACTACAGGAATATAGGAAACGTTAATGATGTAATGTTAAATTGCTTCAATCGGGGGGGAGTAGGCTCTGACAACATTATTGCACTTGATAAAATATTCACACAGGTAGACGAGAAGCACCCACAGGGAGGCGAGAGTCCCAGCCAATTCAAGACGCCGTGATCCTGGATTTTTTCTTGTATCAAACAAGAGATGTTCCCAGAGATATAGATTTCCCTTCGAAAAAGGTGAGGAGAAAAGACCCAACACACCGTTCGATTTTTCTCTTGCACTTACTTCAGAGCTGCCTGGAGGAGGCGTATCCCAGTGCGGATGCGGTCTGCGACGCCAGTGTCGTGGGCATACAGTCTCGGCAGCAGACGTAGAAAATTCCAGATGTGGGGCTGCTGGTGGAGCTTTTCCAATTTCGAGATCACCTCCTCCGTCTTATTGAGATCCATCTGACAGAAAAACAATACCAAGAGTTTCCCTCCTCCGTGTTTTTCCTGTTCCAAACAGTGGGGCTGGGTTGGCTGCTGAAAACTTTGGCCATAGAGACTCGTGCCCGGTATGTCACTATTTGGAGCAGACAAGATTTGAAAATCTGTCCGTTGGGTTAGGAGTTTAAATAGTGTGAAAATAGGGGTCACTGAGTGAGTCAGTTAAGCGTCCGAGTCTTGATTTCAGCTCAGGTCATGATCTCACGGTTCGTGAGTTCACGCCCCACATCAGGCTCTACGCTGACCATGTGGACACTGCTTGGGATTCTCTCTCTCTCTCTCTCTCTCTCTCTCTCTCTTTCCCCCTCCCCTGCTTGCACGTGTGCCCTCTCTCCCTCAAAATAAATAAATAAACTTAAAAAAAAAAGGAGGGGCGCCTGGGTGGCTCAGTCGGTTAAGCATCCGACTTCGGCTCAGGTCATGATCTCACAGTCTGTGGGTTCAAGCCCCGCATCGGGCTCTGTGCTGACAGCTCAGAGCCTGGAGCCTGCTTCCGATTCTGTGTCTCCCTCTCTCTCTGCCCCTCCCCTGCTCATGCTCTGTCTCTCTCTGTCGCAAAAATAAATAAAAACATTAAAAAAACATTTAAGAAAAAAAAAAGGAATTTTTCAACAACACCAGCCAGGGAATAAGAAACCACGGACCAGATGTTTCTTCTGGATTAAAAAACAAAACAAAACAAAAAACAAATGAGGGGGGCCCAGAGGGCTCAGTTGGAAAAGCAGGCAACTCTTCATCTCAGGGTGGTGAGTTCGAGCCCCGTGTTGGGTGCAGGGATGACTAAAGAAAGAAAGAATGAAACTTTACGAAACATGGAGGGAAACCATTAAAGATGTTCATTCCAGTGGGTGCAAGTTGGAAGGGTTTCCTCCCCAGGCAACAGTGTGGTGAAGTGACATAGAATCCGTCTCACTGAAGGCATAAACCAGCCTCTTTAAAAACCAGCTTTGTGAGGCACCTGGGGGACTCAGTCGGTTGAACGTCCGACCGCCTCTCAGTCTCATATCAGGCGGTGATTTCGAGGGACTGAGCCCCTAGTCGGGCTCCAGGCTGAGTGTGGAGCCTGCTTGAGGTTCTTTCTCTCCGCCCTTCCCACGTGTGCACACACGCGCACTCTCAATAGATAGATAAATAAATGAATAAATAAATAAATAAATAAATAAACCTAAAAAAGTAAAAATTAAAAAATAAGTAAAAACTAGACTTGTGACCAAAGCAGGGAAGGTTGGAACAGCAGGGCAGGACTGAAAGGAGAAAAGGGTCTGTGGGGAAAACAGGAAGCAAACTCCAACTCTAACAGGATGGCTGGCTCTGTCCAGAAGCACCCATTCGTGCCTAGCACGTGGTACAGACACTTGGGACCATTCTAGATGCCCGAGCTTCTCATACTGCACGCTAGCAATGGCAAAGCCAAAACCAGAGTATCCCGGAGCCACTAGGCTCCCCCCAGGGGAGTCATACCCCCCCCCCCGGTGGCAGCTGGGAAGGGACAGACCCACGTCTGTGCTCTGCACCTGCACGGCCCTCAGCAGGCCCAGCCCAGGGTCCCGCACCCCCAGAGGAGCCTTACAACTACCCTCCAACGGCATCTGGTGCTGTTCTCAGTAAACCCCCGACAGCTGCAAGTCCCTGGCTAAGGGGCGGGAGGGGGGGGGGCCTGGGCCTCCAGGCCTCTTCAGTGGGAAGGACGAGCCAGCCAGCCACCTCCTGCCCTCTCTGGAGGCCCTGGCTTGAGACTCACTGCCCCCGTCCCCAACGTAGGCGGGTCTGTGATTCCTACAGACTTCCTGTCCCAGGCCTGCCTTCCGCTAAAGCTGGAGTGGTGACTGCCACGCCAAAGTGAGTTCAATTCCACGTACTCCCTGTCCAGCTGCTCCCCCCGGCCTCCCAGGACGCCCACCCACTCATCCTGCACTGTCTTCATGGCCACCTTCCTGCCTTGTCCCCATAGCCCTCGTGTGACAGATCCTTCCTCCCCTCCCATGTCATCACAAAATACCCAAGCTCTGGAATGCTTGGGGGCTCAGTCGCTTCAGCGTCTGACTCTTGGTTTCCACCCAGGTCATGATCCCAGGGTCGTGGGATCGAGCCCCGACTCGGGCTCTGTTCTGACAGCACGGAGCCTGCTTGAGATTCCCTCTCTCCCTCTCTCTCTGCCCCTCCCCTGCTCACTCACTCTCTCCATCTCAAAAAATAAGTAAATAAACTTAAAAAAAAAAAAAAAAAAAAACACCCAAGCCCCGTGAAATTCAATGGGCCAACTGCACACCCTTACGCTGGTGGCTGGAGTGCGGCTGGAGGAAGACAGTGAGGCCGAGTCTCCCACAGGCTCACGGTGCTTGTCTCGGAGTCCTGAGACCCCTCCCCCTTGGTGGGCGGAGGGGGGGGGAGCCAAAGTGCATCCAGATAGTGTCAAATGTCCTGGGGACAAAACTGGTCCCTTTACCTGCAGGGTTGTGTGCCCAGAGCGAGTCAGAGGGACATGTCAAACACCCGCATCTCAAACCTGAGAGCAGAGGGACTTCAAGTCCATCTGACAAAGCCACCTGTTCCGGGTCACCTGCCAACTGCTGAGGGCCCCAACCTTCACCTTCTGCTCTCCCCAGGCCCAGAGTCTCGCCTGAGAACATAACTTGACTTTGGCTGTCTCACATACGGCTTCTACATAGGATGTGAAAACCTAACCTTGGACTAGTTGAATCTTGAACCAAATCATTGGAAAGAAGTGTTTGGGGGTGCGCGGCTGGCTCAGCTGGTTGAGCATCTGACTCTTGACTTTGGCTCAGGGCACGATCTCACGGTTCATGGGTTCAAGCCCCGAGTCTGGCTCTGTGCTGACAGCACAGAGTCTGCTTGGGATTCTCTCTCTCTCTCTCTCTCTCTCTCTCTCTGCCCCTCCCCCACTCACACGCTCTTCTTCAAATGAATAAATAAAGTTAAAGAAAAAAAGAAGTTTCCAAGGATGCCCAATGGGCTCTGTCGGTGGAAGGTGCAACTCTTGATCTCATGGTTGTGAGTTCAAGCCCCACATTGTGGGTTGAGTTTACTTAAAAAAAGAAAAAGAAGATGGGGTGTCTGGGTGGCTCAGCTGGTTAAGCATCTGACTTCAGCTCAGGTCATGATGTTATGGTTCGTGGGTTCGAGCCCCGTGTCGGGCTGAGCTGACAGCTCAGAGCCTGGAGCCTGTTTCGGATTCTGTGTCTCCCTCTCTCTCTGCCCCTCCCCCGCTCATGCTCTCTTGCCTTCAAAAACAAACAGACATTAAAAATTTTTTTAAAAAAAAGAAAGAAAAAGAAGTATTCGAAAAATAAAATAAAAACCAGTGCTTTGAACTTAACCACTATGTGTCCGGAGACTAAGTTTCAAATTCTTGTTAAAATACTTACTGCCAAAAAACTGGAGCCATGAGAAGAATCTACGATAAAAGAGATTTCAGATATTAGTTCAGTAAGCGATCAGAGACCATGTACTGAGCACCTCCTTCTAAGCCCCACCCCCTGGGGCAGGAAGGGGAATTAGGGCTTCAATAGGACGTTTAAGGGCACTCTGGGTCCTCAGCTTCCGTGGGGCACGCTCAGCCCGGGCCCGGGTCGGGGGTGGACACTCAGAGACGGACTTGCCTGGGCCCTTGGATCTTCCTGCCCAAAGTTCCTGTAAGATCTTTGCCTTGTCCATCATGTCGTAAACTTCCTCAGTGAGCTCCCGCACCTCTTCCAGGAAGGCCAGGTCGTTGACCTTCCTGGGCCGGCCAGCTGCAGCCCAGAACCTGGATGAACTTGAAATAAGTGGAATGAGTACCATGGACATCATTCTGCACGGGGCCCCCTTCCCTCGGGGTTCGCGGGCTCGACACCGAGTGCCCAAGCGACATCCACCAAGCTGGCACGCATGTACCCTTCCACCCACCTGCCCTGCAGGACCCTCTCTCCTTGACCTTCCAATTGAAAATTAGAACGTTGTTGGGGCGCCTGGGTGGCGCAGTCGGTTGAGCGTCCGACTTCAGCCAGGTCCCGATCTCGCGGTCCGTGAGTTCGAGCCCTGTGTCAGGCTCTGGGCTGACGGCTCAGAGCCTGGAGACTGTTTCAGATTCTGTGTCTCCCTCTCTCTCTGCCCCTCCCCCGTTCATGCTCTGTCTCTCTCTGTCCCAAAAATAAATAAACGTTGAAAAAAAAAATTAAAAAAAAAAATTAAATTAGAACGTTGTCATCAATCTCTCCATTATCTGTGACGCTCAGCCACTGTATATGGTTACTGGTGGTCCCACGTGTTTCCCTCGCTCAGCACGCCCCGAGACAGGGACTGGGGACCGTGTCTCCATGACCGGCCCAGGCCCCAAGTGCGGAGGACACGGGAGGGAGGTGAGCAGGCACGCCCCCCGTAATGCTTTAGCCAGCCGGGAGAGCCGCCGGGGAAGGGGTGGAAAGTCTGTCCAGAGGGCACTCATGCAGGCCCGGGGGAGGCCAAGCCCCCTCTCCCGTTCTCTCAGGCTGACATCTGAAAGACGAAATGGCCCAGTGATGGGAAGACTGGGGTCCAGGGGCGTATCGGCCAGAGACAGCACGTGCAAAGGCCCAGAGATGGGAAGGGGCTGAGGGGTTAGCCAGGGAGACAGAGACAGACAGAGAGGAGAGGGGGAGAGACAAGGGAACGAGAGAGGGAAGTCTATGGTGTGGACACATGCGGCCACGTGAGGGTCACGGGCAGGACACTGCGTGAGCACCAGGGGGAGCTGGGACAGGCTTCACCAGGGACAATGGGGTCTCATTTCAATTCTAGAAGAGACCTCTGGTTGTGGGGGGAGGTAGGGTCCACCAGGACAAGGTGGAAGGGACAGGCAGGCTTCGAAAGAGGGAGGTGGGGACACCTGGAAGGCTCAGTCGGTTGAGCGTCTGACTTCAGCTCAAGTCATATCTCACGGTTCGTGGGATCGAGCTCCACATCGGGCTCTGTGCCGACAGCTCAGAGCCTGGAGCTGCTTCAGATTCTGTGTCTCCCTGTCTCTCTGCCCCTCCCCTGCTTGTGTGCACACTCTCTCTCTCTCTCAAAAAATCAATAAACATTAAAAAAAGAAGAAGAAGAAATCAGGGGTATCTGGGTGGCTGGGTCAGTTAAGCGTCTGACTTTGGCTCAGGTCACGATCTCACGGTTCATGAGTTTGAGCCCCGAGTCGGGCTCTGTGCTGACAGCTCAGAGCCTGGAGCCTGCTTCGGATTCTGTGTCTCCCTCTCTCTCTACCCCTCCCTTGCTCATGCTCAGTCTCGCTGTCTTTCAAAAATAATAAATAAACATTAAAAAAAAGGAAAACAAAGAAAGAGGGAGATGGACAGACTCACATACATCCTTGTGAGCCTTTAAAGAACTCGGTGTGGGGTGTGCTGCCACACCCACTTTATTTTCTGTATTTCCAAGGCTTTGACACCAGGCTGCTGACTGCTGACCCCGGAGGGACAGCCCCTCCCAGGGCGACCCCCCACCCCCGCATTCCCTAGAGACACCAAGGGCTGGCCACGTGGTGATTTCCATGTCTGCACATCTTACACGTCTGAAAGAACAAATCTCAGGCACCATGAAGAAGGGGCTTTGGGGAGAGGCAGGGTGTGGGATGTCCAGGGTAGAAAGGGGGGCCTCCGCCCCAGGTGGAAAGGGGGGCCTCCGCCCCTGGAGAGCAGGACAGCTCTACAAGGCGGGGCAGGGAGGTGTTGCTGAGGCCCACGTTCACGATGCCCTGTGGACGCCAGGACAGAAGTCAGAGACCGCTTTCCAAGGGGGCCAGCAGTGGGCCAGATATTCAGGCCGCTGTCCATTTCCCATTGGGATGTCCACTGTCCACTTAGGCTTTAAACATAGTATCCCTTTGTCACATTTGTGACAAACATTTTATTGGGTTTGTTTGGTTGGTTTTTTAAGTAGGCTTCACGCCCAGTGTGGAGCCCAATGTGGGGCCTGAACTCACGACCTTGAGATCAAGACCCGAGCTGAGATCAAGAGTCAGACACTCAATCAACCCAGGCACCCCTCTTTGGGTTTTTATTTGCCTTTGATTTTATTTGACTTCATTTCATTTCATTTTCAATGTTTATTATTTTATTTTCTTATATTTTTAATGTTTTTTTTTTATTTTTGAGGGAGAGAGAGCAGGGGCGGGGCAGAGAGGGAGGAGGACAGAGGATCTGAAGCAGGGTCTGAGCTGACAGCACAGAGCCAACGTGGGACTAGAACTCACGAACCATGAGATCATGACCTGAGCCGAAGTAGGATGTTTAACTGACAGAGCCACCCAGGCGCCCCCAGTGGGAATTTATCTTTAATCAGTAAGGCACAACAGACTTAAAATAAAATAGGAAATCATTTCACAAGCTGCTGGGAGTGTGTTGAAGGGATCAGGTGTCCCATCACATTTAGCACATCCAGGAGGAAAAAAAATTGAAGCTGGGGGGCATTATTCCTGATTAGAGAGTTACACAGTTTACGAGATTTCGTTCAATCCCAATTCCTGCACTTTGCAAATTAGAGAACACCGTGACCACGAAGTAACAGTTGTCAACAGGTAAATCTGCCTGCTTTGATAATATCAAAGCGTGTCTGATCCCTCCCTCGGACACGGTCATTTGACCCACCATGAGGTCAGAACAGATCCAACAACACTGACACATGAGTAAAACCAATTCAAGGCCTTTCGGGGCACAGTCCACTTAAACACGAATAATGAGGCCCAGAGAATCTACATGGATTTGCTGAAACTCAATGCAGTGACACAGCAGGGCCAGGCCCAGCCACACGCTGAATGTCACCAGTCACCTTCTGTCACGCTCCACGGAAACCTCACCTCCTAAAGGGTGGCCTTCACCTTGAGTGGGGTCAAGCACAAGAAAGCACTTATTACTTCTGTCATCGCCTCATGTGAAAGGATTCCAAGGACCCTCGGTTCCATCCATGATGTCACAAATGGCAAGACATCGTTCTTTTTCATCGCTGAGTAGTATTCCACTGTATGGAACTAGAATATATCATGCTCAGTAAAGCAAGCCAGCCAGAGAAAGACAGATAGCATATGATCTCACTCCAATGTGGAATCTGAGAAAGACAACAGATGAACATAGGGGAAGGGAAGGGAAAATAAGATCAAAACGGAGAGGGAGGCAAACCATAAGAGACTCTTAAATGCAGAGAACAAAGTGGGAGGTTGATGGGGGTGGGGGGATGGGCTAGAAGGGTGACGGGCATTAAGGAGGGCACTTGTTGGGATGAGCCCTAAGTGTTAATAGATAAGTGACAAATTGCTGAAATCTACTCCTGAAACCAATCCTACACTGTGCGTTAACTAACTTGAATTTAAGTTTAAAAATTAAATGAATGAACGAACGAATAAATAAGTAAGTAAATAAATAAATAAATAAAGGGGCCCTTGGAACCTCTGCTGGGAACCCGCAGAATTAATCACACTGTATCACACTGCTGTACTCCAAGGCAAGTGTCGTTGTCACAATGAGCTGGTCGGATGTTCTTTTTCCAATTGTTATTTCAAAAGTACCTCAATTGTCCCTAAGACCAGATCATGAGAACCGTTTACGGTGGGAAAAATACATAGAAAATCTCGGGATTAAACACTGACGTGTGAGTGTGCACGTGCACGTGTGCAGGTGTGAGAGGGCGTATGCGAGCGGGCCCAGGGAAGTCCCAAAACTGTAGTAGGATTTGGGTAGACAGCAAGTTGTGCCTTCCTGAGTCCAGGTCTGTCTTTGGTCCCTTATCAAGGAATGCTTGACCTTGTGAGGTATAGAAGGAAGTGGGACGGGGGGTCATGACACTCAAGAAAAGGCCACCTGCCAGGGGATGGAAATTGTCTCTCAGCTCTCCCACTGCTAATACCCCCTGGAATCACCGGGTTCCAGAAAGGGCCTCAGTGCAGCAGAAGCAGCAGAAGCACTCAGGCCCAGCCCTTAGTTTCTGACGAGGAAACTGAGAGCCACCGAGGGGTCCCCTGGAGTCAGTGTTTCTCCAGCAGTGTCTCCCTCGGAAAAGCCTCTTTAAAACAGGATCCCGGGGCACCCGAGTAGTTAGGCGTCTGACTCTGACTCAGGGCATAGTTTCACGGTTTGTGCGTTTGAGCCTCATATTGGGTGAGCCCCGCTTGGGGTGCGCTTGAGCCCCACTTTGCATTCTCTCTCTCTCTCTCTCTCTCTCTCTCTGCTCCCTCCGCCGCCCCTGTTTGTAGGCATGCTCTCTCTAAATAATAATAATTGGGGCGCCTGGGAGGCTCAGTCAGTTGAGTGTCCAACTCAGGCTCAGGTCATGATCTCATGGTCTGTGAGTTCGAGCCCCGCGTCTGGCTCTGTGCCGACAGCTCAGAGCCTGGAGCCTGCCTCAGATTCTGTGTCTCCCTCTCTCTCTGACCCTCCCCCATTCATGCTCTGTCTCTCTCTCTGTCTCAAAAAAATAAAGGTTAAAAAAATTCTTTAATAAATAAATAAATAATAATAGACAAACAAACAAACAAACAAATAAACTACTGGGGCATCTGGGTGGCTCCATTGGTTAAACATCCAACTCTTGGTTTCAGGTCAAGTCATGATCCCGGGGTCATGGTCGTGTGATTGAGCCCCACATCAGGCTCTATGCTGACAGTGTGGAGTCTGCTTGGGATTCTTGCTCTCTCTCTCTCTCTCTCTCTCTCTCGATCTCTGCCCTCCCCCTGCTTGCACAGACATGAGCTCAAAAGCACACACACACACACACACACACACACTCTCCCTCTCTCTCTCAAAATAAATAAATAAACATTAAAAAAGCACTACCAGTCGGGGCGCCTGGGTGGCTCAGTCGGTTAAGCGTCGACTTCGGCTCAGGTCACGATCTCGTGGTCCGTGAGTTCGAGCCCCACGTCGGGCTCTGTGCTGACAGCCCAGAGCCTGGAGCCTGTTTCAGATTCTGTGTCTCCCTCTCTCTCTGACCCTCCCCCGTTCATGCTCTGTCTCTCTCTGTCTCAAAAATAAATAAACGTTAAAAAAAATTTTTTTTAAAAAAAGAACTACCAGTAAAATAACTGTTAAAAAAAAAGACAAAAACTTCTATGGAAACCTAAGTTGAAATGCTCTTCAGCAATAAGGATGGACCGATGGCACATGGAACAACACAGACAGACAGACCTTAAAAGCATCACGCTCAGTGGAAAACAACAAACCAATCTCCTAAGGTTACAGTCTATGTAATTCACCTTATGTGACCTCACATAAATTTATCTAAATGCTGTATAATTGTACATAATGTAATTTATATATAATTACAGCTCAAAATGAGAAGAGTATGGAGGCAGAGGACACTCGTGGCCGCTGGGGACAAGACGGGGACAGAGGGGTGGGCACAGCTATGCAGGGAGATCCTGAAGGATTTTCTGTGCATTGATTAAACTGATACAAGATACTGATTGAACATGATCAAGATATATATTGATTGTGATGGTGGTTACATGAACCTATACAAGAGATCAAATTGTATAGAGATACACACACACACACACACACACACACAAGTGAGTGCGTGTAAAACTGATGAAAATAGAGTAAGACCTGGAGTCTACTTAACAATATTGTAACAATGTCAATTTCTTGGTTTTGATATTGTACTAGAGTCATAGAAGATGTTCATGATTTGAAGAAGTCAAACTCACTGCACCATTTTACAACTTTTTAAAGTCATAATCACTTCAAAATGAAAGTTAAAAAGTAATGAAGTCAAAAAATAAATGATGAACTCAGATAAGAATATTTACAACCGTTATCACAAAGGGTTTAGCGCCTTAATATGTAAAGAGCCTCTGGACATCAAGAAGAAAAATTACAAACCAAGAGAAAAATGGACAAAGGACATGAATAAAAATTTTACAGGGAAAAGAAGTATAAAGTGTACATGGAGGCATAAAAATAGGTCCAACATCCCTATAATAAGAAAAATGCAAATAGAACTGTACTGATACATCGTTTCTCATCAGGAAATTGATGAGATGGGGAACCTGGCTGGCTCACTCAGTAAGGCATGCGACTCCTGATCTCAGGGTTGTGAGTTCAAGCCCTACATTGGGCATAGAGTCTACTTTAAAAATAAATGAAATGAAATGTAATGAAATATAAAATAAAACGAGTAAGGAAATAGATGAGAAACCAGATAGGTAGAAATGTTGAAGTTTAACAAGACCTCACCAGGGAAAAAGATATCCTCACATCTTAGAAGACAGATGCAGAATATTATAATCCCCATAAAGGAGCAATTGGAAAACACCATCAAAATTAAAAATGCATTTATGTCTTGACTTTGAAATCTGCTTCTAGAAATCACTGCTACATCATACACATACACTACTATGAAGCAGCAGAAGTAGTTAGCAAAATACAGCAACAAGGTAGAGTTAATAAAGCAATAGTGTAGAAAAGTGAAATAAAAAATACTCAATTTACATAAATAAAGGCAATAAAGAGGAAAAGGAGAGAGCAGAAGAGACCACAAAAGCGGAAAATAAGTCCCAGGGTGCCTGGGTGGCTCAGTCGGTTGAGCATCAGACTCTCGGGTAGTATCCCAGGGACATGGGATCGAGCCCCAAATAGGACTCTGTGCTGAGTGTGGAGCCTGCTTAAGATTTTGTCTCTCTCTTTCTCTCCCTCTCTCTCTTTCTCTCTCTCTCTCTCTCTCTCTCAAACAAAAAAAGAAAAAGAAAGCAAGTGCCAATACATAAATTCAATATATTAAGTATAAATAGTCCCTACATTAAAAGGCAGATTGTCAGACTGGATAATAAAGCAAGAACCAACTATATGCTGTCTAAACTTTTTTTTTAATTTTTTTTAACGTGTATTTATTTTTGAGAGACAGAACGTGAGCAGGGGAGGGGCAGAGAGAGACAGAGACACAGAATCGGAAGCAGCCTCCAGGCTCTGACAGCACAGAGTCCGACGCGGGGCTCAAACTCACGAACCGTGAGATCATGACCTGAGCCAAAGTCGGATGCTTAACCAACTAAGCCACGCAGGTGCCCCTGTGCTGTCTAAACTTCAAATGTAAAGATACAGATAGGCAAAGAGTAAAAAGACGAAAAAAGACACGTTGTGAGACACTAATCCAAAGAAAACTACTGCATCTATGTAAATATCAAAATAGACTTCAAAACACTGACCACCACCAGAATAAAGAGATTACATATCATTATACAACACAGTGTGCATTATGTGTACTATTTGTTGCATATATAATAAAATACACGACATGCATAAGAGATGTAATCTCACGGCACCATTAGGTCATGATAAATGGGTCCATGAAGAAAATATAACAATTTGAAAGCCTATATGCACCAACATCAGAGCTTCAAAGTAAACAGAGCAAAGACCAAGAGAACTGAAAAGAAAAATAGAAAATTCCACAATTATGATTGGAGATTTTATTTACTTTCTCGACAATTTATAGAACAAGGAGACAGGATATCAGTAAAGATGTTGAAGATTTGAACAAATCCCACCCACCAGCAGAAGGCAAATCATTTCCTTGGTTTCATGTTAAATATTCATCAAAGGAGACCATACACCAGAGCCATAAAATGAGCTTCAACAAAGTTAAAAAGACCTAAATCACGCAGAGTTCTCGGACCACAGTGGAATTATACGTGTATTAGCAATAAAGAAGATCTAAGGAAAATCTTCAAACACTTAGAAATTAAGCATGTAACCTACAAATAACCCATGAGTCAAAGAAGAAACCACAGTGCCAATCAATTAATGTTTTGAACTTAATGCAAATGAAAATACATATCGAAATTTCTGATAGCTGAAAGCAGTGCCCAGGAAGAAATATGAAGCTTTTAATCTTTACATTAGAAAAGGTCTAAAAGCAATAATCTCAGGTTGATCATAAAGAAAGTGGATTAAGGGGAGCCTGGGTGGCGCAGTAAATTAGGCATCCAACTCTTGATTTTGGCTCAGGTCATGATCTCAGGGTTCCATGCTGACCTTGGAGCTGCTTAGGATTCTCTCTCTCTCCCTCTGCCCCTCTCCCCTGCTCTCTGTGTCTCTAAAATAAATTTTTTAAGTAGATTAAGAACACATTAAACTCTAAATAAAAGAAAGAAAAAGCATCTAGGCAAGGAAAACAAGAAGTAAAACTATTTACAGATGGCACGATCATGTATGTAAAAAATCCTAAAGGTTATATTAAAAAGCCACAGCAATGGTTGTCCATATTTTTAAAAAATTGTAAGCAATACCAAAAAACATGAACTACTTAGGAATACATTTAACAAAATGTACATAAAACTGAAAACTACCAAAACATTCCTGAGAGAAATTCTAGAAAACTTAAATCAATGGAGACATTATATGATGCTCATGGATTGGAAGGCTCCATGTTGTTAAAATCTCAATTCTTTCTCAACTAATCTATACATTGAATGCAGTCCCCTGAGATAACTGCCATCCACACGCACAAGAATGAAGTCAGAGTCCTTCCTCACACCATACACAAAGGCCAACTCAAAATGGATCATAGACCAAAACTTAGGAGCTGAAACCAAAAAGTTCTCCGAATGAAACAAGGAGTAAATCTTCATGGTCATGGATCAGACAACGCCTTTTAGATAGGACACCAAAAGTGCGGGGAACATGAGAAAAAATGGATGAGTGGGACTTCATCACAATTAAACACAGTATGTTCCAAAGGATACAATGAACCAAGTGGAAAAACGACCAACAAAATGGGGGTGGGGGAAATATGTGCGAATCATATGTCTCTGGTACAGAGCTTGTGACTATATGAAGGACTCTCACAACTCAATAACAAAACGACTGATAATCCGATTATAAATAAGCAAAGATGGGTCGACTGGGGGGCTCTGTCGGTTAAGCATCAAACTTCAGCTCAGGTCATGATCTCACGGTTCATGAGTTCTCTTTCTCAGACCGTCTGTCTCTGTCTATCTTTCTCTCTCTCTCAAAAACGAACATTAAAAAATAATGGGGTGTCTGGGTGGCTCAGTCGGTTGAGCATCTGACTGACTCAGGTCATGATCTCACAGGTCATGAGTTCGAGCCCCACATCGGGCTCTGTGCTGACTGCTCAGAGCCTGGAGCCTGCTTCGGATTCTGTGTCTCCCTCTCTCTCTGCCCCTCCCCCTGCTCACACTCTCTCTCGAAAATAAATAAACATTTTAAAAATAATAATAATAATATTTTTAAAAAGAACAAACACGCTGATTTTAAAGTTCACAGAGAAATTCAAAAGAACTAAAATAATTTTGGAAAACAAAACAAAGGCGAAGGTCTTATACCACCTGATTTCGAGACTTTCTCTAAAAGCAATAGTTACTGAGACTATTTGGCAAAGAGAAATCATACACTGAAATAAGATGGGCAAGAACACAACTACATATTTTTATCGGAACACCTGGTTTGCAACAAAGGCACCAACATAGTTTAATGGGCGTAGGACGGTCTCCAACAAATGATATGAGCACAACTCAACACCCATCAGAAGATAAACCTCAACACTTGCCCCACATCACGTACAAAAATGTACTCAGAGTGGATTGTGTGCCTAAACCACAGCTGTAACCACAAAACTTCTAAAAGAAGGAGAAAATCCTCTTTCCTTCCTGAGGATCTTTGCGATCTCCAATGAAGTAAACGTTTCTGTTTGAATGAAAAAAAAAAAAAAAAAGAAGAAACCCGCTTCCTTTCAGAAAACAGCTCAGAAACTGGAAGAAGATATTCCCCATATGTCTTTCTGATAAAAGACTTGTAATCAGAATATGTAAAAAACTCTAAGGATTCAACAAAAACAAAGATTAAAATGTAGCGATTAATTGTAATAAAAAGAGTTGATCAAACACTTCGCGCGCGCGCGCGCACACACACACACACACACACACACACACACCCGGTTCAAATGGCCAATAAACACACGAAAAGACACTCAACCTCTCTTTTATGGTTCCGGACCAATTCCAACGTGGGGCAGGTCCCCCTACCCCCTGGCAACACCAGGCAATTCTCGGACACCAGCAGAGTGTCCAAAAATTCAACGGACCTCTGACACCATCCACCCAGAGACCGCGTCAGACCCCGCAGGAGAAGGGCTTAGTCCCCCAGCACTGCCCCTCCCCCACTTGAGCTTCCAGTCACCAGCTTATAGCTATTGTCACCTGTGCTCCCCACCGCCCTGCTACAGATTGGAGGCTCCAACAGCCTCCTTCTTAGCTTTGATTAATTGCCCAGGGTGGGGGCGCCTGGGTGACTCTTAACTCGGGGTTGTGAGTTCGAGCCCCACGTTGGGTATAGAGATTACTTAAAATAAATTTAAAAAAAACGTAAATTGCTAGAATGACTCCCAGAACTCAGGGAAACACTTACGTTTACCGGTTTATTAAAGGATGGTGACCGGGGATACGAACCAACAGTCAGTTGGAAGAGGGGCTCAGACCCAGGTCTGGGGATGGGGCATTGAGCTCCCTGCCTCCCCAGGTACCAGGGCTTGCCCATCTCCACGTGATCACTGACGGAAGCTCTCTGAACCCCTGGGCCTTTTGGGTTTTGTAAGAAGATCTCCTAATGAAAGCGCCATCGATTAGATCAGGGGCCATTGGCTGATTTAACCTCCAGCCCGCCCCCCCTCCCGGGATAGGGGGGTGGGCAGGAAAGTTCTACCTCTAATCCCAAAGGTTGCTTCCCCGGGCAACCAGTACCCACCCCCCAGCCCTGGGGAGGAGTCCAAGAGTCGACTTCATTAACATAACACAAGACACCTTTACAGCCCGGAGCACTCAGAAAATTCTAGGGGGTTGGGCGCTGACAGCCGGAAACTGGGGTTGATGACCAAACATAAGTGAGGAATAGATATTTGTTCAGGTGACCACATATCTACTCTGTACAAATCCCGGTACTGCAACATCCTTCATGGCTAGAGAAATACATGAAAAATACCTCAGATAACACGACTCTACCATGAGAACGGCCAAAGTAAGGAGATCCCAAAACCCCACGTGCTGGCAAGAAAGGGAGTCCTTGGAGCCCCCAAATTGTATATACGCTTTGGAAAACAGTCCAGAAGTTGATTATAAACTAAGACTCACTAAACACTCATCCCAACAGCTGCACTCTCTACAAAGACATTGTCTTAACACCGACAGCAGCTTTTCTCCTACATAGTCAAAACTGGAAATAGCCACCAGGCTCCTGCCTGCTGTGTGGCTGGTCTCCTGCTCTGGTCAGCGGCCCCTGTAAGGAGCCAGGTGCATCACGTGGGGGAACGTCCCTGATTGGGGGATCCTGAACCTGCCTTATGACTGTGTTGCCCTTGATTTATGACTGCATGAAGCTGAAACCCAACTTGTGTGTGAGCCTCCATAGCATGAGAGTACCACTTGGCAAGTGAAAAAGGAGTGAGTTACTGGCACATACAACACACGCATAAATCTGGAAACATTTGGCTTCAGACACCAAGGGTGTATCTCGTACACGAAGTTCTGTAAAAGACAAATCTAGGGGTGCCTGGGTGGGTGACTCAGGCAGTTAAGCGTGTCCCAACTTCTGCTCAGGTCATGATCTCGCGGTTCATGGGTTCGAGCCCCGCGTCGGGCTCTGTGCTGACAGCTCGGAGCCCGGAGCCTGCTTGGGATTCTGTGTCTCCCTCTTTTCTCTGTCCCTTCCCCACTTGGGCTCACTCTCTCTCAAAATAAATAAATAAACTTAAAAAAAAATGTAAAAAGAGAAATCTAAATCTCATCCAGATGGCAGTAAGCAGGTAATTTGTTCCTGGGGTGGGGCATTTACTTGTCATCGATTATTGTATAGATCAATAAAGTTGGTTTTTGACCGTTAATTGTATTTCCGTTACCTGAGGAAGGAAAAATCAGTGACGTGGTATAACTTCTAAAAAGATATCATTTGTGATAGCAACAAAAAAATACACAGTAGCTGGGAAAAAGTGTGAAGAATGGTATCCGTGGCCTTCACGGGACAGTATCACTACGCTGTGCTGAGACGCTGAAAACCTAACTACACCATACGTCGCATAGTGATTGCGGGATTCCATGTGACACCAATCGAACCCCCAACAGAATATTCTCACCGACCTTGACAAGTTTGTAAAATGTATAGACTTCCCTGTAGGAGGAAAGCAAGGTAGGAGGGTTTGCCCTATCAGACACAAGACACCGGAAAGGTCTAGGAAGAAAGCCAGCGAGGTGCAGTCGGGGGTGGCCTGATGGGTCTCCAGAACAGACAGAGACGTCTGGAGCCGACCCCGGGGGCCGAGGAAAGCGCGATGTCTGTCCGAGACCCACCGCATATCCGTGGAGTTATCCAAATGGGGGGAAAAGTGTGATTGGATCATTGTACCCCACCCATAGACATAAAGCCCAGATGAACGCAATACTTATGTGTGAAAGGGAAAACTAGGGTGTAAAAATAAAACAAGGAGAAATCTACAAATAAAAGCTGGCAGAATACACCTGACTACCCATGTTCTCGATTTCCCCCGAGAAGCATCAGCCGGGCACAGAGAGTGCTCACAGGAGAGACCAGCCCCGGAAAGCAGTGTGAGGGTACACGGGGACATAGGGGTGATAGTCTCATGGGAAGCAGTTCCCGGGAGCAGAGAGGGATGCCGTGAGCTGGAGGCTGGTCCCTCGCTGCCGCTGAGCCTCTCTTGGCTAAGCTCCTGAAAGGGGTCTAGAAAGACCCCTCAGGACCCCGTGTAGTCGTCTTTCCTCCGTGGCTCCTTAGAGAGAAAACTATGAAGGGGAAAGGAGGGGCCTGAATATAAAGAAGAAAGTGAAATGAGGGCCTGAAGCCCAAGAGAGAAAACAAGAAAATGCAGGGCCCTCCGCCAGCACGCAGGCCAGAGCCCGCCAGCCAGCTGGGTGTGCCAGGGAAGATGTCAATGTCACCAGAAACGGGGGTCCTGATGAGTCCATCTCTGAAGACCCTGCCAGTGCCCCCTTCTTTTCCAAGGCCATGAGGGGTGTGGGGGGAGACACCAGGAGACAGACACAGGATCAATCATAGGAACAGCTGGTCTGTTAGAAAAAGTCCAGGCAGGGAGAGAGTCCCAAAGGACCGACTCCTAATTATGCATTCCACGGGGCCAGTGTTTCCCAGGAAGGGGGACACTGGTACCACCGAGGGTCTGGAGGCGAGACAGCATAAAGAGAAAGGTTGAACAGGCTGGGGAAGGGGCTAGAGGTGTATCAACGTAGAAGGCGTCCAGGGGTGGGGACAGGGCCAGGAGCACAGACAGAATCCTCCTTGTAAGCAACAAGGATGGGGGCACCTGGGTTGGGCAGTTGGCTAAGCCTCTGACCCCTGGTTTCAGCTCAGGTCATAAGCTCACGGTTTGCGAGTTCGAGCCCCACATCGGGCTGTGCACTGACAGCACGGAGCCTGCTTGGGATTCTGTCTCCCTCTCTCTGCCCCTCCCCTGCTTGCGCTCTCTCTCTCTCTCTCAAAATAAGTAAATAAACTTAGAAAAAATTTTTTCAATGTTTAAGAAACAAGGATGGGGGCGCCTGGGTGGCTCAGTCGGTTAAGCGGCCGACTTGGGCTCAGGTCATAATCTCACAGTCCATGAGTTCGAGCCCCGCGTCGGGCTCTGTGCTGACAGTGCAGAGCCTGGAGCCTGTTTCAGATTCTGTGTCTCCCTCTCTCTGACCCTCCCCTGTTCGTGCTCTGTCTCTCCCTGTCTCAAAATAAATAAAATGTTAAAAAAATTTTAAAAAAAACACACAAAAAAACAAGGATGGAGCTCTTAGCTGCCCCGGGTGGTGAATGGGGATCCAACTACTTGCAAAGGTCGTGGAATGGACAGAAGTGTGGAATGGCTACAGAGCTGAGAAGCCATGCATGTGCAAGGGGCAAGCTGCAAACCCAGAAGCCAGCTGCAGCGGCAGCGAAGCAGGTAGGAAGTGAGGTGATCCTCAAGAGCTGGGGCGGATCTGAGAACCATGAAACATCACAAGGCTCACGGTAGCACCGTGACGACAGCGGGAGAGCACAGCACCCGTCACCAGAGTGCAGGGAACCCTGGTGTGGGCGGCGTCCCCCGAGAAAGGGACGAGGGGTCGCACACGGGCATCACAAATGGTGACTCTGGTGCCGTGGCTTTGCCGTAAAAATACAGGACCGATTCCTCACACTATGTGAGAACATCCACTTTATCTGCTTTCAGTAATGACCCATCTCAGCTCCGAGATCCAATGGTTAGAGCCAAGCTCCCCGCAGAGCCAGGAATAAGGATGCCGATTTTCATACTCAGAACCCAGATCAGATGAAACGTGGGCTTCCCGCCCGAAGTGAACTTTCCCTGGGGAATTACAAAGGGCACAGAAATGCACACACGAAATCAACCATCATAATGTTTGAGGAGACCGGATATGGAAACTTCTGCTCGCAGATGTTTGTAAACCAAGATGATCAGAAGGGAGTCTGCACGGCTCTGAGGGTGCAGTCAGTTCACATCTGAACCAATCTGAAAACAAGCCAGAAGCACAGCTGGCCGTCGGGGGTCTAGGTGGAGACGGAAGCTGAGCTGGGTGCTCTTCCTGTCCCTTGTCTGTCCTCGGTACCCCCTGCAACTGGACATCTCTCATATTTTGCCTTCCTAACTCATGACGCTGGAGGGGGGTAAGCGAGACCCTGAGGTTCAGAGAGGTTGAGAAATCTGCACAGACACAGAACTGAACAGCAACAGGGCCAGTGTGGACTGGGGACAAAGCCCAACTTTTTGTACTTCAACGTCTGTTCTGAGTGAAGGAGGAGTGGGTAAGCCGTGGGGTGGAGACGCCTGCACACCCAAACCCCCTAGCCTTCCCAGAAAGAGGCTTTTTTATACGTTTTTCACACACACAAAAAGACCATCAACTATTTCAGGGTTATGAGTTCGGACACTTTCCAAATGATTTTCTCTATACCATGCTTCTATATCAAAAAAAAAAAAAATGTAGGGGCACCTGGGCGGCTCAGACGGTTAAGCATCCGTCATAAGCTCAGGTCATAATCTCACAGTTCGTGAGTCCGAGCCCCGCATCAGGCTCTGTGCTGACAGCTCAGAGCCTGGAGCCTGCTTCGTATTCTGTGTCTCCCTCTCTCTCTGCCCCTCCTCTGCTCGTGCTCTGTCTCTCTGTCTCAAAAATAAATAAAAACATTAAAAAAAATTTGTTAAAAATGCAAACTCCACTGATAAACATTGTACCGGACGTGTCCAAGATTATCTATAAACTTTCCGTTCTCTTCCTGCAACTGAGACTTGAAAGATGAAGATCAGATATTTTAACGTGCTTTACATCCAAGTGTCTTAGATCCTTCAATGCCAGGAAAGAGAAGCTTCCAGAACATTCAGAACCCTCCAAGTCAAACCCGCTTGATTCTGACTCTTCCCACAGGAAACACATCTGCTCTTTCTCTGTGCAGTCTTCGATGCCGTCAGACCCCCCCCCCCCCCCCCGCTTTGCCAGGCAGCCACCAGGGTGGCCAGAGCCGCACAAGCGATTCTGAAGTCAGACTTTTAACCTACAGAAACCAAACTATTATACTCAAATGACGTTTGCTAATCAGCAGTCACTTTGTGGTTCCAAGAACAGCCATGGAAAGAGGAAAGACCCCCTACCCAAACCAGCCGTTAACTGGAAACATTATCACGTGAGTCTGCATTTAACAAAACTGATGTTCTTGGGGTGCCCAGGTGGCTCAGTTGGTTAAGCGTCCGACTCTTGATCTCGCCACGGGTCATGATCTCACGGTTCATGAGTTTGAGTCCTGAGTGAGGCTCTGTGCTGACAGCACAGAACCTGCTTGGAATTCTCTGTCTCCCCCTCTCTCTCTGCCCCTCCCCTGTTTTTTCTCTCTCTCTCTTTCTCAAAATAAACAAACTTTAAAAACAAACAAAACAGATGCTGCTGTAACTCTAGACTCTGTGCTGTTTATGATCTCTGACCTCTCCCAAACTGTTAGGCTTTACTAAAAGCATAAAAGCTCGTTCCCATGAATTC